>NC_137770.1:143585379-144185379 GCF_963455305.1 Plecotus auritus
TTTTCTGCGCATAATTTAGGTGCTTATTTGAAAAAAAAATTTAACCTTGCACCAATACATAGAGAGCACCTGATACTCCAATAGGATGCAAGTGGAATAATTTAGCATCTGTAACAGACTGAGTACTCAGTTTTTTGAAGGCTTTGAAAGGCATATGAACTAGCTCTTCACTTCAGTGAGCATATAGGAACAAGGATTTAAAAGTTTCCTTAGACTCTTTATGAAACAAATACCTGTTAATTATCTTCATCTTTTCTTCCCATCTCTTATTGTCTGTTTAAACTCTTGTTTCTCATCAGTAGTAAAATGTCAGTCGACAAATTTCCAGACATCTGATTTACATGGGATATTTTACAAGGCAGAGTTGTAGAAATGTTAAACAATATAAACAATAGTCATATATTTATTACACATATTTTTATGACCTTGCATAACATTGATTAATACTCTAATAAAATTTGAGTTAATCATTGTAATCATACTCAATTTGGTATTGAAAAGAATGCATTAATGCTTGAGCATAGATTTTAAGATTTTAAATTTTTTAAAGAGTTGAAATACAATTAAATGGTTGTGAGTTTGTGGGCATAAAAGTTAGAAAATTCACAAGGATTGTTTTCCTAATAGCTGTTATGTTACTCTCTTGTGCATATATAATTACTTTCTCTTAGAGGGCATTTGTCTTCTGCCTGAATATATTCATGTGTTAGGCCCAAGTGATGGGTACATTTCCAGTTCACACGAAAATTTTAACCATAATGTTTTCTGATGCTAGAAAAGCTGAATTTTTCTATTGTAGATACATTTACTTCAACTTCCTTTGAAAGTGGCACAGGATTAAGTGTTTCAATGCATATAGAATGTGTGTGTCTTTGTCAAGTAAGCCATTGAAATACATTGAAGTATGATCATTAAAATGGCATGGTTATCCAGATTTCAACTCTCTTGGTTGCAGCAACAAAATGAATGTTTTTTATATTGTTAGAAAAACTGTGTACCTAACACATTCTGAAAGTGTGAAGAAAAACTTTAAAATCTGTGCTTTGGTCACTAAACACCACATTGGAGCTTTCACTAGAATTTTAAAAAAATTCTGTAGGCTGAAACTAATAGACTAACAAAGAACCTTTAAAAATAGCAGTTATGTACAGCTGAAAATAACAAAATAGATATTTAAACATCCTCATGTTAATAATATATTTTTCTTTCTAAACTGCAAATATTAAGATAGACAATGCTGATAAATTTGTGGTTTTTTTGAGAATCTAGAAGTTATTCAAAGAATTACAAAGTATCATTTTAAACAATGTTATAAAGTGTTTTAAAATACACTGTATCCTTTCAACTGGTTAATTTTTTATTTTTTATTTTTAGAAACAAATTTAATATTGGCTTCTGTACTGGGAGTACAATTATAGTGGTCTAGGGTGTTTATAGGATCTATGTGGTCAGCTTTTCCCAAAGGCCTCATTTGTATTTTTGTTAGTTTTATGAAGTAAAATATTTTCTAGTATTCTTTTAGATTGTGTAAGTACTTTTGCTTTATTGCAAAGAAAGCTGAAGAAACCTGTCGTGACCCACAGGTTGAGAACTGCTAGCAGGGTCGCCTAAGACCATCGGAAAACACAGATATTTACATTACGGTTCATTAACAGTAGCAAAATTACAGTTATGAAGTAGCAACGAAAATAATTTTATGGTTGGGGGTCACGGCAACATGAGGAACTGTATTAAAGTGTGGCGGCATTAGAAAGGCTGACAACCACTGCTTTAGGTTGAAAGTTCATTGAACATCCATGGGGAAAAAGGGAAAAGCCAATATGCATAAGTGCCCATGAGACATCCAGAAGTTTTAGCTGGCATATATACTCGTTGTTCTAGTGGGGTTCTCTTTTATTTCTACCCATGGGGTGGGTACCTGCTCATTTTCTAGAGAGAAGAAAGTTAAAAACGATGAGAAACCATCTTCCCTATACCCCTCTTGTACTGAGTCTTGGATGGTTAGTAATCTTCAAGCCTTGAGATATATGTATATTCATGAAAATAAAATTTACTGTTTTAAAGTTATTTTAACCACAAATGGACAGTTGGGGGGAATACGTAACTGAATTATCCATGATATTCGAAAGTATAGATAAAAATTATTTCAGTGAAGTTTTTAACATCTGTGTACATTCATTTTATTAAATAACTTAGTAAGGCTTGGAATCTGAATGGTCCAGTGTTTGCACATTCATGATCACAGAGTTCAGTGGTTTCAAATTGAGTCTTAACGTCCAATACGTTGTCAAACAGCCCACACTGAGTATTCAAAGGGGACAACAAAGCTTTTATTTTCAAACTTAGTGGCCCAGTGCATGGATTCGTGCACATTGGAAGGAAATTAATTAGAAGAAATATTTTAATATTGCTATTCGCCCTTTCTCTATAATAGAAGTGTTAGAGATGAAAGAAAATTAGTAAAATGTATATGAAAATAATA
This sequence comes from Plecotus auritus, assembly GCF_963455305.1. NCBI lineage: Eukaryota > Metazoa > Chordata > Mammalia > Chiroptera > Vespertilionidae > Plecotus > Plecotus auritus. The sequence continues at coordinate 143,587,862 of NC_137770.1, forward strand.
TATAAATTAATAAATAAACAATAACATGATATAACAACAACAAAGACATGATATAAAACATTGATAAAAACAATGACTGATAAATTAATTAAAATTATTCTAATATCTCCCTGTATACCTCATTAAGAGTAAAAACACTTTCAGAGTGCTTGACTAATTTACAATTTTAATGTCACACGCTCTTTGAACTCAAGAGAAAGCAACATATAACTGACCATGTCCAAAAACAAGTTCAGGTAGGAATATTCCTACTCTGTCTAGATTGGTGCCATCAAGAGCTTTATATGTATCGTGCATCTGCAAGTCAACGTTTATTTTTAAATTGCCAGTGCACATCATATTTACTGGCCGGACGGTCGAACGGACCTACGGTCGGTCACTTAGCTTTTTATGTATATATAGATTAAACATGTAATCCAATTCTTGATAATTCCTAAATGTTGATTGCCATAATAATTGGCAATCACCATTTAGGAGCCTTTCCCCCCTCATATAATATAGCCTATCTTGTATATGTGGACTTTTAGTTAAAACTCAAATTCATTAAATGGAATTAGTGTCTTAATATGTGAGAAAGTGAAATGCTAGTCACATTCAAGAAACAGGAACCAAGGAATGAAAATCAATGATACAATGTTATCTAAAACACTTAGCAAATTCATGCTTATGGTTTGTCGTGTTTTAGATTTTCTTCAAAAAACTTATATTCAAAACAGACTATATATAGTTGTTATTTCAATAATATTTTCATAAGTTAGTACCATTTTAAAAGTTCATTTTTTTAGATAATAAGATTATTCAAATATAAAACTTCAAAATGTGATAAAGCAAGAAATAAAATTGAGTATTTTAAGTCTAAGTTTTAACAGGTTAAATTAGCCACACTACTAAGAAACAGGATTTCTTTTCTTTTTTTTTTTTAATTTTTTTTTATTGATTTTTTACAGAGAGTAAGGGAGAGGGATAGAGAGCTAGAAACATCGATGAGAGAGAAACATTGATCAGCTGCCTCCTGCACACACCCTAGTGCGAATGTGCCTGCAACTGAGGTACATGCCCTTGACCGGAATCGAACCTGGGACCCCTCAGTCCGCAGGCCAACGCTCTATCCACTGAGCCAAACTGGTCAGGGCAAGAAACAGGATTTCTTAAAAAGATAAGTCTCAAAGCATTTTTTGAATTTAGGAAACTTTAATTTTGTTAAACTTCACAAACAAGAAATTCTATAGTCAAGATATTGTCAAAACAGGAGAATACTTTTGAATTTATAAAGTGAAATTTGGTAGTTATCATTAAATGTCATGCTATGATTCTGATAGCTTAAAGAATCAGAATAAAGATGATCAGAATAAGATGACTCTATCATTCAAGGTATATATACTAGTATAAGAATCAAATTATAATTTTTAATATAAAATTTTTGTATCTAACCAGTCTATAGCTTTGAAAAGATTTTGTGCATATTAGAAAAGTCATATTCTTTAGGGCTTCTTTTAAGAAGTTTGATCCCTTATTTTGAAGCAAAACAACTAATATTACATGAGAATATCTGAGTTGTATAGACTAAAACAACTAATATTACATGAGAATATCTGAGTTGTATAGACTAAAATTGTGAAGTCTTTAGCTAAGAAGAAATGAAGAATTGATTTTTCAAAGGAAATGACAATAAACAAATATAGTTTGGCAAGGGATGAAGGTAAATTTTAATTTAAAGGCTAGGAAATTAGAATAAAGAGTAATAATACTCCATATTACACTTAATGAAAAAAGAACAGGTTGAATTATGTCTTAGAATTTCTTTATGTAGGCAAATAAAACTAGTAACTTATCTTTAAATTAAGTAAATTATTTAAATGATTATAATTTACTTGTCTTTTGTATGGATTATAAAAAGCAAGTTTACTCCTCAAAGCACATAATTCATATCTACTTCACTAGTGATAGGAAAATTAGGAGCTGACCAATCATCCAATAAATTCCATCAACTAGACTAGATAATAGGCACTGTTTCCACTTCAACAACATTTTTTTCTCTAAGTTATAAAGATTACCACTTAAATTTTCTACATCATGATCTGGTACCAGCCAAAATGATCCATGTTAGCTACAAGAGAACAAAAGTGAAGCATGGACATGGTTGAAACAACCATGAATTCAACCATTTACTTTGATGAATATATCCAGTCAATTCTGGCATATGTCTACAGACTGTCCTTTAAATTATTAGCATGTTCTTTAAAAGAGAGAAAGATTAAATATTTTTAGAAAAAGAAAAGATACGAAGGAAGGGAGGGAGGGAGGGAGAGAGGGAGGGAGGGTGGTAGGATAGTTTTTCCCTTCATCAGGAGAAATATCACAGAAAGCTTATTTACTGTTTATTTCCTCTGACACAATCTATTGCAGCCAAATTCTCTTGGCTACACTGAATTCAACTGAACCTCACAATAATGCTGGCAATGGACTGGAAGTTTCATCTGTCATGTCCAGAACCTAATCATTTTCAAGATGTCCTACATCTTGAAATTTGACAGCAACAGAATAACAGATTCTTTACTTTCTTTATTTTTTAATTCTGATTTTGAAATCTCTCTTCTAACACTGTATTTTCTCATACCTCAGAAATCAGAGTTTTGCCAGATCCATGAATTTCAACAAAAATGGAACAAAGTGGACTACTCTCTGAAATCCATGTATATAAAAGAGTAATATGCAAATCGACCGATTGGCGGAACAACCAGAACGACCGCTCGACCAGTCGCTATGAGGCGCACTGACCACCTCTTGGTCCCTTCCCCTGGCCAGCAGGCTCTGATCCCCCAATGGCAAACTGGGGGGTAGATGGTGGCAGGGGGCAGAGCCAGCTGCCAGCAGCCAGGGAAGATGGCCCTGATCACAGGCCAGGTCTAGGGACCGTACCTGTGCATGAATTTTGTGCGCCAGGCCTCTAGTATTGTATAAAGCCAATAATTTTTAAGTTTGTATTTTGAGAGCATGCTTTTTTACATATTAACTTTGCAATTTAATTAATATATAAATATTCATATTTATCTTATTTAAAAGGCTATAATCTTACCTAATAATAGAGAAACATGTAAATTGACTGTACCTCCTTTACGCCTACAGCCAGAGTGAGTATGCAAATTAACCCAACAAAGATGGCGGTTAATTTGCATACATACCTGGGTCCCAGGAACCTCCTCGGCACCCAGGTCACTCCCAGCCAGCCATCGGAGGGGTGGGGGAAGGGGCTGAGCCTGTGATTGGGGGGGCGGGGGTGGAGGCTTTAGGCTTGGGCAGGGGCCGAGCCTGGGACCAGAGGGAAGGGGAAAAAGTCAATGGAAACATTTCCTCAGGTGAGGATAAAAAGAAAAATAAAGAAATGTCATATCCTATGAAAGACACACCTTGAAAATGCCTAAAGAAAGTTGTCATTTTTTCATGGTGAAGGGACTGTAGTCCATGTTGATGAAAATACCTTGGCAGCTGCAGCAGTGGGGTGATGGGGTGGCACCTTCCCCTGAACAGCCCGGTCTAATCACGCAAAGGGAGGCCAGACTGTTGGGAGCGGGCCTAAGCCATCAGTAGGACATCCCCTGAGGGCTCCCAGTATGTGAGAGGGGGAAGGCTGGGCTGAGGGACCCCTCCCCAGTGCACGAATTTTGTAAACCGGGCCCCTAGTTTTTAAATAAAAACGGAAACAGGAATATGAAAGGAGTGTTTTATAAATGAAAACTCAGGTAACAGTAATCTATACTTGCTTATCAAATGAAAAATTTGACCACCACTTATCAAATGAATCATTTCAGAATGGAAATTGTATACATAAGAATACATGATCTGAATTAAATACATTACAAACACTAAAAACACTATACCAAATGTGTTTTTATCTCATTTAAAGTAAACATTTAAACTAAAATCAATAATTTAAAAGAGCTTACCTGGCAAAGGAAGGCCTAGGTAAAAGTGTTTTAATATTTTATAATACACATGATATTTTAAATAATACTAGCTAAGGATTTCACATTTTAATTGTGGTTATTTTGAATCTCTTATTTTTTAAGAAAACATATATATTTTATCTCCCTTGTCAAAAGATAGATTTGAAATTATTTTATGCAAAATTCAGTCTAAAAATACTTTTAGAGTAATTGGATTCACTTACATTTTTTTGTATAGATACATAAACCTATTCATAAAATACCTTGGTTCATACATAACTGATTTGTATAGCTTGATAAATGCTCAGGAAGTAATTTTAAAGATTGTTGTAAAAATAGGCACCTATGAAACATGAAAACTTTCCATTCCTCTTGCCTTTCCCACTCCATAGGATCAGTATTTTCTTCCTTTGCTTTTGATTGTTTTATTAAGGTTAAACATAAATACAGTTCTAATTCTTTCAAGTATTATTTTCAAAATTAAATTCCTTTGTGTAAGCATTTTAATCTGTATTTTATGGAAAGGGATTGAGGAGTAAGTTTTATAAAATTTTTTTAATGTCACAAAATACCAAGAAAATACAGATGGTTTCTGACTTAAAACGGTTTAACTTACAATTTTTCAGCTTTACAATAGTGCAAATGTGATATGCATTCAGTAGAGACTTACTCAAATTGAGAATTTTCATCTTTTCACTGGGTGGCAATATGCCGATTGATACTCCCTTGTGACTCTGGGCATTATAAAACAGGCTTTGTGATAGATGATTTTGTCCAACTATAGGATAATGTAGGGGTTCTGAGCATATTTAAGGTAGGCTAGGCTAAGTAAGCTATGATGTTTGGTAGGCTAGGTGTATTAAATGCATTTTCAATTTACAATATCCTCAATTTACGATGAGTTAACTGGACACAACACCATTGTAAGTCGAGGAGCTTACAATCTGTAATGCCTAGCAACAAGGTGAAAGGGAGAATTGTATTAACATAGTCAATTTAGTCCATGTAATTAGACACTGGGACCTAAGTTATTAGTATCTGGGTAATTACTTAATTTTATTTTGATCATAAGGAAATAGGCCTGGATCATTTGGAGCAATAGTATTCTAAATCAAATCAAATGTTGGCAATTTTTATTTGACTTGCAATGCTATAAAATTATAGACCAAAAAATGAGAAATTTGATAAAGAAAAAGTATAGATGGAAATATGTCAGCAAATGAGGCCTAGGAAAACTGAATATTTCATTTGCTGTTCTTAACATTTGAAAGTGACAGAAAATTTTAAATAAGGCCCACCTACAATGTATAGGTGAGTATTGTCAGAGGATTAAGAAAACTTCTGTTTTTGTTAATTAGGAATTTAATTAAAATATTTGAGAATTGCCCTGCTGGTATGGCTCAGAGATTGAACATCTACCGAAGAACCAGGAGGTCACAGTTTAATTCCTGGTTGAGCACATGCCCAGGTTGTGGGCTTGATCCCCAATAGAGGGTCTGCAGGAGGCAGCTGATCAATGATTCTCTCTCATCATTATAGTTTCTGTCTTCCTCTCTCTTCCTCTCTGGAATCAATAAAAATACATTTTAAAAAATTGTTGAGAATTTAAATGTTTTATAAGACCAATGGTATCAATAAAGAGACATTTTGTTTTATAAATTTCTATAAACAATATGCATTCTTTTTAAAAGAACTCTTTCAACAGCATATATTGGAAATTTTGATTTTACATTTGCCAATTATAATAGGAGGAAAACAATATTCTACTATATATATTGTAGATTTGAAGGTTGTCTTAAATTACTTTTGTAACAAGGTGGACATAAATAAAAATCTTAAATACAGATGTGTGTGAGCTATTTTAACCAATAATTAAAGTATTTTTAGAAAACTAAAGCATTTCAAACTCATACTTTTAAATTAATTTTAATTTTATTTTGCTTTTATTCTGTTTCTAAAAGTTACTGTGATCAATATTTGTCTGTAGAGACAATGACATTCCATGATGACTAATGTTCAAGTTGAGTCATAATAATAGCCTGTTATATTAAAACTAAGAGTGACTGCAGGAAAGTAGTCATTTTGCAAGCAAACATCCTGTCACGTTATTGGGGGGGAGGGAATGGGGTAAGCATACATCATAAAGTAACAGACTTAAATCTTTAACAAAGCCTTAAATATCTGTCCATTGACATAAATGGCATAAAGACAATCTATTTGTGTTTGCCTTAAGTTTTTTCTCTTTGGTTAGATTTGAACATATTCAACATGATTCCTAAGATGGTTTGAAAAAACAATACTTGAGCCTGGCCGGTGTGGCTTAGTGGTTGAGCATCTACCTATGAACCAGCAGATCACAGTTCAATTCCAGGTCAGGGCACATGCCTGGGTTGCAGGATCCATCCCCGGTAGGGGGCATTTAGGAGGCAGCTGATCAGTAATTCTCTTATCAATGTTTCTCTCTCTCTCCTTCTCCCTTCCTCTCTAAAATCAATAAAAATATATTTTAAAAAACAACACTTTACATGAAATGTCATCAGAATTTCAGGCATAGTTTTATATTATGCAGAAATTTTAAATTATTCCAGCTAAATAACAGAATAGTAGATAATGCTACTTTGTGTATTGAAATAATATTGCACATTTTTTAATAAAAATAGTTGTTACTCTTTTTTTCCTTTAAGACAATCTGAATAATTATTTTGGAAATATGAGTTTAAATGACAAATTTAAGGATTAGAGTTTATCCTTAGTTTCAAGTGGAATATTAATCTTTTGAATAATATTTGATTAGGGTATCAAGATTTATTGACAAGAAATATAAAAAATATTTTGTCGTATATTTATCCAGATATGCATTCTATTATTTTTAATAAGAAGATTTTTATAACTTTGCTTAAAAAGTTTATTTTTATCTTAATAGCTGTAAGAATCACTATAAAGTTATATAAATACTAGTAAGTTAGAATGCCTTCTTAAAGTATATTGAAGTTCAAGAGATTTAAACCTTTATGATTGTTACTTCTTTGCTTTTTTACTTTGCCTTGCATTTATGAGAAGTCCTTTTCTTAAACAAGTACCTGGTACATAATAGTCAAGAATGTTAGCTGAATGAAAGATAATAGAGCATGGAGACAGCAAGTGGAGCTCACAGCCTTGTTCCACCTACTTCCAGTTCCATGACCTTGGGTTTATTTTCTCTAGGTCTCATGTTCCTCAAATGTACAGTGGAAATAATAATGACAACTTTTTCATATGTCTCTTGAAAAGCATTCAGAGCCAAGCCTTAGCATGTGCTCCATGCATGCAATTATAACCAAATAGTGCAATTTTGTAATTGTAATTTTGTTGTTACTGTCATATGTTTTTTCATTCAAATTTGCAGCTGTTGTGCACATGATGTAACCATTTGAGGACACCAGGCACATAAGCTCTACTTAGAAAATAAAATAAAAAGCTTCTGAGCTGCCTAGCACTTCTTTACTTTCAGGGACTCCAAAGTGACTCTGATAGAGAGAGCTCTTTTAATAGCAGCAGTCCTAAGAGGCCCTCAAAGACCTTGATGTCAATTATTATCTTGACCCCCCAGGAATCTCAGAATCCAGGCCAGTGTCCATTATGGTCAGCCTACCTCCAACACCTCCCTCTTGAGTAGGCCTAGTAGGGCAATTCCCTCTCTTCCTACTCCATCTAATTCTAGTTTTTCTTGAATCATTTCTTATGGTTAGCAGCTCTTTAGAAAGTCTCTGGGAGCAAAATCAAGATGCCTTCACCTTCTCCTCTGGAACATTTTGTTCAATTTCAGGGAGTTATTGTTTCATACTCTAGTTAGGGTGATCCATACTTATGGTCCTTTTGCTTCTGCTTGGAACATCTACAAAGTGCTACATGCTTCATAAATCATTGGGAAGATTTAAGCAAATTTAAAACAAGAAAAAAAAAGAATTCATACCTACCATGTGATGAGGACACACAATTCAGAATGTGGAAGTGTAAACTCTCCAACTCCAAAATATTGAACAATTCAATGAGTTTTGGCAAATGTATGCAGTCATGTAACCACACCACACAGAAGATATAGAGCATTGCAATAGTCCAACAATTTTCCTTGTTTCCCTGGGCAATCGTTATACTTGCCAAACTCCTGATTCCAGGCAACCACTGATATACTTTGTCTTATTATAGTTTTTTTCTTTTCTGGAATGTCATACAAATAGAATCATTCAGTTTGTAGGTGTGTTTTTTGTTTGTTTGTTTTTAATGTTTTTATTGATTTCAGCAAGAGGAAGGGAGAGAGGAATAGGAACATCAATGATGAGAGAGAATTTTATTCACTATCTCCTGCATGCAACCCGCACATATGCCCTGACTGGGAATTGAACTGTGACCTCCTGGTTCATGGGTCAACACTCAACCGCTGAGCAACATGGGCTGGGCAGTTTGTAGTTTTTGAGATTCACCTTTGTTGATGTGTGCATTAGTAGTTCATTCCTTCATATTGCCAAGTAGTATCCCATTGTATGGATCATACCACAGTTTGTTTATCCATTCATCATTGAAGGACATTTGAATTGCAGTTTTTGAAGATTATGAATAAAACCTCTATAAAGATTTGCATGCTGATTTTGTGTGGACATATGCTTTTATTTCTCTTGAATAAACATCAAGGTGTGGAATTGCTGGATTATATGATATGTGTATATTTAACTTTATAAGAATCTGCCAAACTTTTCTCCATAGTAGCTAATTTAGTAGGCAATAATTTAATATTGCCTTCCCATATCAGCATTGTACAGGAGTCTCAGTTGCCTCATGTTCTCACATGTGGTAATATCAGTTATTTTAGACTTTTTAACAGGTGTGTAGTGGTATGTTATTGTGGTTTTAATTTGCACTTCCCTAATGACTAATGATGTGAAACATCTTTTCATGTGCCTATTTGCCATACTTACATATATTTTTATTAGTAAAGCGTGCATGCAAATCTTTGGCACATTATTATAAGGTTTTCCTATTATTGAGTTTCGATAGTTCTTCACATGTTTTGGATACATGTCCTTTATTAAATGTGGTTTTTACAAAGATTTCTGTGGCTATTTTTGTAGATTGTCTTTTCATTTTCCTGAGAGTGTCTTTCAAAAAACAGAAGTTTTACATGTTTATTAAGTCCATTTTTTTCTTTTATGGATTGTGCTTTTGATGTTATATACAATAAATAATTTCTTAACCAAGGTCACAAAAATTTTCACCTATGTTTTCTTCTAGTTTTACAGTTTCAGATTTTATATTAAGTTTTGTAATCCATTTGAGTCAATTTTTATATATTGCATGAGACATAAATTAAGTTAGGATTTTTGGCATATGGATATTCAATCATTTTGCCCTATTTGTTGAAAAATTATCCTGTCTCAATTGAATTGCCTATTAAATGGTGTTAAAACTCAATTGACTGTGTACTGGCTAGTGTGGCTCAGTTGGTTGGAGCATTATCCCATATGCTAAAAGGTTATAGGTTCGATTCCCAGGCAGGGCACATACCTAGTTTGCGGGTTCGAGTGTGTATGGGAAACCAATCAATGTTTCTCTCTTTTTCCCTTCCCCTCTCTCTAAAATCAATAAACATCCTTGGGCAATGATTTAAAAGAAAAAAAAAACAAAACCTCAATTGACTGTATGTGGGTCTATTTCTGGATTTTCTTTATTTTAATAGAATTTATTGGAATGGCATTGGTTAATAAAATTATATCGTTTTCAAGTGTATAATGCTATAATACATTATATTGTGTGTTCACACAAAGTCAAGTCTTCTTTCATCACTATTTATACCCCTTTACCCTCTTCTGCCTACCTCACTTCCCCTTCCATCTGGTAATCACCATACTGTTGTCTGTGTGTATGAGGGTTTGTTTTTGTTTTGCTTAATCTCTTCACCTTTTTTTATCCAGCCCCCAATCCCCTCACCTCTGACAGCTGTTAGTCTGTTCTCTATGAGTCTGTTTCTATTTTGGTTGTTATTTTATTTTGTTCACGAGATTCCACATATAAGTGAAATCATATGATAATTCTCTTTCTCTGATTAGCTAATTTTACTTAGCATATCTCCAGGTCCATCCATGTTATCACAAAGGGAAACACTTCCTCCACTTTTATGGCCGAGTAGTATTCCAATGTGTAAGTGTACCACAGCTTCTTTATCTACTCATCTACTGTTGGGTATTGGACTGCTTCCAAATCTTAGCTATTGTAAATAACACTTCAATGAACATAGGGGTGCATGTATTCTTTTGAATTAGTGTTTTGGGTTTCTTCAGATATATTCCCAGAAGTAGAATCGCTGGGTCTTAAGGTAATTCCATTTTAAACTTTTTGAGGAACCTCTACACTGTTTTCCATAGTGGTTACACCAATTTGCATTCCCACCAACAGTGCATGAGGGTTCCCCTTTTTCCACATTCTTGCCAACACTTGCTGTTTGTTGATTTATTGATATTAGCTGTTCTGACAGGTATGAAGTGATATTTCATTGTGGTTTTAATTTGCATTTCTCTGTTGATTACTGACATTGAACATCTTTTCATATGTCTATTAGTCATCTGTATGTCCTCTTTAAAAAAGTCTCTATTCAGGTCATTTGCCCATTTTTTAATTGGATTGTTTGTTTTTTTGGTGTTGAGTTGTATGAGTTTTTCATAAATTTTGGATATTAACCCCTTCTCAAATGTATCATTGGCAATTATGTTCTCCCATTCAGTGGATCCTTCTTTCATTTTGTTGATGGTTTCCTTTGCTGTGCAACAACTTTTTAGTTTGATGTAGGCCTATTTCTTTATTTTCTCTTTTTTCCCTTTGCCTAAGGAGAAACATCTAAAAAAAATATTACTACAAGAAATGTCCGAGAGCCCTGGATGGGTAGCTCAGTTGGTTAGAGCATCATCCTGATATGCCAAGGTTGCGGGTTCAGATCTCTGGTCAGGATACATACAAAAATCAACCAATAAATGCATAAATAAGTGGAACAACAAATTGACGTTTTTCTCTCTCTTTATTTCTCTCTCTCTCTCTAAATTAATTAAAAATTTTAAAATATTTTAAAAATGTCCAAAATATGGTCTATGTTTTCTTCTAGGATTTTTGTGGGTTTTGAGTCAAATATTTAAGTCTTTAATCCATTTTGAGTTTATTCTTGTGTATGGTATAAGAAGGTGGTCTAGTTTCATTTTTTTTTGCATTTATCTATCCAATTTTCCAATACCACTTATTGAAGAGATTGTCTTTACTCCATTGTATGTTCTTGCCTCATTTGTGAAATGTTAATTGACAACAAGGGTTTGGATTTATTTCTGGACTAGTTATTCTGTTCCATTGATCTATATGTTTGTTTTTGTGCCAGTACCATGCTATTTTGATTAGTGTGGCATTGTAGTATAGTTTGATATCAAGTATCATGATACTTAAACTTTGTTCTTTTTCAAGATTGCTGTGGCTACTCAGGATTTCTTTGTGGTTCCAGATATATTTTTGAAACATTGTTCTACTCCTATGAAATACACCATTGGTATCTTGATAGGAATGCATGAAACTATAGATTGCTTTGGGTAGTATGGACATTTTAATTATGTTAATTCTTGCTATCATGCTTGGTGTCAATTGTTATGTTGGCTAACTGTGAGAATCAACCCCAATTACTGTGTACGAATTGCTGTGCAGGCGCTGACCACATGAAGCAGAATTTGCCTCAGCAGGGTCTGCTGCTGGCCAAGATATCTCTTTGTATATACTGCTTGAGAAGCTATTTGGATACTGTTCTGAAGTTGTCTGAAGCTGGCATGTCTGTTCTAGGACCTCTTGGAAGGCTCTCTGGTGCAGGTCAATGTCAGATGCTTCCTCTGACTGGCCCTGGCAACTTGTTTGGAGCTACTAAGCAATCTGCTATTTGTGGCTGCCTGTACGAGGCCTGGGTGTGCCTGGGAAGGACCAATATGTGCACCAAGGCTGGCTTTTACCAGCCCTGAGCCCAGAGCAGGCCAGCAAAAGGCTTAAGGCACCCCAAGACCTTTCTCCGTCTGCTGGCTGCCTGATAGACTCAGTCACTGAAAGAGTATCTGTCTTTACTAAAGTTGCAAGAGATAGGTTCTCAGGAGTCACCAGGTAGGGGCATGTGATATTCACCAGATTGATACAGATTAAACTTGTTGCCAATGCTGGGTCTGAAGCCACTCAGCAAATATCCCAGGATATAACAAGTATAGCTGCCCCTCACCAGGTACCACAAACCTTTGGGTGTCGGTGGGGTCTCAAGGAGTCATCAGGGTGAGGCCAACAAAGTTTATCAGGCCCAAACAGACCAAGATTTGGCCATGTGAAAGCTCTGTACCACCGGTCAAGAGTTTGAGGGAAAAATGGCTCCCATCTTAGGGCCACACAACTCAGTCTGTCCCACATTCTGCTGGAGCTGGAGCTCCACACAGTGGGGCCACTGCAAGTTAGGAGGTTGGGGACAGCAGATCTCCCATGACGGGGAGATAGCAGGCAGGCTTAGGGGCATATGGGAGTAGTGGGCCTGGCCCCAGAGCCACACAACTCAGTCTGTCTCAAATCCCAGATCTTCTGGGGAGCCGAGACTCAGCAGGGTGGGGCCTCTGGGAGCCCAAATGGTGGGGTTAGGGGACCTCCTGTGAGGGAGAGGTGCAATCAGGTTCATGGGAAAGTGGAGGAAAGGCCCCCACCCCAAAGCCACACAACTCAGTCACTGACAGCCCCTGAGTCTGCTGGACCTCTACAGGCCTGCTCAGGCAGCTGACTTTTCAGCAGAACATGAGCTCCACAGGGTGTGGTGACAGGGAGCCCAGAGGGTGGAGCTATTGCATTTGCCCAAGATAAAGCTCTAAGGAGGGGTTTGCTCCACCCAACAAAGATGGCATCTGCGGTGTGGGAAATGAACTCAGCACAGTGATCCTTTAAGAAAACTTAGCCTAAGTTTCAGAATGAAATGCAGAAAGGATCCTGCCCATCTTGAACACTGTGTGCTCATTGTAGAGATTTTTGTTACATGCTACTGAAAAGATACCTGTCCCATTACATATAGAGTAGTGCATCTATCCATTTTCTTAGTCCTTAGAAACATAATCTGACTGATGTATTCAGGAAAAAAAAAAGATTTTTTTGAAAGGATAATAAGTTGCTTTTAGAATCTGGGAGGTTAGAAAATGAAGCTTTTGGTCCGTGAAACCAGCTCTCTAGAGAAAAACAAATTCTTAATTTTTGTAATGTCTAATGATTATAGACATGACACACTTTTAAGTTTAATCTGTATTATTAACATGTTCCCATGACTTTACCTTTAGACAATCAACAAAATAATAAAGTAAGCCCTGATTTGTGATGTTTGCCAATTTCTGTAGTGTAAATACTCCCGATATGGATGTTATCAAGCTCTCAATGTGATGTCACAATATGACATTGGGAAAAGATATATACCATACAGATACAATAGATTTAAATAACCTTAAGTCCATAGATAACAGTAAAATAATTAGGAAATGATGGGTTTTGAGTGTTATCTATGGTTTGTATATAATTTACTTAAATGTACTAGAAGTGTATATAATTTAATGTTTAGAAATATATTTAATGACTGGCTCACAAAATTCCTGAAAATTTAGCAGTTACTTTTTACAAGTTGGTACTGCTAGCTCTGTCTAGTACACCAATGCTTTGAAGACACCTAGCCAGGAAACAGCATCCCTTATCACCCACAGCACTGCTTCATGGAAGATAGCACTACGCACGAATGAGTGAATAGCATGCAAGATTCCTGGGCACAGACCTGTCATTAGCTGGGCATAGGAGGGTACTACTAGAACTATTGCTCCTTGATGGTTCAGGAAATGGCCACAGTTGGCATCCGTCACCAGAGCACATGACGCCTGTGTTTTTATATTGTTAGCTTCCAAGACCTTGAATTGGTAGATATATCTGATTGACAGCTCTCACGTAGGTGCAAGAAATTTGAAAAACAAGTATTTACATTTTCAGCTTAGTAGGTAGCAGTGAGGGGTCCTCCCAAAATAAAGTTCAGCTATTGGATGACAAAAAGATAACAAGTGTCTACCCAGTCCTGTATATCACTCCTTCAATTGCTTCATATCAGCATATAATCTTTTCCCATGACTTAAACTTCTAAAAATGGAAAAGAGAGAGAGGGGGGGGAAAGAGAGAGAGAAAGGAAGAGAAGGAGGGAGGAAAAGAGGGAGGAAGGAAGGAAGGAAGGAAGGAAGGAAGGAAGGAAGGAAGGAAGGAAGGAAGGGGAAAAGAAGGAAGATAAAGAGGAGAAGAATCTTGGGAGGAAAATAATGATTCTAACATGATGAGTAACCTCCCCAGTTCAATAGAAAATGTGTTCAGCTTCTTTCTCAAAGTCAACCCAAAGTCTCATTAGTAAATGCATTCAGTTCCAAGTCCAGATTTCAGCATGAGGTGCTTTCTGCCTCCAGGTTTATCACCAACTCCTCTCAATAGTATGTTACCTGTAGACTAAGTTGTAAAGTTAATCACTATATTGATTTAGAGCTTATATAAAATAATGGGGAAAGACTTTGGGAGAAAATAGAACTTAGTTAAAATTTATAGATATATACCTGACTTAGGAAAGAAGGAAATAGCCTTCATTTATAAATCAACAGGCCAGAGTAGATGTTATGATTTTCCTCCTCTACCATATGTTCCATATTCCCTTTACCTTTAGCTGGTTGGGATTCTTAAGCCAAAGAGATAATTCAAACTAACATTCCTGAAAGAGCTGAGCCCTTAATGGTCCTGCATATATAGGTTGTGTGTTTTTTTTATAATTTTCATAATTGCTAAGGTAGTATTAGGAAGTGACCTGATGTATTGTCAAGCAGTTCATACTATTTCCTTACCCTTCATCTGGTGGCAACCTTATTTTCCTTTAGTTGTCAGGAGTATACACCCCAGAAGACAACTTATACTTTCTTGAACTGCTATTCACTGGCATGTGAAGCCTGAATTGGCCATGTAACATACTCATCTTATAATTCAAGGGAACCAAAGGTTTGCCTTTGATGGAAGCATTTTGCCCCTGGGTACTAAGAACTCTATGCCAGAGTCCAGTATCATTGGATAAGAAGCAAACATTGTGCAGGATCATTAGGGATAATAGTAAAAGGTTTCACTCTTACTTCTACCTCTTGTTCCCCAAATACATCTATTATAACCCTGGGAGAATTGGTTGCTGGTTAAGAACATTTGTGTCATCCCATAAGAGAGCACACCATTGTGCCATGGATATATATTATTGTCTTCAACAGTCTATTCCCCCACTCTATCAGGCTAGCTTCTTCTGAGTAATATATACATGATAAGTGAATCCCATGAATATAAGATCACTACCTTGCTTCTCCTACAAAGGAAATTTAATTTTTGAGAATATACTCTTTTAAAGACATTTATCAGCTTCACTGACTATACAAGTGACTTAAACAGAGATGTGAAAGAAATCATTGTTCTTTCATGTTAGGTTTGTTATGATGATCCTTATTTCTGTGATCCCTCAGGGATGGGGTTTTGCTTCTTGGTGACTTCTTGATATATAGATGTACAAAGAGGGTATTCCAAGGGCTCAGAATGTGGCCCTTCCTACCATAAAAGCTCTGTTCTTGCTATGATAAAGGAGTCATTATGGAGATACTTCTAGATTTTGAGTTCATTTATTCCTTTATGTTCTTTGCAACAAAGGAACGAAACACAATGTGGGCTCAGGGTCCTACCAGCCTTTGTGGAAAAATTCAGTTCATAACTTTATTTCTCACTTTTATTTATTCAATATATACTTATTAAGTATCAAATATATGCAAGGCTTGGTTTACAGCAAAGAATAAAACTACCCTCATAAAGCTATTATTCTAACAAAAGGAAACACATAACCAACTAGCTTTGTAAATAATATAATACAACACAATCTATACAGCAAAAAAATAAGTCAAGGAAGGAGGATAGGAAGTTTTAGAAAAAAACACAGGAGAAATATTTGCAACGTTGGAGTAGGCAAAGATGGCTTATTAAATTAAGAATTCTTTCAATCAAAAGACACCCTTAAGAGAATGAAAAGAAAAACTATAGAGTGGGAGAAGATATAAAAATATATATGAAATGACAAAAGACTCATTCAGAAAACATAAAAACTTCTACAAATTAAGAAAAGGTCAGAATCCCAAGGAAAATAGGTGAAAGACTTGAACAGAGTTTCATAAAAGATAATGTAAAAAATGGCCAGCAAATCTATGAAACAATGTTCAATTTCTTTAGAAAATTAAAGAGTGCAAGTTAAAGCCACATTTGTTTTACCAAACATTTAAAGAAAAATTAATACAATTTTCAAACTTTTCTAAAAAATAGAAGAGAGGTAACACTAACTCATATTGTAATAGCCATATTACTCTGATACTAAAGGCAAACAAAGATACCAAAAAGAGAATTACAGACCAATATTTCTTATAAATATAGATTAAAAATCTTCAATAAAATATTACCAAATGAAATCCAACAGAATATTTAAAAATTATACTATGTGGTACTATGACAATGTGGGAAATATATCAGGAATGTAAGAATGGTCCAACGTAAGAAAATCAATCAATGTAATATACCACATTGATAAGATGAAGGTAAAACATCACATGATCATCTGAATTGATACAGAAAAGACATTTGACAAAACCTAAAACCCTTTCATGATTAAAAAAAAAAAAAAAAAACCACTCATAAAACTAAGAATAGAAGGGAACCGCCTCCAAATGATAGAGGGTATTTATGAAGAACCCACTGCTAACATCATACTCCATGGAATAAAACTGAAAATGTTCTTCCTAACATCAACAGCAAGATAAGGAAGCCTGTTTTAACCACTACCATTCAAGAATGCGTTGGAAGTTCTGGCCAGAGCAATTAAAAGAAAAAAAGAGAGAGAGACATCCAAATTGGAAAGGAAGAAGTAATACTATCTCTATTCACAATGCCATGATCCTCTATATAGAAAAATCTCAAAGACTCTACCATAAAGAAAAAAACCTCACAAAGCTGTTAGAGCTAATAAACAAATTTCAGCAAAGTGTAAGATCAACACACACATACACATGCACACACATGGTTGTATTTCAATACACCAGCAATAAATAACCCAACAAGGAAATTAATAAAATAATTTCATTCTCAATTGCATCCAAAAGAATAAAGCACCTAGAATAAATTTAACCAAGGAGGTGAAAGATTTGTACACTGAAAACTACAAAACATTGCTTGAAGAAATTAAAGCAGATCTAAATAAATAGACACCTTCTGTTCATTGAATGGAAAGCTTAATATTATTAATATGGCAATACTATCCAAAGAAATCTACAGATTCAGTGCTAACTCTATCAACATTCCGAAGACAATTTTTGCAGGAACAGAAAAGTCAATTCTCAACTTCATATGGAATTTCAAGTGGCCCTTAGAGCTAAAAAATATTTTTTAAAAAACAACGAAGTTGATGGACTCACACTTTCCAATTTAAAAACTTAATACAAAGCTACAGTAACCAAAAGAGTATAGTACTGACATAAAGCTAGACATACAGATCAATGTAATAGAATTGAAATTCCAGGAATGAATCCATACATCTATGGTCAATTGATTTTTTTTTAATTTTATTTTATTGTTTCAAGTATTACATGTAGTAGTACATATATCTCCTTTTTTTCCCCATTGACCTTCCCCCAGCCTCCCCTACCTCCTGCCACATGCCCTCATCCCACCCCATTGGTTGTGCTTATATGCAAGCATATAAGTACTTTGGTTGATCTCTTTCCCCCACTCCCCAACACTCCCCAGCCTTCATGCTGTAATTTGACAGTCTGTTCGATGCTTCTCTGCCTCTGTATCTATCTTTTTGTTCATCAGGTTATAATGTTCTTTATTTTCCATAAATGAGTGAGATCATGTGGTATTTTTCTTTCATTGCCTGGCTTATTTCACTTAGCATAATGCTCTCCAGTTCCATCCATGCTGCTGCAAATGGTAGGAATTCCTTCTTTTTTATAGCAGCGTAGTATTCCATTGTGTAGATGTGCCATAGTTTTCTAATCCACTCATCTGCTGATGGGCATTTAGGCTGTTTACATATCTTAGCTATGGTGAATTGTGCTGCTATGAACATAGGGGTGCATATATCCTTTCTGTTTGGTGTTTCTAGTTTCTTGGGATATATTCCTAGAAGTGGGATCACTGGGTCAAATGGGAGTTCCATTTTTATTTTTTTGAGGAAACCCCATAATGTTCTCCACAGTGGCTGCACCAGTATACATTCCCACCAGCAGTGAACAAGGGTTCCCTTTTCTCCGCATCCTCGCCAGCACTTGTCATTTGTCGATTTGTTGATGATAGCCATTCTGACAGGTGTGAGATGGTACCACATTGTCGTTTTGATTTGCATCTTTCGGATAATTAGTGACTTTGAGCATGTTTTCATATGTCTCTTGGCCTTCCTTCTGTCTTCTTTGGAAAAGTTTCTATTTAGGTCCATTGCTCGTTTTTTTATTGGATCATTTATCTTCCTTTTATTAAGTTGTATGAGTTCCCTATAAATGTTGGAGATTAAACCTTTATCAGTGATAACATTTGCAAATATGTTCTCCCATACAGTGGACTTTCTTGTTGTTTTGTTGATGGTTTCTTTTGCTGTGCAAAAGCTTTTTATTTTGATGTAGTACCAATTGTTTATTTTCTCTTTAGTTTCCATTGCCCTAGGAGCCGTATCAGTGAAGAAATTGCTTCGACATATGTCTGAGATTTCTCTGCCTGTGGATTCCTCTAGTATTTTTATGGTTTGCCGTCTTATGTTTAAGTCCTTTATACATTTTGAGTTTATTTTTGTGTATGGTGTAAGTTGGTGGTCTAGTTTCATTTTTTTTGCATGTATCTGTCAAATTTTCCCAACACCATTTATTGAAAAGACTGTCTTGGCTCCATTGTATGTTCATGCCTCCTTTGTCAAATATTAATTGGGCATAGTGGTTTGGGTCGATTTCTGGGTTCTCTATTCTATTCCATTGGTCTATATGTCTGTTCTTGTGCCAGTACCAGGCTGTTTTGAGAACAGTGACTTTGTAATACAGCTTGAAACCTGGTATGAAGATCCCACCTACTTTGTTCTTCTTTCTCAGGATTGCTGCAGCTATTCGGGGTCTTTTTTTATTCCAGATGAAATTTTGGAGAGTTCTTTCTAGGTCTGTGAAATATGCCATTGGTATTTTAATGGGGATTGCATTGAATCTATAGATTGCTTTGGGTAGTATGGACATTTTAATCATGTTGATTCTACCAATCCATGAACATGATATGTTCTTCCATCTGTTTATATCTTCCTCTATCTCTTTTTTCAGTGTCCTGTAGTTTTCTGCATATAGGTCTTTTACCTCTTTAGTTAAGTTTATTCCTAGATATCTTAATTTTTTTTGGTGCGATGGTAAATGGGATTGCTTTTTTAGTCTCTCTTTCTGTAAATTCACTATTGGTGTATAGAAATGCCATAGATTTCTTGGCGTTAATTTTGTATCCTGCTACATTGCCAAATTCATTTATTAAGTCTGTTAGTTTTTTGATGGAGACTTTTGGGTTTTTTATGTATAATATCATGTCATCTGCGAATAAGGAGAGTTTTACTTCTTCTTTTCCAATTTGGATGCCTTTTATTTCTTTCTCTTGTCTAATCTCAATGGCTAATACTTCCAGTACTATGTCAAACAGGAGTGGTGAGAGTGGGCATCCCTGTCTTGTTCCTATTCTTAGGGGAAATGGTTTTAGTTTTTGCCCATTGAGTATGATGTTGACTGTGGGTTTGTCATATATGGCTTTTATTATGTTGAGGTATGATCCTTCTATTCCCACCTTGCTGAGAGTTTTTATCAAAAATGGATGTTGGATTTTGTCAAATGCTTTTTCTGCATCAATTGATATGACTATGTGGTTTTTATCTCTCAATTTGTTTATGTGATGTATCACGTTTATTGACTTGCAGATATTGTACCATCCTTGCATCCCTGGGATAAATCCTACTTGGTCATGGTGTATGATCTTTCTGATGTACTGCTGAATCCGATTTGCTAGAATTTTGTTGAGGATTTTGGCATCTATGTTCATGAGGGATATTGGCCTATAATTCTCTTTCATTGTGTTGTCTTTTTCCGGTTTTGGGATTAGGGTGATGCTGGCTTCATAGAATGAGCTTGGAAGTGTTCCTTCCTCTTGAATTTTTTGCAACAGTTTGAGGAGGATAGGTTTAAGTTCTTCCTTGAATGTTTGGTAAAACTCCCCTGTGAAGCCGTCTGGCCCTGGGCTTTTGTTTGCTGGAAGCTTTTTGATGACTGCTTCAATTTCTTTCATAGTTATTGGCCTATTGAGATGTTTAGATTCTTCCTGATTGAGTTTTGGAAGGTTGTATTTTTCTAGGAATATGTCCATTTCCTCCAGGTTGTCCACTTTGTTGGAATAGAGTTGTTCATAGTATTTTTTAACAATCCTTTGTATTTCGGGGGGGGGGGAGGGGGTCTGTTGTTATTTCTCCTCTTTCATTTCTGATTTTGTTTACTTGGGCCCTCTCTCTTTGCTTCTTGGTGAGCCTGGCTAGAGGTTCATCAATCTTGTTTATCCTTTCAAAGAACCAGCTCTTGATTTCATTGATCTTTTGTATTGTTTTTTTTTTTTTTTTATCTCTATGTCGTTTATCTCCGCTCTGATCTTTATTATTTCCTTCCTTCTGCTTACACTGGGCTTCTCTTGTTGCTCTCTTTCTAACTCTTTGAGTTGTAGGGTTAGGTAATTACCATTGTTTCCTGTTTTTTGTATAAGGCTTGGAGAGTTATGAACTTCCCTCTCAAGACTGCTTTCGCTGTGTCCCATAGATTTTGGATTGTTGTGTTTTCATTGTTGTTTGTTGCCATGATGTTTTTTATTTCTTCTTTGATTTCTCTGGTAATCCAGTCATTTTTTAATAGCATGCTATTTAGTCTCCATGTGTTTGATTTTTTTGGATTGTTTTTATTGTAGTTGATTTCCAGTTTTATGCCATTGTGATCTGAGAAGATGCTTGATATGATTTCTATCTTCTTGAATTTGAAGAGACTTTGCCTATGACCCAATATATGGTCTATCTTTGAAAATGACCCATGTGCACTTGAGAAGAATGTATATTCTGTGACTTTGGGGTGAAATGTTCTGAAGATGTCAATTAATTCCATCTGGTCTAGTGAGTCATTTAGGATTGATGTTTCTTTGCTGATTTTTTGTTTAGAGGATTTGTCCAATGGTAATAGTGGGGTATTAAAGACCCCTACTATGATTGTATTGCTGTCAATTTCTCCCTTGATATCCTCCAGGCATTTTTTAATGTATTTGGGTGCTCCTGTATTGGGTGCGTATATGTTTACCAGAGTTATTTCTTCTTGCTGGATTGTTCCCTTTAGTATTATGAAGTGGCCTTCCTTACCTCTTTTTATGTCCTTCACTTTGAGATCTAATTTGTCAGATATAAGTATTTCTACCCCAGCTTTTTTTTTTTTTCATTTCCATTTGCCTGATAAACCTTTTTCCATCCCTTTACCCTCAGTCTGTGTGCATCTTTTTTTCTGAGGTGGGTTTCTTATAGACAGCAGATATATGGGTCATGTTTCCTTATTCAATCTGTTACTCTATGTCTTTTGATTGGGGCATTTAATCCATTTACATTTAAAGTTATTATTGATAGGTACTTGTTTATTGCCATTTTTATTCTTTACCCCTGTGTTCCTTCTTCGCTTCCTATTTCTTATTTTTACAGCAGACCCTTTAGCATTTCTTGCATTGCTGGTTTGGTGGTAATAAACTCCCTTAGTCCTTTTTTTGTCTGTGAAGCTCCTGATTCCACCTTCAATTTTGAATGATAGCCTTGCTGGGTATAGTATTCTTGGATTCAGTCCCTTGCTTTGCATCACTTTGTATATTTCATTCCATTTCCTTCTGGCCTGGTGTGTTTCTGTTGAGAAATCAGTTGATATTCCAATAGGAGATCCCTTTCTGTCTCTCTCTGGCAGCCTTTAAGATTCTTACTTTGTCGTTGGTGTTTGCCAATTTAATTATGATGTGTCTTGGTGTCGGTCTTTTGGGGTTCAACTTGTTTGGGACTCTATGTACTTCTTGGACTTGCATAGTTTTTTTCTGCCAATATCAGGGAAGTTTTCTGTCATTATTTCTTCAAACAGGTTTTCTATTCCTTGCTTCTCTTCCTCTCCTTCTGGTACCTCTATTATGCCAATGTTGTTTCATTTTGCGTTGTCCCAAAGCTCCCTTAGGCTCTCCTCTTGCTTTTTAAGTCTTCTTTCCAGTTGCTGCTGTGTTTGTGTGTTTTTTCCTACCTTGCCTTCTAATTCACTGATGTGGTCCTCAGCCTCTTCTAGTCTACTGTTTAGGCTTTCCATTGTGTTCTTTATTGCAGCTATGCCGTTCTTCATCTCCTCTTAGTTCCTTTTCATATTGGTGACATTCTCATTCAGCTCCTTAGAGTTCTTTTTTTTTTTAATTTAATAAATCTTTATTGTTCAGATTATTACAGTTGTTCCTCTTTTTTCCCCCCCATAGCTCCCCTCCACCTGGTTCCCATCCCACCCTCTGCCCTTACCTCCCCCGCACTGTCCTCATCCATAGGTGTACACTTTTTGTCCAGTCTCTTCCGGCACTCCCCACACCCCTTTCCTCCTGAGAATTGTCAGTCCACTCCCTTTCTATGCCCCTGACCCTATTATATTCACCAGTTTATTCTGTTCAGACTTTTTATTCACTTGATTTTTAGATTCACTTGTTGATAGATATGTACTTGTTGTTCATGATTTTTATCTTTACCTTTTTCTTCTTCTTCCTCTTCTTAAAGAATACATTTCAGCATTTCATATAATACTGGTTTGGTGGTGATGAACTCCTTTAGCTTTTTCTTGTCTGTGAAGCTCTTTATCTGACCTTCAATTCTGAATGATAGCTTTGCTGGGTAGAGTAATCTTGGTTGTAGGTTCTTGTTATTCATCACTTTGAATATTTCTTGCCACTCCCGTCTGGCCTGCATAGTTTCTGTTGAGAAATCAGCTGACAATCGTATGGGTGCTCCCTTGTAGGTAACTAACTGTTTTTCTCTTGCTGCTTTTAAGATTCTCTCTTTGTCTTTTGCTCTTGGCATTTTAATTATGTGTCTTGGTGTGGTCCTCTTTGGATTCCTTTTGTTTGGGGTTCTGTGCGCTTCATGGACTTGTAAGTCTATTTCTTTCACCAGGTGGGGGAAGTTTTCAGTCATTATTTCTTCAAATAGGTTTTCATTATCTTGCTCTCTCTCTTCTTCTGGCACTCCCATAATTCGGATGTTGGTATGCTTGAGGTTGTCCCAGAGGCTCCTTACACTATCTTCAAATTTTTGGATTCTTTTTTCTTTTTGCTTTTCTGGTTGAGTGTTTTTTGCTTCTTTGTATTTCAAATCTTTGACTTGATTCTTGCAGTCCTCTAGTCTGCTGTTAGGTCTCTGTATAATATTTTTTATTTCAGTCAGTGTATGTTTACTTTCTAGTTGGTCCTTTTTCATATCCTCGAGTGTCTCACTAAATTTATCGGCCTTTTCTAGGAAATTCTTGAAAAACCTTATAACTGTGGTTTTGAACTCTATATCCAGTTGTTTGCTTTCCTCCATTTCTTTCATTTGTGATCTATTTCTTTGTCTCTGCATTTTCATTGCTTCCCTGAGTTGGTAGAGTAGCTTTGTGTGGTAGATGACCTATAGGGCACAGTGGCTCAGCCTCCCCAGTTACCTGAGGTGGACACTCTTGGTGCACCCCTTTGTGGACTGTGTGTACAGCCTTGTTGTAGTTAAGCCTTGATTGTTGTTGGTATCACTGGGAGGAATTGACCTCCAGTCCAATTAGCTGTGAGGATCAGCTGTGTCTACGCTGGGAGAACTTCCGTGCTGGAGACACTCTTATGAGGCCAGACTTGCAAAATTGCAAAAGCCTCTGTGCTCAGCTTGGATGGGGTGGAGTTTCAGGGCAGAGCAGACAGCCTTGGTTTCCCTTCAGCCCTGCCCTATGAGGCCCCTGGGTCTCGGTGTCCCTCGGTAATCGCTGCAGGCACCTCTGAGAGAAAGCCGCCCTCGAGTTTCACCCACTGCCAGCCAGTCCAGTTTCTCCCCAAATGAATCGGGGTTCCCAGAAACTTGCCCAGAACTGGAGTTCAGCGCAGTTGGGAGCCCCCATCTCCCTCCCACTTTAGAAAGCCAGCCGCGCACTCAGCCTCCCATGCATTCAGCAGTCAGTCTTCTCTGTGCGCCCGCCTCCAGACCTCTGCCTTCCACAGCTCCCTACTCTCATTGTGCTTTCTCTTCTCCTGACAGTCCAGATTTCCTCTGAATGAGTCTGGTTTCCTAGTGTCTCGCTGGGGACTGGAGTTCAGTGCAGTCGGGATCTTCCATCTCCCTCCCGCTTTAGAATGCCAGCCACGCACTCAGCTGCCCATGCACACAGCCGCCCGTCCTCTCTGCGTGCGAGTCTCCATACCTCAGCCTTTTGTAGCTCCTCTGAGTCTCAATGTGCTTTCCTCTTTTCTTCCAGTTGTTGAATTTCCACTCAGCCAGCTTTCCTGTGGTTCTGGATGGTATCCATTTTGTCTTTTAGTTGTAGTTTTGATATTGTTGTGTGAGGCAGCAGTATAGGTGTTTACCTATGCCGCCATCTTGGTTTCTCTCTCCTTATAGTTCTCATTGAGTTGTGTGTATTTGTCATTGAGTTGTGTGTATTTGTCATCCAGCCGTTTAAATATCCTTATAACCATTACTCTGAATTTTTTATCTGATATGCTGCTAGCCTCAATTTCATTTAATTCCTTTCTGGTGATTCCTCTTTTTCTTTCTTTTGGGGATTGCTTTTTTGTCTTCCCATTTTTTGCTGTAACATTTTAATTGTAGGTCCAATTGGTTTGATATTCAGGTTCTTTTGAGGATGGTGCTACTGGTGTGATCTCTCAGGTCTCCTGGGCTTGGTAATCTAATGTAGCTCACTACTTGAGCTATTTGGGTTCTCTTGATGTAGGCCTGTGAGCTGGGAAGGTACAACTGCGGTGTCTAGAAGTCAGTAGCCGTGATGTGGGGTGTCCCAATTTTTGCTGCCTTGCGCCCTTGATTGAAATCACGTGTGTCCAGCGGGGACTCACAGTAGCACCCAGGAACCATCTGTTGGGGTGATGGGTCTCAGGACACCTGCGTTCTGGAAAGGCGGGACTGTGGTGTCCAGAGTTCTGTAGTTTTGGGGTGGGCAGACTTAGCTTTTGCTGCTGCACCTGTGGTGGGTATGCGCACGTTCCCAGTGGAGGCTTACAAGGGCACCCGCAGTGCATTTGCCAGTGAGGGGTGCTGAAGTACTCTGAAAGGCCCTGGCACTGAAGCCACATAATTGAGGTGTCTGTGTGCAGGTATCCAGGATGAGTGAATTCAGAATTTCTACTGTCAGGGGGAGTGCATCCCTGTTTGTCCAAGATCACACCCAGCAAGGACTCACAGCAGCTCCCACAAGAGCCCTGTGGATAGATGGGCTCAGGGTTCCTGCCCGTTGGAATTGTGTGCATGGACTGGCGGTGTGTTTGCCTGTGCAGAGCTCTGATGTACTTTGAGGGGCCCTGGCACTGAAGTTAAGCAGCTGGGGTGTATGTGGGCAGTTATTCAGGCAGAGGAAATTCAGAATTTCTACTGCAGGGCAGCACACTTGTCTGTACAGAATCATACACAGCAGGGGCTCAAAGCAGTTCCCCAGAGGACTCTGTGGATATATGGGCTCAGGGTGCCTGCCCTTTGGAAATGTGTGCTTCTGTCGCAGTGAGTTTGCCAGCACAGAGCTCTGATACACTTTGAGGGGCCCTGGCGTTGAAATTACACCCTTGGGGTGTCTGCGGGCAGTTATTCAGGCAGAGGAAATTCAGAATTTCTACTGTGGGGCAGCGTGCCCTTGTCTGTACAGAATCACACCCAGCAGGGGCTCCCCGTAGCTCCCAGGTGCTGCCTATGGAGTGGTGTGCCCTGGATGCCTGCACGCGGCTGGAAACGCCCAAAAGTGGTGTCCAGAGTTCTGCCGCTAGGGAGGGAGAAGATGCACTTACTGCTGCCGGAGTGGTGCACCTTTGAAGGTGGAGGTCCCAGGGTCCGCAGGTCTGCAGCTGGGATTTTGGCTGGAGTGGCTGCTGGGTCGCAGGCAGTGTCAAAGTCCTGTCTGGGTGGTGATGCTGATGAGTTCCTAGAAAAGGCCACTGTCCCCTTAAAGATGGCGCAGGCTCCGTGCCCGAGTCCTGCAGTCCAGGGAGTGCCCACAGCGGTAGTAGTCTCTCCTCCTTGTCCAAGAGAGCCTGGTCTGCCAGCCCTTGCTATTCCTGCGAGATTTAACTGTCCCTTACTCACTCACACACACACCATACACATCCACACACTCTCCTTTCATACCCTCACTCACTCACTTCTTCTCCCTCACCTCTGTCCTGCCAGCCACCATCTTTTTTCGCCCGGTTATATGGTCAATTGATTTTTAACACGGGTGCTAAAACCGTTCAATAGGAAAAGGACAAATGGTGCTGGCATAATCAGATACACATACAAAGGAATGAAGTTGGACCCCTGCTTCATACCATATATAAAAATTAATTCAAAATAGATCAGTAATCAATGGAACAGAATAGGGAGCCCATTAATAAACCCATGCCTATGTGGTCAATTAATATTTTACAAAGGAGGCAAGAACATGCATGGGTTAAAGATAGTCTATTCAATAAATATTGTTAAGAAAATTGGATGGATGCATTAAAAAAAATGAAACTAAGCCATCTTCTTACATCATATACAAGAATAAACTCAAAATGAACTAAAGACTTAAATGTAAAATTTGAAATCATAAAACTCCTAGAAGACATCATAGGCAGTAAAATCCCAGACATTTCTCTTAGTAATGTTTTTCTGATATATTTCCTCAGGCAAGAAAAAGTAAACAAATGAGACTAAATCAAACTAAAAATGTTTTGCACAACAAAGAAAACCATCAACAAAATGAAAAGAGAATCCACTAAATGGGAAGACATATTTGCCAATGATACATCAGATAAGGGGTTACTATCTAAAATTTATAAAGAACTTATACAACTCAACACCAAAAAAAAAAAAAAAGGCTAAATGAGTTTATTACCACCAAACTAGCACTGCAAGAATTGCTAAAGAAACTGTTGTAAGAAGAAGAAATTAAGAGAGACAGAAAGGAACACAGGAATGTATATGTATAAAAGCCTAAGTGACTGGTCGACCAGCCGACCGACCAGCCGACCAGTAGCTATGATGTGCACTGACCACCAGTGGACAGACACTCAACGCAGTAGCGGAAACCACAGGCATGGAAATATGGAACAGACTAATGAATCTCAGAGGGAAAGGGGGAGAGGGGAGGGCGAGAAGAGATTAACCAAAGATCTTATAAATATACTAGAGTCCCTGTACACAGATTTGTGCACCGGTGGGGTCCTTTGGCCTGGCCTGTGCCCTCTTGCAATCTGGGACTCCTCAGGGGATGTTGGAGAGCCAGTTTCAGCCCGATCCCCGCAGGCTAGGCCGAGTGACCCCACCGGTGCAGGAATCTGTGCACTGGGCCTCTAGTAAAGAATAAAAATGGCAACAAATAAGTGTCTATCAATAATAACCTTAAATGTAAATGGCTTAAATGCTCCAATCAAAAGACATAGGGTAGCTGAATGGATAAGAAAACATGACTCACATATATGCTATCTACAAGAGACCCATCTCAGAACAAAAGACTCATACAGGATGAAAGTGAAGGGATGGAAACATTGAAACTAGACCAGCAACTTACACCATATACAAGAATAAACTCAAAATGGATAAAAGACTTAAATGTCAAGTGTGAACCCATAAAAATCCTAGAAGAAACCATAGGCAGCAAAATCTCAGACAACTCTTATACCAATGTGTTTGCCAATACATCTCCTAAGGCAGTGGTTGTCAACCTTTCTAATGCTCGACCCTTTAATACAGTTCCTCATGTCGTGGTGACCCCCAACCATAAAATTATTTTCGTTGCTACTTCATAACTATAATTTTGCTACTGTTAATGAATCGTAATGTAAATATCTGTGTTTTCCAATGGTGTTAGGCTCTACAGCAGCAGTTCTCAACCCGTGGGTCGTGACCCACGGGTTGAGAACTGCTAGCAGGGTCGCCTAAGACCATCAGAAAACACAGATATTTACGGCATTAGAAAGGCTGACAACCACTGTCCTAAGGCAAGGGAAACAAAAGAGAAAGCAAATGGAATGACATCAAAATAAAAAGCTTCTGCATAACAAAAGAAACCATCAACAAAATGAAAAAAGAACTCACTGTATGGGAGAACATATTTGCCAATGATACAACTGATAAGGGGTTAATCCCAAAATATAAAAGGAATTCATACAGCTTAACAAAAGGAAGACAAACAATCCAATTAAAAAATGGGCAAAGGACCTAAATAGACACTTCCCTAAAGTGAACATACAGATGGCCAAGAGACATGAAAAAATGCTCAATGTCACTAATCATCAGAGAGATGCAAATTAAAATGACAATAAGGTATCACTTCACACCTGTCAGAATGGCTATCATCAACAAATCAACAAATGACAAGTGCTGGCGAGGATGAGGAGAAAAGGGAACCCTAGTACACTGCTGGTGGGAATGAAGACTGGTGAAGCCATTATGGAAAATAGTATGGAGTCTCCTCAGAAAATTAAATATGGAACTGCCATTTGACCCAGTGATCCCACTTCTAAGAATATATCCTAAGAAACTGGAGAAACCAGTCAGAAAGAATATATGCACCCCTATGTTCATAGCAGCGCAATTCACAATAGCTAAGATTTGGAAACAGCCCAAGTGTCGCTGTGGTTCATTTACACCATGGAATACTCTGCAGCAGTAAAAAAGAAGAATGTCTTACCCTTTGAGATAGCACAGAGGGACCTGGAGAGTATTATGCTAAGTGAAATAAGCCAGTCAAAGACAGGTATCATATGATCTCACTCATATGTGGAATCTAATGAACAAAATAAACTATTGAACAAAATAGATTCAAAGACATCAAAGCATGGAACAGACTATGGAATCTCAGAAGGAAAGCAGGGGAGGGTGGGTGAGAAGAGATTAACCAAAGTATTTACATGCATATATGCATGACCCATGGACACAGACAATAGTGTGGTGAAGGCCTGGGGTGGGGGGTGGGGTGGGTCAATGGAGAAAAAAGAGGGACATCTGTAACACTTTCAATAATAAAGATTTAAATAAAAAACATTAAAAAATAAAAACAGTGAGACATTGATACACTATAAAGGAACCTTGAAAACATTGAAATCAGCTATTTTCAAACTTTTTCATCTCATGGCACATATAAACTGATTACTAAAATTCTGTAGCACACCAAAAATATATATTATATTTTTTGCCGATTTGACCAAAAAAGGCATAATTTTGATTCATTCACACCGAACTGCTATTGTTGTGTTGGCTGTTGTCATTTTTTTATTTGACAATCTAAGAGAAAAGAGGTCAGTGCCCCTGACTAAATATTCAAGTACTGCATGTTGTTAAAATTCTTGTGTCACACTGGTTGAAAATCGCTATGCTAAATGAAAGAAGCTAGAAGAAAAAACACATATTGTATGATTTCATTTATATGAAATATCTGGAATAGGTAAACCATAGAGACAGAATGCAGATTGGTGGTTGCCATGGACAGGTAGGGAGAAGTCAGGGAATAGGGTGTGAATGCTTAATGGTTACAGAGTTTCCTTATGGGTTAACAAAATGTTTTGGAGCTAGATAGAGATGGTGGTACACACCATTAGGAATGTACAAAATGCTACTGAATTGTTCACTTTTAAAAGGTTGATTTCATGTTATGTTACCTAAAAAAATGCTTTTAAAAAGACAAATAGACACACCACACATTGGGATATCCACCAGAAGAAAGACATAAATACTGAGTTTTGGCACATATGTGAAACAGCAGCAACTCTCATAAACTGGTGGTAGATATGTAAATTGGTTACAATTCCTTAAGAAAACTGACAATATCTACTAGAGCTGAACCATATTCATAACCTATAACCCAGCAAATCTTCCCTTTAGTGCATATACCCCCTAAAATGCTTGCATATGTTTATTAAAAGGCATGTACTCAAATATTCATAAGAGTACTATTTGTAATAGCCCAAATCTGCAAATTAGCCAAATGCTTGTCAACAATGGAATAAGTAAATGGTTACTATGCAGCCCCAAGAATCTATGTATATAAAAGCCTAAGCAACCGTTATGACCGAACAACTGGAACGACTGGTTGACCAGTTGCTATGAGGCGCACTGACCACCAGGGGGCAGACACTCAATGCAGGAGCTGCCCCCTGGTGGTCAGTGCGCTCCTACAGCCAACCTACCATGGCCAGCCAACCTCCCCCAGTCCTTTCCCGCAGCTGGCCAACCTCCCATGGTCCCTCCCCCTGTTCCTCCCCCAGGCCGGCAGGCCCCAATCGGCCCCGCCCCAATTGGGACTGGGCAAGATGGCCCTGATCGGCTCGGATCACCAGCCAGTCCTAGGGACCCCACGAATTTGTGCACTGGGCCTCTAGTAACATTCTAAACCTACATGCAAAAATGTGGATGAAACTCATGAACATGACATTGCATGAAAGAAACCAAACCAAAGAATGCATGCTGTATGATTCCATTTATATGAAGTTTGCAAGCCACAGTGGCTGCTGTTGAGGAGGTAGTAGCCAGAAGGGAGTCCTCGTGCCTCTGGGGTGCTGATAATGTTCTCTTTCTTGATCTCTTGCTGTTTTCATGGGTGTATTCAGTGTATGTAATTTCATGAATTATACAATTATGATATGTGTCCTTTTCTTTTTAAATTATTTCTCAATGAAAAGTTTAAAAATACTTTAAATTTTGGTTGATAGGAGAAACCTGTTTCTAAGGGCCTTTGAAAGAGTGGAGATGAAAGCTTACCTCTAGAAAGCTTAGTACTCTGGGGCAACTTAGACTGTGTAGTGGGAATCATTGTGCCTTGTCTTCTTTTGAAGAAAGAAGAGAGGAAACTTGCACTCAGACTTTTGATTCCTATTTTGAAAGGACAGCATCATTTCATTAGTAGAGGATTTTCTAGAGGACCTTAGAGATAGTCTAGAAAAAGTCCCTAATTTTATTCATTAATTAAAAAAGACAGATAAATTAAATACTATAAACCGCATGTTCCCTTCTATATTCATATGAGCAATTTTATTTTTTTTAATATATTTTATTGATTTTTTTACAGAGAGGGAAGGGAGAGGATAGATAGTTAGAAACATCGATGAGAGAGAAACATCGATCAGCTGCCTCCTGCACACCTCCCACTGGGGATGTGCCTGCAACCCAGGTACATGCCCTTAACCGCAATCAAACCCGGGACCCTTCAGTCCGCAGGCTGATGCTCTATCCGCTGAGCCAAACCGGTCAGGGCAATATATGAGCAATTTTTTTTTTTTAATATATTTTATTGATATTTCACAGAGAGGAAGGGAGAGGGATAGAGAGCTAGAAACATCGATGAGAGAGAAACATCGATCAGCTGCCTCCTGCACACCTCCCACTGAGGATGTGCCCGCAACCAAGGTACATGCCCTTGACCGGAATCGAACCCGGGACCTTTCAGTCCGCAGGCCGACGCTCTAACCACTGAGCCAAACCGGTTTTGGCTATATGAGCAATTTTAAAAGATTCAGAATCTCTACTCCCATTTTTTATTCAAATCAAATAATATTAGGATTTGAGGTTTTGAAATTATTTTTAGAAAGAAAACTTAAAACACCAATAAAGTACCCTCTTACTTATCTTTCTTACATTGAAACAAAGTAGAGTAGATCTCAGGCATTTTGGAGATTTAATAAATAATCAAATTAGGAAATACAATGTCACTGATCTTCTAGGATACACTTCCTGAATAATTATAGATGACATTGAAATAATAGAGTTGAATGCACTTAAGAAGCTAATCAGCTAATTCTCTTAAAGTGTTCAATTCTATATTTCTTTAAGAAAAGCTATAATAATCATGAAACCTTTTGTAGAAGTTGAAACATTTTTTGCTCACAAAATGCCACCAAACCATTTACTGCAAATGTCTGTTATTTTTATATTCTTATTAAAATAAAAATAAATGTAAGATTTTGTCAAAATCCGTCAGTTCTCTTGAATTCCAGCCCATTTATACTAAACAAGGCATGAATTGACAAGATCTTAACCATAAGCAGGAGACAGACATTTTGATCTTCTCAATTGGAATTCCTGTTTTCAACACCTATTCTTGATGCACATACATAGTCCCTGAGCTGTCATCGCTGTGCCCATCTGCTGGCATGGCTTGCTGCCCACTCACCAATTTGGACTCTCGCCCTAGTGTGCAGCAGCCTGTACCATGTAAATGCATTCTCTATCTAATATTTAGACATGGTGTCCACCAAACTTGGATGCTGTGTATTTCCCTTTATTGGATCAGATTTTTCATTGTATGTTCTTGACAGATAAAATGTGAAAAACAATAGTGAAGGTTGGGGAGAGGAGATTGAGGGAAGTGAGCGTTCTGGTTTTTAATGTTTTAAACCGGCAGGTTAATTTCACCAGGGCCGCTACCTGGGTGAGACACAAAGATCATCATAAGAGTGTCAGCAAGGGTGTAGCCAACAGAGGAAATATTTCCACCCATTTGCTGAGATCAACCACAGCAGACAGCTGACCCACAAATGCCTGTGCTTGCCCCTTTAAATTACCCGAAGGGCCAAAAGGCTAAATTTCTTTTTCTTTTTTCTTTTTTTAATTGTTTGTGATACTTCTTCATATTAGGCTTAGATAAACAAGAGATTTTCTGAGTGTTTGTAGGCTTTAGAGAAACTACTCCTTAATATGGTTGAAATAGAAAATATCAAATCTATTATATTGATAATATAATTATTCATAGCTCAGTAAGAAACTTGATTATGATTAGCTTCTGGTCAAAATGGTGGCATAGGTAAACACCATACTCAAAACCTCCTATAAGCACATCAAAATTACAACTAAGCTACAGAAAAATCATCATTCAAAACAGCCTAAAATCTAACTGAACAGAAATTTTATAATTAAGGATATAAAGAAGAAGCCACAATGAGACTGGTAGGAGGGGTGGAGACACAAAATGGGCTGGTACCACACCCATGTGTGGTGGTTAAAAATCAGGAGGGATATCTCAGCTGTGGAGGTCTCCCCTGAGAGCCATGGGTTCATCTCACACTAAGCCCTTCATCCCACTGTTCTAGTGCTGGGAAGACAAGTCTCCAAAATTGTGCAAAGGGCTCTGGAGTCCCAGGCATTCCTTTTAAAGGGCCTGTACATGAACTGACTCAGACTCACTTGCTTTGAATTCTAGCACTGGGGAAGCAGCTCCAAAGGTACCAGGAACATACGGGGAGGAACTGAATTGTCAGGCTACAGGATAAGGGCTGGAGAGGCAGCTTTATCTAAGACACAAATGCTGGCAGAGGCCAGTGTTCCTTTGCTGAGCCCTCAGGAGGGCACCATATCTGAGACTTCATCAACCTGGCTAACACTGTTCATACTGCCCTGGTGATTCCCTGATACCCATCCAAATTATGGGCCCACCCAAACCATTTCCAGTGGCTTTTCCATACAAACCGCCTGTCTTAGTTCATGTTGCAGACTTTCCTAAAATCTCTCAAAGGTTCACAAATCACAAACCAGCAGCATCTGGCCTCAGTGAGCCTTATACATCTTGCTAAGTGGCCCGGGCCCAGCACTAGCAGCAGCTAGCTTTGGTTCACAGTTTGGCCTTTCCAGAGCACCCCCAAGCTTTGCATAAGTAGCAGCCATTTACAGATCACTTTGTAGCTCTTGCTAGGTGGCCTCAGGCAGGGCTCAGGAGGCAGCTGACCTTGGCCTGTACCTTCTAGGAGGTCCCAGAGCCAGTGCACCTGTGGACAGCTTCAGACTACACCAATGCACCACCCAACCACCTCCACAATTGACACCCAAGCAGGACAGCCAGCGGGCATCAGAGCCCTGCTGAAACAAGTAATGCTCTGAGGGGTCAGCCCTACACAGAAGGTCCTCTGCTGTGGGCACTGCTAGTCCTCAAAGCTAATCAGCCTGGGGGTAAATCTCTTCCATTGACAACAATCAAGGCTCAATTACAACAGGAAGACACATACAGTACACACAGGGGTCACACCTGAAGCACCCACCTTTGGTGACCAGGGAAGCTGCACCACTAGCCCTACAGGACACTTACTACATAAGGCCATTTTACAAAGATTGGGAGACGTAGAAGCTCTACCTACTACTTGGAAACATATACAGGGAGGCAACCAAAATGAGGAAACAAACATGTCCCAAATAAAATAACAGAACAAAACTCCAGAAAAAAGATCTAAACAAAATGGAGACAAGCAATCTACCACATGTGGAGTTCAAAACATTTGTTATAAAGATGCTCAATGATCTCAGTGAGAATTTCAACTAAGAAAAAAGAAACATAAAAATATAGATAGAAAACATTAACAGTCATAAATGAAGGCTACACTAACTGGAATGAAGAATACATTACAGGGATTCAACAGTAGAATAGATGAAGCAAAGGATCAAACCAGCAATTTGGTAGACAAGGAAGCGGAATACACCCAATCAGAATAGCAAAAAGAAAAAATATCCCCCCCCCCCCCGCCCCACACACACACACACAAATGAGGATAGTGTAAGGAGCCTCTGGGACAACATCAAATGTACCACCTTTCACATCATGGGGCTTCAAGAAGGAAAAGGAGAGAGCAAGAAATTGAAAACCTATTTGAAAAATAATGACTGAAAACTTCCCCTATCTGGTGAAGGAAAAAGACACAAAAGTCCAAGAAGCACAGAGTCCTAAACAAGATGAACTCAAAGAGGCCCACACCAAGACATATCATATTTAAAATGCCAAGGGTTAAAGACAAAGAGAGAATCTTAAAAGCAGCAAGAGAAAAGCAGTTAGTTACCTACAAGAGAGCTCCTGTAAGACTGGCGGCTGATTTCTCAACAGAAACTTTACAGGCAAGAAGGGACTGGCAAGAAATATTCAAAGTGATGAAAAGTAAGGACCTATAACCAAGATTACTCTACCCAGCAAAGTTATCATTTAGAATCAAAGGACAGATAAAAAGCTTCCCAGACAAGAAAAAGCTAAAGGCGTTCATCTCCACCAAATCAGTATTACATGAAATGTTAGAGAGTCTTCTTTAAGAAGAAGAATATAAATAAAGGATAAAAAACATGAATAAAAAATAGCAATAAATACATATCTATTATCCATATGTTCATTGCAGCATTATTTATAATAGCCAAGTATGGAAGCAGTTTAATTGCCTGTCAGTTGATGAAAGAATAAAGAAGTGAGTCATATATACAATGGAATATGACTCAGCCATGAAAAAAGAATGAAATTGTGCCATCTGTGACAGCATGGAAAGACCTAAAGGGTATTGTGCTGAGTGAAATATGTCAGATCGAGAAAGACAAATGCCATATGATTTCACTTAAATATGGAATCTAAAAAACAAAGCAAATAAACAAGCAGAACATAAACAGACTCATAGATACAGAGAACATTTTGACTATTGCCAATGAGAGGGAGGTCACAGGAATAGGTGAAAAGGTGAAGGGATTAAGAAGCACAAATTGGTAGTTACAGGACAGTGATGAGGATGTAAAATACAGCAGAGGGAACATAGGCAATAATATTGTAATATCTAATTACTGTATTGTATAACTGAAGCTTATATAATATTCTACATCATTGTAATTGAAAAATTAAAAAAAATTATTTAAAAGAAAAATTATTAAAAATGGAGCTGCTTTATGACCCAACAATTCTTCTTCTGGGTATATATCTAAAGAAATCCAAAATACTAATTTGAAAGAATATATGCACCCCTATATTCATTGCAGCGTTATTTACAATAGCCAAGCTATAGAGCAACCCAGTGCCCATCAATAGATGAGTGGCTAAAAGAGCTGTAGTATATATAGACAACTGAATATTATTCTGCCATTACAAAGAACAAAATCTTACCATTTGTGACAGCATGGATGACCTAGATTCTAAGTCCTAGAAGGTATTATGCAAAGTGAAATAAATCAGTGAGAGAAAGACAAATACCACATGACTTCACTTATATGTAGAATCTAAAGAACAATATAAATGAGTAAACAAACCAAAAACAGGCTCATAGATACAGAGAACAGCCTGATTATTGCCAGAGGAAAGGGGGGTCAAGGGACTGGGTAAATAAGGTGACGGGATTGAGAAGTACAGATTGGTAGTTATAAAAATAGTCATGGGGATGTAGAGTATAGCCTAGGAAATATAGTCAATAATGTTGCAATAACTATGTATGGTGCCAGTTTTGTACTGGAAATATCAGGGAGAATACTTTGGAGAGTATATGATTATCTCATCACTATGTTGTACACCTGAAACTAATACAAAATAATATTGAATGTTAAAAAAAAAAACCCATAATTATTTCAAATGTAAGATCTTGAACATAAATATCATGCTATTTCCTGTCTTTTTATTATAGGTAGAAAATGTTGGGAGTGTGTGATGAAAAGTTAAAGCATAAGATTTTAAACCCCTATGCAAGACAATTTAAAGTCAAATATCTCTGATTCTTTAAATATCAGAGAAGTGGGGTGAGAATCACACATACAGAATGAAACATAAGGTTTGATTATTTTTTGGTTCAAAAGCAAATGACTCAAGTCATGAAACCCAGGCATCAATCCTACAGAGCTTTTGGAAGATGGATGAGGTTTCTTTAAGTTAAAAGAGTATTTAAGAATGTTAATATAGCCCAGCAGGCGTGGCTCAGTGGTTGAGCATAGACCTGTGAACCAAGAGGTCACGGTTCAATTCCGTGAACTGTCAGGGCACATGCCTGTGTTGTGGGCTCAATCCCCAGTGGGGGGCGTGCAGGAGGCAGCTAATCAATGATTCTCTCTTATCATTGATGTTTCTATCTCTCTCTCTCCCTCTCCCTTCCTCTCTGAAATCAATGAAAAAAATATATATTAAAAAAAAAGAATGTTAATATAAAATCATGGACCCATTACAGTAGCTTTTGTACCTTATAAGTTCTGAACCCATCAGTATGAAAGTTATTAAGATTTGGGGTTAGCCCTAGCTGGTTTGGCTCAGTGGATAGAGCGTCTGCCTGTGGACTGAAGGATCCCGGGTTCAATTCCAGTCAAGGGCAGATGCCCAGGATGTGGTCTCAATCCCCAGTAGGGAGCATGCAGGAGGCAGCCAATCAATGATTCTGATCATTGATGTTTCTCTCTCTTCCTCTCCTTTC
Source organism: Plecotus auritus (assembly GCF_963455305.1). Taxonomy (NCBI): domain Eukaryota; kingdom Metazoa; phylum Chordata; class Mammalia; order Chiroptera; family Vespertilionidae; genus Plecotus; species Plecotus auritus. Next base: position 143,625,358 of record NC_137770.1, read on the forward strand.
TTCTCTGAAATCAATAAAAATATTTTTTAAAAAAAGATTTGGGGGTTATTTTATTTGTTGCTGATTGATATGAATTATCTTTTTTTCTCTGACAGGTCTGGTAAGTGAGAGTAAAAGAATAACTATGTATTTTACTTTAAGCAAGTAGTAATCATGTGTTAAGCACCTATTATATACTTAGCATGTGCTAAACACTACAAGAGATATAAAATCCACTCATTAAAGTCAGTGTTTATCAATAGAAGATTGTAGTAAAAGCAACCTTGAATTCAATATCAGAAGAATCAGTTTCCTGGTCCTGAATACATCAATTGCCAACTATAAAACCTCAAACAAATTGCTTATTCTCTTTGAATCTTCATCTATAAAATGAAGATAATATTTGTGTCCTATTTTCTTTTTAATGTGGTCATTGTTGTAAACCATTTGACTATGTAAGTCTTTTGAAAATTGTATAAGACTATAAAAATAGGAGACACTATTGCCTGGGTGGTATGGCTTAGTGATTGAGCATTGACCTATGAACCAGGAGGTCAAGGTTCGATTGTTTCTCTCTCTCTCTCTCTTTCTCTCTCTCTCTCTTCCTCTCTGAAATTAATAAGAAAAAAAATATATTTTTTAATATATTTTATTGATTTTTTACAGAGAGGAAGGGAGAGGGATAGAGAGTTAGAAACATCAATGAGAGAGAAACATCGATCAGATGCTTCCTACACACCCCCTACTGGCAATGTGCCCGCAACCAAGGTACATGCCCTTGACCGGAATCGAACCTGGGACCCTTCAGTCCGCAGGCCAACACTCTATCCCAGGGGTGGGCAAACTTTTTGACTCGAGGGCCACAATGGGTTCTTAAACTGGACCGGAGGGCCGGAACAAAAGCATGGATGGAGTGTTTGTGTGAACTAATATAAATTCAAAGTAAACATCATTACATAAAAGGGTACCGTCTTTTTTTTTATTTCAATAGTTTTATTCATTTCAAACATTTTAACAAGAAGAATGTAAACACTAATTATTTTAATTTGAAACTTCAAAAAATGGAGGAATCATAGCACAATAACATACCTTATATTGAAGATGGCAAAGGCAAAATAAAATTGCCTAACAAAGGAAAGGTACAAAAGCCTTTCAAATTAAACTTAAATATAATAAAATAATTTAAAACTAAAACAAATAGAAAAGAACAAAATGTGTAAACAGTAAATTAAACATTTTCTTTTTTTTTAATATATTTTATTAATTTTTTACAGAGAGGAAGAGAGAGGAGAGGGATAGAGAGCTAGAAACATCAATGAAAGAGAAACATCAATCAGCTGCCTCCTGCACACCCCCTACTGGGGATGTGCCCGCAACCAAGGTACGTGCCCTTGACCGGAATCGAACCTGGGACCTTTCAGTCCGCAGGCCGACGCTCTATCCACTGAGCCAAACCGGTTTCGGCTTAAACATTTTCTTTTTTTTTTTTTTTTTATATTTTATTGATTTTTTACAGAGAGGAAGGAAGAGGGATAGAGAGTCAGAAACATCAATGAGAGAGAAACATCTATCAGCTGCCTCCTGCACACCTCCCACTGGGGATGTGCCCGCAACCAAGTTACGTGCCCTTGACCGGAATCGAACCTGGGACCTTTCAGTCCGCAGGCCGACGCTCTATCCACTGAGCCAAACCGGTTTTGGCCGTGTCACTGACTTTGTTTGGAAGAGACACAAGAAGATCTTGTTTGGTTTTAAAGTCGTGTTATCCATTCCCCAAATATTATGTTGGTTTATCAAAAACTTGAGAGCAGTATATAAAGTGGCATTGTTTCTTTTTATAAACAAATATCCCATTTAGTACTGTGTTTGAGTGCTATTAAATATTTAGGAAATTAGTTGCAGAACTAATTGATTTGGGGGAAGTCTTTGTAGACCACTCTAGAAGGTCACATGTTTAGTTGTTTAATAATAAAACAATTATAGTTTGAGATTATTAAAATTAAAGTTCCAGTTCAATCAATCAGATATTAATGTTTTAAGTAAATATGCTTAAGCTGAGATTGTTCTATGGTCAGTTTTAGTGAGAAACCAAGTGATCTTTGGGGACATGGAAGATCTTTAATGCAAGAATAATGTGAATCAAGGGAAATGTATGTGAATTGTATTGGAAGATTTGTCTGTTCTCTCTGAGATGAAGTTTTCCAGTTAATTGAGTTCATTATTTGTTACATAAAGGAGATTAAGTATGTCAACAGTATAGCTGGATAATAGAAGGTTTAGAGCAAAAATATGGCCAACCCTGAAGCTTGAATTTTAATTTCCAGGAGACAAGATATAAAGACAGCAAGGAAATGAGGATTTTAGCATTTAGGACTGCATATGAAAAGAAGATTGATAAACAAAAGGACAAAGCCAAGAACTGAAAAGATTGGGGTAAGCTCACAGGGTACATTCCTCACTTCTTCATGTTTATCTACTGTTAGATAAACTGCTCTCTATCTCCCCATCTCAGTAATCTCAGAACTCATTCATCATACTATCCCACTTGAGCAATTCTGTTACTGTATTTTATTAGCCAGAACATTCCTGGTAAGAAAATATTCCAAATCACTTTGGGCAGTGGGACACGTGCATTCTGCATATCAGCCAAATGCTACCTTTCTGCTAGTGTCTCTATACAAACCAGGTGTGCCAGACACTATTTGCCCTGAAATCCAGTTTCTATAACTCCTGATATTTAGCAGACACAAGACCACCCAGAATAAACATTACTTTTCTGAAGCTCCCTTGCCATTCCTTCTGACAACATATTCATTTTGAGATTTACAAAAGATGTGGCTTCTTCCATGAAACCCACTCTGATTCATGTTTCTGAAAGGTGACTTCACCCTTCTGTGAACACTCATGGGATTTTATGTGCACCTCTATTAATGTCTGATGTACATTCCTTAACACTTCTATTATCTTGTAAACTCCTTAAACATATGAATTGGATTTTGTTTATATGTGATTGCTTCATATTTTATATTTTGCAAGTAGGAATCACTCAGTCTGTTGCAGAAGACCAAAGAAAACCAAGGCGCTACAAGAAAAGGAGGGACACTGTTTAATACGCCAGCGGACTCAAGGAACAGCCTTCCAAATCTGAGTGAAGGAACATGCATGGGGCCCTCCCTTATATCTCCCTGTGGTCCTTGTCCCACAAACATGGGTTATGCTTCCGGTCCTTTTTGTGGGCCTTGCAGGAAGGCACCCAGGTGTTGGGGATCTCCAGGCCATATCTGATGGTCTGGCCTGGCGCCAGCATTAATAACCCTCCCTCTGGGGCTGTGCACTGTTCACAGTAACAGGTTCTGCAAGACCAGTATCTGGGAAGGAGATAGGGACTTAATTATAGGTTATCAGGAATGTACACTGAGCTTGCTGGCTTGGATTCAGATCACTAGCCCCAAATATCAGGGTTACATTGGAATTAGCCCTTCTTAGCCTTCTCATTCCCCACTCCCCCACCCCACCCCCTTGTCCCACAAGCTTCTCTTAGCCTTGTGGTACAATGATTATGGGATGTTATGGTGAACATGGACGACGACTGCTCTTAACTGCTTCCAGCTGAAAAGGCATGATGACAAAGAGGTTAGCATCCTGTGAGGGGTTTGTAGGGAATTCTGAAGTTTAAAGGCATTCCTGTCCAGTTTGCAGGCAGGCAGAGGCAAGCAGCGGTCCCACATACGTAGAATGTTCCTGCAGGGGAGCACCAGGTGGTGTTTTCAGCCTTGAGGGTAGAGTTGCATAGTTCATCTGGGAGGCGACCTGTTGGATGTTGGCCCTGGGTACTGCTGAAACAAATAGGAGCAACATTAGTTAGCTGCACATTGGCCGTGACAGGTCCTATCATTTTTTCCATCCAATACAATTGCCTCTCGCGCCCCCCTCCCCCCATGTGTATTTCGTAGTGGAGTCATAACATGCCACAGGCTGATAAGTATAGCTAACAAAAATCTAGCTTGATGGGGCTTTCCCGTAGGCTACCCAGTCTAGCATATTTGGGTAGCGAGTTTCAGTGGTCCCTATGGGAGGCAAGTATGTGCTAGCTAATATTATTAGTGGGAGCATGTTATTCCCTCTATTTCTGTTCAGTGGGGGTCCACAACAGTGAACCACTAGGATAAAGAGCAGTACTATGGCTATTCCTCCAAGGCAGATGTAGCCAAGGATGGCATGATAAAGTGTAGTCCAACAATTCATGATGAAGCCTTTGTTTCCTTGCTGTGTGGGAAGCAGTAATTTTATGGTGCTTCTGTGTCCCAGCAAGAACAGATGAGTTCTCCTCCTGGTACTAGCCTCGGGTTCCAGTGGCAGTCATAAAAAGACAAAATGAGAATTATTAAAAAGATTAAACCAATGGTTATCCAGAAATACCAGAGCATATAACCTTTAGGAGGAGATAAGAAAGAGAGATTAGTGTTAGGAAGAATTCAGCAGGGTGTTTCTGAATTCCTTGGAGCAGATTGATTGGCCAGATCCACTGTATTCTTTTTATTTTTAATTTAATAAATCTTTATTGTTCAGATTATTACAACTGTTCCTCTTCCCCCCCCCCCATAGCTCCCCTCCACCCAGTTACCACCCCACCCTCTGCCCTTACCTCCCCCACACTGTCCTCATCCATAGGTGTATGCTTTTTGTCCAGGCTCTTCCCGCACCCCCCACACCCTTTTCCCCCTGAGAATTATCAGTCCACTCCCTTTCTATGCCCCTGATTCTATTACATTCACCAGTTTATTCTGTTCATCAGATTTTTTATTCACTTGATTTTTAGATTCACTTGTTGATAGATATGTATTTGTTGTTCATGATTTTTATCTTTACCTTTTTCTTCTTCTTTCTCTTCTTAAAGAATACGTTTCAGCATTTTATATAATACTGGTTTGGTGGTGATGAACTCCTTTAGCTTTTTCTTATCTGTGAAGCTCTTTATCTGACCTTCCATTCTGAATGATAGCTTTGCTGGGTAGAGTAATCTTGGTTGTAGGTTCTTGCTATTCATCACTTTGAATATTTCTTGCCACTCCCGTCTGGCCTGCATAGTTTCTGTTGAGAAATCAGCTGACAATCGTATGGGTGCTCCCTTGTAGGTAATTAACTGTTTTTCTCTTGCTGCTTTTAATAGTCTCTCTTTGTCTTTTGCCCTTGGCATTTTAATTATGATGTGTCTTGGTGTGGTCCTCTTTGGATTCCTTTTGTTTGGGGTTCTGTGCGCTTCCTGGAGTTGTAAGTCTATTTCTTTCACCAGGTGGGGGAAGTTTTCAGTCATTATTTCTTCAAATAGGTTTTCAGTATCTTGCTCTCTCTCTTCTTCTGGCACCCCCATAATTCGGATGTTGGTATGCTTGAGGTTGTCCCAGAGGCTTCTTACACTATCTTCAATTTTTTGGATTCTTTTTTCTTTTTGCTTTTCTGGTTGAGTGTTTTTTGCTTCTTTGTATTTCAAATCTTTGACTTGATTCTTGCTTTCCTCTAGTCTGCTGTTAGGTCTCTGTATAATATTTTTTATTTCAGTCAGTGTATGTTTACTTTCTAGTTGGTCCTTTTTCATTCTTTGAGGGTCTCGTTATATTTATTGGCCTTTTCTAGGATATTCTTGAAAAGCCTTATAACCGTGGTTTTGAATTCTATATCGAGTCGTTTGTTTTCCTCCATTTCTTTCGTTTGTGCTCTGTTTCTTTGTCTCCACATTTTCGCTGCTTTTCTGAGTTTGTAGAGTAGCTTTGTGTGCTAGGTGTCCTATATGGCCCAATGGCTCAGCCTCCCCAGTTACCTGAGGTGGACACTCTTGGTGCACCCCATTGTGGACTGTGTGTACAGCCTTGTTGTAGTTAAGTCTTGATTGTTGTTGGTATCACTGGGAGGAATTGACCTCCAGTCCAATTAGCTGTAAGGATCAGCTGTGTCTACACCAGGTGAACTTCGGTGCTGGAGACATTCTTATGAGACAAGACTTGCAAAATTGCAAAAGCCTCTGTGCTCAGCTTGGATGGGGAGGAGTCTCAGGGCGGAGCAGACAGCCTTGGCTTCCCATCAGCCCTGCCCTATGAGGCCCCTGGGTCTCTGTGTCCCTCAGTAATCTCTGCAAGCACCTCTGAGAGAAGCCGCCCTCGAGTTTCGCCAGCTGCCAGCCAGTCCAGTTTCTCCCCGAATGAGTAGGGGTTCCCAGAAACTCACCCAGAACTGGAGTTCAGCGCAGTCGGGCCCCCGTCTCCCTCCCACTTTAGAAAGCCAGCCACACACTCAGCCGCCTGTGCACTCAGCAGTCAGTCCTCTCTGCGCGCGCATGCCTCCGGACCTCTGCCTCCGCAGCTCCCCTGAGTCTCAGTGTGCTTTCTCTTTTCCTGACAGTCCAGTTTCTCCCCAAATGAATCTGGGTTCCCAGAAACTTGCCCGGAACTGGAGTTCAGTGCAATTGGGAGTTTCCATCTCCCTCCCGCTTTGGAAAGCCAGCCATGCACTCAGACACCTGTGCACTCAGCTGCCCGTCCTCTCTGCATGCACATGCCTCCGGACCTATGCCTCCGCAGCTCCCCTGAGTCTTAGTGTGCTTTCTCTTTTCCTGACAGTCCAATTTCTCCTCAAATGAATCTGGGTTCCCAGAAACTCACCCGGAACTGGAGTTCAGCACAGTTGGGAACTTCCGTCTCCCTCCCACTTTAGAAAGCCAGCCGCGCACTCAGCCGCCCGTCCTCTCCGTATTTCAGCCTTTTGCAGCTCCTCTGATTCTTAATGTGCTTTCCTCTTTCCTTCTAGTTGTAGAATTTCCACTCAGCCAGCTTTCCTGTGGTTCTGGATGGTGTCCATTTTGTCTTTTAGTTGTAGTTTTGATATTGTTGTGTGAGGCAGCAGTTTAGGTGTTTACCTATGCCGCCATCTTGGTTTCTCCCCGCTGTATTCTTGAGAGTGATCCTCAGGGGGTGTTTCTGGTCAGAGGTCACCTTCCACTCAGGCTGAGCATCACTCGGCTGGTGGGCTGCCTTCACCCGGGAGTGGTGGATCCAGGTATTCAGTCCTGCAAACTTGAGAGCTGTGGGGGTGGTTAATATGACTGGATAGGGTCCCTTACAGGTAGGCATGAGGGGCTCCTTTTTCCAATCCTTTACCTAAACCTAGTCTCCAGGTTTATAAGGATGTATGGCTGTTCTTAGAGAGATGGGTAGTCAGTCAGTAACCCATCTGTGTACCTCAAAGACAGTTTTTCCGAGTCCTTGTAGTTGTCTCTGGATTTCTAAGTTCCCTATTTCCTCCAAATCTCCCTTTGGACGAATTAAGGGAGGAGGTCTACCATATAGAATTTCAAAGGGAGAGAAACCTACCCTGGCCCTTGGGGCACAGCGTACCCGCAGGAGTACAAGAGGCAAGATATCTGTCCAGGGTAAGGTTGTCTCTTGGCATAGCTTAGCCATAGTCTGCTTTAGACTCCAGTTCATGCGTTCTACTTTCCCTGAACTCTGAGGCCTGTAGGCTGTATGTAGGTTCCATTTAATTCCTAAAGCCTTAGCTATCTGTTGTACTATTTCTGCTACAGAGGCTGGGCCATTATTGGACCCCACGGTCAGAGGCATTCCATACCGTGGAATTATATCCTTCAGCAATGCCTTAGTGACTTCTCTCGCCTTTTCTGTGCGAGTGGGATATGCCTCGACCCAGCCTGAAAAGATGCAAACAAAAACTAGCCGTTATTTATTCCCTCTGCTAGGCCCTATTTCTGTAAAATCTACTTCTAAGTCCTCAAAAGGATCTTGCCCACAGTACTGAACTCCTATCGGTCCCACAGGACCCTGTTTGGCATTGTTCTGAGCACAGAGGAGGCAACGTTGAGAGACTAAGGCACACAAGGAGGGAAGACGGGCAATTAGATAGTATCTGCCTAACAAAGCTTCTAGAGCAGTCTTCCCTAAATTAGTAAGTTCATGCTGCTGGAGGACCACCTTATGGGCTAACTGTTCTGGGACATAGACCCTATGATCTGGGAGTATCCACCAGCCTTCCTTCGTTCTCTTGCCCCCTTCTTGCTGGCCCCATTCCTCTTCCTGAGGAGTGTACTTTGGAGGTTCAGGTAATTCGGGGGCCAACATGATCCGTGATGGTGCCACTTGTTCTTTAGCAGCCAGCTTGGCTGTGGCATCACCCTGTTGGTTTCCTTCTGATACTGAGTCTTTCCCTTTCTGGTGACCTTTGCAATGGATGACGGCTATTTCCTTGGGCTCCCAGACTGCTTCTAGTAACTTTAAAATCTCATTCTGATTTTTGATTCCTTTTCCTCCAGCTGTCAAGAGCCCCCTTTCCTTATATATGGCCCCATGGATATGCAGGGTAGCAAAGGCATAGCGCGAGTCAGTGTAGATGTTGGCAGGCTTATCTTTACTGAGTTCTAAGGCTCTGGCAAGGGCCCAAAGTTCTGCCCTCTGTGCTGACCATCCTTCAGGCAGGGCCTGTACCTCGATTGTCTCAAAGTTTGATACCACTGCACATCCAGCTCGTCTTTTTCCTTCATCTAAGAAGCTGTTGCCATCTGTGAACAATACGAAGTCCGGGTTTGGCAGGGGCCTATCCGTTAGATCTGGCTGGCTGGAATAAACCTCCTCTAGGACTTCCAGGCAATCATGCTCAGGGGCCCCCTCAGCAATGGGAAGAAAGGTGGCAGTATTAAGTGTTCTCACTGCTTCTAATCATACCCTCGGATTCTCACTTAGCAGGCCTTGATATTGAGTCATTCGAGCATGAGTCAGCCAGTGCTGCCCCCTTGCTTGCATCAGGGTGACAACAGCATGAGGTACTTTTACATTTAAGTTTTGTCCTAAGGCAGTGTTCGGCAAATAGCGGCTCGCAAGCCACATGTGGCTCGCAAGCCACCGTTTGCCGCTCTGTTGACTAATGAGTTTGCCGACCACTGCATAAGGCATTACCCTTACCCAGAAGTTTTGACTTCGGGTTAAAGACATTAGTACATTATTAAAATGTTTTTTAAGTGTTTTTCCCTAAGGCAGTGGTCGGCAAACTCATTAGTCAACAGAGCCGCAGTTTGCCAACCACTGTCCTAAGGTAAGCTTATCCACTTCCTTGACTAACAATGCAGTGGCTGCAAGGGCCCTGAGACATGGGAGCCACCTGGAGGCTACTGGGTCAATCTGCCTGGACAGGGCAGTAGTCATAGTCCCAGGCTTTTTGACAGGCAAGAATGGTGTGTTCCATGGATACCTGCATCATTTAACAAGTCCCCACTGAAGCAGCAGGTCTAAGTGGCGGATTTTGACAGGCTGTGCCCCAGGCTTTAAGTCAATCAGCACTGGGGCATGGTCCTTAGCCAGACCTGGAGAATTCCTTTCCGCCCAGACCAGCAGGAATTCTTTCTCTAATTCAGGTTCTAATGGTGAGGCCTTTGACTGGGGGGTATAAAGTCTCCATTCTTCCTCCCTTCGTACTGCTAGGGACAGGATCATTGGGGAGGTCTCCTCACTTAGGTGAAGCTGTGCTGAGCCGTCTAGAGTAAAAGTGATTTCTGACCCCATTTTGGCTAAAAGGTCTCTACCCATTAGAGGCACTGTATAATCTGGCAAGTACAGGAATTCATGAATTACTCGGTGGCCGCCAAGTTGGCATCGGCGAGGGCGGCAGAATGGTCTACGGGTCTGGTCCCCAATAGCTCCAATAATGGTGACCTCCTTTCCTGAGAGAGGTGCTACTTTCTGAGTGACTACTGAATCTCAGCTCCCATATCAACCATAAAGTCCACAGTCTGGCCCCCAATTTTCATTCTGACCATGGGCTTGTGGGGGCCTAGCTGAAAAGATCCCAGTCCGTCCTAGTCAGAATCAGCTATTACTAGCCCAATGAGATCTGCTTCAAGTGGCTCTGGTTGATAGCAACTGGGTGGAAAAGGGGGTCCAGTTTTCTTACTTTGTCGTTTGGGACATTCATTCTTCCAGTGTCCTGTCTCCTTACAATAGGCACACTGGTCTCGTCTCAGGCTCGCTCTTCCTTTTCCCCCTGATCCATATTCTTGCTTCCCTTTCTGATCTGTCTGGGAGCTTGAGACTCTAAAAGCCGCTGCTACTATATTGACCCTTCTTTGTATTTTTTTTTCTTCCTCTCCTGCCTGCTTTTCCTTAGCCTGCTCCTGCCCTGCCTGCCTCTCCTTAGCCTGCACCTGCCCTGCCTGCCTCTTCACTCCTGCTATTAAAACCTTACTCTGTCCCTTGTTACACACACAGAACCGGACCCAAGGTGGCAAGGTTTGAGCAATGTCTAACCAGCTGTCTATCTAGGGAAACTGATCTGAGTGTCCAGGGTCTTTCGTGACTACATTCCAGACTGCCCTGACCAGTCCCTTATCTAAGGAGCCTTCCGAGGGCCAGCCGACCCTGAAGGCTGGCCATTCTAATTCACAGAATTTCCTCAGTGTTTTGGGGTTCATTTTAATACCATAGTCTCCATTGAAATCCTTTTAAAAAATTTTCAACATGCAATTGAGAAAAGTGGGTTTACTTTGTCCAGACCCCATGATGATCGGTGGCGAGAGACAGACAAGGGAGGGGGTGACCTGTTTTCACAGATCCACTCAAATGCCCGCCTGGCTGTGTCCCTTGGGAGCTTAGATTTGTCTTAGCTAAGGTGCACCTGTTTAAACCCCAGGCCTGGTCACCTCCACGTGGGGGTGAGTCACCGTTATGCCATATGACAAATCACGGAACCACACGTTGGGGCCCACTCAGACTCCGTAACCAAGGTCATGGAGCCACACAAAGGATAAGAGAGGGCAGGCCCTCTCCCTCCACACTCACACACTTTCACCAGACATTCACTCAGAGTTTAAAAAAAAAACAGTCCACCTGATTTCTGACCAATTTAACTGATGAAGTCCTATGACTTCCAGGGAGGTGATCAAGCTCCCCCTTCCACTCATTTGGAGTGGGCCTGACTGACTGGGGCCCCTACGTTACTGATTCTGTTGACAGGTCCAGAAGTGTCCGTCCACTTTCTCCAGATGCCGGCTGGGTCCTAGGCTGAGGTCCAGGAGTGCCAGGAGTCCCCCAATTCAATTCTGCTAAAATCAGCAGGGCACGCCTTCTGGAGGCCTAGCTTGTGCCCCCCGGACCCCAAGCCCTGTCCCCTCACTGGAGGCCAAAAAAGCCAGGTGCGGTTGGTTTCCCGGTCAGGGAACCAGCTGTTGCAGAAGACCAAAGAAAACCAAGGACAGTTCAAGAAAAGAAGGGACACTATTTAATACGCCGGTGTACTCAGGGAACAGCCTTCCAAATCTGAGTAAAGGAACATGTATGGGGCCCTCCCTTATATCTCCCTGTGGTCTTTGTCCCACAAACATGGATTATGCTTCCGGTCCTTTTTGCAGAAGGCACCCAGGTGTTGGGGTTCTCCAGAATATATCTTATGGTCTGGCCTGGCGCCAGCGTTAATAACCTTCCCTCCGGGGCAGTGCACTGTTCACAGTAACAGGTTCTGCAAGACCAGTATCTGGGAAGGAGATAGGGACTTAATTATAGGTTATCAGGAATGTACACTGAGCTTGCTGGCTTGGATTCAGATCACTAGTCCCAAATATCAGGGTTACATTGGAATTAGCCCTTTTTAGCCTTCTCAAGTCAATATAATTTTTTATTAAACTGTGGAAGTAGTTTCTTTCTTATTGTTTTCCCACTTGTTTTTGATCTCACTCTCTTAATGTACATTTGTTTTCCTAACCTGTATTCTTCCTTGTGAAATGAAGACAATATAACTAAACTTGAGCAAATGAAACTAAGAGGTTCTGCTTTCTTTCTGCCCTCTTTTAAAATCATTAATTACTTAATTAATTATACTTTAATTTGTCATTAATGAAAAGCTTCCTTAAAATGTACTCTAAGTCTTTCCCTGGCTGGTTTGGCTCAGTGGATAGAGTGTCGGCCTGCGACCTCAAGGGTCCCATGTTCAATTCCAGTCAAGGGCATGTACCTTTGTTGTGGGCATATACCCAGTAGGGAGTGTGTAGGAGGCAGCTGATCGATGTTTCTCTCTCATTGATATTTCTAAATCTCTATCCTTCTTTCTTCCTCTCTGTAAAAAAATCAATAAAAAATATTTGAAAAAAAATGCACTCTAAGTCTTTTGCTGAAATCCTAGTCATCTCTTGACTGCCTGCTCAAAGTTCCCCCTCTTCTTTTAATTCTACTTGAATACAGCAGCATCCATTAATTGCTTTTTTTCTCAACTTTTATTGAATTTATAATGTTCAGTTTTTCTTTTAATTTAATTCCATTAAAAATTATCTCTGCTGTTGCCCTAGCTGGTTTGGCTTAGTGGATAGAGCCTCAGCCTGTGGACTGAAGAGTCACGGGTTTGATTCCAGTCAAACGCACATGCCCAGGTTGCAGGCTTGATCCCCAGTTGGAGGCGTGCAGGGGGCAACCGATCAATGATGCTCTCTCATCACTGATGTTTCTATCTCTCTCCCTCTCCTTTCCTCTATGAAATCAATAAAAAATATATATTAAAAAAAGATCTCTGGAGAGAAACCAAGATGGCAGCATAAGATATATACCTGTACGTGCTGCCTCTCACAACCACACCAAAACTACAACTAAAAGACAAAATGTCTATCACCCAGAACCACGGGAAAGCTGGCTGAGTAGAAGTTCTACAACTAGAAGGAAAGAGAAAAGAGCATTGAGACGTGTACAAGCGCGGAAAAGCTGAGGTACGCAGGCGTGCGAATTGGGCTGGCGGCTGGCGGCTGGCAGCTGGTGGCTGGTGGCTGTGTGCGCTGTTTTTTTCAACCCAAAGGGAGACAAGCTCCCAATTACTCTGAACTCCAGTTTCTGGCGAGACTCTGGGAATCCAGACTCCTACAGGGAGAAGCTGGACTGTCTGCCATCGTGAGGGTGGCTTTTTTGTATAGGTGCACGCAGGAATCATTGTTTACTGTGCTGGGGCACGGGATGTAGGGATGCGGAAACTCGGAAACGCAGGTACGGCTGACTGGCAGGCATCACTGTTTGCCACGCACTAGCCTTGTGATTCCCTGAGACCCCGCCCCGCACAATCTACGAACCCACCCAAGCTCTGCGCAGCGGCTTTAGCATATGAATGGCCTGCCCTATCGCAGCTTAACCTAGCAAACTGCAGCTCTGGTCAGACAGCTCCAAAACCTCCAAACCCCAAGCAAAGAGGAGAAAACTGTAGTTCTCGCTGTAGCTCCTGCTGGGTGGCCTCAGACAGTAGCTGACCTGCACCCCATTGGAGATCCAGAAGCCAGTGTACCTAGTGGTCAGTGTGAGACACCAGATTTCAACTCCTCACATTCATAGTGACGCATTCAAGAGGCAGACTCAGTGAGCACCAAAGCCCCACTGAAACAAGTCCTGTCCCACAAGGGTGTCTCCAGCACAGCAGTTCTTCCATTATAGACACAGTGGGTCCTCACAGCCAATCGGCCTGGAGATCAATTCCTCCCAGTGTACCAACAGCAATTAAGGCTTAACTACAACAAGACTTTGCACTCAGCCCACAAAGGGGTGCACCAAGAGTGTCCACCTCAGGTGATTGGGGAGGCTGAGCCACTGGGTCCTATAGGTCACCTACCACAGAAAACCACTCCATCAACACAGGGAAGCAACAAAATGTGGAGACAAAGAAACATGTCACGAATGAAAGAAATGGAGGAAAGCAAACTACTGGACATAGGGTTCAAAACCACATTTATAAGGTTACTCAAGAATCTTCTAAAAACCGCTGAAGAACTTAGTGAGACCTTTAAGGATCTTAATGAGAATGCCAAAAAAAAAAAAAAAAAAATGGAAAAGGACCAATCAGAAATTAAGCATACACTGTCTGAAATAAAGAATATACAGAAACTCAACTGTAGATCAAAGGACCCCAAGAATCAAACCAAAGATCTGAAATATGAGGAAACAAAAACACCCAACCAGAAAAACAAAAAGAAAAAAGAATCCAAAAATATGAAGATAGTGTAAGGAGCCTCTGGGACAACCTCAAGCGTACCAACATCCAGATTATAGGGGTGCCAGAAGAAGAGAGAGAGCAAAACATTGAAAACCTATTAGAAGAAATAATGACAGAAAACTTTCCCTACCTGGTGAAAGAAATAGACTTACAAGTCCAGGAAGCACAGAGAACCCCAAACAAGAGGAATCCAAAGAGGACCACACCAAGACACATCATAATTAAAATGCCAAGGGCAAAAGACAAAAAGAGAATTTTGAAAGCAGCAAGAGAAAAACAGTTACCTACAAGGGAGTACCCATACAACTGTCAGCTGATTTCTCAACAGGAACTATGCAGGCCAGACGGGAGTGGCAAGAAATATTCAAAGTGATGAACAGCAAGAACCTACAACCAAGACTACTCTAACCAGCAAAGCTATCATTCAGAATTGAAGGTCAGATAAAGAGCTTCACAGACAAGAAAAAGCTAAAGGAGTTCATCACCACCAAACCAGTACTATATGAAATGCTGAAGGGTATTCTTTAAGAAGAGGAAGAAGAAGAAAAAGGTAAAGATAAAAATTACAAACAACAAAATGACAACAAATACATACCTATCAACAAGTGAATCTAAAAATCAAGTGAATAAAAAATCTGATGAACAGAATGGACTGATGAATATAATAGAATCAGGGACATAGAAAAGGAGTGGACTGACAATTCTCGGGGGAAAAGGGGTGTGAGGGGTGCGGGAAGAGATTGGACAAAAATCTTACACCTATGGTTGAAGACAGTGGCGGGGGATAAGGGCATGGAGTGGGGTGGGGAATCAGGTGGAGGGGAGCTATGGAGGAAAAAAAGAGGAACACCTGTAATAATCTGAACAATAAAGATTTTTTAAAATATATTTTATTGATATTTTTACAGAGAAGAAGGGAGAGGGATAGAGAGCTAGAAACATCGATGAGAGAGAAACATTGATCAGCTGCCTCCTGCACACCTCCTATTGGGGATGTGCCTGCAGCCAAGGTACATGCCCTTGACCGGAATCGAACCCAGGACCCTTCAGTCTGCAGGCCAACACTCTATCCACTGAGCCAAACCGGTTTCGGCCAATAAAGATTTTTTGAAAAAAATAGAACCAAGTAATATCAGAAGAAACTTTAAATAAAACAAAGCAAAACATCTAATGTTATGATTCAAAAGAACTAGCTTATGTAAGAAATACTGGAGATTAAATAAATTTCGACACAAATAAAATAAAATAAAATAAATTTAAAAAGATCTCTGCTATTTAAATATTTAACTCCAACTAAATTATAAACTCTTTGAATGCAGAAATACATTATTTGTATTTAATTATGGTTAGTTGTAATTTTATAATCACCCAATAGCAACCTAACCTAAGGTTTGCAATATAGTAGATATCCAATAAGTACCTATTGATTGATGGATGGATTGGATACAGAATTATATTCTATAACTTTGAGTTGAATGTAAACTAATTTTTTCTTATTCTTTTAAAAAATATATATTTACACAATGTATCCAGCTATACATCTAATTTTATTTTTTGTATCACTTTGAAATGAACTAAATGCCTATCTGTATCTCTCCATTTAAAGGTGGTTCTGGGGCAATGCTCTCTCTGCAATGAAAGTAAAAGCATACATTGGTAATTCTTTTTTGAAAATTCAGCTAACATACAAAATTAACTTAGAGTTAGAAATTGGAGACAACTTAAGAAACTTTTAGTTATATACTTATTAGAAAAGCTTAACAATCCACTTTTGTGTGACATGGAGCTTTTTTCAAATTTCTATTATTGTCGGCATATTATATTGAATAATAATTCACCCTCTTAGGGCTATTCTGATAAGGATTAATGGATGGCAATCCTTTAGAGACCAGGGTAATGATGCAATAATACTGATTAATGAGTACTCCTGAATAAAATACCTCTAAAGTCCTAGTAAGTTTATTTTCTTAAGTATGAAAACATTCTCTTGTGGGATCTAATTTACATTTCAGAGGTTTTTATAAACCCTTTTAATAGAGCATGCATAGGTGAAAAATATATAATCACAGTAAGAGTAATAATAACTCAGAACTCACAAGATATAAATTAATGAGGGTTCATTCTACTGGCTATTAAAAACAGTGTTCAACATATAAACCCTTTTGTTTATGAAAATATGATTGTAAAACTTTCACAGCTGTTATGCAAGATGAATGTCTAGTCAAGTGACAAAAAGAAGAGAATATTTTCTTTTCCTTATATAGTAGACTAAGTCTAAATTCATAATGTCATGATAAAAGAATAATATTATAATTCTGGCAAATTTCTACTATCAGCCTGGAAAAGTCTTAGCTCAAGTTTGACCTCTGGGGGTGACAGATCAAGTCTAAAAACCAATCAACACTGACTGAGTAATAGTTGCTGTTCTGGAGTTGCAAAGCATAAACGACATTTACAGTGCTCTTAGGAATTTAACTGCTGGAAAAAATGTATGCTACCATATGATACAAATTTTCAGCAATAGGAAGAAGAAACGAATTATTCTATGATTTTAACACTCATGGTAAAACTTCTATGTCAGTTAACAATTATAAGTTACTGATAAACTGGAAAAATTTGGAAGCATGTATAATTTTCACCTTATAATAAGTCCAGGGCAAACATCTTATAGTCCTTCATAAGACCATACAACCAAATTTATGTATAAGATTCATGCCATTTCAGAATTTTAAAATTTTTGGTCATGATCATTAATAAAGTTGCAGAACAAATTATTAGTTATTATGATTATGGCATTGTAATGTATTAATTTAAAATAATGGAGAAGCAGACTACTTTCCAAGCATGAAAATATGTAACATTCCAAATTGATTTAAAATTCGGAAATACCACTATTTTATTTTAACAACTAGGTATAAAGTGTATATTTACCTTATTTTTAAACGAACTGATTTAAAAGACTAAAAATGATTAATTGTATAAGTTAATCAGATGCTTTTTCTTAAAGTGATCTTAATTGTGTGTTCTTCAGCTTGTCCTCAAGGAGTCTCTGGCATGATACTTATCAGTGATTTCTGAAATTTGTCAGCAATAAAGGGGAAGTACTGGAGACATGCAATGGTTTTCAAGAATTGATACTCCACAGATTTTAAGTACTCTTTGCGTGGTCTTATTTGTGTGGTTTTTTGTTTGGGCTTATTATAGCTTGGACCTACATTTGAACTGTATTAAAAGAAAATGTGATATTAATAAATTTATTAGCAATTTGATGTCATGAATTAAAGCTATTTTAAATTTTACTTCACCTTTCCAATCTTTTCTTCTAGTGAAAGGGTTTTTGTTTGTTTGTTTGTTTGTTTTTACAAAACTGAGATTTGTCGTTTGAGTCTAGAAAAAGCCAACACATGGAAACCCGACTGGGGTTTGAACCTACAACCTTGGCACATTGGAACAATGCTCCAACCCACTGAACTACCAGGCCAGAGCCTTACAGATGTTCTTTTAAGTTAACTTCAGCTCACTCTTTTAAATATGCTCAATGTTCATAATGTTTTTGAGAGTGAATTTGATTTAGGGATGGGGATGGGAAACAGAAACTATTTAGAGAAATTAGTTTCAATAAAAAAAAGTTGATGGAGCAGGTTAATATTATTTGGGGTCAAAAATTTGCTCTGATTATAAAGCCATGAATCTTTGCTTCTTATTGCATTTCATGAAACACCCAATACACTTTAGAATTTGTCGATTGGATGGCTACTCATGTTTTTGACTTGGCAGCAGTAGAATCACCCCGATGCTCTGAAGGAATATTATCTTCCAACTTTGAAAATGGCACTCTGTGAAGCTTCTGGTCTGAGGTGCAGCTCTACAGTCAGGTGGGCAGGGCTGCAGAGCAAACTTTCCAGGCTACCTATCCCTCACTCCACCATCTGGGGTGTGGTCCCATTTTAAGTGATCTCAGACAACACCACTGACATTTTGCTGTGAGTTAGTTTCTCACCTTGCTATACTGCCTATCAGTGTTTAAAACATTTTTATATGCATTTATCTTCTCTACAATATTGGTGACAGACACTTTCAGTTCAACTCTATGATGTATGAGGTTCTTATCACTATGGTGAGATGATTTAAGGTCAATACTGAGTATTCATCTTTTATATTCATCCTATTCACGAGTTTATGGCAAGCATATGGAGGAAAGTCAATATTTTTATGAGGAACAAAGCAGATTCGTGTTTGGGACCAATTGAAAATATTCTACTGAAGTTATTTTATAGTTATGAAATCTTTAACCATGATTTTTACTTTTGATATCTAGTATATTGACAGTTTTTCTAATTTGGGAGATCAAATGTCTTTACTTAATAGTTTTTCTTCTTTAGCAGACAGACTCTTATAATGCTATTTTCAGAAATGGATCCTACCACGTGGAAAAAAGATGCAGCAGAATGAAATAAACATAAGTATTGGAATTGAGAAAAAAGGGTAGAAAAGATAGAATCAAGAGTGAGGCTAGCCAAAACCAGTTTGGCTCAGTGGATAGAGCGTCGGCTTGCGGACTGAAGGGTCCCGGGTTCGATTCTGGTCAAGAGCATGTACCTTGGTTGTGGGCACATCTCCTGTAGGAGGTGTGCAGGAGGCAGCTGATAGATGTTTCTCTCTCATCGATGTTTCTAACTCTCTATCCCTCTCCCTTCCTCTCTGTAAAATATCAATAAAATATATTTTTTTAAAAAAAGAGTGAGGCTAGTGCAAAAAATATATACAATGAAGACTATACTTTCAGGGAGAAAGCTACCCACTTCCCTTAAAGTGTTTTAATAGTTCAGAAGAGAAAGAAATCACTATTGGCCATAATTCTCAGAGTCCAGATGATTTAGAAAAATCACACCATCATCAAAACCACACAAACAGCAGCAGCAGTGCCTTTGGAGAAGCCCAGCAGTTTGTGGTTCTGAGACCAAAGAAATCTATCGTTTTCTAAGTACAGATAATGGACTGTGAGGAAACCAAATATGCTATAAAGTGCTTTATTATTGGTTCCCAAACTTTGCAATATCCCCTTATTGAAAAAGCTAGAGACAGAAACCAAAAAGGGCCAATAGTGGAATAATAACGATTTAATTCATTTTGCAAAGAAGGGGCAATCAAAGAAGTGCCTGTTTAATCATTCCAGAACCATTCAGCAATTTTAATCCTTTGGATAGCAATTGGTCTAGGAATAACTATAAGATTGGGCTCTGACTGATGAGATGTGAGGGGTAGTCTAGCAAGGACTTCCCTTCCTGAGTAAAAAACAAAACTTCTGAAGGAAACCATTCTCTGCCCATAGACGTGTTCCTAACTGGAATACAAATTCAATGCCTGGCAATGTAGCAGCCATCTGCAGACCCTGAGGCTACAAGCATGAGAATGAAAGTCAATACACTAAGGATGATAGAAAATAAAGATCGAGCCTGGGTCCTGATGGCATTGTTGAGTTGTTATACCAGACCTGGATTGTCTACCCTTGGACTACTTTAATGAGACAAATAAACTTCTGTTTGTCAAAACTACCACAATTGAGTTTTCTGTTGTTAAATGCTGAATGCATTCTTAATATAGAGCCTTTTACAATAGTCCAGGCTGGGACAGGAGTGGTATCCGTGAAGACAGAAAGAAGCACTCCAATTCAGGATATATTTTGGAAGTAGAACCCTCAGGACTTGGTGATGGGTTGGCTAGAAACAGGGGATAAGGAATGGAAGAAATCAAAGACAGTTTTTAGGTTTGTGTCTAGATATGATTAATGGAAATGTATAATCTTTTTCATTCAGAATGTAGAAAAGTTCTTTCTTCTATCACTGCAGAAATAGCTAAGAAAGATAAAAACATCTTCATGTTGCTCCCTTGACACCTGTTTTCCATGGAGCCTAAGGAAAAACTGGGTTAAACTCATGTTAAATAACACAGAAACGGGTTGGAAATACCTAACATCTATTATGAATACCATTGCTGAACATAAGACAGCCCCTCCAAAGCCTTATCATCAAAGCCTTCCTTTTCATCGAAGTCCAGGTGCATAAAACTCAAACCTTACATCAGCCATTATGTTCTGTTTTTTATTGCTTGCAGGAATAGACTATTATAATACTAATACTTCTAAAGAATATATTAATTTCTTGAATCAGTAGGATAATGCTCCACAGCTGGGTCAAATAAACATTCCAGACCAGAGCTTTCTTACTTTCTTTTTTTAAAAGAATGTATTCTTTAAAAAATATCTATCATCATTATATACATATATTTTGACATCAAGTAAAAAAGATTACTTTGTATGTTTTACACCTATTACTTTCATTGTTAAGACTTTTATTAATGAGAGAATACGAGGAATACTATATACATTGCCTGTGCAACCACAGTTGCTTCTAAGGAAGATGGATCACCCCCTGCATCTCCTGAAAGGGCAACCTTTAGGATACACAAATTACATGACTCCCTTCACTTCATGTCCCAGCCTTAGCTAAAGGACAGTAAATTCCCAGTCTGGCTTGAGATTCATGTCATGACTGGGCTTGAAAGAGTTAACAGACCATTCATATTCTTTCTCTCCCTGCTCCTTTCTGTCTCTCTCTGTCAGGAATTTGTAGTGAAAAACTTTAAAGGAATGAAGCAACCTGCTGTAGAGGGTGAAACTTAAAAGTTATGAGGGAGAGTGAAGCCATGAGACCTGCCAGGATGTCCCAAGAGAGAAAGTAAGAGTCAAGGTACTGGTTTGAGTACAGAGAGCCAGGCCCTGGTCTCCGCTGAGGGAACACCCCTTCAACTCTCCTCTCCCCCTTGCCCACCATCTGAGGCTGGCAGAGGAAGCCTGTTGCAGCAATGGCAAGGTAACCCTCAATAGCCAACACCAGAGACACCCAACTAAAACTCAAGCAGTAACAAAATAATATATTTTATATAGTAAATTATCATTAATAGTCAATTAAATATCATAATACAATTATTATTAAATCATTACTTTTGTGTTCTCTCCAAGCCTATGCTACATGAGAGCAAACATTTTTGGAGCATGGAATACTTTCATATGAATTTCTCTGTACATTGTTTTCTCCAGTGTGAACCCAAACCCTGAGGGTGCATTCTGTGAAACTGAGGAACAATTTCCAGGGAAAATGTTTGTGCAGTTTTATTTCATAGGCCTGAGCAAGGTGTGGTGTGGGCTGGGAGGGTGCACACTGGGGACTTGCTTAACAGACAGCATGGCACTGTGGCCTTTTGTGGAGGACAACTTTGTATCTGTTTCCTCAAGGATAGGTGTTCATCCGACAATGTGCTTGGCCCACTACCCACCCCCCTTCCTCTTTCCACTTCCGTTCCTCCCAAACGTCTGTTTCAACAGCACACAGGCAGTCATTTACAGTGCAAAACTATTTGACCACAGTAGGAGGAAACTTGAGGAAATGTGGTAAAGTGGAATTCCAAGAAATCCAAGTTCAAGTCACACAAATTGGGATATGCATACTTAATATAGGGTGATGAGTGTTTCAACTTATACAGAACACAGTTTAGACCAGGAACTTGCCGCCTTGGGGAAATGGCCAAATATACAGGAGTCTGCTTCTCTCCCACACACTTCTCAGCCAGGCAGGTGCCCAGTGCTCTCCACTACAATATAACTGTAGTTATTCACACCCTGATGGACTTAATATTTGCATTTTAAAAGAAAAGGCTGTAGTTCCCCTTTCCCACCAATGAATCTAAAATAGGTGATAAGTGAGATGCTAAGGGAGCTGTTTTACCTAGCCTCCTGGAAGACAGCAGAACAGGCCTTTCAGAGTCTGCCATCTTTTCTGATTCTTCTAGCTTCCTTTTTAAACCAAATTCAACCAATTTAAATACCCCTACAAATGGTATGTGTGCACAGCTGCTAAAACAGAGGGAAAAAAATCCTTATGCCTCTTTTGGTTGCCAAGCCCAAGAGACCTCAGCCATTCCAGATACACACAGAAGCCTCCTCCTAAGGCTGGAGGATGGGAGAAGTCTATGAGGTATGGTGGACATGGACAGATTCTCTGGGGATGCTAAGTGAGAACTTGGGTGAGAAAAAAACAGCCATACCAGGCTAGCTTTCTAGCAAAGGAAACAGCATATGCAAAGGCCCTGAGTCCAGAAAGAGATTAGCATATTTAAGGAATTAAAACAAGACCAAGTGAGCTGGAGCATACTGAGTAAATGGGAAATGGTACTTGGGGAAGTTTGTGGAGACCAGATTGTGCTGGGACTTGTAGGCCATGGTAACATGTTTGTATTTTAGTCTGAGTATAAAGGAAGCCTTTGAGTAGTTTAGGCTGTAGCATCATAATTGGTTTTATGTTTCAAACCTGTTTAAAAGGGACAAAACTAATCTATGGGTTACCTTTGGTGGAGGTGATGACTGGGAGGGATTATGAGGGGGGTTTTGGGGGTACTGATAGCATTCTAATTTTTTATCTGAGTGTTGGTTCTACAGGTATGCTCTAACTGTGAAAATCACTAAGCTGTACATTCATGACTTGTGGACTTTTTTGTAACAGTTCTGTAAAAATTTTACCCAAAATTAAAGAAAAAAAAGAATTACAATGGCTGGATGGAGAACAGATTTAGGGGCAAAGCAGAGGGGAGACCCTCTTAGGAAGTTATTATGTATGGTGATTTGAACTAATATGGCAGCTGTCAAGATAGAGAAAAATAGAAAGATAGGAGACATTTTGTAATGAAATTGATAGAACTTGATGATGGATTAGATAGTAACATTTTAAGAAAATAATGACTTCCAGGTTTCTGACTTGAGCAATTAGATAAAAGGTGATGACATTCACTGAGAATGGGAAGGAGCAGATGTGTAAACAGACAGTCAAGGATTCAGCTTTGGATATCTATATATATAAAAACCAAGTGACTGGAATAGCCAAACGACTGGAACGATCGGAATGACCACAACAACCGGTTGTTATGATGTGCACTGCAGTGGCCAACTGGCCCGATTGGCCCCCCTCAATCTCCCGCAGCCCTTCCCCCCAGCCGTCCCTGTCCCCAATTGTCCCCCCCCCCCCCCCCGTCAATCAGGGGCAGGGACGCTGGCCAACCTCCCACATCCCCTTTCCCCTGCCAGCCCGGCCTTGATCAGCTCCCATCGGGGTGGGCTAGCTGGACCCCACTCGTGCACTGGGCCTCTAGTATTATATAATTTTAGATAGCTATGAATCATCCAAATGGTTGACTATATCAGGGTAGACTATTAGATAGATAAATTAGTGCTCAGAGAAGAGGTCTTCAATAAAGGTGTAAGTGTTGTCATTATAGACATACATATTACAATAGAAGTTATGAGAATGTTTGGAATCACCTTGGGAAAGAGAGTAAAGAAAAGGGACAGGACCGTCTTAAAGAAATTTATCTTTGAGAGTTAAGATAAAGAATAAAGAGGCAGAAAGAAAACCAATAAAGTAGGAAAAAGAGCTGGCCATCATAGTGTCAATCTAAGAGGATTGGTGCTATGAAGTTGACTAACATAAGAATAGGAAAGGATCCATTGGATTTTACAACATAGAAGTCTATTAGTAACACTGGCAAGAATCTCAGACCCTTTATTTATATTTTTGTTAATCTTCACCCAAGATTATTTTTTTCATTGATTTTTAGAGAGCCTGGAGGGAGGGGGAGAGACAGAGAGAAACAATGATGTGAGAGAGACACATCTATTGGTTGCCTCCCGCACACACCTTGACCTTGACTGGAATTGAACCTGGGACCATGTGGTCCATAGGCCAACACTCTATCCACTGATCTAAACCAACTACAGTTCTCAGTAACTTTATTAACTATCCTAAGCCTTCTTTCCTCAGTAAAGTGTCATAATAATCAGATCTGATTTACAGAGCTTTTATGTGTAAAGCACTTCACATACTTTGTACAGTGCTTAGCTAAATGTGAATTGTTAGATTAACTAAGAACAAATGCTTACATTTCTGTAGTAGGTTTGATTATACCCTCCTTATAAACTTATTATGAGAATTAATTGAAATAACATTATATGTTAGAAAAGTAAATTTGAAAAAAACTATAGGTAGGTCTTTATCCTACTTTTACTTGAGTAAATTATAGCTGGGCACTTCTGGAAGTAAGAGGGAGTAAAACGGCCAAACCAAATATTTAAGGAAGTAGAATACTTGGTAGTGAGATTAAGCTCTACCACCCATTTATTTATGTCAGAATCCTAGAGAGAAATACAGTATTTATAGATAAAAATGGGCATATAAGTAGACCCACACAGTTCAAACCATGCTGTTCAAAGGTGAATTATAGTTAGGTATCAGTAAAAACTGGGAGAACTGTGCTGCAGAAACCATTATGATAAGTTAAATCACCAACATTGATTTCATTTTCTATGCAGGACACAATCTGGTTTTGGCTCTCACAGTTGCATGGCTGGTGGAGTTGCTTTGCAGATGGGTTGGGATTTAGCAAAAGTTGTCATAAGGTCAAAAAAAAAAAAAAAAGGCAGAGACCCAGGATTAGGGGACTCGTATCAGAGAAGACAGAGTCATGGTATTCTCCACAGTTTTTAAGCAAGACAAGGCCAGGGGGGCTGAGGCCTTCCTCAAGGCCTTCATATTCTTTAAGTTCCATTCCCAGCCATTGCTAGGGCTGACCCAGTAGTGGGGAGAGTGAGGATAGTTCCTTTCAACTGGAGATCTCTGGCAACCAACAAACTGAGAAAATATTACTCACCAATCTATCCCCAATTGCCCCCCAATCTAGTTAATATAGGAAACTGGGGACATCCTGGCACAAGGGGAGATTTTTCCTGGTCTGTTCTGACAGAAGCACGCTGCTACTCATTTCTAGACAATCTGACAACAGCTGAGAGAGAAATGCAGTCACAGATGACAAGTCCCTATTCGTACTGAAGGACAGGTGGTTGGTCATCATGCTACCAAGAACTATAGCACTGACTGCTTGTTGAGCCATTGTGTAACATTCCCTGGAATGGGTAGTTTGTGGTCAGAAAAACAGGTAAGGATCTTTTCAGAAACAGACAAACACTAAGAACGTTAGAACACAGATCCTTTTACTTGTCAAGCCAAAGTTAAGAATATAGAAGAAAAATATTCAGCCTGAAATCACAAAATAAGAAACCAGAATCAAGTAAGACGGGGGCAGCAACACTCACAGGCTAATAAAATAGTAGCCAGGAAGCAGATAACTATAGAGGAAAGTGTCTGGAGTCCCTAAATGCCTGAATGGATCTGAGAGTGTACTTCTCTTCATCAGAGCCCAGGACACAATCTAACCAAGTCTTCACAACTCAGTACAAATCAGCTTCCAATATCAGCAATATGTCTCCAGACTTCTTGAATTAATATTAAGAAATGCTGCAACATTTATAAATATTTTCCAGTTGTTTAAACTTAAGGAAGAGTTGATTTGTTGAAACACATTTTTTTTTTCACTAAGTTAATGAATTGCAAGCCAGGATAGTCAGTTATGAACGATAAATAAATTGACTAGAAATTACATTTGAATATCTTTTGGTTTGGGCTAATTCAATGATATTTAAGAACAAGGAACACACATACATTTCACATTTAGGCTATTAGAATTTTGACCAACAATTCATTTTTTTGTACTTTAAATGATGAAGCTAAACTTAATTACTGATTTTCTAATAATCTTCATTTTTTTTCCTGAAAATTACTAAATACAGCTTCTAGGATAGAATCTTGAATGGATTGGAACCAGTTTATTAGGAAAAAATATCTGGGTCTGGTTTATGTTTTAAATAATTGAACCATTACATCATTGATTGGCTATCTTAACAGTTGATATGGAATTGATAAGCATTCCAATTTACACACAGTGTGGAAATCATCATTAATATAACCAACAGAGGAAAAAAAAGCCCTAAAATCTACTACAAAAATTAAGAAACTGTCTTTAGTCATAATATGTATGAATACAGCTCATAGTAAAGCTGAAATTTATTAATCATCTACTTAGATTTATGTGGACAGATAAATTAGCTGGTTGTCAAATACATAACATAACTAATATTTCACTTTTTATTTTATAGACATGACTTTAATGATCTGAGCATTTTACATTCAAGTCATGTTTGCACCTGAAATATCTAATTAACTCATTTTTTTTCTTTACATCTTACACTGATAATTAATTGTCCAGCTATATGGTAAGGTATAAGAGGAAGTGGATTATAGATAATTAAATGCTAATGTTAAATGGGGCATTATCTAGTTAGTTAATTTTGATCAGGCAAAATTCTGTCTGTTCCCCAACTGTTCCCCATCCTTAGCCTTTTCTCTGTTCCATTCACCTCCTCAAGCTCTCTCTCCATTCATATTAATTATTCAGTGTCCTGAAACTTTCTCTTCCTTCTGACACTCATTCAAAGGTGTAAATAATTGATAATGCGTGTTTTCTCTGTAATATTTAGATTTTACCTGGGTTCTAACTTTTAAACTATAAAAATGTTGACCACATCAATAGGTGGGTAGCAGGGGGGATTCACTTCTTGCAGTTGCCCTTAAAATTGAACTAAGTAGCAATTAGCCTCCCCCACCTAGGAGAAAGGTAGACAAGAATTCTGCACTAAACCCCCCATTTGCATAAAACTCTCCTTAATTTCACATAACCAGAAAATATTTATTGTAATCATCTGAATATTTGTTTCTATTTTTACTGTGTCTTTTTAAGGAAGGGCGTGAAAAAGGTGCAACCTAACTACTGTATGTTATGCTGAATATTTTAAATTAAGAATTAAAATCACAATCTCTAGATATCCTTTTAAATGATTAATTTTATTTCACATTGATCATAAGAACAATACATTACTTTAGGAGATTTTTTCACTAAGTTGCTTAGTTAAAAAAATAATTAGGTAATCACTAGTTCCTCAGTGGAAAATAAATTATGTAAGTAGGCAAAATATAATTAGAAAAACAATTGGATTGCTCCACTCTAGGTTGTCTTCGGTACAATGTACAGTATGCAAATATTCATTCATTTGTTAATTTTAGAAGACAGCATTTCAGTGCAATAATTGAAAACAGCTCATAGCCTATTCTATAAGGAAACAAAACATTGTTTTGCTGGTGTCAAGTAAGTTAATTATGCTTTATAATCTTCAAGTGGAGCATATAATTGATTTATGAAATTCTGTTGCCATTGTGTTTAGCGCCTTGTTAGTACCCAAGAATTCTAGTAGTTTCTTATTATTCCTAATGTATAAAATCAGCTGTTACTCTATATGCTTAAAAACAATTCAATTCAGAATACATACACTATAATAAAGTTAAGAATTTAAAACATAATATAGAATCATATGAAAACCACTGCAAAAGATTACTGACTTTTGTTAAATATTGCATTTATTATAGTAATAATTTTTATTCAGTAATACAACTATGCAACTTTTCTGTATTTGTAGAATTTCCATTGTTACCACTTTAGACCAATGCTTTACATACAATTTTTTATTTGTGACATAAAAACTAGAAAAGTTCAGCTGATCAACTTTTTTTTGCACTTTTATTTTTGGGTCTTTACAGTTATCTAAAAATTATCTGAGATATTGAACATATTGCCAAATATTTAGCTGAAAACAAACAAAAAATTTTCAAACAAATGTAGATTTAAAAAGCTATGATTACTTCAATAACTCCCTTCAACCACCACCAGTATAATATATACTTTTCTTAGGATATTCATTATCCTATACAGCCTTCCTAAAGCAGGAGATAATATTAAAACAAAAATAACATCATTCCTAAATTCCCAGTTAATGTAAAGAATTGTACCCTTGAACTTCTTATATTTCAATTTTTATTTTCAACACATTCATTGCTCAAGGGAACTTGAACCTCAAAAATACTACATATTTGATAAATGAATGTAAGTGTTCATCTTAATTTTAGATTTAAAATTGTTAAAATCTCTGAACTATATCAATTTCTCATAAAACAATAAAAAGATATCAAACAAAAAGGGAAATTTTTAAATGTCATTTCATTAAGTGTTTGATCATGCTTGGTATCCAGTAGACACAATCAGAAGAGTATTTTATAAAGTAGTAGATTGGGACATGATTTCTAGAGAATGTAAATTGTATTACTTGTTAATATTTTGGTACAAAAATAAGGTCTTAGCAAATTGGAAACTGATTTTATGTTTTTAATAGAATGTTTTTAAAAATGCCACAAGAATTATAGTAAAATGAAGTTATTTTCTTTGCTGCTTCCAGTGGTTGAAGATATTGGATCCTATTAGAATAAAATACCTGAATGTATTTCATGTGCTAATATATAACAACATTTGGCATAAAAAATGTACTTCAAAATGTAAAAAGTGCAGATATTTGAAATTTGAGGTATTCCTAATACAAATAAGGACCATATAACATACTTAAATGGGTTGAAGCATTTATAACTTATGATGTAACAAAGCAGACAATATTAAATATAAAGACATGTCTTGAAAGTATTCAATGAATTACCAATATTAAGAACCTGAAAAACATATAGATAAATCTTAAAAAATAACATTTTAGTATAGTTTTGTAAAGATTGTATGAGTTATAAATTGACTATCATATATTGGATATTTCTGAATTAGTTTTTTGCATTCCTAAGAATTATCTTGCCAAAATTTACTCTATAGGTAATTTATATTACTTATTTTTCTAAATGGATTTTTAATAAAACATGAGAGCTCTACTTAAAATTCTGCCTCTTTTGATTCTGAGACAGTTTTTGCTTTCTTTTACGTGGTAAATCTACCAAATAGAGATGATTTTCTTTTTGAATTGCACATTACCTAGTACTATGTCACACAAGAAATGCTGGAAGTGGGATATAGTAATGTGGTGATCTATGTTCTACATTGAAAATTAATTAATATATGGACTAATGAAAAGAAACTCAAGTTTCTCTTAAGAGTTTAATAAATAGTTTGCAATGATTTGTTAAAAAAAAGTAGGCCTTCATACCTAATCAGTTGCATTCAATGGCTGGATTTAAGAATGATGGAGTACCTATGGAACTGCAACTTCCAACTTTTACTTCTGTAGGAAGCAGTCCTTGAGAGATGAGAACGTAACTTATTTTAAGCTTTATTTGCCCTGTATTTGGCTGCTGTAAAATAGCCCTTTCTAAATGGCTTTAGGGTTTGTTCTTTAAAAAAGAAAAATCATGATTAAATGAAATCTTCTAAGTTAAATGTAAGCTTTCCCATAAAAGAATGAAGCACAAAAGACTGTTGAGTATATCCAAGAAATATAATATAAACATGAGACTTAGAGGCAATGCTCCATTTAAAATTTTACATATTGTCAAATGATAAATGTCTATTCCAGTTTATGAATACTTTGTTAAAATCGCCTATAACCCCTGTTATGTCTCAAAAACAGAAGCTGGAAGGTTATTTGTGAAGTAGGCCTTGTAGCTTGTCAATATTTTTACTTCTTACTTTGTGGAATATTCTAAAATTATCACATAGCTATCTAAATGATAAATTTTGATTTTAGCATCTCACACACACAAAAAAATGGGAGAAGATCACCTTAACTAAAAGATGTCAAGATTAAAGTTTGAGCTTAGTCATTGAGCTTTCTCTTAGGGAAAACATTTTAATCCAAAAGTAATTTGAAACTTACATTTTTATGCAACTTTTCTAATAAAATACCAAAAATAAATCTGTTTTGGGGTATGTGTGTGTGTGTGTATTTTACCGCCATTTGGGAAATATGATGTTTTCCCGTGGAGGTGTGTAGTCTGAAAAACTATTGAAAATAACCTAAATGTTATTTCATAACTTAAAGGCCGATTTTTATGGCAGTAGTAATAAAGTAGCTAGGTTATAAAGTTCAAAGCAGAACCCCAGGTGGGTATGCGCCGCCTCCAGCTGAGGAGCTTGGAGGGCGCCAAGTTTGGGTGACGTTTCTGATAAATTGAGGGGCCGAGGTTACCCAAGCACTGGGAGGCCAGCGACACGCACAGTGCTGTGCTGGTAGAGTTGGCCCCCAAAGGAGGACGCAGAGAGCCGCTGAAACTCAGAATAAAGATTTTACTTTTAGGAGCAAAACCAGCGAAGCGCCGGCCGAGACGCCCGAGACCTTGTGGGTTTCGGACACCATTGCGGTGATCTTGATTCTCCACTTCCACGTGCCCCACTCTGCTGGCCTGGGGAGCACGTCGCCTCCAGCCTCCAGCTACCCCACCTCTGCGGGAGGGAGGAAGGCAGGCCCGGGAAGGAGGCGGCAGTCCTGCCTTCGGCGCAGAGCCCTGCGGACCCCGACGGCGCCAGGTGTCCGCCCTGCTGCCTCCCTGGCCGTGGCCGTGGCCGTGGCCGCCTGGATCTGTTCCTGCGGGAGCCGGGCCGGGACCAGCCGCCTCCCCGACGCAGCGCCTTCGCCCCAGCGGCTCCCAGCCTCGAGGGTCGCAGGGGATCGGGGGCGGCGGGTGCATTAGACCCAGCGACCGTGAGTGCGGACGCCGGGGACCCAGCGCCCGCGAGGATGTAACTGAGTGGGGGACAAAGTCAAATGAAAGTGGAGGGAGAAGGCGGGGGTAGAAGGAAAGGTACTTGGGGCGCGTTTGACGCTCGCACGGAGGCTCCCAAATAATTCGACGGAATCCAGCAGTTGAGGGTCAGAAGTGAGAAAACTTGACTCCCTGTTTCCTGAACCGCTTCGCGTCCCAGAACTTAACCCCGAAGAAGCTCTAAGACAGAGTCCGCACTTAAACTCCTGACAATCGCACCCCCAGGCCCGGTGTCCCGCGCCTTCTCCCGGACCCGCGCCCCACGGCTGGCGCTGGCCGGTCCTCCCCTGGGGA
Source organism: Plecotus auritus (assembly GCF_963455305.1). NCBI lineage: Eukaryota > Metazoa > Chordata > Mammalia > Chiroptera > Vespertilionidae > Plecotus > Plecotus auritus. The sequence goes on from NC_137770.1 coordinate 143,656,218, forward strand.
CCCGCCCGGGGTCCCGGCCGAGCCCAGGTCTTGGACGTTCTTCCGGGAGGGACCTGGCAGCTCCGGCCGGGCTCTCCGTCGGGGAGGCGGGCGCCGGGTAGCGGCGGCTCGAGTGCAAACCCAGGGCGGGCGCCCCGCCACCCGCGCAAGTGGAGGTGGCGCCCCCGCCGCCCGCCCCGGGCTGGACGCCAGCTGTCGAGCTGGGGGCCTCCGCTCTCCCCGGCGTGCGCCTTCCGCCTCCACCCCACCGGGTTAGTTTGTCGTTTTCGGTTTCCGTCTTCAACGCTTCGCGGTCACCCATCCCCTTCGCACGCGCCACACCGACCCCTTGGCGGGACCGGAGGCTGCGCCCCTGGGCTGCGCGGGGCCGAGCGAGCGTCTCCGCCGGGCGAGGCCGACTGGGGCCGCGAGGCGCGGGGACGGGGGCGGGGGCGCGCGCGTGGCCGGGGCCCGGGCGTCCGTCCCCCACTCAGGCCCTGCGTCCCTCCCCATCTGTCAGACCCAAGCTGCCGAAGCTGCAGAAATGTCCTGGCGCCTGTCCACCACTGCAAACAAAACCAAACACAACGCGGTGAAAGGAAAGCGAATATGGCGCTGCTGAGAGTGCGCCTAGGCAGAATTCTAGGACGTCTCCCCTCGGTCCTGTCCTTCGTCGACTTGTTTCTGTAGTCCTGCGGCGTTACCCTCTTTGCCTTCCTTCCCGCACTCCGTCCCACTGCCCCTCTTCTCGTCTTCATAACCTCCTTTCCCTGTTTTTCCTTCTTTTCTTTCCCCTCTCGGCTCCTTTCTCCATTTTGTCTCACAGGCTTTGCTTCTCAGTTCCCTTCCTGGGCTCGCACTCCCCGTAGGGCTCACTTTATTTTTGGTGAGAGTGGGGCGCGGTGGGGATGGTGAGGTTAGGTAGCGAGTTGGTTTGGTAAAGAAAGGTTTTATTTGAGAATCCAAGACTCTTCCTTAATGAGCGTGCGCTCGCCTGTGGGCAGCAGGCGCTTCGCCTCCGGTCGCCCGCGGGTCTTCTGCGCGCCACCCAGTTTCACCCGCGGAGGGTCACCGGCCCAGCGGGAGGCTCAGGGTTACGCAGAAGTGAGCCCTTTCCCCCTTTTTCTCTTTTAAAGCTTAGAGCCTCGCTTTTGTAGTGTTCTTGCATGGCATGATTTGGATAGATGTGGAATCTGAATCGCCTTCTCCTAGGGGACTTCCCGTTTTTAAGAGAAGCTCTCGAAGAAGACAGCAAAATATTAATAATTTTTCTTGTTTTCTTTTGAACAGAGGGAACTCCAAGCACTATCATAGTTATGTTTATAAGGCCAAACTTTTTTTGAAAATTACTTTCTCTTTTATACTCATAGCTGACTTTGATCCTTAAAAAATAAAAAAGAATGAACTCTTTCAAAAGAGACTGATGCTTTTGAATACATAACTCACCCAACTTGTGGTTCTCGGATAGTTTCTCTAACCACATTACGATTTTGAAGTTTAAGGTCTCTAAGTGCTGTTCAGTGAAGCAATGAGAATATGTTGCTACATTAAAGATAAAGCAGAAGGTGATATTTCCTGGTTGTGCTTAATGTTAGTAGTAGAGAGTCTCTGGTTTTTGGTTTTTCATTTGGCTGGGCAGAATTTGCGCCAAATGAAAAGAACCAGATGATAGAAGCTATTTCAAATGAAGGGCTTCAGCCAATAAAAGCTGAAAGCACTCACACCATTTCTGATGTCATACCTCTTTTTAGTCATAGTAACAAGGTAAGGTCTACATACAATATTTAAAAATAAAATTATTTTGCTTCCTAATATATGTTTTAACAACTATGTTTCACTTTATTCACATTTAACCAGTTCATTTTTATATCATCTGACCGTTTACCTCCTCACCGTGGCCTGTCAGAACCTTATCCTCCACAAAAATTTCAATTGTTGATCTCTTACATGATTCCAGGGCTTCTGGAATTATTTGAAAGAAATCAAAGTTTTTTAAGGAGACTCTTTTTAAATGTATCAGATAAATATTCTTTGAAGGAATATTAGAATTTTTTTAAATGGCCTTACTTGGTCTTCAATAATTAATTGCCTTTGATTAAAGTTAGGTTATAAACATGTCTTACTTTCAGACTGTTTCTTTGTGAAAGAAAGGAGGAAATAAGTAGATCTTGGAAAGAACTCAAGCAATGTAACTAGGCCTTATTAAGAGCCTAAATCTGTAAATTGGCACATTCAAAATATGTTTATCAAATTGAATTTAGCACGTTTTCCTCTGACTCAAATAGTTGACTTATAAGTCCTATAAAATAGATTTAAATGTGTTTTTAATCCAAGCTTCTAGTCTTTGTTATGCTTTTTTCCTGATAGATGAGCAAATAAGTCTAGCTTGAGGGGGAGGTAGATTTTTTTTTCCAGACAAGCTTTCTAAAAATGGGCAAAGTTAGGGAAGCTACTAGTACTCTTGAGTTTAATAAGACTATCTTCATGACCTTGGGATAAAAAAAGTTCTTTAAACATTAAAATGCACACTCCATAGAGGAAAGGTTAGGTTGGATCATATAAAAATAAAAATATGTATGTGATAGAAGTCATCATAAAAGGTTAAAAGAAAAAGGTGAAGAGATTTCCAAGGCATGCACTTGACAGGATTCATATTCAGAATGCATAAGTAACATATAAAAAATTAAATAATTTATGTATGAAGAATTTCATAAGTAAAAGATGTGGGTAAAGATATACACATATGAAGTAAAAGTATAATACTAATATTAACATGGAAGAGACCAGATGGGATCTCAACTCTTTATAAAAAGATCAGAGGCAACTATGACAAGATGTTAACACTTTTCCTTCTTTGTACTTTTTTATAAGCTTGTTATAATGTATTTTTTTAAAACACACAAACGACACATTTCTTTTTCTTAGTTAATAATAATCTTTGTAAGAAGGTGTTCACATATATGATGGCAAAGTAAACACCATTCCCCAGTATTTTTCCTGTCCAGTGTTTGAATGTTACATGATGTTCATAGCATAGATTTCCCTAGTTTGGTGTCTCCCCATTGTAAGCTTATTTGTTTTCTGAGTAGATTTAGTGGGAAAGGAGAAACATGTTTGAAACTATTAATAAGCATAAGAGCATTTATTCTTGTATAATGAAATCATTAAAATGTGGTGTTTTTTTTGTGTGTGAGCAACTTAAACACCCTCCCCACCCTTATGGAAATACTTTTGAAAAATTAAATAGTCTCATGCCTGACATGCAAGATTTATTACTTAAGTATGTCAAATTAATTATTATTATTAATTATTATTATTTATTATTATTATTATTTGGTGCAGATTAAGTATCAGGAATTGGTATTTTAAAAGTATCACTGTGGTCTCATTTTCTCATTTTATATGGCAGGAGTTCATACCATGCTTATTTCTATCATTGCTTCTTTTCAGTTAACAGAAGTTTGGTTACTCATAACTTCCACGGGGACAATTCATATCATGGCAACACTGATGTAACATTTCATTTGCTTTGAGACCTTATGTTTGTATTAACTTAACAAGTATCAGAAAGCAACATGGTTATTATTTTTCTTACTCATGTGCTAACTGAGTAGAGGGTTTACATCAAGTGAGTCACACAGTGGGCAAAGCCAATACAATCATATTAAATAAAGGTCAGAAAGTTAGACAAAGAGATGCTTTGCTCTTTGGATACAAGTGAGTTTTGCTAATTTTGCCAAAATAATCTGAAAGTTCCAAAACCTCCTATGACTCCCTCTTGACAACAAAATTACAGCCCAAGTCTCTTCTCTGGCATTAGATCAGTGGTTCCCAACCTTTTTTTTTTTTTTTTTTTTTTAAATATATTTTTATTGATTTTTTACAGAGAGGAAGGGAGAGGGATCGAGAGTTAGAAACATCGATGAGAGAGAAACATCGATCAGCTGCCTCCTGCACACGCCCCACTGGGGATGTGCCCGCAACCAAGGTACGTGCCCTTGACTGGAATCGAACCTGGAACCTTTCAGTCCGCAGGCCGACGCTCTATCCACTGAGCCAAACCAGTCAGGGCGTTCCCAACCTTTTTTTGGCCATGCCCCACCTAAGCATATCTAAAATCCTGATGCCCCCCTGTGACATATAATTCTTATTATTCAAAAAGTGAACTCCTATTCACCTGGAGGACACCTAAAAAGCCATTAACTTGGTCTAAACAAGCTTCCAAAGAACATGGCATCCATGAAAGAGAAAGTAAAAGAACAAAAGGACAGCTGAAGTATTGCGGGAGAAATCACTAAGAAGTTATTTTAAAAATAATATGAAGTGATATGAAAAAATAGCAAATAAAGTTTCAAAACATAATCGAGAACTGAAATGCATAAATATGTCATAATATATACTTATATGCTGTATATGTGGCCTCTAGAACCATAAAAAATGCAAAAAATTCACTGTTAATGACTCATTCTCAAATCCCCCCCCCCCCTGCTTAAACATCAAATTGCGCCCCTGTGGGGCATATGCCCTATGTTGGGAACCACTGCATTAGAGGCTCCTGTAATTTCATTATACATGCATTTCCAAATGCTACCAAACAAACTGTATTATCTATAATAATAGAAGCGTAATATGCAAATTGACCAAACGGCCAAACAGCAAAACAACCTTCTGGATGACCTTCCGGACGACCTTCCGGGCGAAGCCAGGACTGCGAAGGCCTACTCTTGCATGAATTTCATGCATCAGGCCTCTAGTTTGTAATATGTTTATTAATAAGTGGTTTATACTTGCTTATCACTCTTTTCTTTCTTCCTATATCAATTAGAATGTAACAGAAAACTTAAAACAGAAACTTATTTTTCTTATGTGACAAGAAGTCTGTAGGTAAAGAGTTGCTGGTATTTTCTCGGGAGTTCAGTAATATAATAGCTCTGCAATTCATTTGGCCTTCGCCTGATGGTTGCAAAATGGCTGTCACAACTTGAAGTAACAACTTCGTGCTGGGAAGGCAGGCAGAAAGTATATTCTTCATGAGCCTTACTCTTGTCAAAGAGGTATAATGTTTTCTAAAGTACCCCACCAAAGGATTCCCCTTAATATTTCACTAGCCAGGCCGAAACCGGTTTGGCTCAATGGATAGAGCGTCAGCCTGCGGACTGAAAGGTCCCAGGTTCGATTCCGGTCAAGGGCACGTACCTTGGTTGCGGGCACATCCCCAGTAGGAGGTGTGCAGGAGGCAGCTGATCGATGTTTCTCTCTCATCGATGTTTCTAGCTCTCTATCCCTCTCCCTTCCTCTCTGTAAAAAATCAATAAAATATATTAAAAAAAAATATTTCACTAGCCAGAACTTTGGCACAGATTAGGGACTGAGCCCATCTTTCCACATCAAAGGGCATCTGCTCAATGCCTAAATAAAAGTGGAATTCTGTTTAGCAAGAAAGAAATGGGGGCATGGCTTTTGCTCAGGTAGTAAGCACTGTCTACCACATCTTTTATTTTGTTCCACATCTTTTATTTTGTTCCTCAGTACTTGCAAACCAGCTCCTTCCTTCCTTCCTTTCTTCCTTTATATATATATACATAATTAATAATATATACATATATATATTATTGATTTCAAAGTGGAAGAGAGAGGGCGAGAGAGAAATACCAATGACAGGAGAGAATCATTGATCATCTGCCTCCTGCACACCCCCTACTGGGGATTTAGCCCAAACACCCAGGCATGTGCCCTTTACTGGAATCAAACCTGGGACCCTTCAGTCCACAAGCCAACACTCTATCCACTAAGCCAAACCAGCCTACTACTCTCTTAAAACATCTTTGACCAATCTGGTCAGTGACTTTTGGCCTTTTTCATAAAATGACATTGTTTCTTTTCTAATTCACTTGAGCTTTTTGTGGGGCTCAACCACACCCTCCTTGAAATTTTTTCATTGAACTATCCACTTATCACTTACTGTGTATCGACACTTTGCTAAGTGAAGAGAATGCAGAGATGAAGCATGCCTAGTTCTGGCCCTCCACAAGCTTATAGTCTAGTGGAGGAGATAGATGAACAAGTAAGTGTGAAAGAATATTAAAGATGATGTTATAGAATAAAATGATAAAATGGGACACACAAAAAATTATATAACTCAGGTGCCATTTCTTTTTTTAGGAAACGAAAGGACTAGACTGGTACCACCATTAACAAAAACAATCTTACTGTTGCCTTGTTGGTTGGCTCTTTGCCTTCCACCTTAGAAAAATATAGACCTCTATTGAAAATGGGGAACAGGTTCTCTCCCCTTCCCTTGGCCTGACAAATACACATGGAATTTCAAAGAATTGCCAAAATATATATTTTTTACTTCAGATAATCCAACTCATGCAGAATTCACTTAGTATAGAGATTCTAGAGTGGCTGCCCTGGTTTATTTACTTCATCCTGGATTCTGTTGAAGGTACTAGGTCTCATTGCTAGACCCTGAGTAAATGATGTCTCTACTCACTGAGATGTCAGAGCCTAACCACTCAGGATGTCAGGAAGGACATGTTTGGGGAAATGCACGGCTATGTGTTGGGTTGTAGAGTAAGATGGCAGAAAAGAAAAGACATGGCAAAGAGAGCAATGGGGCGAGAGAGGTGGGTGAGGACTAATTTATGCCATGCCAAGAGACTTGAAGACATTTTTAGGTCATAGGTTCCCAAACTTTCTCAGTTCTCTGCACCCTTGGTATCTCTGTAATTTTTTCACATTGCCCTAAAACCAAAAAAAATACAGCTTCATCATTACGTAAGTAGGTCCAAATGACATGATAGTGGTAGTTTGTGTGGTAAAATAATAGATGTTGTTGCATTTCCCTCAGCAGCAAATCCCTGAGTTCACTGTGGTGCCCTAGGGTAACTCAATGCACAGTTTGGGACCTATGTATGGTATTGGTTGCTGAAGCTTTTTCATTTAGTGAATTAAATATTCAGTTTTATATTTTAGAAAGATCACTCTTTCAGTGAATTGGAAGCTTAATTGGAATAAAGAGATGATGGGAGGTAGGGAGACCATAAGTTAATGGTATTTATGAGAGAAGTAATTAGGATGTAAAATGAGGTATACTGATGAGGTATACTTTGGCATCTAAAATATGTTATGGAGATAGAATGAATTGGACATACTTATCAATTGATTTGGGGAGAGAGAAAAAAATAGAATGATTCCTAGATTTTAGAATTGGGTTAGGATACATGGAAGTAAGAGTATAAGAAAAACATGTTATGGGAAAAAGTTCATTTTCTCAGCATGTTGAATTTGAGATGTCTATAAGGACAAGATGGATATATGGCATTGGTAAGAAAAATAAATTGATAAATTGTCAATACATTGATTAGAGTTGACAACATGAGAGTAGATGAGATAGCTCACGATGAGTGCAGACAAGAAGATGCTCATGTTTAGAGAATGAACAGAGGAAGAGGATCCTGCAGGGGACCAGGAGAGGTGTCATTCGCTTCGCTTACTATTGTTCTGTCTTACAGACATCCCAGTCTCTCTTTTCTCTATGGTAGGCCCTCTAGGGAAGCTTTTGTGGTTTCCTAGGGGCAGCATCACAAAGAATTATGAAGAAGTTTCATTCTGCAGTGGAGACAGTTGGGGGTTGGAAGGGAGGATGAGAGGCAAGAGAGATGAGTAGCGCACCTGAACGGAGGATGCTATGCAGTGCCCAGGCGATGCCTTTTCTTGGCTCCAGAGAGAAGCACTATATTTGTGCTCACATTTTAAGAAAAACAAGGTAGTGATCTGTTTGCAGTATTAAATGCTTTACAGTGATAAAAGAAGGAGTGGAGAAGGTTCATGGAATCTGATTTGGATGGTCATGGTGACTTAGCTAATTACTTTTTTGCAGTGTAAGAGGCAGAAACCCGAGTAGCTCAGGGGATACCAAGGGAGACAGCCATGTAAACAAATAAAAGCAATGACATGTGATAAGATATAACGTGCTGTATCAGGTGGGGTAACTTTCTCCTGCCACTATCATTCACTAACCACTTCTTATCAGTGCCTGTCACTAGCAGGGTGATTTCTGACCGTTCTGAATTATCTGTCCCCAGGATACCATTCTAGTTCTTCTCTTGTATCTGCCTGCTCTTTTTTTCTGAGCAATTTCATCCAATTGTAGGACTCTAATCAGTGCCCATCAACCCATGATTTCTCAATCTAAAGTTCCCTGACTTTCTGAGCTTGAGTTCTACATTTTTAACAATGTGCACAGTGTTGGGCACGTGCTCGGTGTTCTATCAGTGTATACTAATTGAAAAGTTGGTCCTAAATAAACTGATGTCACAGGAGTAGATTTAGATATCAAATCACTGCATTTGACAAAGTAAGTAAGGAAATGTTTCCTGCCAGTTTTGTCATTAAATTTCAATAATTAACTAGAAACCAGGTGAGTTTTATCATGGCAGTTGGGTTAAATCCAGCTAGTTACAGTGAAGAATGGTAGAATAAAATACACAGATTTGCAAATCAGAATGCAGGTTCTGCTGCTAACTTTGGCCAATTTAGCTAATTCTCTGTGCCTTCATTTCCACACTAGGGAACAATTCAAAGGCATAGTTATGCTTCCTGTTTTTATTATATACTAGAGGCCTTTTGCACGAATTCGTGCACATGTGGGACCAATCAGGGCCGGCTGGCCAGCTGGGGGGAGGAACCATGAGAGGTTGGCCACCATGGAAGGTTGGCTGTGGGAGCACACTGATCACCAAGAGGCAGCTCCTGCATTGAGTGTCTGCCCCCTGGTGGTCAGTGAGTGTCATAGCAACTGGTCAACCAGTCATAATGGTCACTTAAGCTTTTATATATATACATTTTTATTGAGATATAATTCACATATCATAAAGTTCACCCTTTTCAAGTATACTATTAAGTTTATTAGATATTAGATATTCACCAATATCTAATTCCAAAACATTTTCATCTCCCCTACCCCCAAACTCCATACCATTAGCTGTCACCCTCCAATTCCCCCATCATCCAGTCCCTGCTTCTGCTTTCTGTCTCTATAGGTGTACTTATTCTGGATATTTCATATAAATGGAATCATACAATATGTGATCTTTTGTGTCTGGCTCCTTTTCCTTGGCATAAAAAGAAAATGGAGCACTGGAGAGAAACCAAGATGGTGGCATAGGTAAACAACTGAACTTGCTGCCTTGCACAACCACTTCAAAACTACAACTAAAAGACAGAACGGACATCATCCAGAACCACAGGAAGGCTGGCTGAGTGGAAATTCTACAACTAGAAGGAAAGAGAAAAGCACACTGAGACTCAGAGGAGGTGCGGAAGTAAAGTACAGAGGTACGGAGGCGCGCGCGCGGAGAGGACTGGCAACTGAGTACGCAGCTGGCTTTTTCAATCCACAAGGAGACACAAGCTCCCAACTGCTTTGAACTCCAGTTCCGGGCGAGACTCTGGGGACCCAGACTCATACGGGGAGAAACTGGACTGTCTAGCAGCAGGCGTAACTTGAGGGCAGCTTTCTCTCAGAGGTGCTTGCAGTGATTACCGCGGGACACTGAGACCCAGGGGCCTCTTAGGGCAGGGCTGACAGGAAGCCATTGCTGTTTTCTCCGCCTTGAGACTCCGCCCCATCCAAGCTGTGCACAGAGGCTTTTGCATATGAATGGCCTGGTCCTTTGAATTCTAAACTTACCTTACAAACTGCAGCTGAGTCAGAGAGACCCAGAACATCCAAAAGAAGGCCCAAGGCCCCACAGCAGCTTGCATTGCTTCACAGCTGGGCCTCATCTGGGCACTTCCAAACCCCAAACAAAGAAGAGGACTCTGCAGATCTCTCCATAGCTCCTGCTTGGTGGCCTCAGGCAGAGGCTAAATTAGCACCTCCTTGGAGATCCAAGAGCCAGTGGACCCAGGGGTCAGAGTGGGACCATCTAGATTACAACTCCTCAGATCCCATAAGGGACACACTCAGGGGGCAGACTCAGTGAGCACCAAAGCCCCACTGAAGCAAGTCTTGCCTCATAAGGGTGTCTCCAGCACAGAAGTCCTCCCAGCGTAGACACAGCTGATCCTCACAGCCAATTGGCCTGGGGGTCAATTCCTCCCAGTGATACCAACAACAATCAAGGCTTAACTACAGCAAGACTGTGCACACAGCCCACAAAGGGGTGCACCAAGAGTGTCCCCTCAGGTATTGGGAAGGCTGAGCCACTGGGCCCTATAGGACACCTACCACACAAAGCCACTCTATCAACTCAGGGAAGCAGCCAAAATGCAGAGACAAACAGGTCACAAATGAGAGAAATGGAGGAAAGCAAACTATTGGATATAGAGTTCAAAACCACAGTTATAAGGTTTTTCAAGAATTTTCTAGAAAAGGCCAATAAATTTAGTGAGACCCTTGAGGATATGAAAAAGGACCAATCAGAAATTAAGCATACACTGACTGAAATAAAAAATAATATACAGAGATCCAACAGCAGACTAGAGGACCGCAAGAATCAAATCAAAGATTTGAAATACAAAGAAGCAAAAAACACCCAACCCGAAAAGCAAAAAGAAAAAAGAATCCAAAAATATGAAGATAGTGTAAGGAGCCTCTGGGACAACTTCAAGCATACCAACATCCAAATTATGGGGGTGCCAGAAGAAGAGAGAGAGCAAGATACTGAAAACCTATTTGAAGAAATAATGACAGAAAACTTCCCCCACCTGGTGAAAGAAATAGACTTACAAGTCCAGGAAGTGCACAGAACCCCAAACAAAAGGAATCCAAAGAGGACCACACCAAGACACATCATAATTAAAATGCCAAGAGCAAAAGACAAAGAGAGAATATTAAAAGCAGCAAGAGAAAAACAGTTACCTACAAGGGAGCACCCATACGACTGTCAGCTGATTTCTCAACAGAAACTATGCAGGCCAGATGGGAGTGGCAAGAAATTTTCAATGTGATGAATAGCAAGAACCTACAACCAAGATTACTCTACCCAGCAAAGCTATCATTCAGAATGTTAGGTCAGATAAAGAGCTTCACAGATAAGAAAAAGCTAAAGGAGTTCATCACTGCCAAACCAGTATAATATGAAATGCTGAAAGGTATTCTTTAAGAAGAGGAAGAAGAAGAAAAAGGTAAAGATAAAAATTATGAACAACAAGTACATATCTATCAACAAGTGAATCTAAAAATCAAGTGAATAAAAAATCTGAGGAGCAGAATAATCTGGTGAATATAATAGAACCAGGGGCATAGAAAGGGAGTGGACTGACAATCCTCGGGGGGGAAAGGGGTGTGGGGGGTGCAGGAAGAGACTGGACAAAAATCATATGCCTATGGATCAGGACAGTGGCTGGGGGGCGGGGGGCTAACGGCAGAGGGTGGGGTGGGAACCGGGTGGAGGGGAGCTATGGTGGGAAAAAAGAGGAACAACTGTAATAATCTGAACAATAAAAATTTAAAAAAATAAATTAAAAAAGAAAAAGAAAACGTAGCATAAAGTTTTCATGGTTCATTTATTTTACAGCATGTGTCAGAACTTCATTCCTTTTTATGGCTAAATCGTAGTCCATTAATTGGACATAGCACATTTTGTTTATAAAATCATCAGTTGATGGACTAGGTTGTTTCCATTTGGGGCTATTATGAATAATACTGCTTTGAACATTATTGTACAAATTTTTGTGTGACCCTATGTTTTTAATTGTCTAGAAGTGAATTGCTGGATCATGTGATAATACTTTGAGGAGCTATCAAACTGTTTTCCAAAGTGGTTGTATTATTCTACATTCTCAACAACAATATACACTGAGTGGCCAGATTATTATGACCGGCCTGATTATTATGACCACCCCATCAGTACTTCATTGACGCTTCCAAAAATATTGAATATTGAAAACTTCCTAAGCAAATTCTCTCAAGGTTTTATTATTATTATTATTATTTGCATAACTAATTCACTTCATTGTACTGATGGGGTGGTCATAATAATCTGGCCACTCTGTGTATATGGGTTCCAACTTCTCCACATCCTGGTCAACACTTGTTATAGTCCATCCTTTTTATTATTGTTATTCTTATAGATGTGAAGTCATATCTCATTATGGTCTGACTTGCATTTCCCTAATGACCAATGACATTGAGCAGTTCTTCATGTGTCTGTTGGCCATTTGTATATCTTCTTTGTAGGAATGTCTACAAATCCTTTACTCATTTTTAAATTGGGTTATTTTTCTTTTTGTCATTGTAGTATAAGAGTTCTTTATACTTTCTGGATATTATCTAATATACAACTTGCAAATATTTTCTCTTATTCTGTGGGTTGTTTTTCTTTCTCTTCCCACCCCCCTCCATTTTCTTGATAGGGTCCTTTGAAGCACAAAATTTTTTAATTTATCTATTTTTTTCTTTTGCCTGTACTTGTTTTAGCTCTTAATTTAGATCCATTAGGAATTAATTTTTGTGTAATGAGTGAGTTAGGGATCCAAATGCATTCTTTTATATGTGGATATGTAATTGTACCAAAACCATTTGTTGAAAAGACTATTTTTTTCCCTATTGAATTGTCTTGTTACCTTTGTCAAACATCAAATGGCCACAGATCTATGGATTTCAATTCTATTTCATCGATCCCTATGTCTATCTTTATACCAGTACCATAACTGCAATTCAAGAAAAGTAAAGTGAATTGCATTGAAGAAATTCTTATTCTCAGAGCCCTTGATAATTCAAGAGACTTGTGGGTCTGGATTTTCTCTCATAAGTCATTGCATTAAAGTCTCCCATCTAAAATAACTAAATTATATGAATAAATCTAAGCTTAAATGCTCACCTTCAGGGATCTTTATTTTAAATTTAGTTTTTGTTAATCCTCACTGAAGATATTTCTTCATTGAGTTTTTTGTTTGTTTGTTTGTTTTTAGAGAGAATGGAAGGGAGGGGGAGAGACAGAGAGAAAGAAACATCTATGTGAGAGAGACACCTCTATTGGTTGCCTCCCATATGCTCTCCTACCCGGTCTGGGGAGCCTGCAACCAAGGTACGAGGTACATGCCCTTGACCAGTTCACACTCTATCCATTGAGCCAAACCGGCTAGGGTAGGGGGACCTTTTATATAACTCTACTTTTATGTTGATGATGTGGGCTTTGGCAGTCTCTCTGTGTATTCTATGAAGTAGTTAAAAAGGCAATTATGAATTGAGACATTGATTTTCGTATTGTTAGAATCCTTACTATTAATGTAATTTAGAAGCTAGCATTCAACTTCAAGCAAAATCATTCAAATTATTAATTTTATACAAATATTTGTTTATTTTATCCTGTGAACTTAGACAAAGGGTTTAAAATGCCTCTACTGTAAATGCAAGAATTCTCAGAAATGAAGATCTCTCTTTTTTTTTTTTTAAATAAATCTTTATTCAGATTATTACAATTGTTTCTCCTTTTTCCCCCCATAGCTCCCCTCCACCCGGTTCCCACCCCACCTTCTGCCGTTACCTCCCCCGCACTGTCTTCATCCATGGGTGTATGATTTTTGTCCAGTCTCTTCCTGAACCTTCCCATACCCCTTTCCCCCTGAGAATTATCAGTCCACTCCCTTTCTATGCCCCTGGTTCTATTATATTCACCAGATTATTCTGTTCCTCAGGTATTTAATTCACTTGATTTTTAGTTCAGTTGTTGATAGATATGTACTTGTTGTTCATAATTTTTATCTTTACTTTTTTCTTCTTCCTCTTCTTTAAGAATACCTTTCAGCATTTCATATAATACTGCTTTGGTGGTGATGAACTCCTTTAGCTTTTTCTTATCTGTGAAGCTCTTTATCTGCCCTTCAATTCTGAATGATAGCTTTGCTGGGTAGAGTAATCTTGGTTGTACGTTCTTGCTATTCATCCCTTTGAAAATTTCTTGCCACTCCCGTCTGGCCTGCATAGTTTCTGTTGAGAAATCAGCTGACAATCGTATGGGTACTCCCTTGTAGGTAACTAACTGTTTTTCTTTTGCTGCTTTTAATATTCTCTCTTTGTCTTTTGCTCTTGGCATTTTAATTATGATGTGTCTTGGTGTGGTCCTCTTTGGATTCCTTTTGTTTGGGGTTCTGTGCACTTCCTGGACTTGTAAGTCTATTTCTTTCACCAGGTGGGGGAAGTTTTCTGTCATTATTTCTTCAAATAGGTTTTCAGTATCTTGCTCTCTCTCTTCTTCTGGCACCCCCATAATTCGGATGTTGGTACGCTTGAGGTTGTCCCAGAGTCTTCTTACACTATCTTCAACTTTTTGGATTTTTTTTTCTTTTTGCATTTTTGGTTGAGTGTTTTTTGCTTCTTTGTATTTCAGTTCTTTGACTTGATTCTTGTGTTCCTTTAGTCTGTTGTTGGGTCTCTGTATAATATTTTTTATTTCAGTCAGTGTATGTTTAATTTCTAGTTGGCCTTTTTCATATCTTCGAGGGTCTCATTATATTTATCGGCCTTTTCTAGAAAATTCTTGAAAAGCCTTATAACTGTGGTTTTGAATTCTATATCCAGTCGTTTGTTTTCCTCCATTTCTTTCATTTGTGATCTGTTTCTTTGATGCCGCATTTTCACTGCTTCCCTGAGTTGGTAGGGTAGATTTGTGTGCTAGGTTTCCTATATGGCCCAGTGGGTCTGCCTCCCCAGTTAACCTGAGGTGGACACTCTTGGTGCACCCCTTTGTGGACTGTGTGTACAACCTTGTTGTAGTTAAGTCTTGATTGTTGTTGGTATCACTGGGAGGAATTGACCTCCAGTCCAATTAGCTGTAAGGATCAGCTGTGTCTACGCTGGGAGAAGTCCAGTGCTGGAGACAGCCTTATAGGATTAGACTTGCCAAATTGCAATAGCCTCTGTGCTCAGCTTGGATGGGGTGGAGTCTCAGGGCGGAGCAGACAGTCTTGGCTTCCAGTCAGCCTTGCCCTTGTGCACGTGCGCACCTGCCGACCTCTGCCTTCCCCGGCTTCTGACTCCCTTCCACTAGGGAAAGTCTGTGGCAACCTCCGCAGCCTTTGTGCGCACTGGCATGCGCGCGCCTGCAGACCACTGCCTTCCCCGGCTCTCGAGTCTCCACCTGAGAGTCCAGATTCCCCCCCGTAAGAGCGTGGGTCCCTAGGGGCTCGCCTGGAACTGGGGTTCAGTGAAGTCAGAATTGGGGTTCAGTGCAGTCAGGAGCTTCGGACTCCCTTCTGCTAGGGAAAGCCTGTGGCAACCTCTGCAGCCTTTGTGCACACTGGCGCGTGCGCCTCCAGACCCCTGCCTGCTGGGGCTCTCCCGGGTCTCCCCCGGGTCTCCAAGTCTCCGGGTGCCTTTCTCTCTACCTGACAGTCCAGACTCCCCCTGTATGAGCCTGGGTCTATGGGGTTTCACCCGGGACTGGGGTTCAGTGCAGTCAGAACTGGGGTTCAGTGCGGTCGGGGGCTTCCTTCCCCCTTCCGCCAGAGAAAGTCATCCAGGCTCTCAGCCGCCCTTCCCTCTGCGCGCACAAAGCCCCTTTGCCATACCTCCAATTCTCTGTGAGCTTTTCTCTTTCCTTCTAGTTGTAGAATTTTCACTCAACCAGGTTTCCTGTGGTTCTGGATGGTGTCCGTTCTGTCTTTTAGTTGTAGTTTTGAAATTGTTGTGCGAGGCAGCAGTTTAGGTGCTTACCTATGCCGCCATCTTGGTTTCTCTCTCAATGAAGATCTCTTGAATCTAAGGCAATAGCATCTCTTGATTCAGTTGTCTCTATATTTCTGTTATTGATACTCTTAATAGAAAAAAGGTTTTAAAATTATTCATTAGGTCAAGGAAATATGGTAGCAAGATGAAGCCCTCATGAGAGAAAAAAATATTTCTCTTGTATTGCCATAGACAGTTGTATTTGTTTATTTATTTATTTATTTATTTATTTTTTAGACAAACAGTGTGGTTTCTTTTTTTCTTTTTTTATTGATTTTTTACAGAGAGGAAGGGAGAGGGATAGAGAGTTAGAAACATCGATGATAGAGAAACATCGATCAGCTGCCTCTTGCACACCTCCTACTGGGGATGTGCCCGCAACCAAGGTACATGCCCTTGACCGGAATCAAACCCGGGACCCTTCAGTCGCAGGCCGACGCTCTAACCACTGAGCCAAACCGGTTTCGGCTGTATTTGTTTCTTTAGATCATAAAGAAAGATCCTCCACCTCCCCAATTAAACAATAATAAACTTTTTTCTGGTCTTGACAAAAGGGAGCCCTTGGCACAGTGTTTCCAATGATATCACTTGTTGAATTGTGCATGGATCCCCTATTATGTCTGAAAGGATTTTTTATTTTGGGTATTATTTATGCAGTGTTAAATATTTAAAAGATCTCTGCTCCCTGTGTTTTATTGGTTATGCTTAAGAACTGTGCAATGATTCATTTTATGTGTCAACTTGACAAGTTAAGGGATTCCCAGATAGCTGGTAAAATGTTATTTCTGGATGTGTCTGTGAGGGTGTTTCAGGGAAAGATTAGCATTTGAATCAGTACACTGAGCAAAGAATATTGCCCTCACCAGTGTGGGTGGGCATCATCAATCCACTGAGGGCATGAATAGAACAAAAAGGCAGAGAGAGGACCTCTCTGTTTGAACTGGGACATCTATCTTCTCCTGCCCTCAGACTTTGGTGCTCCTTGTTCCTGGACAGGACTGGGATTTAACACAATTGACTGCCCCAATTCTCAAGCCTTCAGGCTTGGACTGGAACTATACTACCAGCTTTCCTAGACTTCCAGCTGGCATTTACGGGACTTCTCAGCCTCCATAACTTGGGGAGCCAATACTTCATATATCTATATATCCTATTGGTTCTGTTTCTCTGTAGAGCCCTTACTAATACAAACCATTCTGTATTACATGCAACCCAGGACAAGATAAGGCACACTTGGCTAAACCTGATAAACCCCAGTTCTGGGTGAGTCTTAGTTATGCAGTTTCAGAAATTCAAGTTTATCTGTTCACCAAGAGGTTAACGAGTTTGGGAGATTTGATTCTTCATAACCAAGTGTATAGATATTTCACTTTTGAACCACAAAACTTTTATTGGCCATTCATTGATGGTTTCATCTCACCAAAGAATTATATGCAACTAGAGGCCCGGTACATGAAATTTGTGCACGGGTAGGGTTCCTAGGCCTGGCCGGCAATCAGGGCCAATCTGTGGGGTGACGGAAGGGTGATTGGGACCCCTGCTCGCACCTGCCTTGGCCTAGGGCCACCCACTCACCTGCTCCACCATCCCACCGTGGTCCCGCTCTCATTGGGGCCTGTCGGGCCAGCAGCGCCTCCATGGCCGCCTGCTGCCAGCACCACATCGCTGACACCTGCCATGTTCCACACTCCCCCCTGGTGGTCAGTGCACATCTAACTCCCGGTGGGTCAAACTCCAGCCCATGGGAACAATTTGCATATTAGTCTTTTATTATATAGGATTATTGTTCCCCTTTCTGGTGGATATTTCTTAAGAGAAGTGTCAGATAAGAATTATTTAGTGAATATAGTATAACTTGAAACAAAAAAGAAGATACAATTGGGTTATTTTAAAATAAATTTTAAAATTTTTATTTCAAGAAAGTTTCTGTTTAAATAGTTAAGACTATTTATATGTGTGATGTTGAAGAATACTGAGAAGTTCTTTGTCTGCTCATGATCTCTTTGTCTGGGACCCCCATATCTGAAATTTTATTGGAACTGTGGAAATGTATGGCAGGGGTTTCACCCTTATATCCTTCACTCTGCCCTCAGTGGGAACACCTAGTTGCAACTAGGAGGAGCTATGACAGTGATTGGTGGGTCTCCTGAACAAAATCATTTGGGCATTAATGACCAGAAGTTTAGATCTTCTGGTTTACTCTAAACTGCACCCTCTTATTAAATTAAGATATTATTATTGTTTTTCTTTAGTTTTAAACAGAATTATTGATCTTTGGGAAGAGTATATATATATATATATATATATATATATATATATATATATATACATATATATATATATATATATATATATAATATTATGGAAGTAAAAGAAATATATTCATATATTTTCCAATAGGTCTATAAATTAGGCAAGGCAATCTTATTAATCCTATAGAGAAACACATACTCTGACCCAGGCAATATGTAGTGCTCTTCCTTCTCTGTCTGCCTACCTTGCCAGGTTAATTTCACAATGGTTTTCTCCTCACTCGCTCTCTCTCTAAATTCCTAAGCTGATTTACTCTCCCCTCCCACTGCCAGGTAGTCCACAGCTGAGGAATTGAGTCTCCTTTTGGCAGCTGCTTATTTTATTTATTCTTTTGAAGAAAAAGAAAAGAGTATATCCATTCTGACCTTTTAAATGCCAGTTTTAAATAGTGGAGTCCAGAAAAAGGCAGGACCAACAATTTATCTACACATTCACTACAGAGATGGGATAGCCTCAAACTGCTTCTGTGAACACATCACGGAAAATAAAAGGTTGTGGCTCCCTTAGTGTGGTCAATAGATGAACTATGAGGTAGAATCTATCCTGAAGAAGTGTCTGAGTTTACTAAAGAAAGTTGAAATCCATGTTCTCCTCTGACCCCCCACCATTTCCAGCTGGATCCAAGAGACTATTGGTCTGGACACAGTTGAAATAGTCAATACTATTAGTGAATAATACTTTCCTACTAATAAGATAAGCAATAATATTTTAATTATGTATTATTTGACAAAGCCATGAAAATGATTTCCACATGCAAAGGAGAGGTTCATGAAGAGCCCACTAGGTAGAGTATCAGTATATTATATCTGTCTTTCTTTATGTTTTCTCTTAAACTATGTCTGTTTAAAAATTATCTGGAGATAATTATCTGAATAATTTCACAAAAATTTCCAGCTAAGTGACACAATTTTTTAAATGATTAAAAAATACATGATATTCTAATATACCATTCTTGATTTTCTTATTTTGTCAGTAGACC
This sequence comes from Plecotus auritus, assembly GCF_963455305.1. Taxonomy (NCBI): domain Eukaryota; kingdom Metazoa; phylum Chordata; class Mammalia; order Chiroptera; family Vespertilionidae; genus Plecotus; species Plecotus auritus. The sequence continues at coordinate 143,675,168 of NC_137770.1, forward strand.
AAACTTAATGGTCAACTCAGGAAGAAGAATAGTGTTTTGTATAATGCTGCTATTGGCCTGCTAAATTCATGTGTGTTGTGTGTTATTGAGTCAGTTCTGACTCCTGGCAACTCTATGAATGAGTGATGTCTACAGTGTCCTGTCAAGAGCCCTACTCAGCTCCTGTAGATGTATGCCTGTGGCTTCCTTTGTGGAGTCAGTCCGCCCCATATTTGGTCTTCCCCTTTTCCTGCTGCCTCCTATTTTCCCCACCATTATTGTTTTCTTTTTCCAAAGAACCCTGCCTTCTCATGATGTGCCCAAAGTAGACAGCTTCCATTTTGTCATTTTTGCCTCCAGTGATGTTTCAGGCTTAATTTGCTCAAGGACTCACTTTCATCTTTCTGACTGGCCAGGATATCCATACTGCTCTTCTTCAAAATCATTTTTTAAATGAATCAATATTTTCCCTATCAGCTTTCTTCACTGTCCAACTTTTGCATCCATACACAGTAATTGGGAATTCGAGAGTGTGGATGATTTTAGCTTTAATCTCTAATGACACATTTTTGTTCTTAGTGATCTTTCCTAATTCTCCCATTGCTCCTCTCCCAAGTCTCAGCCTTCTCCTGATTTGTTGGCTTCAGTCTCCTTCTGAATTGATGCTGACCCAACATAAGAAAAATCTTTAACAATTTCATTGTCTTCAGTGTCTATGTTAAAGTTGTGTATTTCTTCTGTAGTCATAATTTTGTCTTCTTTTTTAAAAAAATGTATTTTATTGATTTTTTACAGAGAGGAAGGGAGAGGGACAGAGAGCTAGAAACATCCATGAGAGAGAAACATCGATCAGCTGCCTTCTGCACACCCGCTACTGGGGATGTGCCCGCAACCAAGGTACATGCCCTTGACCGGAATCGAACCTGGGACCTTTCAGTCTGCAGGCGACGCTCTATCTACTGAGCCAAACTGGTTAGGGCTAATTTTGTCTTCTTGATGTTCAAATGCCGTCCTTCCTTGACACTTTCTTTATTCACTTTCCTCAGACATTGTTTCAAATCTTTGCTACTTTCTGCCTGTAAGATGGTGTTATCCATATATCTTAAGCTATTGATATTTTTCCCCACACATTTTCACTCCTTCCTCTGATCCTAGCCCAGATTTTAAATATGATATGTTCTGTATAGAGATTAAACAAATAGGGAAATAAAATTCACCTCTCTGATACCTTTGCCTATAGAAATCCATTTTTTCTCTCTACATTCTGTTCCGACAGGGCTTCCTAGCCACAGTACAGGTCCACAATTAATCAGAACAACCAAGTGCTGAGGCATGCGCATTCCTTTCAGAACAACCCGTAGCTTTTCACGATCATCACAGTCAAAGGTTTTACTGAAGTCTATAAAACATAGACTAACCTCCTGAAATTCTTAGGAGCACTCCAATATACACCAAAGGCTCAAGTACCTCTTCCTTTTCTGATCCAGCTTAAACATCTGGCATTTCTTGCTCCATGTGCGCTTTTGTTGTATCACCTTGAGCATTGCTTTACCTATATGGAAAATTAGGCAATGGTCCCATAGTTACTGAACTCCCTGGCATCTCCATTCTCAAAGACCGGGACATATATTGAATGTTTCCAGTCTGTAAGCCATTGTTTTGCTTTTTCATATTTGTTGACATATTCTATTTAGGATTTTGACAGATTCAGTCTCTGTGGCTTAAAGTAATTATATCATTATCCCTTCTACTCATGGTGATTTATTTCTTCCCTAATTTCAGGGAAGCTTTCACTTCAGTTTCTAGAATTACAGGTTCTTCCTCATAGGAATCTTCCTCAAAGATATCTGTCGTCCTTTTGTCTCTTCTGTATAGATTTTCAGTATACTGTTTCCACCCTCCCTTTATTTTCACCTGGTCAGATGACATCCTTCTTGTTAGTAGCTCAGCATTCCTAATCTAGGTTTGAATTTCCCTTTTATTTCTTGAATCTTCTGGTAGAAATCTCTTGGTTTTTCCTTTTTTGATGTTCTCATTTAACTCCTTACATGGATTATTGTAATAGTTCTCTTTATCCCTAACGGTAGCCATTGAAAAACTGCATTCAGGATTCTAACCCTGCTTTTGTCACCTTTTGCTTTAGCCTCTTGCCTCTAGCAACTTCTAGTGTTCTGTCATCCATCTCAATTTTTCTTTCCTTTTTACTTCCTGCATTCTTCCACCTGGTGACAAATGTATACAGTTGTCTGTTTAGTTGTTTGAAGCATGTGCTTGTGATGGACAAGTTACTGGCTTCATAGAAATCCACAAGCCAGTCTCCTGCTTCATTTCTAACTCCTGGTCCAAAATTTCCAATGACATTTGAATCTGCTTTATTTCCTACTTTTGAGTTCCAGTCACCTATAAGCATGTCTGGGTTTGGTGTGTGATCAATTCCTTCTTAAATACTTTCATGAAAGATTTCCGTTTCACCCTGGCTGGTTTGGCTCAGTGGATAGAGTGTGGTCCTAAGGACTGAAGGGTCCCGGGTTTGATCCTGGTCAAGGGCACATACCTCAGTTGCAGGCTCCTCCCAGGCCCAGGCCCTGGTTGTGTGGAGGGGCAACCAATCCATGTGTTTCTCTCACACAGATATTTATCTCTGCCTTTCCCTCTCTCTTCCACTCTCTCTAAAAATCCATGGAAAAATATCCTTGGGTGAGGATTGAAAAAAAAAGTTTCTTTGCAGTTGAAGCATAGACTTGATTGATGGTTTTGATAGATTGATTGCCCATTGATTGATGGACAAAAGTGATATTATTGTCTGATTGATATTATTCTATCAGATTTTGCATTGTAGCCCCTAGCTCCCTGTGCTACATCTTGCCACAGTATTAAAGCCATTTCGTTTTTCTGAGTTTGTCATTTCCAGAGTAGAACACTTTGTAGTTACCTGACTGGAAATGTCCCATTCTGGTCCATTTTAGTTCACTAACCCCAAGCACTGCAGTGTGTAAACATTTAATTTCTTATTTTACAGTTTCCAGTTTACCGTGGTTCATACATTTCATGTTCTAATTATACGGTGCTGTGAAGCGTCTTACTTTCCTTTCACCTTTGTGCACATAGTGCTAGACATCCTTTGGGGTGTTAGCAACAATGCTGCTGGTACTTGCTCTGTTCTTCCCCAGTCACTGAGTGTTTTCCAACCTTGGAGTATCATCTTTCAGCATCATTATCACCTGTTTACCTCATATTTCATTTCGGACTGCCTCATTATAGGTTTCCAGGTAAAACAAAACATTTTTTAGAAAGAACAAGAGCCCTGCCAGTGCGGCTCAGTTGTTTGGGCGTGGCCCATGCACGCCAGGAAGGGTTGCCGGTGGGTTCAGGGCACAAGCCCCCAGTTTCGGGCTCAGTCACTGGTGGGGGTTGTTCTGGAGGCGAATGGATGGCTCTCTCATCGAAGAGGTTTCTCTCTCTTCTCCCTTCCTGACTCTCTAAAAATCAATTAAAAAGAAAAAGAATTTAAAAAAGAAAATGCCACAGTGGCTTACCTTCTCGTCTGTGCAGTGCTCGCGTCTGTGGTGTTGCAATCACCAAACACCTGTGAAATGTAAGCGCCCTGTGGGTAAACTGAAACTGACCTCAGTCTAGCAGGGGTCCTCAAACTACGGCCCGCGGGCCACATGTGGCCCGCCGAGGACATTTATCCGGCCCGCCGGGTGCCGCTGCCTGTCCTGCTTAGCAGCTGACTCGTCCCCGGCCCGCAGTGCGCATAGGAATTTGTTCATAGTTTTTTTTTTAAACTATAGTCCAGCCCTCCAATGGTCTGAGGGACAGTGAACTGGCCCCCTGTTTAAAAAGTTTGAGGACCCCTGGACAGTTTCGAATGGGAATGATACTTTTGGTGAGCGGGAAATATAATTTAAATTTGACACTGGTTGAAAGGGTTCAACTTCCTTAATAAAACCTTTGAAAATGTGATGAACTGGCTTTGAAAATAGTCTCATCCCTCTCTTGTTCTTAGTGACACCTGGTTTAACGTTCTTTTTTAACTTGTTTTCTGGTGCCACAATATTTTGTTGATTAGGGTGATTTCTCTAGCTCACTGGATTTCTTTTTAAATTCTAACTGACTGGAATTTTCATCTCTAAAAACTTAGCCACCGTCCTTCTGAAATATGGTTTTTGAAAAGAATTAAGGTCATTCACAATTGTGTTTTTGGGAATCCTGTGAGTTACCTATATTGTTGGTATAAAGTTGAAGGCACATTGTCTGAAAGCATTGTATCCATGATACTTAGTAGGTCTATAAGTCAATGTGGTCTGTCTTCCTTTGTGTGTTAAGTCAGGTAGATCTCATTTGTACAGATGTTTTCTCTCTCTCTTCCTCTCTAAGATGGAAATAAAATACATAAGCCTATTAATCTGCATAAATAAGCACTTTGATAGGGAACATTCTTGGAAAAGGTCAAGTTACAGTTCAACTGTGTGTATCTATATAATATAAAAGTCTAAGCGACTGGATGACCAGATGACCAGCCGGTAGCTATGATGCGCACAGACCACCAGGGGGCAGACGCTCAACACAGGAGCTGCCCCCTGGTGGTCAGTGAGCTCCCACAGCGGGAGTGCCGCTCAGCGGCACGAGCCTCTCCCACGGACACTCCCCCTGCGCCCCAGCGGTGGCGGTGGCAGGCACAGCGGGGCCAGGATGAGCGGGAGCAGCATGGTGCCCAGCCTATGCTTGGGTTCCTCCCCGGCTGCCTGACTCTTCATGTACTACTTTGTGCTGTGCAGTATCGACACAGACAGCAGGCTGGAGCCTGACGAGCCGGTGGGTAAGGCCGGGCTGCAGTGGCACAGAGGTCCACAGATCCCTGCAGGCCAGGCCGAGGGAGCCCACCAGTGCACGAATCTGTGCACTGGGCCTCTAGTATGACATAAAAAGGGGAATAAAATGCCCAGTCCTTTTCAATTTAACAATTATAAAGACCTAAGTACTAATGAAGCTATAAGAATTGTTTGTCTTGAGTTATCCTGAAATTTAAGGAAAGATAATGTATATTGCTATAATTAATCCAGTGGACTTATATTACTTTTTGAAAAACCTGGCATAGATATTAAGGCCTAAAATGAGATGATCACAGTGAGTTAGATGACAACACATACATTTATTTTTGTAAAGGGTCATAAAAGCTATGTTTGATATACATCATTAGAGTTAAAGTCTGAAATTCTATTTAATATCTTATCTAATAAAGAGGGAATATGCTAATTGACCCTCACGCCATCACAAAGATGGTGATGTCCATAGCCAATAAGGAGGGAATATGCTAAATGACTGTCACACCCTCAAAGATGGCAGCACCCACAGCCACAGGATGGTGGCGCCCAGTCCTCTCAGGACCCCAGCCACCCAGGGCAGGCCCAAAGCACAGGCAAGCCTCGGCTGTCGGCTGCCCAGCCACCCAGGGCCAGCAAGAGGCACGGGCAAGCCTTAGATGTCGGCTGCCCAGCCACCCAGGGCCGGCCCAAGGTGCAGGCAAACCTTGGATGGTGGCTGCCCAGCTGCCCAGGGCCGCCTGAGGCTCAGGTAACTAGGGCTGGCTGAGGCTTGTGCTGCCAGTAGTGGCAGCAGCAGAGGTGTGATGGGGGTGTCGCCTTCCCCTGATCGCTGGGTCGCCTCCTGCCCCTGAGGGCTCCTGGACTGTGAGAGGGGGCAGTCCAGGCTGAGGGACCCCCCTTCCAGTGCATGAATTTTCATGCACTGGACCTCTAGTGTTCAATATTTATATATTCTTTTGAAGTATTTTCAAGCAAAGAGACAAAAAATAGGGGCAAATCTAATGAATTGTGCAAATGGCCATTGATTTTATTTAAAATATTAAAAACTACAGAACCAGGCTTGAAGACTGAGCTTTAAAACAAACAGCGGTAGTTACATAGACAAGTTTTTTGCATAAAATGAGGTAATGTTCCTTTCTGAATTAATTTTTCTCATTAGTTGTTTCTCATTCTCTTCTTTTAGAAGTTAAAATCACTTTAGTGAGTTAGTATGAGCATTGAAGTGAGGAAAAGAGATTGGAGGAAAGATATTTACATGAATAGAACTGTTCCTAATATTATTGTAAGCAGGACAGAGAATATTGAGTGAAGGGGTGGTAAAGTACCTAGTTGCAGTCTGTTCTAACTGAGTAGTTACAAGAACAATAGCAAAGGAAAGAACCCCAGTGCCTGCTAGTTTTAGTATACTAAATGTTTCCAGTTTCCCCAGTAACTGAGTGTTTTCCAACCTTGGAGTATCATCTTTCAGTATCATTACCAACCGTCTATCTCATATTTCATTTCGGACTGTCTCATTATAGGTTTTCCATGGTAAACTGGAAACATCTATATATATAAAAGCCTAAGCGACCATCGCAACCAAAACAACTGAACGGACAACCAAACAGGCTGCATGGGGCGACCAGGCCGGCAGGAGGGTTAGTGAGGGACGACCAAATGACTGAACAGCAGGCTGTGTGGGGCAACCAGGCTGGCGGGGGGGTGGGGGGGGTGGGAGGGGAGGGACAGTGAGAGGTGACCAGGCCAGCAGGGGGGCAGTTAGGGGCAATCAGGCAGGCAGGCAGGTGAGCAGTTAGGAGACAGTGGCCCCAGATTGTGAGAGGGATATAACTGGCAGTCGGACATTCCCAGAGGGGTCCTGGATTGGAGAGAATGCAGGCTGGGCTGAGGGGAACCCCCTGTGTACGAATTTTGTGCACCGGGCCTCTAGTCCTATATAATAAAAGCCTAATATGCAAATCAACTGAATGGCAGAATAACCAGCGGAACCATTGGTCACTATGATGCGCACTGACCACCAGGGGGCAGATGTTCAATGCAAGAGCTGTCCCCAGCCCACAGGCCCTAGGCCAGCCAAGGCGGGTGCCAGTGGGGGCCACCCCAATCTCCCCGCTGGTTTTCTGCAGAGGGAGGCGACTGGTGGCAGTGGTTAGGTAATTGGGGGGCAGGGCCATCCAGCGCACAGACCAGTGCCGCCCCCAAATTGTTCCGCCAGCTGCCTCCCACAGAGGGAGGCGACTGGCAGTGGCGGTGGGGGGAGGGGTGGCTGGCAAAAGGGCGGCGCCAGGCTGGCCAAGACAGGTGCCAGCAAGGGCCCCCCCATTCTCCCTGCCGGTTGCTCCACAGATCGGCCCTGATCACTGGCCAGGCCTAGGGAACCTACCCATGCGCGAATTTTGTGCACCGGGCCTCTAGTAAAGTATAAATGAAGCTTTAGCAAGATATAAAGAAGGTAGCACCATATAATGAAATAAGACTCATTATACATGCTCCCTGTACATGTTCTTTTCAAATTCAGAATTTTCTAGTGCTTTTCTAAAATTTTGTTGAAAGCAGGAGGTACAGTTTAGTGTGACTTCACATCTGTTTAATATCCCATTGCTTTCAAGGAACTCGCTAATTGGTTCCAAAGCCTATTTAAGTTCTTATCAAGCAACAGAAACTCAAAATACTGATTGGACTAAGGCACTTAGAGTTGTATAGAGTTAGAATACAACTTCTATTAATTATGATATGAATTCTTTCTTGAGGGATTCTGGAGAGAGCAAAGTAGTGACTTAAATATTTTTTTAATTTACATTATTGTTTAAAGTATTACATGAGTCTCCTTTTCTCCCCATTGACCTCTCCCCAGCCACTTCTACCCCCTGGCACATGCCCTCACCCCCCTCCATCTATGTCCATTGGTTATGCTCAAATGCATGCATACAAGTCCTTTGGTTGATCTCTTACCCCCTCACCCCCCGCCTTCCCTCATAGGTTGGACAGTCTGTTCGATGCTTGTATGTCTCAGGTTCTGTCTTTGTTCATTAGTTTATATTGCTCATTATATTCCACAAATGAGCGAGATCATGTGATATTTATCTTTCTCTGACTGGCTTATTTCCCTTAGCATAGTGCTGTCCAGTTCCATCCATGCTGTTGCAAATGGTAAAATTCCTTCTTTTTTATAGCAGTGTAGTATTCCATTGTGTAGATGTACCACAGTTTTCTAATCCACTCATCTACTGATGGGCACTTAGGCTGTTTCCAAATCTTAGCTATGGTAAATTGTGCTGCTATGAACATAGGGGTGCATATATCCTTTCTGATTGGTGTTTCCAGTTTCTTGGGATATATTACTAGAAGCGGGATTACCGGGTCAAATGGAAGTTCCATTTTTAAATTTTTGAGGAAACTCCATACTGTTTTCCACAGTGGCTGCACCAGTCTGCATTCCTACCAACAGTGAAGGAGGGTTGCTTTTTCTCCACATCCTCTCCAGCACTTGTCATTTGTTGATTTGTTGATGATAGCCATTCTGACAGGTATGAGATGGTACCTCGTTGTTGTTTTGATTTGCATCTCTTGGATGATTAGTGACTGAGCATGTTTTCATATGTCTCTTGGCCTTCTGTATATTCTCTAAAAGTGTATATTTAGGTTCTTTGCCCATTTTGAAAAATAAGATACTTTCATTGATTTCAGAGAGGAAGAGAGAGGGAGAGAGAGATAGAAACATCAGTGAGAGAGAATCATTGATCATCGCCTCCTACATACAACCCAGGCATGTGCCCTTGACCAGAATTGAACCAGGGACCCTTCAGTCTGCAGACTGATACTCTATCCACTGAGCCAAATCAGCTAGAGCCCTTTGCACATTTTTTGATTGGATTGTTTATCTTCTTTTTGTTAAGTTGTCTGAGTTCCATATAAATTTTGGAGATTAAACCCTTATTGGAATTAACATTGGCAAATATATTCTCCCATGCAATGGGCTTTCTGTTGTTTTGTTTTGTTTTGTTTTATGGTTTCTTTTGCTGTGCAGAGCTTTTTATTTTGGTGTAGTCCCATTTGCTTATTTTCTCCTTAGTTTCCATTGTCCTAGGAGCTGTGTCGGTAAAGATATTGCTACGACATATGTCTGATATTTTGCTGCCTATGGATTCTTTGTGACTTAAAATTTTAAATATAGAGTTGTTAGGTGGAAACTAACAGTTCTTAGAGGAGTGAAGAGAAATAAAAAAAGAGAAGTTTTGAAGAGGCGTCAGGAAATACACAGTTAAAATATTTTTATATAGAATATTTATAGGAATGTAACATGTTTGCCTGCAGTGTGTCTGTGCTAGGGATTTTCAGGAGTTAGTCATAAATCATACTTTTTTCTTCTTTAACTTCTCTTTCCTCAAATTGGGTTATAAGTAATCCTGCAAAATGTGCATTTTTAGTGGCATGGTTCAAATGTGGGTGTAAAGGCTAATAATTCCAGGGAGAATCAAGGGGTGGATTTAGCAATGAACTACAATGTACAGGGATTAACAAACGTTACTGTAGCTTTTTCCTAATGCCTTTTCCAATAACAAAGTTTTAGTTACAAATAATTGCACTATAGGTTAGTACAAAACAAATAGGGATGGCCTATACAGGGTGTCCCCCCCAAAAAAGCTGACAGCTCAATTTTGAAAAGGAAATGTACTTTAATAAGCACTGCCTTTATAATTATTCAAAGTGTGTGCATACATTTTTGGGACATCTATATGTATTTAATAATATCTTAAAATAAAAAGAAATAAGGCAAATACAATTCAGATGACGTTGGGAGTGCTATTAAGTAAATCATGAAGATTAGCTAGCAAAGCACTGGAAAAAGTTTGAAACAAAAGGAAAGTTTCTCAACTCATAAGATTAAAATGTTTATTTTCCTATAAAAGGAAGCATTAGAAATAGTTATCTTCCTGAAATAGAACTTTCCAAACGGGAGCTGGGGAAAAAACAACAGTATTTTAATACACATTGCAATCTGAAACTCTGCCCGATCTTGCGGTATTTTGTAATTTTCCAATATGTCGCGAAGGTGGAATATAGAATTAAGAAGGTTAGAAATGTTAAGGGGGAAATTCTGATTTTAAAGCTATGAATCAAGAAGTACCAGGGAAAATAAGTCAAGTTCTGCCTTTATTATTCTTCATAAAGGTTATGAGTGGAAGGCAATTGTGTACCGAAGTCTCTGTGGCGCAATCGGTTAGCGCGTTCGGCTGTTAACCGAAAGGTTGGTGGTTCAAGCCCACCCAGGGACGCTTCCCCTTTTTAAAGGCTTCCCATCCGCGGTTTTGCACTAATCTGACTGTTTAAACCTCCAGCAGGGACCGGAGAAGACAAACCACGGACTCTCTTCGCCATTCCCTTACCCCGGCGGGCGGCTCTTCAGCTTCCGTCGCGCTGCGGTCCCTCCTCTCACCGCCTCCGTCTCCATGGGGGATCCCCCGCACCCCCTCCCCCTCCCGGCCGTCCGGTCCCGCGCCTTAAAGCTCCTGCTTCTTTCACTTCCACTCTCTCCATTCCCAAACTCCGGCCACTCCATGCCCAAAGGCGCCCTCGTTCAGCTCCCCCATTCTTTCCTTTTCCACGCAGGTCCCTGTTGGCCTCGCTCTGCTTCAGGACCCAGAAATGTCAGGTCCACGGGACGTAGGTATTTCAGGCTGTAAATTGATTTAAAACTCGAGCAACATTTTGTCTGTTCCCCGTCACTGTAAACACCTACTCCTGTTTACTAACATTGAGTACTCCTGGTATATTGGTATATTCAGAAATGTTTGCCCTAGACTCTCGATTCCAATAATTACAGGCTGTTGTTGTTCCTTGTGATTAAGCCCCTATCCCAGTGGTCGGCAAACTCATTAGTCAACAGAGCGGCAAACCGTGGCTCGCGAGCCGCAGTTTGCCGACCACTGTCATAGAGCGTTTCTGTAGATACTATTGTCAGAACATGTATATGTTACATTTTACTTTTTCTATGAGAGTGCTAGAATTTTATAGAGAATGGAATAAACCTGCAAAATTCCCCTCTATTCAGAAAGGGAGAAAACTTTTTTTCTTTTTAACAACTATGTGATTGTTAAAAAATATGACAAAGATTAAAAGTAAAACTGCTAGCATTTATTTCACAAAATGCAAAGCTATCTCAAAATAGTTATTTTGTACTTTATTCTCTATATGCTACCTTTGAAAGATGGTCCTGGAGAAAAGTGGCATGTTTTATTCCTGCAAATATATAGTTTCGCTCGTCTATATTGCCCCCAAATTTTTATATTAATGAAGGCTAACATTTATTGAGTGCTTACTGCGTACCAGACACTGTTCCAAGTGCTTTAGTGGATGAATATGTGTAATCCTCACCACAACCTTCCAGTTAAGTCCCATTGCTGCTCTTGTATTGATGAGCCAACTGAAGTGCTTATGCAACTGAATAATTGGCCTGAAGTGGCAGTTAGTTTGTCCCTAGCACAGTACAGAGTTGAACCCAGGTGGTTATGCTCCAGAGCCCAGGGTTTTTGCTGCTGTACTTACCTAGCCGGAAGTTTTCTCTTCTAAAATATAGCTATTTGATTAATTAGTTAATTTAAAACTAAAGATGATATTTTAATTGGTTTGGCTGGCGTTTCATTAATAGTTTGCTCCAAATCTCATGCAGAAAAAACACACCCACTGAACATTTATGGAATAGTAAAAGGCATTGTTAAATTATGCATTCATTGTATTGCTTAGTTTTATTGAAATGAAAAGTGTGTAGGAACATGAAATCTTAATGTGAAATGTGTCTTTGGGAAACAATTTGATAGGAATATGTAAAGAAGGCAAGATTAGAAATAAAGGCAGGTTGGAACAGTCCAGGCAAAATTTGGAAGAACAATAGAGTCTAAGAATTCTTGGACCCCAGGCTGATGGTTGAAAGGTTGGGGTAACCTTGCAGACCTCTATTTCAGGATAGCTTTGTGAGATAGCACCAGGATTTGCATTTGACAGGTGCTAGGTGGCAGTTTTAAATTTGATTATAAATTTCTACTTCACCCTATTTGGGGGATTAATGGGATTTAGAGACCAGAAAATAAAGAGGCAGGGTTAAATGAGCATGGAATTGGGACAAGGAGTGCAAAACTGCTCTCTCTCTACTGTAAGGAGTTCATCTTATTAGGTAGGCACGTGATTAGCACATATTTTTGTGAATAGCTGTTGCATATGATAGTTGGGAAACACTTTGGGAAAATTGCTTAAATATTTGTGGATACATTGGCCTTGTAAAATTTTAATGTGTATTGGTTATTGATTTTACAATCAATGCTATCTCTGGGGAGCATTACTTTGTCCTTAGTTTCTTGGATCTGTAATACCAACCAAGTCCAAATACACATTGAGATCATTTGCAGCATTAATTAATGACTGAAGAACTTTTAAAAGGCTATGTTGGACATTTGGATAAATAAGTATGTTCCTAATATTGCTAATAAAGAATTATATATTTAAACTTCATTTATAAAATCATAAGAAAACTAACTGAAGTAATGCAATAAAGAGTAAATCAATCACTGTATAATTTATAGTAATTAATTTAAAATATTTAAAATATTACAGCGTTTCTTTAGACTCTGGCGGTTGGGAGGAAGTCACATGGCTAATATGTCTGCATTTTCATTTCTGACACCTGTGACTGATGCCATATGATTCTACATTTAGGGCAGTGGTTCCCAATGAGGGGCACACACCCCACAGGGGGGCAATTTGATTTCTAAGGGGGACAATTCAAGGATGAATTATTAACAGTGAATTTTTTGCACTTCTTATGGTTCTAGGGGCCTCATATACAGTATATAAATATATATTGTGACATATTTATGCATTTCAGTTCTCTATTATATGTTTTGAAACTTTGCTATTTTTTCATATCACTTCATATTATTATTTTTTAACAATTTCTTAGTGATTTCTTCCTCAGTACTTCAGCTGCCCTTTCATTCTTTTATTTTTCTCTTTCATGGATGCCATGTTCTTTGGAAGCTTGTTTAGACCGAGTTAATGGCCTTTTAGGCGTCCTCCATGTGAATAGGAGTTCACTTTCTGAATAAGAATTATATGTCACAGGGGGTGGCATCAGGATTTTAGAGATGCTTGGGTGGGACATGGCCAAAAAAAGGTTGGAAACCACTGATTTAGGGGGAAAAAAACTAAAGAAACACAATTATCCTGTTTCTGCATACAGACTACAACATAATGAGTAATGCCAACATAAATTTTAATTTTATTTCTCTGAATTTTGGTGGATGTAAGGTCTAAAATATTCAACCTATAACTACATCAGACAGGGCAGGGCTAAGTGGTGGTAAAATAAATCATAATATATTTAACTAGAAAATAGTTTAAGAAGTTGAAACCTTTTCAATAATTAAGAATGTTAATTTTATAAACTGCAGCATTTTATTTAAAGTGCTTTAGGTTGAGCACTTTGGTAGAGTTAGTGCATCCTATATTTTTACATATTGGAAATGTGTTGAACTTACAAGAATGATAATAAACTATGTCTATAAAATTGAAGTAAATACTTTCATTTTAAGTTATTTTCATAGCTTAATTTTTTGTTGTTGTTGTTAATTCTCACCCGAGGATATTTTTTCCATTGATTTTTAGAGAAAGTGGATGGGAGTGAGTAGTGGAGGGGAGAGAGAGAGAGAGAGAGAGAGAGAGGGAGAGAAAGGGAGAGAGAAACATCAATGTGGGAGACACAATAATTAGTTGCCTCCCAAACATGCCCCAACCAGACCCGGGGATTGAACCTACAAACCTAGGTACTCTTGAACAGGAATCAAATCCAGGTTTCAGTCTACAGGCTGACATTCTAACAATTGAACAAAATTGGCTACAGCCATAACTTAAATTTTCAATAAAAGTCATTAAAATTTTAATTGGTTAGCATTTAAATTACAAAATATAGTTTGAAAATTCATATAATTTAGAAAACATTTAGAATATAATTTTAAAGAAACTAGTAAGCATAAATATATACAAAAGTGTGCACAAGTTATTAGTACAATTAAATAAATGTTTACTAGTACAAAGTAGACATACCTTTGTAAGCAACACCTAAATCAATAAATAAAGCAATATCAACGTCCCACAAATCTCCCTCATACTCTTCTCCCAGTCACCAAAATATAACTTTGTTTACAATTTAGTTATATGTCATGATTTTGTGTTTTGGCCTCTGCTGGTCTGCCGGGGTGGGGGGGGGGGGGCTCCTCTGCTGGTGTTCCATGGTGTCTTTTACACAGATGCAGTCAGGTGGGGCTGCGCTGGATGTCCGGTGCCTCAGTGCTCCTCCTTGTGGCCACTCCATCCAAGATGGCAAGAGAGCCAGAACTTCTTACATGTTGGCTTAGGGTCAAAGAGGAGGAAGTGGAAGTTTTCCAGCCTTCTTAATGCCTGGGTTCAAAATTCCTTGCATTCTGTTAGTGCAATCACAGGCCCCAGCCCAGATTCAATGAGGCATAAGTGCTGTCTCAGATGGGAGGAGCAGTATGTGCATGCAGGGAGGGGCAGAAGGACTTAGGGTTGTTGTTTTTTAAAATCAAGCAATTTATTTGGCAACGAGGGACAAAAACTGGGTGAAAAAACCCTGGATAATGACATGTATCACTAGGGAGAAATAATGACTAAGACTCCAAGTTCATATGAATACACATATGCACATTCAAACACACACCCACAGAGTCATGGACACATACACTCTTTGATATTTCCCAGCATTAACCAGCCATTCATGTGTTGGGCTTTTAATATTCATCTCTCTTAATTTTGGCCTGTTGTGCATGTGAGTGCTCTGAATCAGACATAGATAATTATTTAATTTAAAAAGTTGACCACATGTTTCCCCACACTGAGATTCTTTTTTTTTTTTTTTTTTTCCTGAAAGGGGACTTTTGCTCTATGACATTTTAGTTATTCATCGTTGCATAATAAACCACTAGAAAACTCAGTGGCTTAAAATAACAATTGTTTTGCCGAAACCGGTTTGGCTCAGTGGATAGAGCGTCGGCCTGCGGACTGAAGGGTCCAGGGTTCGATTCCGGTCAAGGGCATGTACCTTGGTTGCGGGCACATCCCCAGTGGGAGGTGTACAGGAGGCAGCTGATGGGTGTTTCTAGCTCTCTATCCCTCTCCCTTCCTCTCTGTAAAATATCAATAAAACATATTTTAAAAAAAATAACAATTGTTTTATTCTAAATCTCCTGATTCTATGAATTGACTGGGGCCCAGCTAAGCAATGCTTTTACTGATGTTACTTGGGAGGTCTCTCCTGTGACCCAGCCAGATTGGGACTGGGACTAGATATCTGGCACCTCAGTACTTCTTCATGAAGCCCCTTCCTCCGCATGACATCTCATCCTTCAGGGCCTCTCTCTCCAGCAGGGTAGCCTGGTTTTCTTTAAATGGCAGCTCAGGCCTCCAAGAGGGAGACAGTGGAAGATGCTAGGCTTTCATAATGCCCGGGTACAGAAATCTCAAAATGTTACTGCCTCTGTATTCTATTGGTCAAAGCAATTATAGGCTGTGCCCAGATTTATAAGGAGGGGATGTAAATTCCACCTGTTGATGAGACTAGAGATACATACATTAATGGAGTTACAAAGTTATTTGTGGTCTTCTTTGAGGACTTGCCTCCATGGTAATCTTTCAATCTTTCACCTTCATAGTTTCAGACTAACCAGCCAAGCCACCTACCACTACCATGAGTCTGCATATAATGTCACCTGGGGCTAGTTCTCTCTCCATTCAGAGGTACCACCGGAAACTCGGAAACTCGCTGTAAGGCTTTTTGTCCTTGCTGCCGCCTTTAAAGGTCACTCCTGGGTGGGGCAGTAGTGAAGTTGCTATCCATATTGGCTTGCATCCACATATTGAACTGACCCAATAGTGACTATATTTGGCCTTTTTTCTCCTTTGTCATCTGGTCATAACAGACTTCCTCCCACCCACCCAACCCATTTGGTCAGAGAAGTTGGCTGAGGAGAGACACTTGTGCATGTCATAGGGTTTAGGCCATCTGCTCGTGTGGTTTCTTTATCTCCTTTGACCCTGATCCAAGATATATCACTCCCACCTTACAATGGATTGCTTTTAGGCCTGCCCAACCTTATGACAGGCCCCAGCTCAGGATGGGCAGTTCTGGTCTCTCGGTGACCTGTGGTTAGGCGCTCTGTTGCTAAGGTCCAGGAGCATGTTCAAAGATGGGTTTTGAATGGTGTGTAACTATTTGCTGCAGATGGCATGGCCTTATTCCAGAACTCTAGGGGTCTATATTGTGATTCTCATTTTGGGGGTTGCCATTAACTCCACAAGGCATATTTTCCTACCAAAGATACATCTAATACTACCAGGTATGTCCAGTCTGTGGCCCAAGCGGAAGAGCTGCTTGCATTGCAGCCCAGACTCACTGCAGTGCCCTTTCCTGCTCTGGACCTCACTCAGAACTGGCAGCCTTTTGTGTCACCTGACAAACAAGTTGAAGCAGTGTTCTTGAGTACAGAACCTGAGAGCCCTGGCAGGCATTTTGCTGTTTTCTTCGTGATGGGAAGTGTGTGACTCAGTACTTTGCCAATTCCTTTTGGAAGGGGTGCTTCACACCACAGGATTCCTCATAACTTCACTATCATGGCGGCCCTTGAATGTCTGTGGGAGTCATTCCTTTCTGGACTGCATGTGTCTTACCAAGGCCTCCAATACACTTTGCTTCTTGCTTATCTGGTCTGTCTGACATGAAGTCATCAATATAGTGGACCACTGTGATGTTCTGCAGAGCATCCAGACAGTCCAGGCCCCTTCAGACCACATTATGTCTAAGGGTGAGAGAATCAACATAGCCCTCGAGCTAGACTATAAATGTATAGTTGTGTCTGTCCCACATAAATGCAAACTGCTTCTGACCCTCCTTCCTGTTGGGATGACCACATGCCATACACCGAAGGCCTTGTTAATCATGGGGACAATAAATCCTCTTACTGTCATTGTTAGGTTCTATGACTTCAAGTGAAACAATGTATAACAAAATCAATTTTACCGTAGGCTAATCGATATAAGTAAGACTTAAGTTCCTATGGCACCTTGTCAATGTTATAACAAAACTATGCTGAAAGAAATGACGCTACTTGAGGATCTGCTGTACAGTTGAGGCCAGTGCTCAGCAGAATTGGTAGTAGTGCACAGTCATCCTCTAGGATCTATCGAGTTTGTGTGGAAACCAGGACAGTGAATTAAATGAAATATGATATGGACCTCTACTGCATCCTTGGGATATTCAAGGGTGCCAGTAATCTCTGCCCTTTTGCTTGCCACATGACATTGTTTTTGTTTACCAGCTAGATTGGGGGCAAGGGGAGGCACTTTCAGAGCTTCCATTTGGCTTTTCCCACTAGGGTATCTTATGCCCCGCAGGCCAAGGAACCAAAGTGGGGCTTTCTGCAAACTACCAAGAATATCCATTCCATTTATACATTTATGCACTCAGCACTGCTGGCTGGTCCTTGAAACCAGTACTTCATTGGTTACCTGGCTTGTAAAAGTGCCCCTTCTAACTGGGATGGGATGGGGGTGCAGCACAAAGACTATTTAGGTCCCTGAGAATCAATGTTAATTCAGATCCTGTGTCCTGTCCCGGAAATGTCCGGGAATGTTCTTTCTCCAATGTATTGGAGTAAATGGCTACAT
Source organism: Plecotus auritus (assembly GCF_963455305.1). Lineage (NCBI taxonomy): Eukaryota > Metazoa > Chordata > Mammalia > Chiroptera > Vespertilionidae > Plecotus > Plecotus auritus. Next base: position 143,692,708 of record NC_137770.1, read on the forward strand.
GCCCCTTTTGGGGAAGGACTTGCCATGTGTCACGGGATTCTTGCTCCTGGGACCCAGCCTGAGTAATGGCTCAGATCTAGAACCTAGACAGAATATGGTAATTTTTTATTGTGGTGACTGCTCAGTCTCCTGAAGATCCAGGCTTGATTTCTTTTGATTGTATAGTTTGAACAATATGCTAATTGGCTGTTTATCCATCTTGTCCCTAAGGATGCTGTGTTCTGTTAATCATCTCCATATCTCAGTGGGTCAGACACCTCCTCCACATCCCAATACCTTCCATCTAACCTTGCCAGTCACTATGATAATTGCCCACAACCTGCCCCCTCTTTTTTAAACTCTGTCATCCTAATCACTATCAAGGAGCCCAGCTCTGTAAGCTGTTCAAGCCTAAGGAAGACAGCCACGCTAACCTCCACAGTGACGCTGGTGCCTCCCGTCCCAGTGCTTTCCCCGTTCTTAAACAGTGTCCTCTGGGCTCTCCCACAGAACATTGTTGGCAGGGGAGTTTTCTGACCTGACTTAGCATATCTGCTCTAGACCAGTATTTGAACCTGTATTTTCCCGTCTGCTCTGGCAGTTCTGGCATCCACTCCTCACCTAATATAGCCATGTTTTCTACAAGCTTCTAAGGGTGGTCCTAGCAGTGTTAGCATTATCTCCCAGGATGCTGGCCAGGGTTAACGCCTGCAACAGGATTGTGCTCACCTACTGACCTTAAAGAGATCCCCATATTTGATCCTACTTGTGATTATTTAAAGTAAGTTATATACTATCCTTATTTTTAAAAATTTAACAAATCTAAACTGGAAATTGTTTGAGGAGTAAATGTTTATTTTAAACTTAGTTGTAGAGCAGAGTTAGGATTGAAGGAAAAATATATCATATCTCATAAAATGGATTGAGATGTACATTATTACTAATTTACTGGTTTTTGATTTGTATATGCCAGGGCTGAGGGGTCGCTAAATAAGAGTTCATTGAATGACTTTTTTGGGGGGGCGGGGGAGAAAAATCCTTGAAACACAAAGCCACCAGCAGATGAAACATTGAAACACTCAATTTAAACTCTTCTCTGAATATCTAGTGCTCGTTATAGCAGCCATAAATCACACATCATATGGTGCCTGGAATTATAGTTTCTATCACTGTTTTATCATTTCTTTTAGATATTTTGAAAATTTTATAAATGTGGTTTATTCAAAATAACTTGAAAATACAAAAAAAGAAAAGAAAAGGTTGAGTTTAGTTTTGATCATATTGTTGATTCAATTTTGTGCTCTCATTTTTCTCATGCTATCATGTGATAATAATTTTCCCATATCCTATATAATAAAGATGTAATATGCAAATGGTTGTTACGCCTTGATGCATAACGACCAACTGCGTAACAACCGGATCATGGATCAGCAGGTGGGTGGGGCAGCGAGCTACAAGCGAGCGGCGGAGAGCTACAAGAGGGGGCAGGGCAGCAAGCTATGAGGGTGGGCAGAGAGGGAGGGGGGTGGGAGAGTTACAGGAGGGCAGGGCAGCGGGCGGAAAGCTATTGGAGGGTGGCAGTGAGCTACTGGTGCATGTATTCATGCGCAGGGCTACTAGTGAATATATAATTTATTTCAGCTGCTGCCTAATATTCCATCAAGTGTGTACACTATAGCACGCTTAATTATTTCACTGTCACTGAAATTTAAGATGTTTTATTTCTTCAGTGTCATACATAATAATGAAATGTGGGTCTTTGTATATAATGATTTTCCCCCTCATATTTAGCATGAATTTCCTAGGTGATATTTTTATAAGCAATACCACTGAGGTAGAGTATTACTATATTAATATATATTGTTATACTGCCTTCAAAAAAGGCTGTGCTAATTTGAATCCCCACCTTCAATATATGAGAATATCTGTCTTACCATACTTCTACAGCAGTGAGAATTGTCATTTAAAAACTTTCACCCTATTATTTTGATTGGTAAAAATAGTATATCTTTATTGCTTTAATTTGTATTTCTTTCATTATTAGGGATGTTGATCATTTCTTCTTATTTTTAACTTACTAATTCTTCTGTAATTTGACTTTAAAGAATATAATATCATTATTATAATAAAGTTACTAGTATTATAATATATTTTGGTATCTATATCGTATAAAGATGTAATATACTATATATTGCTTATGAAATAATGCAGTATTAATATAATTCATATACCATACAATTCACCTAGTTATAGTGTTTGGTGTCTATTCCTGTACCCATACCACGTTGTTTCAATTGTTAGAGGTTTATAATACCTTTTGTATCTGGAAAAATAGTCATTTGCCTCAAAATCCTACATCTCACCTTCACTTAATGATCTTTTTCAAAAATTTCTAGTGATTCTTATTTTTTTCCAGATGTCTCCCAGTGTCCCAAGTAGATCCCGGGAAAGGATGTAAATATCTGTGTTTTCCGATGGTCTTAGGCGACCCTGCTAGCAGTTCTCAACCTATGGGTTGAGAACCGCTGCTATAGAGCCTAAGACCATCAGAAAACACAGATATTACATTACGATTCCTAACAGTAGCAAAATTACAGTTATGAAGTAGCAACGAAAATAATTTTATGGTTGGGGGTCACCACAACATGAGGAACTGTATTAAAGGGTCGCGGCATTAAAAAGGTTGAGAACCACTGATCTAAGGCGTCCCTGGAGATAAACTTTAACCGTGCAGGTGTGAGACATTCAAGTAGTTGCTGATGGAGAGACTGCTCTGCATCAGCAGGACCAGAGTGGCAGGCTTAGGACCAAAAGGACCAAAGGCTTTAATTTTAAGTTTAAGCATACGCAAATTAATTCAATTAATTGCCGGAGGAATTACACTGCATGAAACATATGCAGTTGCAAATCACACAGCTTTTTATTATTCACACAAATTCCTGAGTAGCTGCAGGTACTAGCTTAGTTAGGGATCCCCGTGGTGTTGTCCTCGTGGTCCGGAAGCTAGGCTGGTCTGGTCCAGGTGCAGCGGGCCGGCGTTCTTCTCCCAAGAGCTCGGTCGCGTCTCAGTTGGGGATTACTGGCCTTTCTTCTGTCATCTGGCAGGAAGAGGAGCGTGGAGCGGCGTCACTTGTCAGACCGACAAAGGGACGGGCCTTTGTAATGTCTCGCCAAAACAAGCATCGTTGGCTGGCAGGGGTCCATATTTAAAGCTTGTTTGTACCCCGTAGCAGCTCAGGTGGCTATCAATGATTTACGTCAATGCATATATGTTAATCTTAAACATGGCGAGGGGGCTAAGGAGAGTACGTCGCTCACACAAGTGTTTATCTTGACACAAGTCACTCTGCATCAGTTCAAGTCCTTATCTCTGGGGTACACATGCTTCAGGACAGTGGGGAATGTATCTTAAATATCAGACTTTAAGTTTTAAGAGAAGTTAACTCAAACATTTTTTAACTTTTCTCACATTCTTTAAGCATTTTTAAACAGCCTATCTAATAAAAGGGTGATATGCAAATAAACCATCACTCCGTCACAAATATGGCGGTGCCCATAGCCACAAGATGGTGGTGCCCAGTCCTCTCAGCCCCACTGGAGTCCCCTAGTCCTGGTGGGGCGGGGGGGGGGGGGCAGCCGCTGAGAGTGGGATGCTTGCTTCATTGCTACAGCAATGAGGCAAGCGTTCAGCACCGGGCTGTGGATTGGCCTCTGGGCCACCGAAAGCCTCTAGGCAGTGGGCGTGGAGTGGCCAGGCCCTGCAGAAAGCTACTGGAGCACAGATTCTGCCAGGGTTTCCGTGGCCCCACTTGCCAGGAGGCAGGGCATCGGGGTGGCACTCCTGGACTCAGGGCCGTTCCGCAGCACACCGGCCACGTGGGACAGGACTCCGGGACTCAGACTGGAGGGGCAGAGCCTGGAACAGTGGGAAGGAGCGGCAGGCGCCAGCCCTGTGGGTACGGGTGTGGCCTTGGCCTAGCCTAGAGATTGCGGGAGGGGTAAACTCAGGCACAGGAATTACTAGAGTTAAAAGCAGGGACATGGGCACAAGGGACAGACGTGGAGTCAGCAGAATGAGGGTGAACACCAATAGAGAGGAGGGGCCATGGAGTGTTGTATGCAAGGACGTACCCTGAACGTGAGGGCGCTTGAGACCATGGAAGAGGCTCTGAGCAAAGCTGAGGTGCCCTTAGGGGGCGTGGCCATGGTGTGGCTTAAGGTGTTGTTGGGCGGACGGGGGCGTAATGTGAATAAGCAAAATGACATGACCGGCGTGAGGGGCGTAGCGAGGTGTAAGGGGGCATAGCCAAGATGGCTGCCCACATGAACCTCAGCCCAGTAGCAAGTGCAGGGGTTTGTGCTCAGAGCATTCCGGTAAGGTCCCATGGCGCCGGGGGCGGGGGGGGAGGGTGCGCCCGGGGGAGGGGGTCCCAGTTCTTGAGCAATTTTGCGCGATGGGTCACTAGTTTCTATATATTACTATGACACCCAGATTTTCCCAAAGATTTTGCTCTGCTTTCTAAATACTGTTAGAATATTTACTGCACTTACATTAATCACTTAATTTGAGAGAATTGACATTTTAATAGTATTGAGTTTTGTCATCTAGGAACTTGGTATATCTCTCTGGTTATAACATTTTGAACTAGCTCAGCCAAGTATCATACCCATTTATGAAAATTACATATTGTTATTCCTTTGCTGTGGCAGATGCAGTCTATGCAACTTTGGATGCTTTCTTTAAGAAAAAGGATACAAAATTATAAATACAAAGTTATTTGTAATCTTGGGAGGAGCCCATTCAAGTGAAAGGGTCTGAGGTTGCCTTAATTTCAGTCAGTCAACCTCTTTTCACAGGTATGTCTTTATTACTCTTCTGGATGATGTCTCATTATCATATATATATATTTTAAATTATGTATTTTTAAAAATTTTATTATGCTTGTCAGTATCACATCAGTTAATAAGGTTATGTAAGTTTCAGGTGTATAATTCTGTATACCTCATCTGTATATTGCATTGTGTGCTCACCACCCAAATCAAGTCTCCTTCTGTCACCACTTATTTGACCTCTTTTATCCTCTTCATTCTCCTCCACCCCTGTTTCTCTCTGTAACCACCAAACTGTTGTCTGTGTCTGAGTTTTTGTTTGCTTGTTTGTTTTGTTTGTTCATTTGTTTCTTTCTGTTTTATGTCCCACATGTGAGTGAAATCATACAGTTCCTGTCTTTTTCCATTTGACTTATTTTGCTTAGCCTGATATTCTCAAGATCCATCCATGTTGTCGCAAATGGCCGTATTCTATCTTTTCTTATGCTGGAGTAGTAAGCATTCCATCTTCTTTATTCAGTCATCCATGGAATGAAAAAATTGTTTCCCTGTCTTGGCCACCATGAATAATGCTGCAGTGAACATAGGGGTGCATATATCTTTATGAATAAAGGTTTTCAAATTTTTTTCTGGTAGATATCAAGAAGAGGGATTGCTGGGTCATATGGTAGCTTCCTCCTCCTCCTTTTTTTCCTCCTCCTCCTCCTCTTTCTTTTTCAAAATCCCATATTGTTTTTCATAGTGGCTGCACCAATTTACATTACCACCAGCATTGTATGAGGGTTTCTTTTTTCTCCACAACCTCTCCAATACTTGTTATTACTTATATTGTTGATAATTGCCATTCTAACAGGTGTCAGGTGGTATTTCATTGTGGTTTTGACTTGCAGTTCCCTTATAGCTAGGTCATTGAGCCTTTTTTTCTTTTTTTTTTTTTTTTCATATATCGGTTGGCCATGTGTATGTCTTCTTGGGAGGAGTGTCTGTTCAGGTCTTCTGCCCATTCTAAATTGGATTGTTTTGTTGTTGAGTTGTATGAGTTCTTTAACCCCTTATCAGAGGTATTGTTTGCAAATATCTTCTCCCATTTGATTAGTTGCCTTTTTGTTTTACTGATGTTTCTTTTGCTGTTCAGAAGCTTTTTAGTTTGATATAATCTCTTTCATTCATTATTGTTTTACCTCCCTTGCCTTTGGGGTCAAATTCATAAAATCCTCTCTAAGACCAAGTTCCATAAGATTAGTACTTACATTTTCTTCTATGTATTTTATTGTTTCAGGTCTTGTATTTAGTTCTTTGAGCCATTTTGAATTAATTTTTGTGAATGGTGACAAATAGACTATTTTCATTCTGTTGCATGTGGATTTCCAATTTTTCCAGTACCATTTATTGGAGAGGCATTTTTTCTCTCCATTGTATGTTTTTGGCTCCTTTGTTGAAAATTATTTGCCCATATGTAGATGGATTTCTTTCTGGGTTCTCATTTATGTGCCATTGGTTTATGTATCTGTTCTTTTTCTGCCAGTACCATGTTGTTTTTTATTATTGTTGCTTTGTAGTATAATTTGAAGTCAGAGAGTGTGATACCTTTAGCTTTGTTCTTTCTTCTTGGGGTTGCTTTAGCTATTTGAGATCTTTTGTGGTTCCATACAAATTTGATTATTTTTGTTCTATTTCTTTTAAAAAATGCTATTGAGATTTTTATGGGGATTGCATTAAATCTGTATATTGCTTTGGGTAATATGGCTATTTTAACTATGTTGATTCTTCCAGTCCATGAACATGGAATATTTTTCCATTTCTTTGCGTCTTCGTAAATTTCTTTTAATGATATCTTGTAGTTGTCAGTGCATAGGTCCTTCACATTCTTTTCTTTTTTTTTTTTAATCCAAAATATTGGATGGTTTCCCACTCACCTTGATTTGAGGTGCTTTTAGTGCTGCTTTCTGCTGAAGGAGTATCCTTCTGTAAGCCTTGCTTTTCCTCCTGTTGGCTGACAGGGAACAGTGGAGCAACCAACACACAAAACTACCATTTGTGCATGGCTAAAGTCGGTGGTGATTTTATAGCATCCTGGGCATTTCACATCTGTGAAGTAGGAACTGGGGCTCTGCACCAGGTGCTTCTTCTTGTGTTTCCTCTCCTCTTCTGGAGAGGGATGGAGGAGACCCTTAGCGAGAGGCATATTGTCGTGGGGAGGCCATCGCTGCCAGAAAGGCCCTTCACATTCTTTATTAAGTTTATTCCTAGGTGTTATTCTTTTGGATAAAATGGAATTTTTTTTTTCATTTCTTTTTCTGAAATTTAATTGTTAGTATATAGGAAAACAATTGATTTTTGTATACTGATTTTGTATCCTGAAGCTTTACTGTGTTTGTTTATGGTTTCTAGTAGTTTTATTTGGTGGAGTCTTTAGTAAGTCAAATATTTTTAATATGCTATTTAATGCCTAAAGGAATGCAAGAGCCATTTATTGAACTTAGAAAATATTTTTTAAAACTTTTCTAGGTTTCCATTTGGAATTTCTATAAAAATGTTCACATTCTATGAAAATAGCAAGAGTTTTATATCATCTTCTATAATATATTTTCCTGTACTTTAAATTTCTTTAGGGAAAAGTCTATATTTTGTGAATAATTAATAAATGCTTTTTAGTGATGACTGATAGGCAAAGGAGTATTTTTATTAAGAACACTGCTAGATTAGTTTGTTACTCACCAAATTTCATACGTCAGATGGAATATAATTTTTCCTATACTGAAGAATGGAGGCTGGAGACCTATAAATGTGCCGTAAAGACATACATTCTACTGGAGCATGTACTAACATACTTTGTATTATAGACTGGGTTTTAAATATAATTTTAATGCCATAAACTCAGAGTATATTTATAGAGAATTTTCAACAGTTTTTATTCCAGAAATTATTTAATAAACTTTGATTTGGCCTAGATTCTTGTGTCAAGAATAGATTGCCAAAATGGGAAGGAAAGCTTCTTAAATAATCTTGAGACCATAAATCAATAACTAGGTTTTAAAAAGTCTCACTTGGGGCTTACTCTATTTAAGTGGCATTAATTAGCACACCACAAATTAATAATAATTATAAAAGAAAAATAGGGAAAAGTTTACTCAGTATATATATCTCCTCCTGCTGTCTATGTTTTCGTCTAAGATTTTTATGGTTTCAAGCCTAACATTTAAGACTTTAATCCATTTTGAGTTTATTCTTGTGTACATTGTAAGACAGTGGTCTAATTTAATTTAAACTATATTTTCTGATATATCTCGTTGGGCAAAAGAAAAAATAAACAAATGAGACTGCATCAAACTAAAAAGTTTTTGCCCAGCAATGAAACATCAATAAAATGAAAAGACAATCCACTGTATGGGAGGACATATTTGTCAGTGATACATTTGTATTGGACATACAAATGGCCAATAAACATGGGAAAAAATGCTCAATGTCACTAATTATCAGAGAAATAAAAATTAAAACCACAATGAGATATTACCCCACACATGTCAGAATGGCTATCATCAATAAATCAATAAACAACCAATGTTGGTGAGGATGTGGAGAAAAGGAAACCCTTGTGCACTGCTGGTGGGAATGTAAATTGGTGCAGCCACTGTGGAAAACAGTATGGTGTTACCTCAAAAGCAGTATGGAACCGCCTTATGACCCAGTGATTCCATTTCTAGGAATATGTCTGAAGAAACTGGAAACACTAATTTGAAAGAGTATATACACCCTTATGTTCATTACAGTGTTATTTACAATAGCCAATATTTGAAAGCAGCCCAAGTGTCCATCAGTGGATAAATGGATAAAAAAGCTGTGGTACATTTACACAATGGAATGCTACTCAGCCATAAAAAAAAAAAAAAAAAAAAAAGGAAATGTTATACTTTGCAACAGCATGGATGGATCTAGAGAGCATTATGTTAAGTGAAATAAGCCAGTCAGGAAAAAACAAGTATCACATGATTTCACTCATATGTGGAATCTAATGAACAAAATCAGCTAACAAAACAGAAACTGATTCATAGACACAGAGAACAGACTCACAGCTGTCAGAGGGGAGGGAGGTTGCGGAGCTGGGTTAAAAAGATGAAGGGACACAGACAACAGTATGGTGATTCCAGAGGGAAATGGGGTTGAGGAGGTGAAGAAGGTAAAAGTATAAATGATGATTGAAGGAGACTTGACTGGGGATGGTGAACACACAATATAATATACAGATGATGTATTATAGAATTGTAGATCTGAAACTTATATAATTTTATTAACCAATGTCACCCCAATGAATTTATTAAAAAACAAATAATCAAGAATACAGGAATGTTTTTAGTTAAGACTCTCCATTTTAATCATCTGAGATGTTTATTCACAATAAAAAAATGCACACTATTATAAATATTACTTATTGTTAGTTAAATTAAATGTATGATTAAATATTTGGGACATGAGGTTAAGAAGTGACACTGTCAAATGTATGCACTTTTAAGTGGCATTAATTAGCACACCATTAGGTATAGGGAAAAATTCATAGTGCACCTGAATTTTTTCAAAGCATTTCCCTGACCATATCTACCTCATAGGCGTGTCACCCTATCTAATAAAAGAGTAATATGCAAATTAAACATCACTCCACTACACCCACAAGCCACGCCCACCAGCCAATCAGGAGTGAGTATGCAAATTAACCCAACCAAGCTGGCTGCAGCCACAGAGCAAGCAGGAGGCTTGGGTTTCCCCGGTAATGGAGGAAGCCAAGCTTTCCGCACACCCTGGCAGGCCCACGCCTCCACTCAAGGATACAAAGTTTCAATTATAGAAGATAAATAAATCCCAACAATAATGGCGGCAGCCATGGAGCTGGAGAGAGCAGGAGGCTTGAGTTACCCCCAGCAATGGAGGAAGCCAAGTTTCCGCAGCCCTGACCTGCCTTGGCCTCTGCTTAAGGCTACAAAGTTTCAATTATAGAAGATAAATAAATCCCAACAAAAATGGCTGTGGCCACGGAGCAAGCAGGAGGCTTGGCTCCGCTCAAGGCTACAAAGTTTCAATTATAGAAGATAAATAAATCCCAGATACCAGGGCCTCCGCTTGGGTCTCTGGGGGGCATGGCCGGCCTGCAAACCACCACAGGACCCTTGCCCAGGCCGCCCCATGCCCCAAGGGAACCCCCACCCTGATCTGGGACACCTCCACCCGTGCACCAGGCCTCTATCCTATCTAATAAAAGAGTAATATGCAAATTGACCATCACTCCAACACACAAGATGGCTGCCCCCATGTGGTCAAAGATCCTGCCCCCATGTGGACACAAGATGGCCACCACAAGATGGCCAGCAGGGGAGGACAGTTGGGAGGGACCAGGCCTGCAAGGGAGGGCAGTTTGGGGCGATCAAGCCTGCAGGAGAGGGCAGTTAGGGGTGACCAGGCTGGCAGAGGAGGGAAGTTGGGGGCAACCGGGCCTGTAGGGAAGGGCAGTTGGGGGGGACCCAGGCCTGCAGGGGAGAGCAGTTGGAGGGGACCCAGGCCTTCAGGGGAGGGCAGTTAGGGGTGACCAGGCCTGCAGGGGAGGGCAGTTAGGGGCAATCAGGGTGGCAGGGGAGTGGTTAGGGGGTGATCAGGCTGGCAGGCAGAAGCAGTTAGGGGCAATCAGGAAGGCAGGCAGGTGAGCAGTTGGGAGCCAGCAGTCCTGGATTGTGAGAGGGATGTCCGACTGCCCGTTTAGGCCCGATCCTACTGGGATCGGGCCTAAACGGGCAGTCGGACATCTCTTGAGGGGTCCCAGATTGGAGAGGGTGCAGGCTGGGCTGAGGGACACCCCCCCACCACCACCACCGTGCACGAATTTCATGCACCGGGCCTCTAGTAGGGATATGTTGAGATATTATTCTCTCTACTTATAGGCCAGGATACCTAGGGCATAAAGAAGAGAGGTTATTTGATGAGAGTCCCAAAGTGAAACATAGAGCTAGCTTTAGTCTGAATCCTCGTCTAGTACTTTAAGAGTAAAAGTGCTCTTTATGGTTAAAAATTATAAAATGTGTTCTTTTCAGGCACAGACACTGGATTTGGCAATCTCTATGGATAGTTACTTGATTTTATTGGCCAGGGAGAACTTTCTGGAATACCGATGTGATGTGATATATGTTTACAATATGAACAAAACTAAGATGAGCATCGTTATTTTGAAGACTTACATATTGAAGTGACTTCCTGTAATCAGTGTTCTTGTTAATATGGACAACTGACATTTTCTTAATCTTGAGAGAATGAGTAAAACATCTTAGAAACCTATTAATGCAATTTTATCATTAATTTGTAACATACATCAAAGTAAAGACAGTGTGCTTATTTTGTAATTTTATCCTCAAGATGAGTCCTGTAGTCTGCCATTGCCAGGCACCTAAGTGGACCCTAGAGCTACCATAGTTGACCTTTCACTAAGTACTTGTTGCATTTTAAATAATTTACATTTTTTTTCGTAATTTAAACACAGACCAATATAGAGATATAAAAACATAAGGAAAAGATCTAGGTTTAAAAGATTTATGGTGAGTTCAGCTGGTGCAAGAAAAACTAGAGGACTATTTGGAATTAATTTGCATTGATGTTGAAAGAGTCTTTAGTTATATACACCTTGAACAGTAGGTGCTTTTATTTTTTAAGTGTTGGTGACCAATAGAAATTCATCAACTTTTAAATTTTGTGAAGTAAGAAGTAAGAATTCAAAGAAGTAGAAATAGGGAGAGGAGATGGAGGAGGAAAATAAAACTGTCCATTACCACCCCTGTTTCATACAAAATGGCACACAATCTCAGGATAAAGGACAATTACTTAAATTGGGTCAAGTTGGCTTCATGAAAAGTTCACTATTTTCTCACTATGCTGTAGATTGGTGGAATTCTAATGACAGGAGGGTGTTGCTGCACACACTTGCATAGTAACAACACATCTGTGTCAGTCTCTTTATTTTACAGATGAGCAGATTAAAATTCCTTTCTAAATAATTCTAAACATATTTTAAGATGCATGGTTAAGTTGATTCACAAAGTGTGTGTGTGTGTGTGTATGGGGAGGCGTTCTTTCTTCTTCCTCCCTTCCTTCCTTCCTTTTTTTTTTTTTTTTTTTTTTTCTTGTTTGTTTTTCTTTGCTTGTACTGGCCACTTGCCTTAGAGATAATGGATCTAGAAAGGTCTAATAATAATTTCTGGTAGTCACTAGAGTTTCTTGTTTATCATGTCAAAACCTTTCTGTTAAACACTAGAATCTTTTTCATTATATTTGCACTGGAGCAATCCATAAAAATTTGTTGTCTTGATATGAGCCTTAGTGTTCCAGCTACTGATTTCATTAACCAGAAAAGTCAAGTCACATACTAACATTAACTAGGTAGGAGTTTAAGTGAAATTTGGGACACTTTTATTTAATAATTTTGTTCACAAGAGGTAAAAGAATTTTCCTCTTCATGATATTTCATGATATTTGTATCTTCACATTGTCTCATATAGTTTTGCAATATATAGAATTTTGTTTTCTTATGTTTTTACTCTTGCTTCTCCAGATTTGCTTATATAGGAAGAAAAATATTAAATTACCTTTTTGGAATTGGACATTGTCACTATTGAACGATCTTCTTTGTTAGTCCCTCTTATTTCATTTTCTCTGACTCTTCTCTCTAATTTTTCACTCTACTCCATTCCATTCCCAACACATTCCTACTTCCAGAGAGACCTTCCAAAATACATCTTTGGAAATTTCAGTTTGCCTTCATTTCAGTTTAGAAGATTTTATTTTATTTAATATCCTGGGAAGTATCTGGTAATGATGTCAATCATTTACACCCGAGTATGAATACATTCATTTGTTTTCTTTCCTGCTCCAAATATCTAGTTTATTGGAGTGGGGGGGGGGGGGAAGAGAGAGGGAGAGAATATGAAGATAATGGATCTTGGAGAAGGGTGCCATCAAATGGGGAAAGTAACAAAAGTGTGGGGAAGCTAAAAACATTGAAAATGAATTTTATCTGCTTTACAATTTTACCTAGGGCTGAATGTTGTCTCCAGTTAAAAAACAACACCACTCAATTAGTTCATCAGACTTACCTGCAGAAAACGAGACAACTGGAGCAGACAAAAGAAAAAAGGTTGTGATTATGTTTAAAAAACATAGAAAATCATGCTTTACATATAATGGCATAAATACTTTCAGTAAATTATAGTGTATTAGACAGATGCTTTTATTCATGTTCCTTGTATAAACCACATTAAAAGGATATTAAAGGATTAAAAAGGAACAAACCCACAAGAACAAAGAGAATGGGAGGAAATGACAACAGACAAAAAATGTCAACAAAGATTGGGAAAGTAGATGAGTGATACCTGATTTAGCAGGTTGAATGAGATTGAAACCCAAGACTGGGGGTGGAAAGCCAACTTCTCTCTGTGGAACTTAAAAAAACCCCACAGGAATTTGTAGAAGCAGAAACCTCTGATAGTTGGGGCACAAAGTGGCACTGATGTTTGAAAGACTTTACAACTTGGACTCCCAGATCACCTCCCTCGCCTCATGGAGAAGGGCAGCTTACCTCTTCCCAACCCCTCAGAAGACTGGAGGTTTGTTCTAGAGAGTGTGTGGATGATTCAGAGGTAGATATGGAGAGAACCAAGAAAAGGATACATTTGGGGGAAGATTATAGAACTATGTATGGTTTAGCTATGTAGATTTATGGTAATACTAATGAATCATAGAAAGTTGATTCATTATGTTCTAACTACATGGAAAGGAGGGAAAATTGTTTGGTGGGTGTAGATAGGTGAGAAATTAATTTTTTACAAAAAGAAGTAAAATATATTAAGAACAGAAAATAAAAATCAAAGAATGGCAAAATAAAGGGGTTATTTTGATAAATAGTCATATAAACTAGAAGAAAGCCTAAATGGTGGGGAGCAGTATCTCTATGGAGATTCCAGAATGGAAAGGAACACTCCTTATAAAGTTTCAACTATAACTGAAATTTTAAAAGAAGAATTTTAGAATTATTTGTTCATGCCTTTTATTCTCTGCTTTATCATAAAACACAGCATAGTATAAAAATAAGAAAACAAATTATTGCTTTTAAAAAATACTCATATTATTTTGAACTTTAACGATAAAACTAAATTATTTCAGAGTGAATTTTTTTTGAAATGTTAGACTTTATTGCTTTTTTTTCAGTCCTTGCTTTTTAAAAAAATACATTTTTTATTTATATCAAAGAGGAAGTGAGAGGGAGAGAGATATAGAAACACCAATGATGAGAGGGAATCATCGATTGGCTGCCTCCTGCATGCCCCCCACTAGGGATGGAGCCCACAACCCAGGCATGTGCCCTTGACTGGAATCGAACCCAGGACCCTTCAGTCTGTGGGCCAATGCTCTATCCACTGAGCCAAGCCAGCTAAAGCCAGTCCTTTCTTGATTTTATTGGTTTGTTTATTTATTTATTTATTTATTTATTTATTTATTTATTTTTTACACTGGTCCTATTTTCTTCATCAAAAAAGAACCAAAATAGTTACTTTCCAGGTTTTGCATTTGTTAAAAATAATAATGACACATAAGAGAAATTTAGAAAATCTGAAGTTTTGTTTTGAACCTGGACGTTGAAGAAGGCCATAGAATTGGCATAGCGATGATAGGGGTTTTATAACTGGCTATTCTTTTCCCTTAAACTTAGATCGATTCACTAATGCTTTTCACTCAAGCAAGGTGATCAGCTTTTTTAAAAGAGAGAGAGATTCTACACTAATAAAAGAGAAAGATGCAAACTGACTGTACCTCTGTGACACCCACCAGCCAATCAGGAGTGAGTATGCAAATTAACCCAACAAAGATGGTGGGTTAATTTGCATGCGCAGGCGCAGAGCGGCCGGGCGGGGTGGGATGCCTGCTATGAGGGGGAGAGCGGGGGGCAGAGGGAGCTACAAGAGTGGCGCTCCAGCTGGAGTGGAGAAGACTGAAGACTCCAGCCAGAGCAAACACTGAAGGCTCCGGATGGAGTGAAGACTCTGGAGCAAAGACGGAAGGTGGCAGCCAGAGCAAAGGCCTGGGTCCCGGGTGCCGAAGGAAGACCAGTGTTGGCAGCCAGGGGAAGGAAGGCCTATTGCACAAATCTTCGTGCAACGGGCCTCTAGTAAACAAATAAGAGTAAGGGAGATCTACACTGAAGCTTCTGCTATTGATGGGATAAATTTTTTTAAGTCAACATTTACTCAAAGATGTAACAGGACATATGGGTGATGGATTCCTTTACAAAGGGAAGCTAATTGCTGATGCAGGCAGTGTAAATTAAAGGAATTCTTTTCATTTATGTATAAAGAAAAAATAATTTTTTGGAGAAGGTACAAAATGCTGATAATATTGGTATTCATATTGTCCCTAGAACAACATTGCATTTTCTAGTCAGTTTGTGTAATTGGAGTTTGAATTTTTATCTTATACTAGAGGCCCAGTGCACAAAATTCTTGCACTGGGGGGTGTCCCTCAGCCCAGCCTGCACCCTCTCCAATCTGGGACCCCTCGGGGGATGTCCAACTGCCAGTTTAGGCCCAATCCGACTGCCGATTTAGGCCACGCAACCCAGTGCTGACTGCAGGACTGACTTCTGGTTGGTCGAGCCTCCCGGTCATTGTGGATATGACGGACCCAGGGTTTTTATATATTAGGATTGATAAGCTGATAAAATTCTAGTCTGAAAAAAAAATGTTATCAAAACCCTTTCTCCAAATATAAATTTACTTTAGGTATTTTAGATGCTAGAAGATGAGTGTGGGAATGATTGCCTTGTATAAACATCACAATACTTATTTTAAACTCTTGGAGAATAAACCAGAGCATTGATAAAAAAGACAATCTCTTTGGAATCTGAGTCAATGAGTTGATATAGTACTGAGGAGTCTCAATAAAACAAATGAATGTTAAAGTACATATTCCCATACAATGCATGTAATTGATATGCTTCAAATATACTTAGTGAGTTAGTAGTGTTTATATATGAAAACACATTTTAATTCTTTTACATGAAACATTATTTCAACTGAAATACCTCTTAGTGTTTTAAGTGTTTCCTTGGTTTCTTAGAAACTCAGAGGATTAAATCTTTTGTGTACAAGTATTTGTTAAAAGGAAAGCCTGCACATCCTTGGTAGGAAGCTATTTAATATGACAAGTGGGAGGCTCTTTTGTGTAGTTTATAATTGATGCAACGATGATAATGAAGATAGTCTGGCATGTGGTCAGGAGACCTGAGCCAGTCTAGCCCTGTGCCGACGTGAGTGGCTTTGGACATGCCTCTTAACCGTGTGTGTGTGGTATAAATAATCTCACTTGCAACTCTAAAACTTATCTGATAATTAATAGAAAATAAATCTGGTGATTTAGGAATTATGTCAGGAGTTGATTTTTCTGAAATTAAAATTATTAATACCTTTGGGGAGAAATTTCTGAAACTATGCTAAGGATGAAGAGGAACTGTGTTTAGTTTCGTGCTCCATATAGTAGAGGGATATTAAAATGCAATTTAGGTTCAGGACTAATGTTGAGTGTGGATTCTGGATGATTTATGTAATGCCAACATTGTCAAATTTCGTAAAAAAAATATCCCAAATACAAAGAGCATGATGGCAAAGGTGATATGGTTCATTTAATGATAATCTTGATTATGATGACAGATATGCACACTTCCTGAGCTCTTACTGTATGCCAGATACTGTGCTAAAAATTTGATTTACATACATGGCATCATTTATTTTTCTCATCATTGTAAATGAAGATAGCTAGTGGTATTTCTATTAATCTAATGAGAAAACTAAACAGTTCAGAGTTCAGTTCAACTGTACACTAACTTCACTTTAAGGTGATGTATTCCCTTAACTTAGTTATAAAGTAGTATGTAGGGGAAGAGTGTCCTTATGTGTATGCCAAGTGGGAACTGTTTCCTAGCTTTATTTCCAGGTCTTTACCAGGAAGAAATGTATTCCCTAATATAGTTATATGAGTTGTGTTAATAACACTGTAGCTCCTTGTTCTTTCTGGGAACTCCTTGAGACTTTCATAATAGGAAGAATCGAAAAAACCAACTCTTACTTCTTCATTTTATTCATCAAATTCTTCGCCAAGAATTAATATGGCTGCATTCCTTACAGCCTCTTCAGTCTGTCCCAATTTATCTCCCTAGGAAGGTGAGCGTTCCTACTTATGTTACATAGTTGCTTGGTTGTGACATTAATTTCTTGTGACTCAAAACACTGTGCCTGATATGTTTCCTCACAGACCTGCCTTTGGCATTACAGCAAGGTCTGCTCTATGATGTTCCTTTCAATTTCTAATACGTAGGTTAAATTTATCTTTTAAATTTACTTAATTGACTGCTCAAAGCATTGGGAAACATCTGAAAATGCAGCAGGTGGAGCAGAAGAAAGATTAGACAAAGTCTTCCTACAGAAAATCAGACTGTGCTCCATGAGGATGCATTCAATATGCAGGAGGGCCCCGCTCCTTCACTGCAGTTTTGCTTTCAGTTACCTGCATCAGAAAATATTAAATGGAAATTCCAGAAATAAACAATTGATAAGTTTTAAAGGTCATAGCCTTTCTGAGTAGTGGGATAAAATCTCGCACTATCCCACCTGGGACGTGAATCATCCCTTTGTCCAGAGTCTCCAGGCTAAATACACTCCCTGTCCCTTAGTCACTTAGTTGCCACCTTGGTTATGAGATCGACTGTTGCAATATCACATTGCTTTGTTCAAGTCCCCCATTCTTTACTAAATTATGGCCCCAAAGCACAAGAGTACTGATGTTGGCAATTCAGGTATGCCAAAGAGAAGCCTTAAAGTGATTCCTTTAAGTGACAAGGTGAGTACATTATAATAAGATATTTTTGGAGAGTGACACCACATCCACATAACTTTTATTACAGTTTATTGTTATAATTGTTCTAATTTATTATTAGTTACTAGAGGCCTGGTGCATGGATTCGTGCACCAGTGGGGTCCCTCGGCCTGGCCTGCAGGGATCGGGCCGAAACCAGCTCTCCAACATCCCCGAGGGGTCCCGGATTGTGAGAGGGCGCAGGCCAGGCCAAGGGACCACTGGTGCACGATCAGGGCTGGGGAGGGACCGTGGAAGGGCTGCAGGGCATGTCTGGCTGTCTTGCCCAGTCCCAATTGGCTGGACCCCAGCAGCAAGCTAACCTACCAGTTGGAGCATCTGCCCCCTGGTGGTCAGTGTGCGTCATAGCGACTAGTCGAACGGTTGAACGGTTGGACACTTAGCATATTAGACCTTTATTATGTAGGATTGTTGTTAATCTCTTATTGTGTCTAATTTATCCTGGCTGGTGTTGTTCAGTGATTGAGTATTGACCCATGAACCAAGAGGTCACTAGTTCAATTCCTGATTAGGCCACAGGAATTGTGTGTGGTATAAATCATTTCGGGTTGCAGGCTCCATCCCCAGTAGGGGGTGTGCAGGAGGCAGCCAGTCAATGTTTCTCTCTCATTAGTGTTTCTCTCTTGCCCTCTCCCTTCCTCTCTCTCTAAAAATAAATAAAAACATATATTTTAAAAGTTTAACAATTTTTTAACATATATATTTTTAATTGATTTCAGAGAGGAAAGGATAGAGAGATAGAAACATCAATGATGAGAGAGAATCATTGATTGGCTGCCTCCTGCATGCCCCTCACTGGGGATCAAGCCCCCAACCCAGGCATGTGCCCTTGACCGGAATCGAACCTGGGACCCTTCACTCTGCAGGCTGACGCTCTATTCACCAAGCCAGACCAGCTAGGGCAAGTTTAACAATTTAAATTTATTGCTGAATTCTTGAACTAGTGGCTATAATGATATGCTAATGCAAGGCTTCAACTTACTCTGAACGGAAATAATCATATTAAATAACATTTAGAAAACAGCAAGAAAATTGAGGTAAGCTTTTAAATCTGGTTTCATCTTAAATTCCATGAGGTTTGAAAAAAGCCTTCTTCAGGGTGCATCATAATCACCTGCCTAGAACACATATCGCAGGTGATTCTGGAGCACATTGATTTCTTCCAAGTTCCAAGGTGATGCTGATGCTGCTGGTACCTGGGTCACACTTTGGGCACCACTCAAATTTTCCTCTTTATTTATGTTAATAATTACTTGGTGCAATTGCTGGTTTTCTTTATTTGAAATCTTCCTGGTTCTTAAAAAGTCTGCAAGAGCACTCTACCTACTGTTAGTATTTAAGTCAAGAAATTCAATGCTAAGGACGTAGGTCATTTTCAGTTACCCACTTTTGATTCTGAAATGGTGATGAGGCATGGTTCTGTTACATCAGTGCCTGTCACTATGAAAACTACAGGTTTGGTCACTCAACTAATGTCAGATGGATTACTATTTAATATATCATAATGTTTAGCCCTGTTTTCCAACTCTATTTGCTAATGATGGCAATGTTTTTTGAAGTATTTGATCATGTGTATGCTTAGCTATATTGATATGTTATCCATAAAACGTAATTTGGCCTACTAACACAGAAACATTTATTAGATTCATCATGAATAACTAAGAAATTAATGTAGTGAAAGGAGTAATTAATTAGCTCTAATCTTCACAATAAGGATCATTAGCATTAAATGAGAATTAATAATTTCGTAAGGCATGAAAATATATTGCCCCAAGCCAAAAAGTGTATAACCATACTATTGAAAATTAATGCTTAAAATTAACGTGTGACATTTTTACATATTGTTAGATCATCTGTAATTTTTTTTCTTAAAAAAATTTTTTATTGATTTTTAGAGAGAGAGGAAGGGAGAGAGATAGAAACATCAATGAGAGAGGAAGTCATCAATTGGCTGCCTCCTACACAGCCCCCACTGGAGATTCAGCACACAACCTGGGCATGTACTCTGACCAGAAATCGAACTGGTGACCTCATGGTTCCTGGGTCAATGCTCAACTGTTGAGCCACATCAGTAGGGCTGATCTGTAATATTTTTATGTTATACTTCTAGGTCCAATGAAATGTATGTTAGGATTTTGTCATTTCAGTGTATTTATTACAGTTGACCTGACTTGAGGTTCAGTCTTACTGTGAAATGCTGATCCTCTTTTCCTGGCTAACTCCTACTTCAGTTTAAATACTGCTTCCTTTGAAATGCTTTCTCTGATCCCCTACTGCCATCCATCCCCTGAATCTCTCTCATGGTATTGCAAATTAATACTTACCTATCAGAAAACTTGCTGCGATTAGTAAAAACATATACTTACGTGTATGTTTTTATGTGGTTAATATTTCTCTTTCTATTTGATTACAAGTGCCATGAAGGACAAAAAACAAAGGTCCATGATTTATTGAATGAAGTATGCCAGTGTGAAGGACACTGGATAGCCCTAAAGTCTAATTTTTCTCTATTAGCTGTAAATTTATCAAGTATACATCAGGTCTAATCAACTTGGAAGTTTCTACAGCCAACATAGGAATCCTCTTAAAAGTCTTAGGCTGTGTTGCCTAATGTAACTCCAGACTTTGACCTCAAAAAAATAGTTAGATAAAACCAAATACTTAGCCAGTTAGCATCATCTACAATTGATTGTGGTATTGAATGAATATCAGTTTTTCTCTCTTAGCTACCATTTTTATGAACAGAGCAATAAAACTAAAAATAAACCCCACATCGCCTTAATTGGGACATTGGATCAAGGGAATCTCTGAAGGATCAAAAATTGTTATCTGTACGTTTTGATAGCAGTTGACACTGCCCTGTGTGATTCTTCCATGGTGTCCTGTTTTAGCAGAGTTATTCCATGAAGATTCTTTATTTTCAAAAGTAACTTAACTTTTACAAAATGCCCTCAGGCTAAAATCCATAAGGAGACAGAGAAAATGGCCCCTCAACTTAGTTTGAGAGTATCACCATTTTACTTATTTATTTATTTACTTATTCAATAACTCTATTGAGATATAATTCTATGAAATTATGATTTCACATACTATGAAATTCACCCTTTTGAAGCATATAATTTGGTGTTCTTTAGTATATGCACAAAGTTGTGCAACTACTGTCACAATCATTTTATAACATTTTCAACACTGCAGAAAGAAACCCCATGCACTTTAGCTATCACTCTTCATCCTCCTCCTTCAGCCCCTGGCAACAATTCGTCTTTCTATCTCTGTGGATTTGCCTATTCTGGATATATCATATAAGTAATATCATACCATATGTGACCTTTTTGTGACTGACATATTGGACTTAACATAGTGAGAGCATCGCCATTTTAAATGGTGCTAATTGCATTATAAAATGTGGACACTGATACTTTATTAGGACATAGAACCCTGCAACCTAATATGACAATGCATCATTTCCGCTCACCTCCAGGCTCTCTTCCTCCTTACATCTCACATAGCGTTGCCATTTTGCCTTCCTGAAATATAGCTATGATCATACCATGCCTCCTCCTACCCACTGAACCTTCAGAGTCTCCTGGCTTCTGAATCAAATCCAAATCCGTAAGAGATTACCTTTGAGACCTTAGCCAACATTTCCAATCTTAAGATCCTCTACTTTCTTCAATAAATCCTGCCCTTGGATCAACTGAATACTTGCTTTCTCTTACCTACAATCTGTATTTTCCCAACTATAGCATTGCTTTTTTTTGTTGGTGACAGCTGTCTACTTTATCTCGATGCACAGGAAGGGTCCCTAGGCCTGGCCAGCGATCAGGGCTGATCTGTGGGGTGACAGTGGGGCTATCAGGGCCCCTGCTGCCCTGACTTGGCTGGTGACATGGTGCCGCCCACTTGCTGGCCTCGCCCCCTGCCATCGCCCTGGGTCCAGGCCTGTGGGTTGGGGGCAGCTCCTGCATTGAGCGTCTGCCCCCTGTTGGTCAGTGCATGTCATAGCGACCAGTCATTCCACTGGTCGTTCCGCAGTTCGGTCAATTTGCGTATTAGGTTTTTATTATATAGGATTCCAAATCCTACCACGCTTCAAGGACTAGTTTAGTCGTCTTGTCCTTTATGGAGCTTTTCTAAGCACCCAAGACTTGCTGCTGCCACCCTACCCTCCCCTACCCCCATCTGGAATAGCATTTTGTGTCCTGTCTTATGACTTTCTAGCCTATCTTAGGCTTATTAATATTTATTACTTAAATGTATATCTAATTTCCCTTATTTGGAAAAATGATCACTGAGAGGTGAATTTCTATTTCATTTTCTTATTTCCCAAAGTGCTTTGTATAGTTCTAGTTTGGCAGGATGTTGCAGCACAATATGGCACTTTGGCATATGGATTATTTTGAGCTGAAGGCACTTGAGAAGCAGCAGATATAGGAAGGGTTCTCTACCCTCCTTTCTACATAAGAGCAAGGCATAAATTTCCTGGGATAAAGGTGCCCTCCCTGTAGCAGAAAGAGAACATTCTTATCACCCAAGACAGGGAATCAATGCTGAGATGAATCTGTACTGAAAAACAATCCTTATCTTTCATTCATTTCCCTCATTTACTTCCTCATCACTTTCCCACAATGTACTGCCCTTCACCCAACCCTTTTCCTTAGTCTCATCAGGTCTCCACAATTTCTCACTGTTACAGTGGTGTATGTATAAGCTTTCAGGCCTATCCACTTCTTTTCATCTTTATGTCTTATGTATAGAAATATGTACACATAGAAATAGTAACATTAAATAAAATTTGTATGCTTTCCCCCATTTTTTATTATTTTATGTTTTTATTGATTTCAGAGAGGAAGGGAGAAGGAGAGAGAGATAGAAACATCAATGATGAGAGAGAATCATTGATTGGCTGCCTCCTGCACACCCCCTACTGGGGATTGAGCCCACAACCCAAGCATGTGCCTTTAACTGGAATTGAACCTGGGACCCTTCAGTCTACAGGCTGAGGCTCTATCCACTGAGCCAAACCAGCTAGGGCTGCTTTCCACCTTTTAACCCATCTTTTGTCAGTTTAATTCTCAGGCCCAGCCACAGAACCCAGGAGAATAGAGAAAAAGTCTTTCCTGCCCTGCACAAACATTTTATAACCAAGACATTTCTCCTTTCCACAAAACCTTGAGGACCCTGGAGTGAGTGAGTCTCTCTCCGCACGTGCGTGTGTGTGTGTGTGTGTGTGTGTGTGTGTGTGTGTGTGTGTGTGTGTGTTGCTTATGAAGAAGTCTTAATGAAGATAAAGCCTCTTAAGTTTGTTAGGGGGGGGATTTTCTGCTGGTACCTGTGCAATTGTTATAATTTGCTGAGGGACTGAGATGGGGTATTCACCCTTCAGACCTACCTGATGTTTTTCACACCTCAGTGGTCGCTCTTCCATGACTTGCTATCACCTTAGTTAAGTTGTAATGTTACCTTCCAGAGTAACAGTTCTGCATTTCCCATTATATGCTGACCTTGGATGTCCTGTTAATAACTTAAATTCAACATCTTTAATACTGAACTCATTATTTCCTGTTCCTTATCTCCCCAGTGGTCGGCAAACTGCAGCTCACGAGCCACATGCGGCTCGCGAGCTGCGGTTTGCCGCTCTGTTGACTAATGAGTTTGCCGACCACTGTCCTAACCTATTTCTCTAGACTTGCCAAACTCAGGACTCCGTTATTCTCACTGTGTACCTACTGCTGTCTGTACTACGCTCTACTGTCAGATTAGTTACACTCCAAATCATGAATCATGTTATCTTTGTTCAAAAACTTTCTTTTGTACTGATTAATATTCATACTTCCAGCCTAGACTTCAAGTTCCTTGACCAGGAGAGAACCACTACGACATTAGCAATACACAGCCGAGTCTACCTGGCCAGAATGAAGCAGATCAACAGGGTGGTTACCTAGTAATTTCTAGAACATTTTAGACAACTTGATGAGGCAGGCCTGACACAGCCATCACACTGGCTTTTGTCTCTCTGTCGTAAGCTGATCACGATAAAAAAATCAAAACAAAACAAACAAAAAACAACAACACAAGAGTGTTCTGACTTTTGTAATGCCTGATAATTTAGTATACTGGTAAATATTTAAGTTCCACACCATGTCAACTCAGCACACTATTAGCAAACTTTTTTTAAAGTCTTACATATGCAGAAAAAGAGTAAAATGGAAATCCAGGATAATATTTTCGCTCAATAATAAACTGATGGCATGTGTGTGGTGGGGGTGGGGTGTAGAGGGGGGAGGGGGAAAGCAGACTATCAAAAAGCTGTTTCTGAGAATTCTTTTTCTTCATATAATTTAGTTTAGTTTTTTGTATTGATCAAATCCACAAAAAATTATTGAGCTCCACTTTACTTTGCCTGAGGAATCATGGCTTTAGTCAGATACTGAACAATCATTAGGAAAAAATTTTGAACATGGTCTGAACTAGAAAAAAAAAATTCCTGTAAGGCTCACACTTAGTTTTTACACCTGCTTCCACCCAATCCCCAATAATTGAACAAAGAGTGAAAAAAATTGAAATGCTTTATTTTGTTCTCATGCATGTAAGCCTCACATATATATTATTTCAAGATTCTATCCATTTGAGATTAACTTTATAAAAGGAGAGTCAGACTTACGTGTTATGGGTTGTGAACTAAGATTTAGCTTTTTAATCAGATAGCTCTCCTATTACTAAATTGTGTTGCCTATTGATGTGAAAATGAATTATTCAGCATTTGCAAATTTTCAGTTTACAATAAAAAGAGGATCTCACTAAATAATATCTGTTTTGGGTTTGTTGATTTTATTCCATCAATCTATTATATTTAGGAACTAGGGGCCCGGTGCACGAAATTTGTGCACTGGGGGGGGGGGGGTCCCCTCAGCCCGACCTGCCCCCTCTCACATACTGGGAGCCCTCAGAGGATGTCCTACTGATGTGACCGGGCTTATCAGGGGAAGGCGCCAGCCCCATCACGCCGCTGCTGCAGCCACTGCCAGTCACCGCAGCCACCAAGGTGTTTTCATCAACACGGACTCCAGCCCCTTCACCATGAAAAAAATGACAACTTTCTTTAGGCATTTTCAAGATGTGTCTTTCATAGGATATGACATTTCTTTCTTTATTTTTTTTTTATCCTCACCTGAGGATATGTTTCCATTGACTTTTAGAGAATGTGGAAGAGAAAGGGAAAGACAGAGAGAAACATCAAAGTGAGAGGAACACTTTGATTGATTGCCTCCTGTATGAGCCCTGATCTGGGCCCTGGCCAGGGAGGAGCCTGCAACCTAGGTACATGTCCTTGATCAGAATCGAACCGGACCCTGTGGTTAGCAAGCTTAGGCATTATCCACTGAGCCAAACTGGCTAGGGCAGGATATGACATTTCTTAGCCCTCCAGCAGCGGACCTTCGTTTTTTTCTCCAGGAGTGTGGTGGAAAAGCCATAGATCATCTTTTTGGATTCTTATTACCCAAGTTACTAAGAATATTACCAGTGGCATACAGGGAGCTTAGCCAATGAGTAGTGAGAAAAGGTGTTTCCTCTGTAGTTCACACCAATCGCCTCCGATCTCTGGCTCCGCCTCTGCCAAGGCCTAAAGCCTCCGTGCCTGGGCAGGGGCCCCCTGCTCCCTCCAACCGCCCGATCTCCCAGTTCCACCCCTGCCCAGGTCCCAAGCCTCTGGCTGGGGCTTGGGGCCTAGGCAGGGAACCCCAGCTCCCTCCGATCACCTGATCGCCTGGCTCCGCCCCTGCCCAGGCCCCAAGACTCTGGCCCGGGCTTGGGGGATGGGCAGGGGACCCCCAGCTCCCTCTGATCACCCGGCTCTGCCCTTGCCCAGGCCCCAAGACTCTGGCCCAGGCTTGGGGGGTGGGCAGGGGACCCCCAGCTCTCTCCGATCACCCAGTTCCACCCTTGCCCAGGCCCCAAGACTCTGGCCCGGGCTTGGGGCCTGGTCAGGGGACCCCCAGCTCCCTCCGATCACCCAGTTCCACCCCTGCCCAGGTCCCAAGCCTCTGGCCAGGGCTTGGGGCCTGGTCAGGGGACCCCCAGCTCCCTCCGATCACCCGGCTCCACCCTTGCCCAGGCCCCAAGACTCTGGCCCGGGCTTGGGGCCTGGACAGGGAACCCCCAGCTCCCTCTGATCCCCCAGCTCTGCCCCTGCCCAGGAGCCCCCTGGCTCAGGCCCTTCCCAGGTTGCTCAGGACCCACCAGGGGCCCTCGGCGTGACCTGGGTGCTGAGAAAGTTCCCAGGACCCAGGCTGCTGGGCGCCTACCTATGCAAATTAACCTCCATCTTTGTTGGGTTAATTTGCATACTCACTCTGATTGGCTGTGGGCGTAGCGGAGGTACGGTCACTTTACATGTTTGTCTATTATTAGGTATGATGGCTATTCTTTCAGTTTGTTCTCTGCAAAAAAGAGAGAGCCCTGGCTGGTGGCTCAGTTGGTTGAAGTGACGTCCCGTATACCAACAAGTTGTGGGTTTGATTCCCGGTCAGGGCACATACCTAGGTTGTGGTTCAGTCCGGTCCGAGCATGTATGGGACATAACCAACCCATGTTTGTCTCTCTCCCCTTTCTTCTCTCTCTCAAAATTAATAAAAACATATCCTCAGTGAGGACTAAAGAAAAAGAGAGAGAAATACTATATACGTATTTATCTTATCTGAAATTCTTTAGCTTGAATCCTCTCTTAGCACACAATAAGGCCATGACTTTGTGCCTACCGGAATACAGAATATTACAAAGTCACCCTGCACTTTCTCCCTGTTGCAAAAGAAGAGGAGCTATTGGACCAGGAGCCCAGACCCCTGCTGACAACAGCTTTTCCCTTTTGCACAAGTTCTTCTCTTTTCTGAACCTAGAACTCTGGACGAGGTGTTCAGAAAATTTTTGTTCTAGTTCTAGCTCTGCTTCCAACTCAGTGTGCTTATTTGTGTTTATTATGTTTTCCATAATGTAACAAACATCCTAAAACTCATGCAAAACAAAACCCCAATCTTAAACACATGGCTTCCTCCCCATCTCATATAACCTTCCCTGACCTCACATAACCCTTCCCTGACCTCATTTAACCCTTGATTTGAATCCTGTGTTCATACTTTCCTTTTTTTCTCCCTTTTTATATGGTTACTTTATTGCATGTGTGTTTTTTTGAAGACTTTTTCTGTTTTAGTTGTTTTTAACCTTAAAAGGGCATCAGTCTACCTCCAGACTTATCTTTTGTGTGCAAATGAGTTGTGATTGTTTAAGCCAGTTTGAGGTAGGTTTTTCTGGCACTTGTAACATGAAGACTCCAACCTGCTTCAGTGACCAGGCTTAACTGGAAATGAAGGACAGGGTCTCTGCACATTTGCTTAAATGAGCCAAGAGTTTTTACAGATGGCCTGCAGCAACATTCTTATGCATCCATGCTGCTCAGACAGAAATAATGGAAGGGCATCTTCCTGCCATCTCCTAGACAGGGCTTTTATTGGCTAGACCAGTGGTCAGCAAACTCATTAGTCAACAGAGCGGCAAACCGCGGCCGCAGTTTGCCGACCACTGGGACTTGTTTTAATTTATGGACTTTCCTCACTATTCCTAAATGTAAGGATTAGACTTAAAGATGGTAGGAGTAAAGGGGAGCAAGCTAACTCTCTCACTGCAATGGAAACTAGCCCTCTTCTTTTTTCATTTTATATTCAAGGAAGATGGGGAACAGCATGAAATTCCTTTGTCTTTTTTATTAAGGAGATTTTTTGTTTTGTCTTGAAGATGTGGCTTAGCTATTGAATGTCAAGAAGGACAATTGTATTCTTCTATGATGGATTTGCTGATATCAGAATTATAGGGCTAGGTGAACTAGCAGGCTAATTAGGGTGGCAGTTTTCATATTCTAACCGACAGTAAACTAATTAATTAACTTATTTACTCAACAGACATTTATTGAATATGAAGGAAGATATTCACACAGATCCCTAGAATCAGGAGAAACAGCACAGCACACCATGTAGGGCCATGTAGGGCACCAGGGCCAGTCAAGAGTCAGGGGGAATGAGGGGAAAACATGAGCAAGAGCCTTTATAGTGGTTTCTGCAGAAGGAACTAACAAGGTAGGGTAAGCAGGCTTAGAATTAGCTGGTTTGGGCTCTGGGGTGTAGGGGCTGTTCCTGTTGTCTGTTACCTGGCCCTGAGGTAATTAGGAGAGGATAATAATTGTGTGGAGTGTAAGAGCACTGTGAGAACCTAATAAAAGAGGTGGTTGAGTGTGTGGATTATGGATTGGTTGTTTTGAATATGAAAGATATGCTTGCGTGCCCAGCTGGTGTGGTTCAGTTGCTGAGTGTCAACCTATGAACCAGGATGTCACGGTTTGATTCCGGGTCAGGGCACATGCTCTGGTTGTGGTCTCAATCCCCAGTAGGGGGCATGCAGAAAGCAGTCAATCAATGATTCTCTCTCATCATTGATGTTTCTCTCTCTCTCCCTCTTCCTTCCTCTCTGTAATCAATAAATATATATACATATATATTTAAAAAGGTGTGCTTGCAGGTGAGTCCTCTACCATCTCTTGGAATTGACTAGCCCTGGGAAGGACAGCCACTCCAGAGTCAGGGAGATCTCAGACGTCAAAACATCAGAATAAAAAGACACTTAATATAGATAGGTACTCTGTTAGAGGTGGAAATGAGTAAGGTAACGTCCTTGCCTTCAAGAAGCTCACAATCTGGAAAGGAAACAAGCACAGACATATGTTGATGGAAAAATGCAGCAAGTGTAATGATAGAGATGTACACTCAGACCCCATCCTCTCCACCCTCTGGCCATAACCATATTTTTGTCAGCATCTACGGGACATGTATATATGTTCTCTGGTTATTCTCTTCACCTTCTTTCATTCCATCCTCTCCCCACCCCCAACCCCACACACACTCACACACATACACCTCTCCACTAACATCTATCCATCTGTATCTATGACTCTGGTTCTACTGCTCATCAATTTATTTTGTTTGTTAGATTCCACATATAAGTGAGATCATATAGTATTTGTCTTTTTCTGACTGGCTTATTTCATTTAGCATTATAAACTAAGGTTCATCCATGCTGTCACAAAAGGTAAGAGTTCCTTTTTACAGCTGCATAGTATTCCATTGTATAAATGTACCACAGCTTTTTTTATCCACTCATGTACCAATGGGTGCTTGGGTTGTTTCTAGATCTTAGCTATTGAAAATATTACTGTAATGAACATAGGGGTGCATATATTCTTTCTGACTGGTGTTTTGGTATTCTTAGGATATGTTCCCAGAAGTGGGATCACTGGGTCAAATGCAGTTCCATTTTTAATTTTTTGAGGAAACTCCATACTGTTTTCCATAATGGCTGCACCAGTCTACATTCCCACCAGCAGTGCACTATGGTTCTCTTTATGCCACATCCTCATGAGCACTTGTTTGTTGATTTATTGATGGTATTCATTCTGGCAGGTGTGAGGTGATACCTTATTGTGGTTTTATTTCTTTTTAAGATTTTTATTAATTTAATTTTATTGTTTAAAGTATTACAAATAGTAGTACATATGTCTCCTTTTTTTTCCCCATTGACCTTCCCCCGGCCTCCCCTACCCCCCAGCACATGCCCTCACTCCCCCTCCCCCCAGTGTCTTGCGTCCATTGGTTGTGCTTATATGCATGCATACAAGTCCTTCAGTTGATCTCTTACCTCCTCCCCCCAACCCCTCCGCAGTCTTCCTGCTGTAATTTGACAGTCTGTTGGATGCTTCTCTGCCTCTGTATCTATCTTTTTGTTCATCAGGTTATAATATTATTTATTATCCATAAATGAGTGAGATAATGTGGTATTTTTCTTTCACTGACTGGCTTATTTCACTGAGCATAATGCTCTCCAGTTCTATCCATGCTGCTGCAAATGGTAAGAATTCCTTCTTTTTTATAGCAGCGTAGTATTCCATTGTGTAGATGTACCATAGTTTTCTAATCCACTCATCTGCTGATGGGCATTTAGGCTATTTACAAATCTTAGCTATGGTAAATTGTGCTGCTATGAACATAGGGGTGCATGTATCCTTTCTGATTGGTGTTTCTGTTTTCTTAGGATATATTCCTAGAAGTGGTATTACTGGGTCAAATGGAATTTCCATTTTTAAGTTTTTGGGAAACGCCATACTGTTTTCCACAATGGCTGCACCAGTCTGCATTCCTACCAACAGTGAAGGAGGGTTCCTTTTTCTCTGAATCTTCTCCAGCACTTGTCATTTGTTGATTTGCTGATGGTAGCCATTCTGACAGGTGTGAGGTGGTACCTCATTGTTGTTTTGATTTGCATCTCTCAGATGATTAGTGACTTTGAGCATGTTTTCATATGTCTCTTGGTTTTCTAAATGTCCTCTTTTGAAAAGTGTCCATTTAGATCCTTTGTCCATTTTTTGATTGGATTGTTTATCTTCCTTTTGTTAAGTTGTATGAATTCCCTGTAAATGTTGGAGATTAAACCCTTATCAGAGATAACATTGGCAAATATGTTCTCCCATGCAGTGGGCTTTCTTGTTATTTTATTGATAGTTTCTTTTGCTGTGCAGAAGCTTTTTATTTTGATGTAGTCCCATTTTGTTTATTTTCTCCTTAGTCTCTCTTGCCCTAGGATCTGTGTCTGTAAAGATATTGCTACGGCATATGTCTGCAATTTTGCTGCCTATGGAGTTTTGTAGGATTTTTATGGTTTCCCGTCTTATATTAAAGTTTTTTAGCCATTTTGAGTTTGTTTTTGTGTATGGTGTAAGTTGGTGATCTAGTTTAATTTTTTTGCATGTATCTGACCAAATTTCCCAGCGCCATTTATTAAAGAGACTGTTTTGACTCCATTGTATGCTCTTGCTTCCTTTATCAAATATTAATTGAGTATAATGGCTTGGGTCAATTTCTGGGTTCTCTATTCTGTATCATTGGTCTCTATGTCTGTTCTTGTGCCAGTACCAGGCAGTTTTGAGAACCGTGGCTTAGTAATATAGTTTGATGTCTGGTATTTTGATCCCTCCAACTTTGTTCTTCTTTCTCAGGATAGCTGTGGCTATTCAGGGTCTTTTTTTTATTCCAGGTGAATTTTTGTAGAGTTTGTTCTAGATCTTTGAAATATTCCATTGGAATTTTAATAGGTACTGCATTGAATCTATAGATTGCTTTAGGTAGTATGGACATTTTAATGATGTTGTTTCTACCAATCCATGAACATGGTATGTTCTTCCATTTGTTTATGTCTTCCTCTATCTCTTCCATTTGTTTATGTCTTCCTCTATCTCTTTTTTCAATGTCCTGTAGTTTTCCGATTACAGATCTTTTACGTCCTAAGTTAAGTTTATTCCTAGGTATCTTAATTTTTTTGGTGCAATGGTAAATGGGATTGTTTTTTTCATTTCTCTTTCTGTGAATTCATTATTGGTGTATAGAAAGGCCATAGATTTCTGTGCGTTAATTTTGTATCCTGCTACATTGCGAAATTCATTTATTAGGTCTAGTAATTTTTTGATGGAGTCTTTGGGGGTTTTCTATGTACAGTATCATATCATCTGCAAATAAGGACAGTTTCACTTCTTTCCCAATTTGCATGCCTTTTATTTCTTCTTCTTGTCTAATCACTATGGCTAGTGCTTCTAGTACTATTTCAAACAGGAGTGGTGAAAGTGGGCATCCTTGTCTTGTTCCTGTTCTTAAGGGAAATAGGTTTAGTTTTTTCCCATTGAGTATGATGTTGGTTGTAGTTTTGTCATATAGGGCTTTTATTATGTTGAGGTATGATCCCTCTATTCCCACTTTGTTGAGAGTTTTTATCAAGAAGGGGTGTTGGGTTTTGTCAAATGCTTTTTCTGCATCCATTGATATGATTATGTGATTTTTGTCTCTCAGTTTGTTTATGTGATGTATCACATTTATTGATTTGTGGATATTGTACCATCCTTGCATCCCCGGAATAAATCCCACTTGGTCATGGTGTATGATCTTTCTAATGTATTGCTGAATCTGATTTGCTAGCATTTTGTTGAGGATTTTAGCATCTATGTTGATCAAGGATATTGGTCTGTAGTTCTCTTTTTTTGTGGTGTCTTTATCTGGTTTTGGGATTAGGGTAATGCTGGCTTCATAGAAAGAAATTGGAAGTGTACCTTTCTCTTGAATTTTTTGGAATAGTCTGAGGAGGATAGGTTTTAGTTCTTCTTTGAATGCTTGTTAGAACTCCCCTATAAGGCTGTCCGGACCAGGGCTTTTGATTGCTGGAAGATTTTTGATCGGCGTTTCAATTTCTTCAGTAGTTATTGGCCTATTCAGGTTTTTTTATTCTTTTTGGTTGAGTTTTGGGAGTTTGTATTTTTCTAAGAATATGTCCATTTCATCTAGGTTGTACATTTTGTTGGCATATAATTGTTCATAATATTTTTTAATAATCATTTGTATTTCTGTGGGATCGGTAATTACTTCACCTCTTTCATTTCTGATTTTGTTTATTTGGGTCCTCTCTCTTTGCTTCTTGGTGAGCCTGGCTAGAGGTTCATCAATCTTGTTTGGTTTGTTGATCTTTTGTATTGGTCTCTATGTCATTTATCTCCACTCTGATCTTTATTATTTCCTTCCTTCTGCTTATGCTGGGTTTTTCTTGTTGCTCTCTTTCTGAGTCTTTGAGTTATAAGGTTAGATAATTTATTACCATTGTTTCTTGTTTTTTGAGGTAGGCCTGTAAAGCTATGAACTTCCTTCTCAAGATTGCTTTCACTGTGTCCCACAGATTTTGGATTGTTGTGTTTTCATTGTTGTTTGTTGCCATGATGCTTTTTATTTCTTCTTTGATCTCTCTGGTAACACAGTCATTGTTTAATTGCATGCTATTTAGCTTCCAGGTATTTGATTTTTTTATTGTTTTTATTGTAGTTAATTTCTAGTTTTATGCCATTGTGATTTGAGAAGATGCTTGATATGATTTCTATCTTCTTGAATTTGAAGATACTTTGCCTGTGTCCCAAGATATGGTCTATCTTTGAAAATGAGACATGTGCACTTGAGAAGAATGTATATTCTGTGACTTTGGGGTGAAATGTTCTGAAGATGTCAATTAATTTCATCTGATCTAGTGTGTCACTTAGGATTGCTATTTCATTGCTGATTTTTGGTTTAGAGGGTTTGTCCAGTGGTGATAGTGGGGTATTAAAGTCCCCTACTCTGACTATATTGTTGTCAATCTCTCCCTTAATATCCTATTGAAGTTTTTTTTATGTATTTGGGTGCTCCTGTAGTGGGTGTGTATATGTTTACCAGAGTTATATCTTCTTGTTGGATTGCTCCCTTTAGTATTACGAAGTGGCCTTCCTTATCTCTTGTTATGTCCTTCACATTGAGATCTAATTTGTCAGATATAAGTATTGCTACTGCAGCTTTTTTTTTTCATTTCCATTTGCCTGAAATACCTTTTTCCATCCCTTTACCCTCAGTCTGTGTGAGTCCTTTTTTCTGAGGTGGGTTTCCTGTAGACAGCAGATATATGGATCATGTTTTCTTATCCACTCAGCTACTCTATGTCTTTTGATTGGGACATTTAATCCATTTACATTTAAAGTTATTATTGATAGGTACTTGTTTGTTGCCATTTTTATTCTTTACCCCTGTGTTCCTTCTTCGCTTCCTATTTCTTATTTTTACAGCAGACCCTTTAGCATTTCTCGCATTGCTTGTTTGGTGGTGATAAACTCCCTTAGTCATTTTTTGTCTGTGAAGCTCCTGACTTCACCCTCAATTTTGATTGATAGCCTTGCTGGGTACAGTGTTCTTGGATTCAGACCATTTCTTTGCATGATTTTGTATATTTCATTCCATTCCCTTCTGGCCTGATGTGTTTCTGTTGAGAAATCAGTCGCTAGTCTAATGGGGTATCCTTTGTAGGTAACTTTCTATCTCTCTCTGGCCGCTTTTAAGATTGTTACTTTGTCGTTGGTGTTTGTCAATTTAATTATTATATGCCTTGGTGTCGGTCTTTTGGTGTTCATTTTGTTTGGGACTCTGTGAGCTTCTTGGACTTGTGTGAGTTTTTTCTTCCCTATATCAGGGAAGTTTTCTGTCATTATTTCTTCAAACAGGTTTTCTATTCTTTGCTCAGTTTCCTCTCCTTCTGGCACCAGGATAGGGGTTTCGTTTCGTGTTGTCCCAAAGTTCCGTTAGGCCAGTGGTCGGCAAACTGGATCACAAGCCACATGCAGCTTGCGAGCCGCAGTTTGCCACTTTGCTGACTAATGAGTTTGCTGGCCACTGCCTTAGGCTCTCCTCCTGTTTTTTAAGTTTTTTTTTCTAGATGCTGCTCTGCTTGGGTATTTCTTCCTATCTTGTCTTCTAGCTCACTGATGTGGTCCTCTGCTTCTTCTAGTCTACTGTTGATGCTTTCTATTGAGTTCTTTATTGCAGCGATGTCATTTTTCATTTCTTCTTGGTTCTTACACATATTGTTGAATTTGTCTTCCAACCTTTTCAGCGACCTTATGACCATTTCTCTGAATTCTTTCTCTGACATATTGCTTGCCTCCATTTCGTTTACTTTCTTTTCTGGTGATGCCTTCTTTTCTTTTGTATGCAGGCTGTTTCTTTGTTTTCACATGATCTCTCCTCTCTGGGTATCTGGTTATGCAGCTCTTTCTCTCCTGCATTGACTTAAAGGCACAAAATACAACACAACAAGGCAAAATGCACAAGACACTGAACACAAATGTATTCACGATACTAATAACCCCAAATAAAGGTGACCACCAGAGAAAAGAGAATTAGAGGATAAAAAAAAAAGGAGTGTAAAAATGATATTTAGAAAAGGGAAAAAGAGAGAAAAGAAAGAGTATTTTTAAAGGGGGGGTATCTATTTATATGGGGAGAAAACTCCAATAAACAACAACTAATCCAATAAAATGCAAACAACTAACACCCAGATATGAATGCAAACTACAAACAACAACTAATAACAAGCTAGGAGAGGAAAAACAGAAGCAAAAAAAAAGAGAGAGAGAAACAATCACACAAACAAACAAACAAACAAACAAAACCCAGTCTAATCAACAATCAAACTAACAACAACAATAGGAAAGAGAAAGAAGGGCAAAACAAAATAAAACAAAAAACATAAATAAAAAAACAACAGAAAACAAACAAAAAAAGGTAAGAGAGAAAAATTTGGATAGTGAATAAAGAGAAGAGAGAAGTGTGT
Organism: Plecotus auritus; assembly: GCF_963455305.1. Taxonomy (NCBI): domain Eukaryota; kingdom Metazoa; phylum Chordata; class Mammalia; order Chiroptera; family Vespertilionidae; genus Plecotus; species Plecotus auritus. Next base: position 143,727,730 of record NC_137770.1, read on the forward strand.
ATGGACTAGGGCAGTGGTTGGCAAACTGCAGCTCACAAGCCACATGCAGCTCGCAAGCCACGGTTTGCCACTCTGTTGACTAATGAGTTTGCCAACCACTGGACTAGGGGATCGGAAATTAGATATATAAGTAGGATGAATTTTTAACAGGGGGTAAAAAGAAGGAATAGGGGAAATCTAAAGCAGGAATAGGGTAAGAGAAACAGGACAACAAAAGGGGAAAAGTGAGGAAGAGAGTGTTGGAATAAAGGTAAAGTTGAGATAGAATAAAATAATGCTAAAGGAAAAATGAAAATAGAATGTAGAACACTAATCCCAAAATAAAATAAAATAAAATAAAATAAAATAAAATAAAATAAAGAGAAAATAAAATGAAACTTTTAAAAAAGTAAAATAATGGTAGTAATAATACTTAATAAAAATATAATAATTAAAAAGGTAAAATCAAGTGAGAAAAAATTTAGTTTCTTAAGTAAAAGATAAAAAATAAAAATGTGCAGTAGTGAAGGTCATTCACTTCCTCTACTGTTCTGTTCGGCACGCCTGTTTCCTGTCAGGTAGTCAGGACAGTATTGAAGTGCCCTTCGTTCCACAGCTCTTCTGTGTTGTAAGCCACAATCTTGTTTTCAAGCAGGCAGTATTTCTTTGTTTCTCAGCCTGCCTGTGGTTGTATTTACACAAGAGTCAATTTGTGATTCAACCCTTGGGTGGCAGTGTTTCTGTATTGACATCCGGGGCAATAAGTTCTGTCTACCTAGTATTTAGAATTTGTTTTCACTGCTGCATTTAATATTGGTTTAGGGGTTTGGACCGCCCCAGTGCTGGTTTTCTAATCGTTTCTCCCCACTCTGATCCCCAGGTTCCACAAAACAACTTTCCCCTGCAGTCTCTGAGAGTGTCTCCAATTGGGTGATCCTATGTACTGGGCTTAGTAACCAAAAGCAAGGATTTACAGAGAAAAAAGAGCCAGAGTGAGCACGCGACTCGCAACTTTTTGCCCTGACACTGCACGTGACTCTGTGCACTTCTTTGTGCGTGTTTTTCCCCCCCTGGCACAGCGCAGCCAGTTTATGGGTAAAACTTCAGGCTGCCATTTTGTGCCCAGCCCCACTGTGGGTTGATTTCTAGAGTTCCCTTCTGTCAGCAGCCCTGTGGACCCCCTTCCACATTCGCGGACTACACTGTCCCCAACCACCGCGGATTTTGTGGGGCACAGACTTCCTCTGAACCTCTAGAGCCCGCTGCGCACATTTCTCCCTCCAGCCTGGATCACAGAGCTCACCTTTCTCTGTGTGAAATCTGGCCTTTCTGTGAGAAGGTGCAGAGCTCTTCCGAGTCTGTGTATTCACGCTGCTTGAGACTCGGTGTTTGTGGGTTCGCAGCTGGTCTCTGGGTGTTGTGGTTGTAGGGTCCCAGTAGGTATCCAGTTCTCCCCGATTGAAGGTAAGGCTAGACTTCTGATCACAGCCACTCTCCCCTTCAAGATGGAGTGGTCTCTGTGGCAGAGCCAGTCACTCCAGGGGAAATTTCAGCAGCAGTGGAGGCTGCCCAGTCAGGGGAGCCCGGCCCGGCAGTCCCCAACAGTCCCTTGGCATATAGCTGTCTCTCACTCACAAATAGACACTCCCCGTACGTCCACACACTCTCCTTTTGTTCTCTCACTCACACACTATCTTGCAGCCTGCCTTCCCATCAGCATCCATCTTTGATCCTCCTTATTGTGGTTTTAATTTTCATCTCTCTGATGATTAGTGATGTTGAGCATTTTCTATTTCTATTAGTCATCTATATATTCTCTTTGGAGGAGTGTCTATTCAAGTCCTTTGTCCATTTTTAAGTTGGATTATTTCATCTTCCTGGTGTTGAGTTGTATAAGTTCTTTAAATATTTTGGAAATTAACCCCTTATCAGATGTATCATTGGCAAATATGTTCTCTGATATAGTGTGTTTCCTTTTCATTTTGTTGATGGTTTCTTTTGCTGTGCAGAAGCTTTTTATTTTTATTTTATAAAGATTTTTAAAAACATATTTTATTGATTTTTTTAGAAAGAGGAAGGGAGAGGGATAGAGAGTTAGAAACATCGATGAGAGAGAAACATCGATCAGCTGCCTCCTGCACACTCCCCACTGGGGATGTGCCCACAACCAAGGTACATGCCCTTGACCGGAATCGAACCTGGAACCCCCCAGTCTGCAGGCCGATGCTCTATCCACTGAGCTAAACCAGTTAGGGCTGTACAGAAGCTTTTTAATTTGATGAAGTCCCATTTGTTTATTTTATTTTTTGTTTTCCTTGCCCCAGGAGATGTATTGGTGAAAATACTGCTATGTGGGATGTCTGAGATTTTATTGCCTATGTTTTCTTCTAGGGTTATTATGGTTTCATGACTTACATTTAGTCTTTTATCCATTTCAAGTTTATTCTTTTGTATGGTGTGAATTGGTAATCTAGAGTCATTTTTTTTTTTGCATGTTCCTGTTTAATTTTTCTAACACCATTCATTGAAGAGACTGTTTTTACTCCATTGTATGCTCTTGCATCCTTGTCAAATATTAATTGACCATGGAGGTGTGGGTTGATTTTTGGGCTCTTTGTTCTATTGAAGTGATCCATATGCCTGTTCTTATGCTAGTACCAGGCTGTTTGAATTATAGTGGCCTTGTAGTATAGTTTGATATCCAGTATTGTGATCCCTCCACCTTTTTTCTTCTTTCTCAAGATTGCTGTGGCTATTTAGGATCTTTTTTTTTTTTTTTTTTTTTTTTTTTTGGCTTCGTATACATTTTTGCAATATTTGTTCTAGATCTATGAAATATGCCATTGGTATTTTAATAGGGATTGCATTGAATCTATAGATTGCTTTGGGTATTTTAGGCATTTTAATGATGTTAATTCTACCAATTCATGAACACAGTATATGCTTCCATTTATTTGTATCTTCCTCAACTTCTTTCTTCAATGTTCTATACTTTTCTGAGTACAGGTCTTTTACCTCCTTGGTTAAATTTATTCCTAAGTACCTTATTTTGTTGTTGTTAAAATAGTTAATAGGATTGTTTTATTAGTTTCTCTTTCTGATAGTTCATTATTGGTGCATAGAAATGCCATTGATTTCTGGATATTGATTTTGTATTTTGCTACTTTGTCAAATTCATTTATTAGATCTAATAGTTTTTTGGTGGAGTCTTTAGGGTTTCCTTGTACAATATTATGCCATCTTGTGAATAATAGCAGTTTTACTTTATCCTTTCCAATTTAGACGCCTTTTATATCTTTTCTGATCTCTGTGGCTAGAACTTCCAGTACTTTGTTGAATAAGAGTGGTGAAAGGGGACATCCCTGTCTTGTTCCTGATCTTAAGGGAAATACCTTTAGTTTTTGCTTCTTGAGTATGATGTTAGCTGTATATTTTCCTTAAAGGACCTTTATCATTTTGAGGCATGGTCTCTTTATTCTCACTTTGGTGAAAGTTTTTATTATAAATGGGTGCTGGATTTTTTCAAATGCTTTTCCTGCATTTATTGATATGATCATGTGATTTTTGTCTTTTAATTTGTTTATGTGGTGTATTACATTTATTGATTTGTGAATATTGTACCAGCCTTATATCCCCAGAATAAATTACACTTGATCATGGTGTATGATCTTTTTAATGCATTGCTGGATCTAATTTACTGGTATTTTGTTGAAGATTTTACATTATGTTCATCGGTGGTATATGCCTATAATTTTTTTTCTTTGTAGTGTCTTTATCTGGTTTTGGAATTAGGATAATGTTGGCCTTGTAAAAAGAGCTTGAAAGTTTTCCCTTCTCTTGAAATTTTTTATATAGTTTGAGGAGGAGAGATGTTAGTTCTTCTTTGAATGTTTGGTAAAATTTACCTGTGAAGCCATCTAGTCCAGGACTTTTGTTTGCTGGGAGTTTTTTGATTACTGCTTCAATTTCTTTTCTTTTTTAAAATATGTTTGTATTGATTTCAGAGAGGAAGGGAGAGGGAGAGAGAGATAGAAACATCAATGATGAGAGAGGATCATTGATTGGCTGCCTTCTGGATGCCCTCAACTGGGGATTGAGCCCACAACCCAGGCATGTGCTCTGATGGGGAATCAAACTGTGACCTGGTTCAGAGGTCAACACTCAACCTCTGAGCCACCACATCTGGGCTGCTTCAATTTTTTAAGTTCTACTTTCTTAGAAAATTTCAATTGCACAATACAGTGTTATCAACTATGGTTACCATATTATACATTAGATCCTCAGACTTTACTTACCTTAGAACTGAAAGTGGGTATCCTTTTACCAACCTCTCCCTATTTACTCCTCCCCCCAGGCCCTGGTAACCAACTTTTCTCTCTCTTTTTCTATGAGTTTGATTTTTTTCCCCAAGGTAATACTGTTTTTAACTCATCCTCTTCCCCAACTAAAAAATAAAAATCTTAGGCTGTTCAAATATATTTGAAAATGCCTACAAATTCCAGTCCTCTCAGAAATCCATGATTCACATTAGCATATTAAAGGTTCTGAAAATTAAAAACAAAACTTTGCTTTAACAACTCCTAGGCTTATTTCACTATAAATCCTCTTTTTTCCCTTACAACATAATACACATCCTGAGAAATTCTATCAGTGAGTGGTGACCCACTCAACAATTTGACACTAGGGAAGGACATGGTTAACTTTGAATCTTATAGATTGCTTTATAGATTATTCCAGCTCTCAGAACTAGCAAAAGTGATAGGAATGGAGAGACACAGATGAGTTTAAGAATTAATTAGGAGCTAAAGCAGTGCTTTATAGATTAAATGTAGATAGTGAAGCCAGATTATGGGAAAGATTGTGATATTTTGGGTTTGAGGAGTCTGTCTGACCTTCTAGTAGAGATATCCATCAGGCAGTTAGAGTAGAGTTTCTGTGTAAGAGATATATGTTTAAGCAATAAGATTTTATTGGATTTCACCAGGAACAGTTGTTGAAAAAGAAAAGCATTGGACAGATCCCAGGAAGGAACCATAACTCCTAAGCAAGAGAAGAAAAAAGAGTCTAGAACCTAACAGGCCAGAAATGCTCAAAAAGGTAGGGTAGGAATTTCAAAGGCAATGGTGTCATGGAATACAAAAAATTGGGAAGTTGAAGCAAGGAATTAGTGATCAACAGATTCCCATGTAACAGAAGGTTTAGCAGGCTTGTAATGGTGCACAGAGTCAATGTTAAAATTTCAGGACTTTTGCAAGCCAGTTGGTGACAAGTTAGTAACTGCAGTCAGTTCTGGTGAACGTATTTGCACCATTAAAAGTGGAAACTACTAAGCCAAGCTCCTTAACTCCTGCTCTGAAAAGCTGGTTGTTCAACATTTACTGGCTCACCACTGGAATAAAGACTAGAGAAATCTTTTTGGATTTTTCAGGTAGGAGGGCATTCTCTTAAGTGGTGGAATGGAGGCCAGATTGCAGTAAGTTAAGGAGTGATAGGTATGAAAATGGAAAGGCTTTAATGAGAACAGAAGATATAAATTATACAGTAGCCAGAGGATAGTATGAACTTAGGGAATGGAGAAACAAACATATTTATAACTCAAGGAGATTTTTCTGAGAGAGAGAGAAAGAGAGCAAGGCTGAAGGTACAAGATGATGCAAAGTGAAGGTCTCCCAGGGGAGGAAGGAGAGGAAGGTATTTGAGGCATGGGTATAGGAGTCCATGAATATTAGGAAGGATGGCTTGTCATCCAAGACTGAAAGAAAGATGGAATCTCTACAAGGAACAAATATTTGCCATTCAACCAGCATTTAAACTTATAGGAGTGCATGTTTGTTTTCAAGTAACCTTGGCTGCTCTGGCTTTGGAAGCTAACGATTGCTGCCACTTGTTTTTCCTTGGGGCAAAAGTCTGGATCTTTCCCTTAGTCATTCACATGCAACACTATTTAAAAATATTTCTACTTTTTAAGAAATTAAGGGAGAAATAACATATGTGGAAATAACATAAGTGTGAAAAGGAATATAAGTATTGTATTGTTTAAGTCTACACCCCAATAAATTACAATCATGGGTATTTTAGCTATCCTACCTGCTGGATTTGAATGGGTAATGAATAAATCCTGTATTTAGTTTCCTACCCCAGTTAATCCTGCTTCTCCTGCCATTTTCAGGCCCAGATTTAGGCTATCATATTTGCTTATATGTGCTGTGCCAGCACAGCCAAGGGTTTGATGAGTCTGAGGAGAGGCGGTGAAGGATTAAAGAAAAGACAGACAAGAGAATACAGCCGAGGCTTGGCAGATCTCCTGTGCCTGGATGAGGACACAGGAAAAGCCAGCCTGAAAGCCGAGGCTTTATTTTATAGACAGATCAAAACAAGGGTGGTGGTCAACATGTTTACAATGTTTTTGTGAGTTTCACCTTGTTTTGGCAGCACTTGCTGCACCTCCCACAGCCCATTAGCTACCTAGGATGGAACTAGGGAGGGCTATAAGGTTAAGCTTAATTATGCTAAGAGGGCTCTGCTCTCCAAGCTGGAACTTGTTTGTGGCCCTGCCACAGGTCAGTCCAAGGCTTAACTCTAGAGCTGTTCCCTACATCTCCCCCTTTTTTGTTTTTAAGCCACTACAGTAAAACTTAAACATCAAGAACAAAGCTCTGACTATTAAAACAATGCTAATGCAAAAAACAAACTACAGACATGTTAACATTTTAAAACTTAAACATCAAGAACAAAACTCTGGCTATTAAAACAATAACAAAATAATGCCAATGAAATACAGCAATAAGAGAGAAATCAAAGTACAGACATGTTAACATTTTCAGCTACAAAATGAAAGTTATCTACTCAGAGTCCTCAGATTTGGCCACACAAGACTTTACAGAAAACTGGCAGCTCACCAACGCTAGTCAGCACCTCAGTCCCTTGTGTAGCCTTCGTTTTCTTCTTCCACATTGCTATCATTGGGGCAACTCTCAGTCTTTTGAACGAAGGAACAAGGAGCTTCTCTGGGTCCCCTGTACAACCTCCAGCCATCGGTGCCGCTTCTCCATCTCCTCGATGAGGAGGCCCCACAGCTGCTGCAGGTCGGCGATCCTCTGTGGGATGGTCTTTGTATTCAGGCTGCTGCTGTCAGTGATGATGCTCTAGCTCCCCTCAAAGATGCCATTGATGTAAAGATGTTGTCAATGTGAGGCTGGTGCTGTCAGATTTCCTTCTGGAGGGTCTGATTTTTCTTTATAGTCCTCAGATTTGAACAGTCTTAATTTCCCACGTTTTACGCTTAGCTATTATTAAACTGTGCTCCTTACCTTCCTTTTTGCTTTCTGCACGTGCTTCACTGGAACGTCCTTTCACCTTGCAATTGTAGTGGCCCCATACTCAGGCCCCACGTTGGGTGCCACATGTGCCGCACTAGCACAGCCAAGGGTTCGGTGAGCCTGAGAAGGGGCGGTGAAGGATTAAAGAAAAGACAGACAAGAAAATACAGCTGAGGCTTGGCAGATTTCCTGTGCCTGGATGAGGACACAGAAAGACCCAGCCTGCAAGCTGAGGCTTTATTTTATTTTTATTTTTTTAAATATATTTTTATTAATTTTAGAGAGGAAGGAAGAAGGAGAGAGAGAGATAAAAACATTAATGATGAGAGAGAATCATTGATTAGCTGCCTCCTGCATGCTCCCCACTGGGGATCGAGCCCGCAACTTGGGCATGTGCCCTTCACCGGAATCGAAGTGGGACCCTTTAGTTAGCAGGTCGATGCTCTATCCACTGAGCCAAACCAGCTAGGGCCTGAGGCTTTATTTTATAGTCAGATCAAAACAAGGGTAGTGGTCAACATGTATACAATGTTCTTGAGAGTTTCACCTTGTTTTGGCAGCACTTGCTGCACCTTCCACAGCCCATTAGCTACCTAGGATGGAACTAGAGAGAGCTATAAGGTTAAGCTTAATTATACTAAGAGGGCTCTGCCCTCCAAGCTGGGACTTGTTTGTGGCCCTGCCACATGTCAGTCCAAGGCTTAACTCTAGAGCCTCTCCCTACACTTATATGAGTCAATTTCTGACCAAAGGTCCTCTCACTAAAGAATATGAAGTCAGGATAATGGAAGTCATCTTGCTCCTTATTGCCATTTCTAATCCTGGTAAGGAAAACAAATCAATGAGACTAGAGGGAAAGAATTGTGTGTGCATTTTGTGAGCCAGAAGTCTGTCTTCCTTATCTTTATATCCTCATTATCCATTTAATAAATATTTATTAAGAGTATACTATTTTCTGGGCAAAATGCCATAGGCTAGGGATGAGGGTATAAATACACAGAGCTTTTAGTATAATGGGAGAGACATATATCAAGTAGTCACACAAATATATATAATATGAAATATTTAAAAGAATTAGCTGTCTGGAATTCCTGGAATAGGAGGTACCTCTCTAGGAGAGTTCTGAGACCTGAAGGATGAGTAGGAGTTCTACAGGCAAAGTGTGAGGCAAAGGGCATTCTGGGGAGAAGGAACAGCCTCTGAGAAGGACTTGAGGCAGGAAAGCTTTGTCATCTCTAGGAAATAAAAAAAAAAAAAGTAGTGTGAGAAAAGAAAAGCTTGAAGAGATAGACTCCGTTAACCACCATGCTGTTGTCTTTGTCTGACTTTTTGTTTGTTTGTTTTGTTTGTTCATTTGTTGTTTTCAGTTTTATATCCCACATATAAGTGAAGTCATTCAGTTCTTTATTTTTTTCCTTCTGATTTATTTCACTTAGCTTATATTAGTTAATTTCAGACTGATGGATGATATTCTCAAGATCCATCCATGTTGTCTCAAATGGCAATATTTCATCTTTTCTTATGGCTGAGTAGTATTCCATTATATATGTATACCATATCTTCTTTATAAATATGAATAAGTTCACCCATTTAGAAATGTGTTATTTAATTTTAAAATATTTGAAGATTTGTTGGATGTAGGTCTATTTTGTTATTTTTGAAACAACTTTATTTATATAAAATTTACATATAAATTGTGCCCATTTAAAATGTAAAATTAAATGTCTTTGATATATTCACATTGTATATATCAGAATTGTATAACTATCCTCACATTCTAATTTTAGAAGATTTCACCACTCCCCAAAGAATCATTAGCAGTTCCTCCCCATTCCTCCCCAGCCTCCCTTCCTACCTCTGTAGCCTAAGACAACCATTAATCTACTTTCTTTCTGTACAGATTTTCCTGTTTTATACATTTCATATAAATGAAATAATATAATACATGGTCTTTGTGACTGGCTTCTTTCATGTAACATAAAAAGAAAAAGTAAAGTGATGAAAACTACAGAGATGAAAAAGGAACTGGCCATTAGTGTCCTACTATATCTCCTCGGCCTTGTTCTCTCTATATCTCTTCTCCGTGAACCTGTGATTTCTGTGGATACCTGTGACACTGCCTGAAGTCTTTTTTTTTTTTTTTAATCAATGCAGTATGCTTAGCCCACAATCAGATCAAGTGAGAAGTGTCAGGGTGTTTGTGCTAATGCTCCTTAAAAACAGCCTACAACCAGTGATAGACAGGAAGTGGTGGATAAATACCCTCACTTCTTTTCCTATTAGTTGAGGAAACTGAGACATGTTCTACAATGTCCCAAAGATTTCCCCAGTAAGTTTTAGCTCCCTACCCACAGTGGTGACTTGCTTAGTAATGTTATTGGATTCCTTCCCTTTTGTGTCTTACTTCCCCACTCCTCTACTAGTGTTTTCTGGAATTGCCTCTCAAATAAATTGCTTATACTTATGAGTCTGCTTCTAAGGAATGCAAACCATGCCTCATAATTTAGGAACAAATTGAGAGCCAAAACAACTTCACTACAAAACCATTTAAAAATCAGTTTGTAGATTAAAAAACAAAAAGACAAATAAATCAAATTTAAAAGAAGAAATTTGGAGGACAAAGACTAATTAGAATAAAGGTAATTGATGTCCTGAAATTAGACAAATGGATCAGAAATTGTATTTAAAAACCAATAGAAGATAATTTCCCTGATTAAAAGGAATTAATCTAGAACATCTTGTTCCTGGGGGGAAAATTGATGTAGGAATAGCTACACTGAGATATACTCTAGTGTTTTGTTTTGTTTTTAATTTTACTGATTAAGACAAAATTCTTTACCTATCCAGGCAAATACTAATTATTTACCAGAAAAAAAAATATGGATAGTCTTAGACTTCTCTAAGAATTATTCAATGTCTGCAAAGTGCTGAGAAAAAGAAGGTCAGATCCAAAAGTGTTTTTCTCAGTCAAGCTGACATTTAAATATAAAGGCAATCTCAATTATAAACAATCCAATGACCCATATGACCTTTTTGAAAAAAATAGAAAAATTAAAGCCAATAAACTAAGAAGTAAAGGAAGAAGCCACAATAAAAAGACTGTTGACAAGAATTCAATTAATTTAAATATAGATTGAGACTTAAGCAATTATGGAAAATGTGGTCACAAATTATTGATGTGATAAACCTTGACAATGTGAAAAAATGGTAATATAACAACAGAAATCAAGCATGGAGGGGGAAGGAGGAAGTGGAAAGAGGTTCATTTGTGATCATTTTCTGATATTCCTCTGTAACTTGGACTCAACAGATGTAGTCTGAAGTTGCTAAATCAAGAAATGGAGAGTTAATGATAGTAAATAAAGCTATAATGATTTCAACAAAACAAAATCCCCCAAACTGATAATAAACCTTCTAAATTATCTAAAGAAACACATACAAGCACACACTTGTAAAACCAAATGTAGAAAAGACCATACATATAACAATTGATAGTAATATAAAAATTATAACATGGAATAATAAATACTAAACATATCCCTTATATATGTATAAATGAGAATAACTTCACCCATTACAAAAGGCTACAGAATAGATAAAAGAAAAAACTCACAAAAATCCAACTATGCATTTAGAAGAATGAAATACAATACAACTGCAAAAAAGAGGTGATTCTTTGTTGACAGCATAACAGACAATCAGATAAACCACTGGCTAGCATAATAATCAAATTACAAGAAAAATGTACAAAATTAGAAATAAAAAAGGGAAAAATAACTTTAATATAGAGGAAATTAAAAGATGTTAAAAATACATTTGAAAATGTAAGTGACAAATATTGAATAGAAGCAAAGATCAATAAATCTAAACAAACAAATAACAATGGAAGCAATTATAAAAGTTATCGAGGATCTTCTTCCTTAAAATCTCTAAGCCTATATGGTTTTACTGTTAATTATTTAAAACTAGAGGCCTAGTGCACAAATTTGTGCACTGGTGGGGTCCAGCCAACCCAGCCCCAATCGGAGTGGATCAGGCCAGGCCTTTCGGGAGGAGGAGAAGGCAGGAGATTGGCGGATTGGGGCCCAATCAGGGCTGGGCCAGCTGGGGGGAGGGGCCGAGGGCAATTGGCTGGTGGGCCCCGCCCCCAATGGGGGGGGAGCTGATTGGGGGTAGGTCCAGCTATGGGGAGGGACTGTGGGCAGTGGACCAGCTGGCCCCACCCCCAAATGGGGTGGGGGGGCCAATCGGGGATCAGCAGCCAGGGGAGGGGCCATAGGAGGTTGGCTGGCTAGCCCCACCCCCGATTGGTGTGGGGGGGGCAATCAGGGGCAGAGCTGGCTAGGGGAAGGGGCCACAGGCTGATCAGGGTGGTGGGGGCCCATCGGGGGCGGGGCCAGCCAGGGGGAGGGGCTGCAGGCAGTTGGCCAGCTGGCCCTGCCCCTGATTGGGGGTTGGGGGGGGGCAATCTGGGGTGGGGCTTGGCGGGAGGAGGGGCTGCAGGCCAATCAGTGTGGTGGGGGCCCATTGATGGTGGGGCTGTCCAGGGGAAGGGGCTGCAGGAGGTTGGCCAGCCAGATCTGCCCCCTATTGGGGTAGGGGGGCAATCAGGGGCAGGGCCAGATGGGGGGAGGGGCCGTGGGAGGTTGGCCGTGGGCCCTGCCCCCTCATTGGTCTGGTTCGCTGGCCACAGTGGACGTCATAGGGACTGGTCGTTCCAGTCTTTATGGCAATCCAGTCGCTGGCTTTTTATATATATATATAGATATATAGATAGTTATGAAACAGATAAGTTGGATAGAATTTAAACTGTGGCAAAACACCAAAAAGGGAAATTTTTCAAATTGTATTTATGAAGAAAATCTAACACTGATATAAAAACTTGACAAGATAAGGCCAACCCATTTATCAACATTTATGTATAAACCTAATAAAACAATGGCAGTTGTAGTTCAGCAGTTCTTAAGAAAATATGCCAATTTGGTTCATTCCTGGACTTATTTGACTCACAAATTGTTCAAGAGTGTTTTGTTTAATTTCCACATATTTGTGAATTTTCTAGTTTTTCTTTTGTTGTTGATTTCTAATTTATTTCACTGTGATCAGAAAAGATACATTACATGCTTTCAGTCTTTCTAAATTTACTAAGACATTATGGCCTAACATACAGTCTGTCATGGAGAGTGTTCCATGTCCCTTGGAAAAAAATGTGTATTCTGCTATTGTTGGGTGGAGTATTCTGTATAGATAAATTATCTAGCTAGCTAGCTATTCACCAATCCACCCCCAACCCATCTTTCTATCTACTGTACTATGGGAACTTTATACCTATCAAGCCCATGGCCTAGATGTTCAGGTGGCTGGTCTGCCTCATCACTCAGATCTATGTTCAAATATAACCTCAGAGAAGTTCTCTATGACCACAGTGTCTAACATTGTACCATACCTCACCACATCCTTTCACTGTCTATCTTGTTTCCTGGTTTGTTTTCTGCAGAGCATTATCACAATCTGAAATTATATTATTTATTTGATTCTTGTTTGTTCTCTGTCCTCTCCCAGAAGAATATAAGCTCAACAAAAGCAGAGACTTTGCTTTGTTCACAGCAAGAGCTTAACATTTGATGAATGTGTTTAACATTTTTTAAATATCATCTGCTCTTCAAAATAGCATACTATTTTTACTTAAATAAATTTGTTTATGTGGTTTTTCATGCTGGGAGATTTGAGAGGCTATTGTCATGACCCGTATAATTTTTCTGTACCTTTCCCTCTGCTTAAATTACTACTTCTTAATTTCATAAAAACTTTTTATTCTTGGTTGTGTTGGGAATTGAAAGTTGGATCATCTAGATCAGGTTACACAATATACTTTACAATTTTACAGTTATATGCCAAGTAAAAGATTTTACTATTTGGAAGTTTGGCTAATTGAAATGACTATTCTCTCCAAAATTATGTACTTTTTAATGTTATATTTTAATAACTTATAAAAAGTAAAATTATTTACTGTTTTTACTTTGTCTCTTACTATCTTTAATATTCCTTTTCTTTCTTATGTCAATGTCCCTTTCTCTTTATCCATTCTTCCAGAGTTGCTCATATTCTCATGTGCTTTGATTCTCAGATACAACCAAACAGCACTTGATTCAGTATCTTGCTCTTCTTTTCTGTCTCTGTGCCTGTTCCTAACAACTTTATCTCTAGTCTAGACAATATTTTAGAATCTATTTTAAAGTTAGACTAGTGTTTAAGAAACACGAAAGTGAAAGTGGTTGTTAAATACAACCTGGGGTTAAACCACTGCTTTATTTCTACTTTCTCTCTGGGCGCATTGGTTTTTGTTGGTAATGAAAAGTAATTACTGTAAGGAGTAGATATGGTCCCTATGTCGTGGAAAGAACAGAAAGAAAACTCACCCATTTAAAAGCGGGATTGTGCTCCAAACAATTTTTACTGCAGTTTTTAATCCTGCCCTTCTTGAAGCTCACCTTTTTATTCTAGGAAGTCTTCTCTTTTGCTGGATCCTTTAAGAAGTTGTCATTTGTATCACACATTCTAGGAAATTGTACTTTTGTAGTTGCTTCATGTTGTAGTACTGTTTCCCTTTCCACCCTGAATAGTGTAAGCTTATTGAATGCAAGACCATGCTTTATCTAGAATACAAATAAGCAACTATTTAAATAGTACTGTGACTCTAGGTTATATATCTTGTAGGATTAGACTTTAAAATGATGTGTTAATGATCTGATTTGTGATTAGGGTGTCTAGTCATTAGCTACAATTTCAATTTCCTGAATTTTAGGTTAGTAGAAAAGAATCATTCTTTATGAGACATTGTCATTTCATCAGTGTAATTTTAAGTTCCTTTTTTTCTATTGATTGATGGAATCTGTTTAATTATTGATTTTTAATAATGTGATAAGCACCTATGTCCCCATTACCCAAAACAAAAGCCAGGACCAACCCCTACATCTAAAGCCTGCTCTTCGTCAACCTGTTCCCCACCTCTTCCCTTCTTAGGTCATAGAGAAGTAGGGAATGTATCCAGCATTTTACAGATGATGAAACTGAGACTTTGGGTGATTGAGTTTTTCAGATCACCCAGTAAATGGACCATCTGGGATTTAGACCTAGGTGTGTTAATTCTGACACCAAACTTCTAAACTGCTCATATAGTCTCCCAATTATTTGTCTGCAAGATGGCAGGGAAGTGCTGTTCAATAAAATAGGCAGGTCCTGACACTTAAATCTTAGGAGAGAGAATAATCACTGAAGAGGATAATTGTTCATCTCTAGCCTTGAGGTTTTTTTTTTGTTTTTGTTTTTGTTTTTGTTTTCTTATTCATTTGTTTTCTTTACCCAGCCCTCTCTAGGTTAGTTCATAGTTCAGCTGTCCTAAAGCTGGACATACTACAGTTGGTTCAGGTTTTAAACACCAAACCAAAGGAGATATGATAAGGGCAGCATTATGGAAATTGCTTAGGTGTGGAAGAAACTTTTTCTAAATGACCACCTTGTTACAAATGGCAGTAAGGTCAATAGAAAGGCCTTGTTTGTACACTGTAGAAAGAACCCTCTTTTGGTCTTCAATTAATGGTGGTTAATGTGCAGTCTGCTGTTCTGTAGAAAAATATATAAAACAGATTTATACTTGGTTGTTTTATCCTGCTAACATAGTGAATTATAGGTGAAAGCACACACACACACACACACACACACACACACACACACACACACACACACGTTTCTCCTGTAAATCTATACTACATAGAAATGCAAAGTTAAAGACAGACTAATTAGTGTAGCCTTAAGAAACCCCATAGAATGATGTGTGTGCCCAGATACCCACAAGAGTATCACTAAAAGTGAAAGGTGTATCCACTGGACATCACAGGGGTTTGTCCTCAGATAATGTTTCTTTTTTTAAAATTTAATGGAGAAGGATATATATATATATATATATATATATATATATATATATAATAATATGTAAAGTGTCCCCACAGTAGTTTGACCAAGAGACAGAGTTCTATCGCTTGCTATGATGTGCACTGACCACCAGGGGGTGGCACGGAATAAAGGAAGGCCCCACCAGGCAGCCAGCAGCCAGCCCTGATCTCCGGCCAGGCCTGGGGATCCTACCTGTGCACAAATTTCGTGCACCAGGCCTCTAGTGTAAAACATGATGTTGGAAAATGATAGAATGATTGATCCTTAACAACAGACTTAAACTAGAAAGAAAGAGTGAATAATTGGGTATCAAGGATGTGTGATGAGTGAGGAAGTCATTATTATAACAAAAAGAGGAAAAGATCCCTATTAATAATGCCAAGTGGGTGAAGCACTAAGATGAAGATTTTAGATTATCAAGTACTTAGAGCTCTTCACAGTGATAAGATTAATGTAAATAATCAGACTCAGAAGAGAAATAATGTTACCACAATAAAGCATGTCAACAACTTATCTGGGGTGCTTTACCTGATTCCCAGTTGTAATTTGGTGGAGTTTTTTGTTTATTTGTACTAACCAACTTAATCATCTCCAATACTTAAAAAATAAGGGAAATTGCTCAAAATTATGGCTTATACATTCTGTTTGTGTTTTTAATCACACATAGGCTGGAACACAATCGCATGCTATATTTAGTTCCTATTTGTTTTCCTCTGTTATTATACAGAAGCCTGTTGAGGAGATGATAAGATGTTGAGGAAGGAGAAACATTTTATAGTCCTATGATTAGCTCTCAGTCTTTTAGTAAGACTGTGTCCTTGAGATGGAAACTTTATAGATGCTTCTTAGTTTCGGTTTGTTTTGCTTCCCCTGCAGGTGAGATAGGAAAGTTAGAGTGGGCTGGAATTGAGCATTTCCCTTCCCTACATGGCTTAAACTCTTATAAAACTACTCTGAAAAAATAGTTTCTCTTTAGGGCAGGCCTTTGTTAGAAGAAGAAAAGAATTATCTGAACCTATTTAAAATGGCTATTTTTCCCAGAAGTAGTATAGCTATGTCACTAAACTAAATGACCTGTGGTTAATTAGCCTAACCCATAAAATTACTGAGCTCTTTAATATGACACAAATAAAGTATTTTGGCAGCAAATCAAAAACTATATTCTATATTTCTATTATCTTGGTTTCTCATCTTTCTCTTTAAAATAAAATGTATTTTTCCACAAACCCTCCAACTATCAGGCCTAAACAGACACTCGGACATCCCTCTCACAATCCGGGACTGCTAGCTCCCAACCGCTCGCTTGCCTGCCTGCCTGATCACCCCCTAACCACTCTCCTGCAGGCCTGGTAACCCCCAACTGCACTTCCCTGCTGGCCCAGTCGCCCCCAACTGCCCTTCCCTGCTGGCCCAGTCGCCCCCAAATGCCCTTCCCTGCTGACCCAGTCACCCCCAACTGCCCTTCCCTGCTGGCCCGGTCGCCCCCAACTGCCCTTCCCTGCTGGCCCGGTTGCCCCCAACTGCCCTTCCCTGCTGGCCCAGTCGCCCCCAACTGCCCTTCCCTGCTGGCCCAGTCGCCCCCAACTGCCCTTCCCTGCTGGCCCGGTTGCCCCCAACTGCCCTCCCCTGCATGCCTGGTCCCCTCCCAACTGCTCTCCCCTGCCGGCCATCTTGTGGTGGCCATCTTTGACCACATGGGGGCAGCCATCTTGTGTGAGGGTGTGAGGGTCAATTTGCATATCACCTCTTTATTATATAGGATAGGGCTGATTTTGGAAAATGTGGCCTCTAAGTGTAGGTAAGTGAACTTCCCACTCCTGAATCCCAGAAATAGACTGACAAATCCACATGGTCTCAGGCAGCATTGGACCAGGAAAGGCCCTCCTCAAAGGGCTTGGGAAGAGCAGGTTAGAATATTTGTTTTTTTCTCACATGAAAGTATAGTAGTCCAGCTCATTCACACCCAGTTTCTTCTCCTTCCAAACTCCCCAGTCATGTTAGCTCATAAGGGCAGAGAGAAGCCAAGATGTTTTGTTATTAGGATTCTTCCACTAGGAAGGAAACATGGAAAGTGAAATATTCGTGGAAGTAGTAATATCTGGATAGATGATTCAAGTATCTCCTCTCTGGCAAAAGATGTAAAGCAATGACTTCTGATTAAAGACATACTCATAATATCCACAGGTGTCATAATACCACATGACACTTGTGGATCTCATATCTGCATTTCTGTTATGAAAGTTGAGAGGCCTCAAGCTATTGGTCAGATGGAGGGCTGCCCCCCTTTAGCCTGTGCTGAAGATGGGATCTATGAACCAAACCAAAATCTTCCACAAAAAAACATTGCAAGTGCTTGATTGAGATATCATACTTCTGTGCCCTAGTGATTTTGGCCCAGAAAATAATGCATTGTTTGCTTTTAGGGCTGTAGCAAAAGGTCAGTAAAACCAGGAAAATGACAGATTTTAAGCAGTGTAAGCTCTTGGCATAAACATGGGGCTGCATTAGCTAACAAATGTATTCCCCCTCCTTACCCCAGGTAACACAGTGACTTCCTGAATCAAGCAAAGAAGGAATTTAAAGTTCTAAAATAAAATTCACTTTTAGGATAGTTGGAGGGTTTGTGGAAAAATACATTTTATTTTAAAGAGAAAGATGAGAAACCAAGATAATAGAAATATAGGATATAGTTTTTGATTTGCTGCCAAAATACTTTATTTGTGTCATATTAAAGAGCTCAGTAATTTTATGGGTTAGGCCAGTGGTCGGCAAACTGCGGCTCGCAAGCCGCGGTTTGCTGCTCTGTTGACTAATGAGTTCGCCGACCACTGACCTAGACTCTCTATTCCAATAAATACAGGCTGTTGTTGTTCCTTGTGATTAAGCCCCTATCCCAGTGGTCGGCAAACTCATTAGTCAACAGAGCGGCAAACTGCGGCTCGTGAGCTGCATGTGGCTTGTGAGCCACAGTTTGCCGACCACTGGGTTAGGCTAATTAACCACAGGTCATTTAATTTAGTGACATAGCTATACCGCAAACAAGGATTGAAAACTACACACAGTATATGGCCTGAGCTGTTTCAGAGTTGAACTTCAGCAGGGTTGCCCAGGGAAGAATTTCCACGGTTTGCAGTTTCCTTCAGAAGGCTCTACTGGGAGCTCGATATGAGCAGCTGAAAAGTGTAACTATTAACTCTTCCATTTGTTTCAGCAAAGGATTTTAATTATATACATAATTCACACCTTTGATTGTTCTTTCTAAGCCCTTTCAATATTGCTGTGGTTGTTAATTGCAGATTGCCTAGAGTGGAGGGGAATGAGATATGCAAAGTAAACATCTATTATTTCTTTATTTAATAAAGCTGCAGCTGATAAACACATCCAGTAATTAGAAGAGACTGTAAATGTGTGCCATGGAAGAAGGAGATTTGGTTAATAATAATGTCATAAAGACAGCTAGAGTCACTGTTATTATCCAGTTGTCCCTCAGTATCCATGAGGGATTGGTTCTGCAGATACCAAAATTGGTGGATGCTCAAGTCCCTTATATAAAACTAGAGGCCCAGTGCATGGATTCATGCATCGGTGGGGTCCCTTGGCCTGGCCTGCAGGGATTGGGCCAAAACTGGCTCTCTGACATCCCCCAAGGGGTCTCAGATTTGGAGAGGGTGCAGGCCAGGCCGAAGGACCCCACTGGTGCACAATTGGGGCCAGGGAAAGACAGCAGGAGGTTGGCCGGCTGGGGAGGGACCATAGAAGGGCTCCAGGACATGTCCGGCCCGTCTTGCCCAGTCCCAGCAAGCTAACCTACTGATTAGAGCATTTGCCCCTGGTGGTCAGTGCACATCATAGTGACTGGTTGAATGGTTGAACGAATGGTTGGACACTTAGCATATTAGGTTTTTATTATATTGGTTATATGCAAATAGGATGACATACTATTTGCATATAACCAATGCACATCCTCCTATATGGTTTAAATCAGCCGTGGGCAAACTACGGCCCGTGGGCCGGATCCGGCCCATTCAGCTGTTCTATCCGGCCCGCGGAGCCGAAAGAGCGGAGGGTTCTCTTGCTCTCCCCTCCACTCCTTTACTTTGAATTTGTATTAGTTCACACAAACACTCCATGCATGCTTTTGTTCCGGCCCTCCGGTCCAGTTTAAGAACCCATTGTGGCCCTCAAGTCAAAAAGTTTGCCCACCCCTGGTTTAAATCATCCCTAGTTACTTATAATGCCTAATAAATGTAAATTATATGTAAATAATTGTTATTGTTTAGGGAATAATGAAAAGAAAAAAAGTTTGTACATGTTCCATATAGACACAACCATCATAGGCCCAACTACGTAGTGCACATCAGCAAAATTACATTTAAAAAAATATTTTCAATCTGCAGTTGGTTGCATCTGTGGATGCAAAACCCACAGATACACAGGGATGACTGTACTTACTGGTCCATGATTAATTGATTTCTTGTTTCTTCATGTTTGTTGGGGGTGCCATAGTTACATTGTTTTAAATGAAACTGAGTGCTAAGTTCTTCACTAGGTATATATTAGTATATATTGTAAAGGAAGGAAGTGAATTGGCAACTTCTAAAATTCAGTTATCTATAAATCCTACTCATTGCCTCCAAACTCAGTTACCTAAAGCCAGATTTTATATCATTTATCTCCTAAAAAAAAACCTTTGATAGCTCTCTTTTATCCAAGAAATAATAAACTTCTTTAAAGCAAGTTTGGGGAAAGAATTCAAGGTTTTCCATAATTTGGCCTGAATTTATTTCTCCAGAGACAAAACACTATTATTAATTAGTGTCTAGTCATATTAATCTATATTAATTCTTCAAACCCTGCATGTTCTTTTTTTATCTGATGTTATTTCTCGATCAATTCTTTATGCAGTATAGCATAGTGAGTATAAGCAGAGTCTCTATGTTTCAAACATTGTTCTATTGCTTAGTAGTTGAGTAATCTTGGACAAGTTTAATCTATCAGTGCTTCAGTGCATTCATTAGTAAAACGAAGTTAATAATAATATTTATTTCATATATTGCCATGAGAATTAAGTGAAGTGCTGCATGAAGACTGCTTAGAACATCACTTGGCTCATAGCAAGCATGCAGAAAGTATTGGCTCTGATGATAATGTTGATGATGATGATGGTCATGGTGGTAGTGGTAATGAATGGAATGCCCTTCTCCAATATCTAGTTATTTAAAAATTTACTCAATTGAAATTCCACCTTCTTTAAGAAGACATTTTTCTCTTGCCATGTTGTTTTAATCTTTAAATTTGTATTTATTTATTTTTCAATCACAGTTGACATTCAATTATATTTTATATTAGTTTTCGATATACAGCATAGCGATTAGACAATTACGTAATTTATAAAGTAACCTCCTCAATAATTCAAGTACCCACCTGGCACCATACATAGTTATTATATACTAGAGGCCCAGTGCACGAAATTTACCCATGGGTAGGGTTCCTAGGCCTGGCCAGCAACCAGGGCCTATTGGGGCCTTCCAGCTGCCAGTCAGGGCCTTCCTTTGTTCTGCGCCACCCCCTGGTGGTCAGCGCACATCATAGTGAGCAATCAAACTCCTGGTCTCCTGGTCAAACTCCCGAGGAAACAATTTGCATATTAGGCTATACACACACAGACACACACACACACACACACACACACACATGTATCCTATCTAATAAAGAGGAAATATGCTAATTGACCCTCTCGCCATTGCAAAGATGGTGGTGCCCACAGCCAATAAGGAGGGGATATGCTAATTGACTGCCACACCCTCAAAGATGGCAGCGCCCACAGCCACAAGATGGTGGTGCCCAGTTCCCTCAGCTCTGGCTGCTCCTTGCGCCTGCCTTGGGAGACCCCCCAACCCCCCAGGGCCAGCCCGAGGCACAGGCAAGCTTTGGATGAAGGCTGCCCAGCCGCCCAGGGCTGCCTGAGGCTCAGGTAACCAGGGCCAGCTGAGACTTGCACTGCCGGCAGTGGCAGCAGCAGAGGTGTGATGGGGCATCGCCTTCCCCTGATCGCCGGGTTGCCTCCCGCCCCTGAGGGCTCCTGGACTGTGAGAGGGGGCAGGCCAGGCTGAGGGATCCCCTCCTCCAGTGCATGAATTTTCATGCACTGAGCGTCTAGTGTGTATATATATATATATATGTGTGTGTGTGTGTGTGTGTGTGTGTGTGTGTGTGTATGTATATATATATATATATGTATATATATATATACATACACACACATATACATACATATATATGTGTGTATATATGTATGTATGTATATCCTATATAATAAAGATGTAATATGCAAATGCTCGTTAAGCCATGAAGTGTAACGACCAACTGTGTAACGACCGGATCATGGATCAGCAGAAGGGTGGGACAGTGAGCTACAAGCAGGTGGTGGAGAGCTACAGGAGGGGGCAGGGCAGCAAGCTATGATGGGGGTCAGGGGGAGAGGGGCGGAGGAGCTACAGGAAGGCGGGGCAGCAGGTGGAGAGCTATTGGAGGATAGCAGTGAGCTACTGGCAAGCTACTGGTGCACAGATTCGTGCGCAAGGCTACTAGTATATATATATTTTTATACATATGACTATATTCCCTATGCTGAACTTTACATCCCCCATGACTATTTTGTGATTATCAATTTGTACTTCTTAATCCCTTCACCTTTTTCAACCCTCCCCTCAACCTCCTCCCTCAGGCAACCATCAGTTTGTTCTCTGCATCTATGAGTCTGTTTCTGTTTTATTTGTTTATTTTGTTCTTTAAATTCTACATATAAGTGAAATCATATGGTACTTGTTTTTCTCCTTCTGATTTATTTCACTTAAGCAAAATACCTTCTAGGTCCATCCATACTGTTTAAAATGGTAAGATTTCATTCTTTTTAAGGGCCAACTAATATTTCACTGTATATATGTACCACTTCTTTATCCACTTGTCTATTGATGGGCACTTAGGTTGCTTCCATATCTTGGCTATTGTAAATAATACTGCAATGAACATAGGGGTGCATACATTTTTTAGAATTAGTGTTTTAGATTTCTTAAGATATATACCCAGAAGTGTAATTGCTGGGTCTTAAGGCAGTTCCATTTTTAATTTTGGGGGGAACTTCCATATTGTTTTCCATGGTGACTGCACCAACCTGCATTCCCACCAAAAGTGCACAAGGGTTCCTTTTTCTCCACACCCTCAATAACACGTTGTTTGTTGATTTATTAATGACAGCCATTCTGATAGGTGTGAAGTGATATCTCATTGTAGTTTTAATTTGCATTTATCTAATGATTAGTGATGTTGAGCATCTTTTCATATGTCTGTTGGGCCATCTCTATGACCTTTTTGGAGAAGTATCTATTCAGGTCTTCTGACCATTTTTATTGGATTGTTTGGTTTTTGTGGTTGAGTTATTTGAGTACTTTGATAAATTTTGGATATTAAACCCTTATCAGATACTAGAGGCCCGGTGCACGAAATTCATGCACAGGGATGTGTGTCCCTCTGCCCAGCCTGCACCCTCTCCAATCTGGGACCCCTTGAGGGATGTCCGACTGCCCGTTTAGGCCCAATCCCAGTAGGATCGGGCCTAAATGGGCAGTCGGACATCCCTCTCACAATCCAGGACTGCTGGCTCCCAACTGCTCGCCTGCCTGCCTTCCTGATTGCCCCTAACTGCTTCTGCCTGCCAGCCTGATCACCCCCTAACCACTCCCCTGCCAGCCTGATTGATGCCTAACTGCTCCCCTGCAGGCCTTGTCCTCCACAACTGCTCTCCCCTGCAGGCCTGGGTCCCCCCCAACTGCCCTCCCCTGCAGGCCTGGTCACCCCTAACTGCCCTCCCCTGCAGGCCTTGTCCCCCCCAACTGCTCTCCCCGGCAGGCCTGGGTTCCTCTCAACTGTCTTTCCCTGCAGGCCTGGTTGCCCCCAACTTCCCTCCTCTGCTGGCTTGGTCACCCCTAACTCCCCTCCTCTGCAGGCTTGATCGCCCCCAACTGCCCTCCCTTGCAGGCCTGGTCCCTCCCAACTGCCCTCTCCTGCTTGCCATCTTGTGGTGGCCATTTTGTGTCCACATGGGGGCAGGATCTTTGACCACATGGGGGCAGGATCTTTGACCACATGGGGGCAGCCATCTTGTGTGTTTGAGTGATGGTCAATCTGCATATTACTCTTTTATTAGATAGGATAGAGGCCTGGTGCATGGGTGGGGGCCAGCTGGTTTGCCCTGAATGGTGTCCCAAATCAGGGTGGGGATTCCCTTGGGGCGTGGGGCGGCCTGGGCGAGGGGCCTGTGGTAGTTTGCAGGCTGGCCACACCCCCTGGCGACCCAAGTGGAGGCCCTGGTATCTGGGGTTTATTTATCTTCTACAATTGAAACTTTGTAGCCTTAAGGGAGGCCTGGGCCAGCCAGGGTGTGCGGAAAGCTTGGCTTCCTCCATTGCCGGGGGCAACCCTAGCCTCCTGCTCTTTCTAGCTCCATGGCTGCTGCCATTTCTGTTTGGATTTATGTATCTTCTATCATTGAAACTTTGTATCCTTGAGTGGAGGCCTAGGCCAGCAAGGGCAGGTGGAAATCTTGGCTTCCTCCATTGCCAGGGAAACCCAAGCCTCCCTCCTGCTCTCTGTGGCTATAGCCATCTTGATTGGGTTTATTTGCATATCTGCTCCTGATTGGCTAGTGGGCGTGGCTTGTGGGTGTGGCTTGTGGTGTAGCAGAGTGATAGTTAATTTGCATATTACTCTTTTATTAGATAGGATATGATTGGTAAATATCTTCTCCCATTCTGTGGTTGTCTTTTTGTCTTGTTGATGATTTCCTTTTCTGTGTACAAACTTTTTAGTTTGATGTAGTCACATTTGTTTATTTTTTCTTTTGTTTCCCTTGCCTGAGGAGATATATCAGAAAAATTATTGCTAATAAGCAGTGTCAGAGATTTTGCTGCTTATGTTTTCTTCTAGGAGTTTTTTGGTTTTGGGGTCTTACATTTAAGTCTTTAATCTATTTTGAGTTTATTCTTGTATGTGGTGTAAGAAGGTGGTCTAGCTTCATTTTTTGCGTGTATTTGTTCAATTCTCCCAACACTATTTGTTTAATATACTGTCTTTTCCCCATTGTATATTCTTGCCTCTTTTGTCATATAACAATTGTTCATATAGACATGGGTTTATTTTTGGGCTCTCTATTCTGTTCCATTGATATACAGGTCTGTTTTTATCTAGTACCATGCTGTTTTGATTACTATAGACCTTGTAATATGGTTTGATATCTGGTAGTGTGGCACCTCCAAATTTGTTCTTCTTTCTCAAGTGGTCTTTTTTGTTCAAATAATACATTTTTGAATTATTCTAGTTTTGTGAAAAGCACCATTGGTACTTTGATAGGGATCACATTGAATCTACAGATTGCTTTGGGTAGTATGAACATTTAATGATGTTAATTCTTTCTATCTATGAGCATGGTATATGCTTCCATTTATTTGTATCTTCTTCAATTTCTTTTTTTAAACTACACTAATAAAAGAGAAACATGCAAATTAACCATCACTCTGCTACACCCACCAACCAATCAGGAGTGAGTATGCAAATTAACCCCACTAAGATGGCGTCCACCATGGAGCTGGAGCAAGCAGGAGGCTTGGGTTGCCCCCGGCAATGAAGGAAGCCAAGCTTCCTGCCTGCCCTGGCCAGCCCTGGCCTCCGCTCAAGCTACAAAGTTTCAATTATAGAAGATAAATAAATCCCAGATACCTGCTTCCAGCTGGCCCTGGCCTCTGCTCTAGGAGGCGCTGAAAAAAAACAAAAGGAAAAAAGGAGGGGCTGGGAGCCTGGGTTTCCAGGGGCAACCCAAGCTTCCAGGCGGCCCTGGCCTCCGCTCAAGGCTACAAAGTTTCAATTATAGAAGATAAATAAATCCCAGATACCTGCTTCCAGCAGGCCCTGGCCTCAGCTCAAGGAGGCACTGAAAAAAAAAAGAAAAAAAGCCCCTTACCCAGGCTGGCCACACCCCCATGGGGTGAGGGTCCCTGCTGGGGGTCTTGGCCAGCCTGAAAACAGCCATCAGCCCCTCACTGAGACTGGCCACACCCCCATGGAGTAAGAGTCCCTGCTGGGGGGCATGGCCAGCCTGCAAACAGCCATCAGCCCCTCACTCAGGCTGGCCACACCCCCATGGCCCAATCCCTGTAAACAGGCAGTTGAACATCCCTTGAGGGATTCCAGATTGGAGAGGGTGCAGGCTGGGCTGAGGGACATCTCCCCACCCCGTGCACGAATTTTATGCACCGGGCCTCTAGTATGTTATAATTTTCCGCCTATACTCCCATTTTTTATGAAAATACACATTGAACAGTGATGGTATTTGGAATAATATATGTAGGACCACCTAGTTTCATGAAGAAATACAGTTTTGCCCTAGTTTTGTACCTATTCTGATGAAGGATACCTAGCAAAAACCTGCTGCAAATCACATTTATTTTTTTTTAAATAAATCTTTATTCAGATTATTACAATTGTTTCTCCTTTTTCCCCCCATAGCTCCCCTCCACCCGGTTCCCACCCCACCTTCTGCCCTTACCTCCCCCCCACTGTTCTCATCCATAGGTGTATGATTTTTGTCCAGTCTCTTCCTGAACCCCCCATACCCCTTTCCCCTGAGAATTATCAGTCCACTCCCTTTCTATGCCCCTGATTCTATTATATTCACCAGATTATTCTGTTCCTCAGGTTTTTAATTCACTTGAATTTTAGGTTCACTTGTTGATAGATATGTATTTATTGTTCATATTTTTTATCTTTACTTTTTTTTCTTCTTTCTCTTCTTTAAGAATACCTTTCAGCATTTCATATAATACTGGTTTGGTGGTGATGAACTCCTTTAGTTTTTCTTATCTGTGAAGCTCTTTATCTGCCTTTCAATTCTGAATGATAGCTTTGCTGGGTAGAGTAATCTTGGTTGTAGGTTCTTGCTATTCATCACATTGAAAATTTCTTGCCACTCCCGTCTGGCCTGCATAGTTTCTGTTGAGAAATCAGCTGACAGTCGTATGGGTGCTCCCTTGTAGGTAACAAACTGTTTTTCTCTTGCTGCTTTTAATATTCTCTCTTTGTCTTTTGCTCTTGGCATTTTAATTATGATGTGTCTTGGTGTGGTCCTCTTTGTATTCCTTTTGTTTGGGGTTCTGTGTGCTTCCTGGACTTGTAAGTCTATTTCTTTCACCAGGTGGGGGAAGTTTTCTGTCATTATTTCTTCAAATAGGTTTTCAGTATCTTGCTCTCTCTCTTCTTCTGGCACCCCCATAATTCTGATGTTGGTACTCTTGAAGTTGTCCCAGAGTCTTCTTACACTATCTTCAACTTTTTGGATTTTTTTTTTTTTTTTTGCTTTTTGCTTTTTCGGTTGAGTGTTTTTTGCTTCTTTGTATTTCAATTCTTTGACTTGATTCTTGTGTTCCTCTAGTCTGTTTTTGGGTCTCTGTATAATATTTTTTATTTCAGTCAGTGTATGTTTAATTTCTAGTTGGTCCTTTTTCATATCTTCGAGGGTCTCGTTATATTTATCGGCCTTTAATGTTAACATATTAAAATCATGCCATTTAAACTTAGGAACAAGACAAGATGCCAGCTCTCACTGCTTCTATTCAATATTGTTCTGAGTTCCTGGCTAGTAAGATAAAAAGAGAAATAAGAATTTGGAAAGAAAAAAAACAAAACTGCCATCAGATGACATGATTGAAAGTATAGGAATTTGAGAGACTCTACATATTAACTATTAGAACTGATATGAGTGCTCACCAACCTTCCTGTGTACAAGATCAAAATATCAAAACAAATTACATTCTGATACATTTAGGAAACATTACTTTTTTTTTAAACTTACATTTACAATAGTGATATAAATTATACTATTAGGACCTGAGGGTCAGACAATAACACCCTAACCTCTCCCTACATCTGAGCATGGAAACAATTGAAAGATAGATGGGGAAGTCAAGAAGAGGGCTTCCAAACATCAGCAGAGACCTAATGGAAACCAGGGGTTGAGACTTGGGAATATCTAGGGAAAGAGATTTGAAGTAGAGGGAATAGAAATTGCCAAGATTCCTCCGGAGGAGCAGGTCTGGCGAGCTGGAGCAGGGCAGTAGTAAGGAGGCTGGTGTGGCAGACACTGGAGGAAGGAGCAACAAAGTGGTCAAGGTCAGGGAAGTCAGTTCAGTGGCTATGATTGGATGGTAGATTTGGAGATAGTAAGAAGGTGTGTAAAAAATTTTTTTCAATGATTCTTACAAATAATTATTATAAATTGGCCTAAGTGCTAAAAAAGAAAAACACTGAAGTGCTAAAAATTAACATAATAATAGGACATAATATGGCAAAGAATGAATAGCCCAAGACATAAAGAACTCATTACATGTGATAGGAAAACACAAAGTCCACTCTGCTTGTCTCTGTGAACTGACTGACAAACTTCAAAACAGGCTCTGGTCAAGTATGTTGGCTTAAAAATCCAATGACATAAAATTTAAAGTGGATTGAATTTCACTGGACCAAAAGGGTAACACTTCATTTCTGACAGTCAGAATAATTCTAAATATTTATAAGTAGAAAACATAAATAGCATATTTCTAGATGATATAAATCAAAATTTCCAACTAGTTTTTATTTTGTCATTTAAAAATATTTCCAGAGGGTTATTTTATATGTGAAGAATCTAGGAAACTGAAAAGAAAGGCAAGCGGGGGTTGCCAGGGCCCAACCAGTGACAGCAGGTCCTGTAGGCAGGACTGGCAGACACGGCACTGCCCAGGAGAGGGCTGGAGTAGGAGACAAGAAGAAAGAAGAAAGAGAAATGACAGACATCATGAGATCCTACCCAAACATGGGTGTAAGTTCTTGGGAAACAATCCAGAGGGCTCCCAGAAATCTTTTCCAGAGATATTGCTGGAGGATGAAGTTGTTACCTTTATAATTTCCCACTGAACGTACTATTGTATTTTGAAAAGTAGAGGAAACACCCCTGGAAATGAAGGCCATATTTAGAGACACTTGAGTTTGAAAACTGAACAAAGCAAATGGTCATTCACTTGTACAGACAACTCAAGAGTATAATTCATATTGATACCATCTGCGCCTGCCTGGTGACAAAAGGCCTTCTTTACCCTTAAAAAAAAAAAAAAAAAAAGACACAGGCAACACATTCAGTACAGAATCCATTTATGAGTCTATGGGCAGGTGGAGAGCCATAATTAAATCCTTGCTGGCCTGGCTCTTCCATTTACTAGGTATCTGAGCACCACAGCAACCTCACCCCTTTGTTCTCAGCTTTTTGTTGTGAATGTTACATTTTTAAATTTTTAAATATATCGTGCTCTGAGCACTGCTTCACCAAAATAGCTAAAAATCAAAATTAGCTATTGAGAAAAGAGATAGCAGCTTGAAGAGTTGCCCTTAAAAAGTGAAGGAGACACATATGTATATATGATAGCACTAAAGCTAGATTAGCGAGGGAGTCGGGGAAATGGAATCATACAGTTTGAGCATCAAGAACCCATCTCTTAAATGCCCCTGCAAATCTGTTCTCACTACTTCAGATGAAATCAGAATTAGCTGTGAACATTGTTGTTTCTTTTTATTTTGTTCCATTTGAATGGTGTTTCTGGTTTGGTCTGCCATAAAGAAGAATGGAGATAAGAATCAAGCTGCCTTTGAAGACAGGAGCAGGATGCTAGTGAGAAAGAGAAGACCTAGGCTAAGGTAGGGCCTTGAGGTCCACCTAGTATTTATGCCAATACATGCTTCCTAGGAAGCCTCAGATTTGGACCACTGCCCTGCACAGAGTGCTCTTGTACTTTCCAGCCTGTGAGGAGCAACAGAAACTGACTCTGAGTGATTTTTTAAATGTGTTGAAATGATACTGGAAAGCCCAAATGATTGCTTGGGATGCTGGAAAACCATCTTTGGGGAATGTGCAGGAAGCAAAGTAATATGAAAAGCAGGGACTGTAGTCAAATGCTGCCAGGGAACTGCCTGTGGGGCCAGTGGTGTCCCTGTGGCACCTCCTCTGCACCCCTCAGTGCCCTACGGCCAATACTGCCTCCCAATGCTGGATGGGCTGACCTGGCCTTATGTGTCCCTCGCACTTAATCCATGTCCAGGGTGACTGTGTTAGTCAAACTTAGGTCATACGTCTGCCCTCGCCTGCAAAGAAGACTAGAATAGGAGACCTGGACTTTTCAGCAATGTTTCCAGTACAACACTCACAACATAGGGAACTCTTCACCCAGAGGGATTCTGGTGGTGGGCTGTAAAAAAGCAAGACAAAACTCAAAAATAGCCTCCAATAAATGTCTGCGACACACCCGGTTTAAGATGCAAAATGCAGTTAATTGCTGCCAAACTCAAAATCTGGTAAAAGTGCCCATCAAACAGTGTTCAAACTCCATGGTTGCCAGAGCACATGTACACACACACACACACACACACACACACACACACACACACACACACAACACACACCACTCCAGTAAGAAACGAGGAGCCTGTTCCTTAAGTCTGCACTGGTGTCAGGAAGGTGTGGTGCCTTCATGCCAACAAGTGACACGTGAAGACCTTTTTGTGGCCACCTCCTCTGAGAGTGATTTTGTGGATTCAAGTCCATGAGCAGCAGTGCCCACCTGGTGGCTGTTGGGCAGCATGTGAGGGAACACACAGTCACACACCTTGCCATTTAGCCCCTGAACAAGCTCCACTCAGATCTTGGTGGGCAAAGATGGGAACCTTGAACAAGGGATAAAGTGAGAAAAACATGGAGTCAGTGTGTTTGAAAAGATATCTTGTGTGCGAAGGAGAAACTAATTAAAAGGCTAAACTAAAAGACCAAAGATATTTCCTTCCATCTTTACATTTTGTAAAACAGACATGGATGCTTAAATTATTTGCTAGGGAAAAAAAAAATCCCTTAGCAGAGCTACTTGCTAAGCATTTTCCCCGTGTAAACCGACCATGTACAATGCAGAAAATAAGGACACTCTAAATAAATCTGGATGGTTCCAACCGGCATCTGTGCATATCTCATAAAGATTAAAATGAGAAGAGAAAAAAGAAAATAAGCAAGAATGACTGGAGAACGGTAAATTGTTTAAGCTATCTGGCATTTGATACCCTGGGCAATATCTAGCCAAGGGTATCTGTTAGAGAGGCCGTGTGGGGGTTTTGGTGGTGGTGCTTTTTCAATGAAAGTGCATGTTTGGCAACCTTCCCATGATTTATGGAATGCATCTAGAGCACTGTCCCTACATGGGGTGGTCAGCTGACTCGCCTAAAGTTTCACTTGGCATTTTCTTTTTAACAAAATTTAAGTTCCAGAAAGGCCTCCAGACCCTTCACATGTTTTTCCTTTGCTGTTGTTCACAGCTGACTCATGTCAGTGGTCACTTAAAGTCTGTTTTTCTTGTTGTTTACTGACGTGTTGAAGATGTGTCTTTCAAATGGCAGCTTGTTTTGATGTTGGCTTATAACACGTCATGTCAATCAGTTTGCACTTCAATATACTGAGTGCCAATTGAGCTAGGGAAGGGTTAACTCTTGCGGTGAGGAGTCTTCAGAATATTTTAGAGGAAAAAATATGTTGGCCTTAACAAAACCCGTGCTTTCAGATTTTTTTAGAACCCAGCAGCAGAGAGATAAAACTAGAATAATTCAGTTTATCTACTTAGGCCTGGGGTTCCTCAACAGATGTGATAACAGAATGTAAATATTGATATCCAGCTGTCAGCCTATTGGCCTTCCTCACAGAGGTTAGGAGAACTTGGCTTCTCTCTCTGAGAGCTGGCCAGGGGCAGACAGGAAATTCAGAAGAGAATGTATGTATCAGATTTTTTTTTCGTTATAAGTTTGAAGCTTAAAAGAAAAAAAAAGAACACAGAGGAAATGCAGGGCTTCCTCTCTGGCAGATCTTGTTTGCTGAACTCCCACCTTTTCCATCTGTCACTGGTCCAAGGGACTAAGCAGCTGGCGCCTTTGAGCACATTTCTAATAGGTTAAATTAGACCTGCATGGGGAGTACCCAGCCTGACTTAGCCATAAGGCACAGAACTTCGGGCTCACCATTGGCCTCCTTGGCTCCCCCTGGGTCATCTGTTTTTGCTTTCACCCAGTCAGGTTTGCCTCCCCTTTACAGTGTGAGTCTTCCAAAGTGCCAGTCCCATCCTGGTCTGTATTTAAAGCTTTCTGCCCAGGGTCCACTGCTTCGTGAAGTCTTCTCGTTTGTTTGACTCTCTGGCAATAGACGAATAAAGAAAATATTGGGTAACAGTAGGTGCTATGATGAAATAAAACAGGATGGAGGAGAAAAGGACTGGGGCTACTTTATATAGTTTCAGGGAAAGCCTCACTGAGAAGGCAATATTTTCCCTGAGACCTGAATGAAAGAAGCAGCCAGCTCTGTGAAGATCTGAGAGAAGATACATCCAAGCAGGGGGACAGCAAAAGGCCCTAACGCAGCAGAAGCTCCAGGACAAGCACACAGATTTCTTTCACAGGAAGACTGGGGAGGGGTGGGTGTTTCAGTCTGCTGTCTGAGTAGTGCCCTGGGGATAGTAGCAAGCCAAGACCTGTCTTTCTATGGTCACAGTCCTGTGAAACTCAAGCTCCCCTCTCCACCAGAGCCAGGGGCGTTAGAGGTGTGCCCTGGCAGGAGCCACAAAAATTCAGGGCACCAGAGGAGGGTACAGGTTACCTTTCAGGAAATACCAGCAAGCTGGAGCAAGACAGAGGGAGGGCGCACATATGGCTCCCACCAGCCTCTGTTTCTGGAAAGTACCCCAGCAGGGCCCCAGAGGCGTGTTGAATTAGAGCGTACTCCTCAGGCCAACATCTACACTAATAAAAGAGAAACATGCAAATTTACCATACCTCCATGACACCCAACAGCCAATCAGAAGTGAGTATGCAAATTAACCCAACAAAGGTGGAGGGTTAATTTGCATACGTAGGCATGTAGCGGCTGGGGGTGGGGTGGCCGCTTGTGCACGAGCCAGCGCCAAGTGGCCTACGTCCCGGGGACAGGCGTCCTCAGGACCCAGGCCACTCTGAGCCTGTAGGCCTGCACGTAGGCCCGGAGCAGCCGGGGTCCCAGAATGACCTCTGGCCACTCTGGGCCTACACACACAGGCGGGGAGCAACCGGGGGCAGGACGGGAGCATCCCCTGCAGTGAGCAAGCAGACAGCAGGGCCCTGCTTGCCCCTGGCCATGGCAATGCAGGGCAAGCAGGCCCCCACAGAGAGCAGACACCAGGGCTTGCGGTGGCATCAAGCAGGCAGGTCCGCAGAGAGCAGAGAACCATGGGGAGCAGGCCTAAGCCATCAGTAGGACATCCTGAGCGCTCCCAGATTGGAGCGGGTGCAGGTCAGGCTGAGGGACCCCCCAACCCCCGTGCACGAATTTCATGCACTGGGCCCCTAATTTTAAGATAAGCAAATAAGCTCTTTCACATGAAGTCCAGGTGCCTCAGTCACCTGCCTCTGTGCTGGTCCTTGCCTAGGACAGGTGAGTCTGAGGACACAAGGGCACAAAAGCTGTTTCTCTGTTTGTTATAGTTTTGTGGGTCTAATGGACATGAGCACCATTGGTTTTCAAAGCTAGGTTATTTGGGGGTTTGTTTCTCTCAGGTGCAAGTCTTAAAAGTTGGGGTGCCTGATGTGGGATTCAAAGCCTTTGCTCCTCAGGGAGAAGTTTCAGGATCTGAGTACCTTCCCGATTATAGGTCCCTGCATTGGGGGTGGGGATTATGACCAGATTGTGTCTCAGCCCCGTCTATCTGCTTCAGTGTGGGTGTGGGTTTTTGGTGTGTTTTTTTCTCTCATTTGCCTGATAGATAGAGTTACTCACCTAGTTTTTAGTGTTTTCTATAGAGAAAATGTTTCCAAATGTAGCTGTAGATTCAGTGTGTCTGTTGGAGGAGATGAGTTCACGATCTTCCTTCAACCGGAACCAAAAAGGTTTCCTTTTGATTTTCTATGAGGGGTAAGCTGGAGGAAGGTGCCAGATACATCCTTTAAGGTTTTAAGCCTAAGACACTAAGAAAATAATGGTGCCAAACAGCGATATAAAAAACCAATGTGTGGGACAGGATGTTGACCTAGGGAAAGGGATGAGTTTGGTTTCAAACAGGTTGAATTTCAGGTGAAATTATTATCCAAATGATATATGGCTCTCAGGCAGGTGGAAATGTGAGTCTGAACCTTAGAGATGTCAGAGGCAGACAGATTTGGGACTCGAGGCCATCCACGCAGATGAAACTGCGAAGGGTAACCACAGAGAAGAGCTAAGTGAGAACAACTGAGTTTTGAGCATTGTCCACACTTCCAAGTCTGAAGGGGACACAAAAAAGAACTATTTTTTTAAAAAGCAGGAGAAACAGGGCAGGATAGTGTAATTCATAGGAGACTCAATGTGAGGGTAAATGGCCAAGGCAAATGCGTCAGAAGGCCTAAAAAGGAGCACTGAGAGAAGATGGCATGCAGCTGAAATAAGCAGTGTGTCGAGGGCCAGCGGAGCTTTTAGAAATCCCATAGTTCAAGCCCTCATTTTATAGATGAGGCCACTGTGCCTCAAAGACGCTAATTATCCTACCAGGATAACACAGACACTGAGGTGCACTGATGGAACCGTATCTCTGCCTCCGAGTTCAGTGTTCTTTCAGCTGAACCAAACCCTGCCATCCTCTCACTTTTCTAATTGTGACATATAATGAATCTATATTTCACTGTATTAAAGTTCTGAAAGGCAGGGGCCATATTTTTAAAAAGTACATGAGAAAGACCATGCAAACTGTTGCCTCTATCAAAAAATGGTTCATGAGAGAAACCAAGATGGCGGCATAGGTAAGCACCTAAACTGCTGCCTCGCACAACAATTTCAAAACTACAACTAAAAGACAGAACGGACACCACCAGAACCACAGGAAAGCTGGCTGAGTGAAAATTCTACAACTAGAAGGAAAGAGAAAAGCTCACAGAGAATTGGAGGTACGGCAAAAGGTCTTTGTGCGCGCAGAGAGGAAGGGCAGCTGAGAGCCTGGCTGACTTTCTCTGGCAGAAGGGGGAAGGAAGCCCCCGACCGCACTGAACCCCAGTCCTGACTGCACTGAACCCCAGTTCCGGGCGAGCCCCTAGGAACCCACGCTCTTATGGGGGGAGTCTGGACTCTCAGGCAGAGACTCGGGAGCTGGAGAAGGCAGAGGTCTGAAGGCGCGCATGCCAGTGCGCACAAAGGCTGCGGAGGTTGCCACAGGCTTTCCCTAGTGGAAGGGAGTCAGAGGCTCCTGACTGCACTGAGCCCCAGTTCTGACTGCACTGGACCCCACTTCCAGGCGAGCCCCTGGGGACCCACGCTCTTGTGGGGGGAGTCTGGACTCTCAGGCAGAGACTCGGGAGCCGGGGAAGTCAGAGGTCTGAAGGCGCGAGCGTGCCAGTGCACACAAAGGCTGCGGAGGTTGCCACAGGCTTTCCCTAGTGGAAGGGAGTCAGAGGCTCCTGACTGCACTGAGGCCCAGTTCTGACTACACTGAACCCCAGTTCCTGGTGAGCCCCTGGGGACCCACGCTCTTGTGGGGGGAGTCTGGACTCTCGGGCTAAGACTCGGGAGCCGGGGAAGTCAGAGGTCTGAAGGCACGCGCATGCGTGCAAGGGCAAGGCTGACTGGAAGCCAAGACTGTCTGCTCCGCCCTGAGACTCCACCCCATCCAAGCTGAGCACAGAGGCTATTGCAATTTGGCAAGTCTAATCCTATAAGGCTGTCTCCAGCACCGAACTTCTCCCAGCATAGACACAGCTGATCCTTACAGCCCACTAGCCTGGAGGTCAATCCCTCCCAGTGATACCAACAACAATCAAGACTTAATTACAACAAGGCTGTACACACAGTCCACAAAGGGGTGCACGAAGAGTGTCCACCTCATGTTAACTGGGGAGGCAGACCCACTGGGCCATATTGGAAACCTAGCACACAAATCTACCTTACCAACTCAGGGAAGCAGTGAAAATGCGGCGTCAAAGAAACAGATCACAAACGAAAGAAATGGAGGAAAACAAATGACTGGATATAGAATTCAAAACCACGGTGATAAGGCTTTTCAAGAATATTCTAGAAAAGGCCGATAAATATAACGAGACCCTCGAAGATATGAAAAAGGACCAACTAGAAATTAAACATACACTGACTGAAATAAAAAATATTATACAGAGACCCAAAAACAGACTAGAGGAACACAAGAATCAAGTCAAAGAATTGAAATACAAAGAAGCAAAAAACACTCAACCGAAAAAGCAAAAAGAAAAAAAAAAAATCCAAAAAGTTGAAGATAGTGTAAGAAGACTCTGGGACAACCTCAAGCGTACCAACATTAGAATTATGGGGGTGCCAGAAGAAGAGAGAGAGCAAGATACTGAAAACCTATTTGAAGAAATAATGACAGAAAACTTCCCCCACCTGGTGAAAGAAATAGACTTACAAGTCCAGGAAGCGCACAGAACCCCAAACAAAAGGAATCCAAAGAGGACCACACCAAGACACATCATAATTAAAATGCCAAGAGCAAAAGACAAAGAGAGAATATTAAAAGCAGCAAGAGAAAAACAGTTAGTTACCTACAAGGGAGCACCCATACAACTGTCAGCTGATTTCTCAACAGAAACTATGCAGGCCAGACAGGAGTGGCAAGAAATATTCAATGTGATGAATAGCAAGAACCTACAACCAAGATTACTCTACCCAGCAAAGCTATCATTCAGAATTGAAGGGCAGATAAAGAGCTTCACAGATAAGAAAAACTAAAGGAGTTCATCACCACCAAACCAGTGTTATATGAAATGCTGAAAGGTATTCTTAAAGAAGAGGAAGAAGAAAAAAGTAAAGAGAAAAATTATGAACAACAAATACATATCTACCAACAAGTGAACTAAAAATCAAGTGAATTGAAAACCTGAGGAACAGAATAATCTGGTGGATATATTAGAATCAGGGGCATAGAAAGGGAGTGGACTGATAATTCTCAGGGGGAAAGGAGTATGGGGGGTTCATGAAGAGACTGGACAAAAATCATACACCTATGGATGAGGACAGTGGGGGGGGAGTAAGGGCAGAAGGTGGGGTGGGAACTGGGTGGAGGGGAGCTATGGGGGGAAAAAGGAGAAACAATTATAATAATCTGAATAAAGATTTATTAAAAGAAAAAAATGGTTCATGATATTATTATTCCATGTTCAGAATGCTGTTGTAAATGACCAATTGGAAAGTCAAGCAATAAGATAAACATAAGCAAAAATACTTTTTATTTTGTAAGTACTCATTTATAATCATTATAAACTGGCAGACTTTTATTTTAATAAAACAAAGAAAATGTACAAAAGTATATTTAATAGAATAAACATCATTGATAATTCCATCATGCACACAGACAATTACTCTTAACATTTTTGGTGATTTTTCTTATCCTGTGTCTATTGGTTTATACAGCTGAGGTCACACACAAGAGACAATTTGTTTTTCATTTTTTCTGTCAGTGCTATATTACAAATTTTTATTGTGGTTGACACTCCTTTTTTATTTTATTTTAATTTTTTAAAATAAATCTTTATTGTTCAGATTATTACAGTTGTTCCTCTTTTTTCCCCTCATAGCTCCCCTCCACCCCGCCCTCTGCAACTTACTGCCCCCCCCCCACCCCGCACTGTCCTCATCTATAGGTGTACGATTTTTGTCCAGTCTCTTCATGAACCCCCCATACTCCTTTTCCCCCGAGAATTGTCAGTTCACTCCCTTTCTATGCCCCTGATTCTATTATATTCACCAGTTTATTCTGTTCATCAGATTTTTTATTCACTTGATTTTTAGATTCACTTGTTGATAGATATGTATTTGTTGTTCATAATTTTTATCTTTACGTTTTTCTTCCTCTTCCTCTTCTTAAAGAATACCTTTCAGCATTTCATATAATACTGGTTTGGTGATGATGAACTCCTTTAGCTTTTTCTTATCTGTGAAGCTCTTTATCTGCCCTTCAATTCTGAATGATAGCTTTGCTGGGTAGAGTAATCTTGGTTGTAGGTTCTTGCTATTCATCACTTTGAATATTTCTTGCCACTCCTGTCTGGCCTGCATAGTTTCTGTTGAAAAATCAGCTGACAATCATATGGGTGCTCCCTTGTAGGTAACTAACTGTTTTTCTCTTGCTGCTTTTAATATTCTCTCTTTGTCTTTTGCTCTTGGCATTTTAATTATGATGTGTCTTGGTGTGGTCCTCTTTGGATTCCTTTTGTTTGGGGTTCTGTGCGCTTCCTGGACTTGTAAGTCTATTTCTTTCACCAGGTGGGGGAAGTTTTCTGTCATTATTTCTTCAAATAGGTTTTCAGTATCTTGCTCTCTCTCTTCTTCTGGCACCCCCATAATTTTGATGTTGGTACTCTTGAAGTTGTCCCAGAGGCTCCTAACACTATCTTCATATTTTTGGATTCTTTTTTCTTTTTGCTTTTCGGGTTGGGTGTTTTTTGCTTCTTTGTATTTCAAATCTTTGACTTGATTCTTGCGGTCCTCTAGTCTGCTATTGGGTCTCTGTATATTATTTTTTATTTCAGTCAGTGTATGCTTAATTTCTAGTTGGTCCTTTTTCATATCCTTGAGGGTCTCAATAAATTTATCGGCCTTTTCTGGAAAATTTTTGAAAAACCTTATAACCGTGGTTTTGAATTCTATATCCAGTCATTTGCTTTCCTCCATTTCTTTTGTTTGTGATCTTTTTCTTTGTCTCAGCATTTTTGCTGCTTCCCGGAGTTGATAGAGTGGCTTTGTGTGCTCCGTGTCCTATAGGGCCCAGTGGCTCAGCCTCCTCAGTTACCTGAGGTGGACACTCTTGGTGCACCCCTTTGTGGGCTGTGTGCACAGTCTTGTTGTAGTTAAGCCTTGATTGTTGTTGGTATCACTGGGAGGAATTGACCTCCAGGCCAATTGGCTGTGAGGATCAGCTGTGTCTATGATGGGAGAACTTCTATGCTGGAGACACCCTTATGAGACAAGACTTGCTTCAGTGGGGCTTTGGTGCTCACTGAGTCTGCCCCCTGAGTGTGTCTCTTATGGATCTGAGGAGTTGTAATCTGGATGGTCCCACTCTGACCCCTGGGTCCACTGGCTCTTGGATCTCCAAGGAGGTGCTAATTTAGCCTCTGCCTGAGGCCACCAAGCAGGAGCTATGGAGAGATCTGCAGATTCCTCTTCTTTGTTTGGGTTTTGGAGGTGCCCAGATGAGGCCCAGCTGTGAAGCAGTGCAAGCTGCTGTGGGGCCTTGGGCCTTCTTTTGGATGTTCTGGGTCTCACTAACTCAGCTTCAGTTTGTTAGGTAAGTTTAGAATTCAAAGGACCAGGCCATTCATATGCAAAAGCCTCTGCACTCAGCTTGGATGTGGGGGGGAGTCTCATGGCGGAGCAAGCAGCAATGGCTTCATGGGGCGGGATCTCAGGGCTGAGCAAACTGCAATGGCTTCCCATCAGCCCTTCCCTAAGAGGCCCCTGGGTCTCAGTGTCCCGCTATAATTTCTGCGAGCACCTCTGAGAGAAAGCCGCCCTCAAGTTTCGCCTGCTGCCAGACAGTCCAGTTTCTCCCCATATGCGTCTGGGTCCCCAGAGTCTTGCCTGGAACTGGAGTTCAGCACAGTTGGGAGCTTGTGTCTCCCTCCTGATTGAGAAAGCCAGCTGTGTACTCAATTGCCAGCCCTCTCTGCGTGCGCACCTCTGTACCTCTGCCTTCCGCAGCTCCTGTGAGTCTCAGTGTGCTTTTCTCTTTCCTTATAGTTGTAGAATTTCCACTCAGCCAGCCTTCCTGTGGTTCTGGATGATGTCCATTTTGTCTTCTAGTTGTAGTTTTGAAATTGTTGTGCGAGGCAGCAGTTCAGGTGTTTACCTATGCCGCCATCTTGGTTTCTGGTTGACACTCTTAAGTACCTACCTTATATCCACTCTTACCATATTTGTTAACAGAACCATGAGATTAAAGAGTAATCTTCAAGGTCCTTTGCAGCTAAGGGTGGTGATGTGACCCAGTTCTAAGCAGTGACGCATAAGGGGTGGCTGCTGCTGGTGGGGGTGGGGAATTCTGAGAAAACTTTTGAAAGGAACAGACTCAGCTAGCACATTACTTTGGGCCTTTTTTTGGTCCCTTCCCTCTTTTTCCTGTCTGGTATGCATACCTGATACACTAGGGTGAGGAGTGCAGCAGCCACATATATGGATGGTGGGACTGAGGATGAAAGACCCTGAATCCTTGGTTATATCATTAAGCATTCATACCAGCCTTCGACTGCATTTCTCTGGACTTCTTGATGTCTAAGAGAAAGGCTTTAAGCCACAGTTGTGTCAGGTTCTGTGTTACTCCCAGCCAAAAACAATATTGATGAATACATCTAGTGAATAAATTTTAAATGCCCCCCTTTGCATCATAAAGTGCTGTTGTGCATTTAATTTTATAAACTCATGCCTCGTCTTCTTTCAAAAAGGTTCTGCTTAGCTTATAATAAATGACATAAATAGTACAAAACTGTTTAAACCATAGCAACAGAAGAAAGTGAGAGTGAGGCAAGAGAAGGATAGTTATTCTAGAAAACCTAGGTGAGGGAGAGATATTGATGTTGATTCCAAAATTTACTTGTGAGTTTCTGGCACCAAACTCGTTATACGATGCCTCAAAATATACCAACTTATCAATTTCTTCCTAGCACAGAGTCCTAAAAAAATGTATCATGTGAATCTAGCAAAAGGATATTGAAAGCTATGAATGTCTTTAAAAGTACTTTTTATGAGTTGCAGCAATTTTTTTAAAATATTTTTTTGCTGATTTCAGAGAGGAAGAGAGAGAAATAGAAACATCAATGATGAGAGAGAATCACTGATCAGCTGCCTCCTGCATACCCCCTACTGGGGATCCAGCCCGCAACCTGGGCATATGTGCCCTTGACTGAAGTTGAACCTAGTACCCTTCAGTCCACAGGCTGAAACTCTATCCACTGAGCCAAACCAGGTAAGGCTAGAGTTGCATCAATTTTATCATATATTACCTAATACCAAATCTCAAAAAATGACAAAATATTTTTTTATATATATTTTATTGCTTTTTTACAGAGAGGAAGGGAGAGGGATAGAGAGTTAGAAACATCGATGAGAGAGAAACATCGATCAGCTGCCTCCTGCACACCTCCTTCTGGGGATGTGCCCGCAACCAAAGTACATGCCCTTGACCGGAATCGAAACTGGGACCCTTCAGTCCGCAGGCCGATGCTCTATCCACTGAGCCAAACCAGCTAGGGCAAAATGACAAAATATTAAACTGTAATCCAATTTGGCCTTTCTGCAAAAGTATAATTTCAAATTGTCTGTGCTGTCTTTCGTTTGTTTGCTTGTTTTTTGTCAAAACAGTTAATAAAAGCTGTATAAGATGGAAGAGAATTTGAAGGACATGTAGTTACCCCCTTGATCTTCATAGTCTATGTTTTCCCCTAGTTCCGTGGTCGGCAAACTGCGGCTCGCGAGCCACGTGTGGCTCTTTGGCCCCTTGAGTGTGGCTCTTCCACAGAATACCAAGGCCTGGGCGAGTCTATTTTGAAGAAGTGGCATTAGAAGAAGTTTAAGTTTAAAAAATTTGGCTCTCAAAAGAAATTTTAATCGTTGTACTGTTGATATTTGGCTCTGTTGACTAATGAGTTTGCCGACCACTGCCCTAGATGAAGCCAGATTGAAAAGAGGTCTCAAACTGGCACACCTTGTCCTGAGCTTCCAAAATTGCCTTCACCATGCTTGGCTTTATTAATACATTGAAGGACAGTATAATAATCTCATACAGAATCAGCTACAAAATTCATTGTCCAGATGTGGTTAGGGCTTTAGCCTTAGCAAGTGTCAGTAATTCCATATGAAAAAAATGGGCAATTTTTAAAAAATACCTAAATATCTGGAAGAGCTTTTATGCACCAACTTATTTGTTTGTTTTGTTCCTGAAGAACT
Organism: Plecotus auritus; assembly: GCF_963455305.1. Classification (NCBI taxonomy): domain Eukaryota; kingdom Metazoa; phylum Chordata; class Mammalia; order Chiroptera; family Vespertilionidae; genus Plecotus; species Plecotus auritus. Next base: position 143,769,049 of record NC_137770.1, read on the forward strand.
GGAATGCTTTTTGTACAACATAGATATATATTTGTTGTGTTTTTCTTTTGTTTCCAGAAAAGTTAGAAGCAAATTTTTATCCCAACCTTATCTATATATATATATATCGTTTCTGTGTAGTATTTATTTTCCAACTCAATTTTATTTATAATTTAAGTAAATAATATAATTTAAGTACATTTTATCTTCCCTCTCTAACTATAATTTCTCTTGATGTGAAGCTTTAAAACTTATATTTCATCACATATATGTGGCTTCAAATTCTTGGAGAATGAAGTGGAGTACAAATAATTAAATACAGGCAGTCAAAATAATTTGTCCAAGTATGTGGATTTATGGTTATCTGGCAATAAAGGGTTAGAACTAGAGAACCAAGGCATGATTGGTTAACACATACTCTCAAATATTGATAATGAAGCTTTTGGCCAGGTTTAAATTGCACACACTTTGTGACTAATGTCATTTACAAATGCTGGATAACAGAGCAAGGATAATCCTATGTAATAAAGAGCTAATATGCTAATTAGTCTGAACAGCAGATGACCATCCGGACAACCTTCCAGACGAAGTTGGGGCTGCGAGGGCCAAGGCAGTCGGGGCTGCGAGGGCCGAGTCCCTTGCATGAATTTCGTGCATCAGGCCTCTAGTAAGTACTATAATTAGCCCACTGTGCTTGATGCAATTCTAAATAGTCTTCATGTATCATATCATCTGCTCCTAACAGCAGCCCCTCCCCCCATTATAAGGTCAGTATTATTATTATCGTTGCTATTTTACAGATGAGGAGCCTGGGTACAAGGAATCCCTGTGGCTACCTAGAGGGATAGCCATAGGTTATTTAAAGCCCAGCTAGGTTAATGGCAATGTTGATTTCTTCGGCTTCTGCTAAAGAACCTGGTGGTGGTACTGCCAACACTCATCTTCAGAGACATCTTTTTGTTTTCTTCATTTTCTAAATTTTCAGTTATGCAATACAGTGTTGTTAACCATAGTCACCAGGTTTTACATGAGATCTTCAGATCTTATTCATCTTAGAGCTGAAAGTTTGTACCTTTTTCCCAGCCTCTCCGTATTTCCTCACCACCCCCACCACCAGCATTTTTCTACTCCCTATTTCTATGATTTTGGCTTTTTTTGTTTTTAGATTCCACATATAAGGGATACCATGCAATAGTTGTCTTTCTCTGCCTGAATTATTTCATTAGCATACTGACCTCAAGGTTTATCCATGTTGTCCCAAAGGGCAAGTTTTCCTTTTTCCCCTGGCTGACTAATATCTCATGATATATGTCATATCTTTATCCATTCATCCGTTGACAGACACTTGGTTGTTCTGACATCTGGGCTATTGTGAGTAACGCTGCAATAAACATGGGAGTGCAGATACCAATTTGAGATCATGATTTCATCTCCTTTGGATATATATCCAGAAGTGGAATTGCTGGATCATATGGTAATTCTATTTTTAATTTTTCTAGAGTGGCTGCACCAATTTGGGAAGAATCTTTGACTCTGCTCAGATGCTTTTTGGTAACTAGTTGAAAACCCTGAGTTCTTCCCCCCAAGCACAGGAGAGATCATCTCGGTCTGGAAGAACTTTGGGGGTAAGAGGTAACGATCATCCCCTTCCACGATAATAGCACCTCTTCCCAATGCCTGTGCAATGTTTGGCTTTGAGCAGGGCTGTGGCCAGACCATGGTGATTTAATTCCAAAACCCACCCTTGAAATCAGTGTAAACCAGAAAGGTGACAGGGGCTCTGAGAGTGATTCCATCAACCCCCACCTCCCAAGAATGTGACATCTAAACCACATCTACACAGAAAGTCCCCAGGTGCCCCAAAGTAAGCTTTAAATTTAGGGTCTTTGGAAAAATCACCTTGTCTCTGATCTGTGAGGTGCTGCCATTTTTGTGCAATTTCTATATGTACACAGTTGCCTGTTTCACTACTACACATGCCTGACAGCTCCTGCAAACATTGTCCAGAGTCACCCACCAGACAGGCCATGCAAAAACCTACAAAGTGTGGGCACAGATTCAAAAACTAAGAGCAGGCCTCTGAGAGTGGAGCCAGGGGCTGTAACTTCAAACCGAATGATCTTACTTAGCCAGCATGGAAAAACACCAAATATATTAGCATTTACGTGCATCATGGCTCTCACCAGCAGCTGAGCTCTCCATCTCAAGCCCCTCTTTCAGGGGTAAGGAGCATCCTGGACCCTGCAAACCTCTGGCTAGTAGATTCTAGCTGTGGATCATGCTCTCTGCCTTGTTCTTTTACCCCTGAGGGCATAATTGAGTGACTCTCCCTTTGTGTTATTGCAAGACAGGTGAGCCCCTTCACTTTCCCAATAAGGAGATAAACACTCATGGGCAAATGATCTGGTTAGACAGGAAATAATGCCATTTCCCCAATTCTTTCATGGCCAAGGTCTGTATTTTAAAATAAATGTTTATGACTGTCTATGTGCTAATGAATAGGCAACTTTTAATCAGAGGACAGAAAGGATGATGACAGCCAATCTGACTTCCAAGAGTAGGAAGAGTAATGGGCAATATTATTGTCCAGGGGCTGGACCCCCTCTTACCACCACTCCCAAATCTGTATCATAAGACAGAATTTTAAAGATTTCCTTGGCTCTCTCCCAAACGCATTCATTAGGCATTGCTGTCCTCAAGAAGCTTTAGAGAACATGTGGAAGTCCAAGCTACACAGAAAAATGGGGAAGGAGGAGAGGGTCACCCAGGCCAGACACACTGGGGGAAAGGAGGGTCTATGCCAGGGGTGGGCAAACTTTTTGACTCGAGGGCCACAATGGGTTCTTAAACTGGACCGGAGGGCTGGAACAAAAGCATGGATGGAGTGTTTGTGTGAACTAATATAAATTCAAAGTAAAGGAGCGGAGGGGAGAACAAGAGAACCGGATAGAACAGCTGGATCCGGCCCGTGGGCCATAGTTTGCCCAAGGCTGGATGCTCTCTTCTGCTAAGCTGGCCATTGGGAGGTGCGCAGGCTCCCCATCGTCAAGGATGTCAGGAGGGTTGAGCAAGAGAAGATGGGTTAGGGATGGGGCTTGTAGGCTTGTAGGGGACTAGGGACCAGAGAAGGCAATGCTGACCTCATGAAAGCTCCATTTTTGAACACTTGGAGCAGGCCTTTGCCCCAAGTGAGCAGCAGGAACAAGCAGCATGGCCAGTGTCCCAGAGCGTTCCCAGAAGTGCTTCCAGGTTACCTACTGCATCCCCAACCTGAAGTGCCCTGACAGGGACATGCCACCAGCTGAGCAGACACCACTTCTTACTCCTAATATATGCAGATTTAAATAGTACTTTCAACACATTTTGCAAGCCAAGAAAGAGACTGTTTTTTTGCCATCCCATCTGCTCAACTCCTCCCTCATTTTTCCCGCAGAGAGCTGCTACTTCACTCTCAGATGGGGGTCCCATGATTGGAGATTAAGGAAAGGAAAAAAATTAAGAGAGTGGTACTGTCCTCACTTTGCTGGATGGCTTTGAGCTCTGGGACCTGAGGGGATGGCCAAGCAAATATTCAAAGCTGACTCTTTCTTTCATGGAGTTTTTCCAGTGCTCTTTGGCTAGGTCTCTTGGAGCATCTCTAATGTCCTCATCTGGCATCTCCTCACTTTTTATGCAGCCCTGTTGTGCAGGATTCAGCTCTCTCCTGCAGGACCCACCAGCCAGTCCACCTAGAACCCTCCACCATCCCTGGGCTCAACAACCCTAGGAGTGCAGGTCAATCCTTGGCTGTGCCGTCAAAGTGACAGGCCGGTCAGCCTCTCTCTGGGCTTTGCGGCTGAGTCAGATCTCAATCCACTTTAGGCAAAGGGCTGACCCAGCTCTCCTTGTCTCACAACTGCAGGAAAAGTTCTGTGTTCTCCACGGGCTTCCATTGAAACCTGCCCCCCTCTAAACTTGGTGTTAGAAAGTAACACCCTCACCCCTTCATGCAAAGAGGCAGAATGGAAACTGCAAGCTCCGCAGCCACCCTCTCCAAAGACATTTCTGCAACAATCTTCCTGCAAAATTTTCTTCAGCACTTTAACCCTTGTTCTCTAAGTGGGTGAAGGAGTTTGAGTCATTGATAAATAATTCCTGTGTTCCCACTGTAAATTTTGCACTTGGTGGGAGTTGGAGGGGTATCTTGTCTCTCACTCTCAGTGGCGTTCAGACATCCACTGTAGAGTCCCCTCAGTTGACCGTGAGGCCTGGAGAGTCGAACACCCTGTTCCACCCGCACCGCCCTGTTCAATCCCATAGTCCTAATGAAGTAGACACATTATCCTCCTGTTACTCGCAAGGACACTGAAGCAGATAGCAGTGACCTCGGTGGTAAAGCTGGACCTTGGATTCAGGTCTTTCTGACTCCAGCCGGTGCTCCTAACTGCCAAATTAGCTCCCTAGTTTAAACTTAATGCAAATTGCTTTGAAGGCAAATAAAATTAAGTTGTTTGGGTTTATTTTGAATTATACTAAATGAAAAGAAATACAACTTCAAAAGAGAACCAAACTGTTTTTGTAGTAATGTGAGTTCGTTCACTTAAGTACATTGCTGTAAATTGTATTTGCAAACTGCAGATTTCAGGAACTCAATGGAACAGATACTGTTATAGTAAATGAGCCAAAGTGGCCTCTGTGTATTGGACCCTGTGTTGTTTAGTCCTCCATTACAGGCTGAGACTCATGAGGTGGACATTCTAACTTTTACACACTGATTATTTTAAAAGTAGGCCAAATAAGCAGATTGTAAACCACCTGCTTTTCACACCTCACCCCAATTCTATTGTCATGGATAACACAGTCTTGTGGTTATGAAGCCACAAGTTGCTTTGGCTGGCCTGTCAGAGCTCTCTGACCCGGATGCTGCTGAGCAATATCACCTGGACAACAAGCCACTCTCTGGCCTCCCTCGCCCGTGAAATTTCCCTTGCCCCTTCCCCTCTGGCTAGTGAACCCCCATGCTGTAGCATCTGCACAGACTCCTTCTGTGAGGGACACCCCCCTACAAACATGTGTAAGAACCCACTCAGTAAAGCTTTACTTGCATGCCACTGCCTCTTGGGGTTGGACATTTTCCCTGACTAGCCCCAAATCTCTCAAACCCCAACAAATACACAGTAAGTGGGAAATGAATTCAGGAGCAGAGAGATTAGCCATTCCACTCCTATTTTTTCTTTCTTATTTCAAGATCCTTAATATTACTAGTGTGCTCTTTTTTCTAGTCTCACTAAGTTTGGTGATCACTGAATACTTGTGAGCATGTGTAAGCACTTACTTGTACATTGACCAACATAAGGTGGATCCTAGCAATGAGTTATTTAGCCTTGCCCTAAGTTCTCATATTTGCAAAATCATGGATTTGATGTGTCAGTTAATGTTTCTAGCATACATAATAAACTCAAAACTGTTTTTTTTAAAGGCCATACGTGGACTAAAATATCATTTGTACACACTTTGGGACACACTGACCACGTTACAAGACTTTAGGGTGAGTCACAAGGTCCTTCAAGGCCTCTTGCTCCCACTTTTCCCCTTAAACATTGAGCTCGTTCTAGATATACCAGACGTCCTCCTTCTTGCCATGTTATTTCATGGCTCTGCCTTGGTATGTTTTTTGTTTGTTTGTTTTTTAATTTAAATTCTTTGTTGTTTAAAGTAGTACATGAGTCTCCTTTTTCCCCCACATTGACCTCTCTCTGGCCGCTCCCACCCCTCAGCACATGCCCTCACCCCACTACTGTCTGTGTTCATTGGTTATGCACATATGCATGCATACAAGTCCTTTGGTTGATTTCTTACCCCCTCACCGCCCCCCCACCCCCCGTTTCCTCATAGGTTGGACAAGCCTTTGTATGTTTTATAGTATGAGTGTCCTTTCCCTCTGTCTGGGACAATCTTGTTGAGTTTTTGAGACTGAGCTTGTACATGACCCCCGTGGGGATGCCTTTACTCACCACCCTCTCAGTAGATCTTTGTCCCACCCACCCTCTTCAAGCAGAGTCACTCACCACCACCCCCCCCCCCACCAGGTCTCCCCTTGCCTGCATCTCCCTATGGTCTTTAGATCCGTAGGAAGTTAGGGACTTACAGGTTTTTGTATTCCTAGTGCCAATAGTAATTCCAAACACTAAGGGAACACTCAGCAAATGTTTTAATAATTGCTATTCTGATTTTCTTTTAGTTTAATAGCATTGACCTACAGTTTGCCTGTGGGCTGAGTGTGTGGAAGCAGAGAGGAAGAGAGAGGGAAGCTGAAGGGGTGGAGAGGGAAAAGGATGTTATAGTGCTCTTTTTATGATGCACTGCCTTGAAAAATTCAAGACAGAGAAATGAGATTTTCTGTTTATTTCTCCTGTCTACCAAGGTCCCACTGACATAGCAGGAATAATTTCTTTTCTTTCTTTCTTTCTTTCTTTTTTCTTTTTTTTTTTTTTAAGAAATGGAAGCATAACAGAGAAAATAAGAAGGGAAATCACCTTAGAACAGGAAATTTGAGGAAATCTTGAAAGAGGATGCAGTAGGTAGGGAAGCTTAAAGAAAACAGCAGCCCGGGGCAACCCTCCCCAGCACCAACCTCAGCTCATGACTCCCCAACAAATAAAAAGAGTGGGAGAGGGCTGGCAGCTAACCCAGAGTGATTAATTGATGGCTTGTATTCAGAACAGCTGAGGCAGTGGGATCCCTGCCCCTTCCCTGCTCTCCCCTCTTTCCAGAGCATCTGCTCTGGCAGAACAGGGCCTTAGAGCTGCCCTCTAAAGACAGTTATTTAATTGTTAAGGCTCCTCAAGTGGGAGGGGCCTCAAAAAAGGCAAAGCAATTTGAAATAACTCTGGACTCTCACAAGGGATAATAGAAGGGACAAAGGAGCAAAGCAGCTTTGCCCCAGAAGGATGTTCAGTGAAATCCTCCATTGGCCAATTAATAGCTATTCTTATTTTGGCATCTGGGCTTGAGATAGGGCAGCTTGCCTCCTTGTTGATGCCTGTATATGTCTAAAGCAAAGCCTGCCAGTGAACACAACCTGCCCATGTCCTTAGGACACTGGTCAGGCCAACCATTCAAGGGATGTTTCTGTTAGGGAACAGACCTGCTCAACCATACTAACTAATCTGGTCTTTCAGTCACAAACGTGAGTGGACCACCCAGAATCACAAGATATTTTAGGAGAGTCAGCAGCATAAAACAAAAAGACCAAGATGAATTTACTGATCAACCGTCTCCAAAGAGAATAGGTAATTTAGAGAAAAGAGGAAAATCTTAAAATTTGTATTAATAACCACTGAGGGATTCGAGACATTGTACCCATAAAACATGATAAGACTATTAAAAAGGAGCAATCAGAAGACAAGAAAAAGTTATGGAAAATTAAAAGTATGATTTCTCATGTGAGAAATGTAATAGAAAATCTACATAATAAGGGTAAAGAGTATACAGGTCATGTGGAAAATGAAGTTTAGGAATTATCCAACATTATAGAAAAACTGGAGGCCTGGTGCATGACTTCGTGCACCAGTGGGGTCCCTTGGCCTGGCCTGCAGGATCGGGCCGAAACCGGCTCTCAGACATCCCCTGAGGGGTCCCGGATTAAGAGAGGGTCCCGGCTAGGCCAAGGGACCACACCAGTGCACGGGGCTGGGGAGGGACATGGGAGGTTGGCCAGTCTGGGAGGAACCACTTGAGGGTTCCAGGGCATGTCCAGCCCATCTTGCTCAGTCCCATCAGCCAGACCCTAGCAGCAAGCTCACCTACCAGTAGGAGCATCTGCCCCCTGGTGGTCAGTGCATGTCATAGTGAGAGGTTGAGCGGCCTTAACATATCATTAGCATATTATGCTTTGATTGGTTGAAAGGATGACTGGACAACTGGACACTTAGCATATTAGGCTTTTATTATATAGGATAATAGTTAGGAAATGTGAGAGAAAAGTTTAACGAGATGGATAATATCTCCCAAAGTCCAATATCTGATTAATTTAAAAAAACAACTAAAACCATTAAAGAGAACAAGTAATCAAACAAATGTCTGAAAAAGAATATATTTGAGCTAAATAAAGACATGTATTTTTAAATGGAAGAGGTCCACTGCTTTCTGGGCAAAGTGAATGAATAAAGATTCACACTTGGACATAACCTGGTAAAATTTCAGAACTCCAAAGACCCTAACAGCTTACTGAGGAGGACAATCCAGATCACCTACAATGGAATTAGAATCATATTGGCAATAGACCTTCACCAACAATATTGAGCACTAGAAAATAGTGCCTTCAAAAATCTCAAGGAAATTATTTTAAATCTAGAATTCTATAACAAGCCAAAATATTGACCAGTGTTAAGGTGTAACAAAGACATATATATGTAAGAAATTTTTTTCCTACAGGTACTCCATAAATATGAACCATCAGTATAAGAAATCCTATCTAATAAAAGGGTAATATGCAAATTAACCATCACTCCATCACAAAGATGGCAGAGCCCATAGCCACAAGATGGTGGCGCCCAGTCCTCTCAGCCCCGCCAGAGTCCCCCAGTCCCAGGGGGGGTGGCCACTGAGAGTGGGCAGCGTGAGCAGCCTGGCAGAATGCTTGCTTCGTTGCCGCAGCAACAAGGCAAGTGTTCTGCATCCAGCCGCGGATGGGCCTCTGGCCAGGCCGGGGTGCAGATGGGCCTCTGGGCCACAGAGAGCCTTTGGGCAGCAGGCACAGAGCCGCCAGGTCCCGCAGAGAGCTACTGGTGCATGAATTCATGCACAGGGCTACTAGTAGGACAATATGATACAAGAAACTGTGTCAGTTGAATATGAATTATGAAGAATTTAAGAAGCTGCAAATATATTACAACTAGAGGCCCAGTGCACAAAATTCGTGTACAGGTAGGGTCCCTAGGCCTGGCCGGCAATCAGGGTCGATCAGGACCTTCCGCTGCCAGCTGGGTGCTTCCTTCATTCCACATCACCCCCTGGTGGTCAGCGTATGTCATAGCAAGCAATCAAACTCCCAGTCTCCCAGTCGAACTCCTGAGGGGGCACTTTGCATATTAGTCTTTTATATATATAGATAGCATCTGGTGATGCTTGAACCTTGGACATCCTCCTGCAAGTAGTAAGTTATTAGCCCAGGGTTACAAATCTTGCTCCATGCATTCACTCACATTACTTAATACTGCAACAACACTGCAAATGTTGTTGAAGTGGATTTAAAGGTTTTAATTTTTATTTAAAAGGCATTGATTGGAGAAACCAAGATGGCGGCATAGGTAAGCACCTAAACTGCTGCCTCACACAACAATTTCAAAACTACAACTAAAAGACAGAACGGACATCATCCAGAACCACAGGAAGGCTGGCTGAGTGGAAATTCTACAACTAGAAGGAAAGAAAAAAGCTCACGAAGAATCAGAGGAGCGGCAAAAGGCTGAGGTACGAAGACGCACACAGAGAGGAAGGGCGGCTGAGTGCCTGGCAGACTTTCTCTGGTGGGAGGGGGAAGGAAGCACCCGACTGCACTGAACCCCAGTTCCGACTGCACTGAACCCCAGTTCCGGGCGAAACCTCGTGGACCCAGGCTCATACGGGGGAGTCTGGACTGTCAGGTAGAGAGAAAGGCACACGGAGACTCAGAGACTCGGGGGAGCTGCGGCGGGCAGGGGTCTGGAGGCGTGCGCGCAAGTGCTCGCAGAGAAAGCTGAATCCGGAGGTTGCCACAGGCATTCCCTAGCAGAAGGGAGTCGGAAGCTCCTGACTGCACTGAACCCCAGTTCTGACTGCACTGAACCCCAGTTCCGGGCGAGCCCCTGGGGACCCACGCTCTTACGGGGGGAATCTGGACTGTCAGGCGGAAACTCAGGGGAGCCGCGGAAGGCAGAGGTCTGGAGGCACGCGTGCAAGGGCAGGGCTGACGGGAAGCCAAGACTGCCTGCTCCGTCCTGAGACTCCACCCCATCTAAGCTGAGCACAGAGGCTTTTGCAATTTTGCAAGTCTGGTCCTATAAGGCTGTCTCCAGCACCGAACTTCTCCCAGCATAGACACAGCTGATCCCCACAGCCAACTGGCCTGGAGGTCAATTCCTCCCAGTGATACCAACAACAATCAAGACTTAACTACAACAAGGCTGTACACACAGTCCACAAAGGGGTGCACCAAGAGTGTCCACCTCAGGTAACTGGGGAGGCCGACCCACTGGGCCATATAGGAAACGTAGCACACAAAGCTACCCTACCAACTCAGGGAAGCAACGACAATGCGGAGACAAAGAAACAGATCACAAATGAAAGAAATGGAGGAAAACAAACGACTGTATAAAGAATTCAAAATCATGGTTATAAGGTTTTTCATGAATATCCTAGAAAAGGCCGATAAATTTAGCGAGACCCTCGAAGATATGAAAAAGCACCAGCTAGAAATTAAACATACACTGACTGAAATAAAAAATATTATACAGAGACCCAACAGCAGACTAGAGGAACGCAAGAATCAAGTCAAAGATTTGAAATACAAAGAAGCAAAAAACACCCAACCCGAAAAGCAAAAATAAAAAAGAATCCAAAAATATGAAGATAGTGTTAGAAGCCTCTGGGACAACTTCAAGCGTACCAACATCAGAATTATGGGGGTGCCAGAAGAAGAGAGAGAGCAAGATAATGAAAACCTATTTGAAGAAATAATGACAGAAAACTTCCCCCACCTGGTGAAAGAAATAGACTTACAAGTCCAGGAAGCGCACAGAACCCCAAACAAAAGGAATCCAAAGAGGACCACACCAAGACACATCATAATTAAAATGCCAAGAGCAAAAGACAAAGAGAGAATATTAAAAGCAGCAAGAGAAAAACAGTTAGTTACCTACAAGGGAGCACCCATATGATTGTCAGCTGATTTCTCAACAGAAACTATGCAGGCCAGATGGGAGTGGCAAGAAATATTCAAAGTGATGAATAGCAAGAACCTACAACCAAGATTACTCTACCCAGCAAAGCTATCATTCAGAATTGAAGGGCAGATAAAGGGCTTCACAGATAAGAAAAAGCTAAAGGAATTCATCACCACCAAACCAGTATTATATGAAATGCTGAAAGGTATTCTTTAAGAAGAGGAAGAAGAAAAAAGTAAAGATAAAAATTATGAACAACAAATACATATCTATCAACAAGTGAACCTAAAGATCAAGTAAACTAAAAATCTGAGGAACAGAATAAACTGGTGAATATAATAGAATCAGGGGCATAGAAAGGGAGTGGACTGACAATTCTCAGGGGGAAGGGGTATGGGGGATACAGGAAGAGACTGGACAAAAATCGTACACCTATGGATGAGGACAGTGGCGGGGAGGTAAGGGCAGAGGGTGGGGTGGGAACCAGGTGGAGGAGAGCTATGGGGGAAAAAAGGAGAAACAATAGTAATAATCTGAACAATAAAGATTTATTAAATTTTTTAAAAAGGCATTGATTACTTAATTATTGTCACTGAAGAGAGTGCAAATAAATGCCAATAGTAAAATTAATGATATAGCTAACAATAATCAAGAGTATGAGGGGTGGGCAGAAGTAACAGAAAAAAACCACTCTGCTAAATTGGCCTGGGGGTCAACCGGAAAAGGGGCTTTCCACTTAACTTCATTCACATTAAATTTTTTAAAAGAACAGCTTCTTGGCCAAACCAAGCACTTCTGCAGGCCTTGGTTGACGATCATTGTTAGAGGGTCAGGCTCTAGATCTAAATGATGAATCAGCTTATTATCTTAATTGTTGCTTATCCAAGCACACCATCTACTTTTGTGACAAATGGATTTTTCTATTCAAGGACTTGTCATTAACTGATATTAATTAAATACCTCAGTAATTTAATTTTTTAAAAAATCAAAATACAGAAAGAAAAAAATAGGAAAGGGATCATGGAAATGGAGAAACTGCAGAGGCAAAATACAATTTGTTAATAGAAGCATCAGCACTTATCAAAACCAAACTGGTGCTACAATCTGAAGATTTTCTTATCTCTTCTAAGAAAAAGTATGCAGTCAGGATATTTTGTTTCTGTGTAGAAATTCAGAGAAAACTGTTATAAAAACTGAAAATAGTAAGCAGCTAGAAGGGCCCAGATGTTTATTTAGGCTTCTCTGGTCTCCCCGGGGCCCAGCTCATATTTCAACATGAGAGTACTAAAGCGTCCTTGGCTGGTGGCCACTGTTTGCAATGCACTGAGGCAAGCCTGGATCGAGTGTAGCCTGACAAACATTTTGTTAACTTACAATTTATTTAGAGACATTAATTGAACCAGTGTGATTAAAACTTTTTTAGTTAGCAGAGTTTAGGATGGGTAACTCAATAGCTCTGCAATTTTCCAATAGGCCTAAATGTCTGTTTAGACATAATATGTCTAATATATCTATTATATGCTCAAACATCTGATCTGTTACATTTTCACCCTACATTTTGGTTTGTTGATGGAGTTAGCTCAATTTAAATAAAAATGATTCCACCCAACACACAATTTCTCTCATGTGGTAAATTTAAACTACAAACCCTAACCTGAATTATAATTGTACAGTAGAACCTCGGTTCTAGAACTTAATTTATTCCGGAAGCCTGTTCAAGAAGTGATTTGTTTGAAAACTGAATCATTTTGTCCCATTAGAAATCAAGTAAATTGAATTATTTCATTCCAGATCCCCAAATGATTCTGTTTTAACTTTCTTATATACAGTACATATCTAATATACTGTTTAATATATAAATAAACACTTTAAAAACAAAAAGACATGAAATGTAAATGAAAATTTAACAAAAAGGAAATGTATAGCAAAAAAATGAAAATTTACACACACACTAAAACTCACTGTACCTTTAATATTGAAATCTATTAATGACTAAATATGGAGAGGAGGGATGGAGCAATGGAGGGATGTTATTTTTTGGAAGGAGAGTCTCCTTCCATAAAAACGTCAGGTAGCTGTTCTTCTAGGGTTCTTTCCCTCGTTTTTCTCTTTGCTCCACTAGAACTTGCTTCAGGCTCACTAAAAACCTATCCAATAATATTTGTTTTGCGTGCAGCTTTATTTTTATTTCTGAACCATTTTTCTAATATTTATTATTATTTTTATCATTATTACTTTTAAAAATGTATGTATTTTTTAATGTTGACAGTATTACAGATATCCCCCATTCCTCCCTTTACCCTCCTCCATCCTGCCCCTTCCCCTCCCCATGCCTGTGTTTTAACACTCGCCTGAAGTGAAACACTGCATTGTCACTGAATAAGATTATCTCATGGTTTGCTGCTTCTTTGTCAGGATGATACATACTCTTGAATCCATAATGAAACATTTAAATATATGTGGTATTCCATAGCAAATTTCGTGCTTGAAACTGAAAAAAGGTATTTAGGGTTTAATTTATTTTAAAATATATTTTTCTCTCATTATGACTCCAACTAGGTATACACCTCAATTAATTATGTATATATAACAGCTATACCAACAATTGCATGTTATATAATACTAGTGGCCCAGTGCATGAAATTCATGCACATTAAAAGGGGATTAATTAGAGGAAATATTTTAATATTGTGATTTGCCCTTTCTCTATAATAGAAGTGTCAGAGATGAAAGAAAATTAGTAAAATGTATATGAAAATCTTCCTCCTGTCAGAGTCTGGGGCATGCTGTGGGACCCAGAGTCAAGTCCCTGCCCACCCATACATGCCTCAAAATCACACAAGATCCAGACCCGGCCGGCCCCACCCCTGTCAAGCCCCGCCAGATGGGGGGGAGGGGTGCAGCCTCAGGTCCCCCAGCCCGGCTCCAGGTGGGGGACTGCAGCCTCAGGTCCCCTGTCAAGCCCCACCATGCAGGGGGTGCAGCCTCAGGTCCCCCGGCGCACCCTCAGGTCCCTCTGCCTGGTGCTGGGGCAGGGGGCGTGGCCTGAGGTGGAGGGGTGCAACCTCAGGTCCCCCATCAAGCCCCACCAGGCAGGGAGTGTGGCCTGAGGTCCCCCGTCAAGCCCCGCTGGGTGGGGGGAGAGACCTGAGGTCCCCTGGTCCGGTGCCAGGGTGGGGGGCATGGCCTGAGGTCAACTGTCAAGCCCCACGGGGCAGGGGGCATGGCCTGAGGTTCCCTGTCAAGCCCCACCAGGTGGGGGGCACAGCCTCAGGTGCCCCAGCCTGGCTTCCGGGGGCATGGCCTGAGGTCCCCAGTCAAGCGCCGCTGGGCAGGGGCGCAGCCTCAGGTCTCCCACCCTGGCCCTGCACCACACAGCCTCAGGTCCCTGCTGATCGCTCGTTACAGCCTCCGCTGTGGGTGCAGCCATCTTGTGTTACGGGAACCCCGCCTCCACTGTGGATGTAGCCATCTTGTGTTATGGGAACCCCGCCTCCACTGTGGGCACAGCCATCTTGTGATGGCATGAGGGTTAATTTGCATATTACCTCTTTATTATATAGGATTATATTACAACGCAATGTATATATTTAATGTACCAAACATTTTATTCTTGTGCTCTGGGGCAATGATCAAAAAGTTACATACTTAAAAATAAAATTAAATGAAATTAAAGGGGATTTTGAGCTCAAATTCCTGACTCCCTCCCCTTTTGATTCTAAGGCCACTCAGGCAGTTGTCTACTATTATTGAAGCCTAGAGGAATCCTCAAATACATCTGAGGCCTTGAGTTCTAGGGCAGATATTACAGGTTCAGAACATCATTGTTTACAAAGTTAGAACTCAAAAGCTGTGAAAGAGGCTTCTCTGAATGGTGCAGCAGGGGTAAAGACAATAGGTGGCATTGTGCCTGGGATAAGGGGTACCAGCTGTATTGAGTAGCTACCTCTCTTCTACCATTGGTCAATAAATCTCAGTTCCCCACCTATTGAGGAAATTTATACCTAAAGATATAAATTAGCCAAAAGACCACTAACCATTTAGGAGGATACTATAACTTGAAGGAGACATGTTACTCAACAATGAAAGCAATTGGTGCCTAAGAGGGAAGACTTATTTGAAGAATAAAAGAGCACTCTAATAGCATGTTGTAAGTGTTGAAGGATGTACAATTAACGCACAAAGGAAGTTTTCTGAAAGAATAGAACTTGATTGTGCACTTAAAATTTTTAAATTCAATTAACTGAAAAGCAGAATGGTCACTGCTAAACACTCCATCAGAGTTTAAGTAGACTGAATGGAGAACATATTCCACCATACAGAGCAAATCATGAGCTGGGTAGAAAAAAATTACAAATTTTATAAGTTCCAGAAGAAAAAGATAGGGGTCTTTGGATTGATCGAGATCAAGTTATAGGCCAGAATAATGAAAAAAGCTGGTCATGTCCTAGTGAAATTCCTATATCCCAAGGAAGAAGTCTTATAAATTTTCAGTCAAAGAGAATACATATGAGTCTTCTCATCTTCAATTCTGAAAGTTAGAAAATACTAAAATCACATTTAGAGAGCATGTAGAGATCAAAGGATCCATCACACAGCAAAGTGATGGCTAAATAAAAGACATTTTCAAACACAAAGAGCTCAGAAAAATATACAACTATGTATATACAGCATGATCATGTGGGATTTATTCTAGGAATACCAGGATGGTTCAACATAGGAAAAATCAAACAATATAATATACTACATTAACAGAATAAAGAACAAAAACCTTACAATCTCAAATGAAGCAGAAAAATCATTTGATAAAATTCAACATCCTTTCATGATAAAAACATTCAACAAACTAGGAAAGAATAGACATTATTTCAACACTAGTGGCCCAGTTCATGAAATCTGTGCACATTAAAAGGGGATTAATTAGAGCAGTGGTTCTCAACCTTTCTAATGCCGCGACCCTTTAAAACAGTTCCTCATGTTGTGATGACCCCCAACCATAAAATTATTTTTGTTGCTACTTCATAACTGTAATTTTGCTACCGTTATGAATCATAATGTAAATATCTGTGTTTTCCGATGGTCTTAGGCGACCCTGCTAGTGGTTCTCAACCTGTGGGTCGTGATGTAAATATCTGTGTTTTCCGATGGTCTTAGGCAACCCTGCTAGTGGTTCTCAACCTGTGGGTCGTGACCCACAGGTTGAGAACTGCTGCTGTAGAGCCTAAGACCATCAGAAAACAGATATTTACATTATGATTCATAACAGTAGCAAAATTACAGTTATGAAGTAGCAATGAAAATAATTTTATGGTTGGGGGTCACCACAACATGAGGAACTGTATTAAAGGGTCATGGTATTAGAAAGGTTGAGAACCACTGAATTAGAGGAAATATTTGAATATTGCTATTTGCCCTTTCTCTATAATAAAAGTGTCAGAGATGAAAGAAAATTAGTAAAATGTATATGAAAATCTTCCTACTGTCAGAGTCTGGGGCACACTGTGGGACCCAGAGTCAAGTCCCTACCCACCCATGGCGCCTCAAAATCGCGAGAGATCCAAACCCAGCCAGCCCCACCTCCATTGGGTGAGATCCAGACCCAGCTGGCCCCACCCCCATCAAGCCCCGCTGGGGGGGGTGTGGCCTGAGGTCCCCCGGCCCAGCACCGGGGCAGGGTCACACCTTGAGATCTCCCATCAAGCCCCGCCTGGTGGGGGCACGGCATGAGGTCCCCTGTCAAGCCCCGCCAGGCAGGGGGCGCAGCCTCAGGTCCCCCGGCCCCGGGTGGGGGGAGCACCCTGAGGTCCCCCGACCCAGCACTGGGACAGGGACGCACCTTGAGGTCCCCTGTCGAGCTCTGCCAGGCAGGGGGCATGGCCCAAGGTCCCCCATCAAGCCCTGCAGGGCGGGGGGGGGGGGCATGGTCTGAGGTCCCCCTGGCCTGATGCCAGGGCGGGGGGCACAGCCTGAGGTCCCATGTCAAGCCCCACCAAGAGGGGGGCACAGGCGCAGGTCACCTGCCCCAGCCCAGTGCCACGCAGCCTCAGGTCCCTGCTCATTATGGGAACTCAGCCTCTGCTGTGGGTGCAGCCATCTTGTGTTATGGAAACCCTGCCTCTGCTGTGGGTGCTGCCATCTTTGTGACGGTGTGATGGTCAATTTGCATATTCCCTCTTTATTAGATAGGATAATGAATACCATATATGAAAAGCCCAGAGTCATCATGCTCAATGGTGAAAAACTGAAATCTTTCCCTCCAAGATCAGAAACAATGGAAGGATGCCCACTCTTGCCACTTTGATTTAACTCAGTTCTGGAATTCTGGTAAGTTAAAGATAATAAATTGGAAAAAAAAAAAAAACTAAAATTATCTCTCTTCACAAATAACATGATCTTGTGTAGAAAACTCTAGAGATTCCACACCAAAGAAAATCTCTGTGACCTAATAAAAGTTTAGCAAAGTTGTAGGATACAAAATCAACAAACAAAAGTCAGTTGTGTTTCTGTATGATAAAAATGAACAATTAGAAAAGGAAATTAAGAAAACAATCCCAATTTATAACAGCATCAAAAAGAATTAAATAGGAATAAACAAAACTAAAAGAGCAAAAGACTGAAAAACTACAATTTTTTTCTGAAATTAAAGAAAATACAAATAAATGGAAAGGCATCCTGTGTTGATGAATTAGAAGACTTAATATTGCTAAAATTTCCATCATACCTAACAAGATCTAGAAATTCAATGCAATCTCTATCAAAATACCAAATGGCATTTATTTGGCAGAAATAGAAAAAAGTCCTAAAATTCTATGGAATCTGAAAGGACAACAAATAGCCAAAGCAATATTAAGGAAGAAAAACAAGAGGAGATCTCACACTTCCTGATTTCAAAACATATTATAAAGCTACTGTGATCAAAACACTGTGTAGTATTGGCATAGAGATCAATAGAACAGAATAAAATACCCAGAAATAAGCCCTCACCTATATTTTACCATATGGGATGAAGACTACACAATGGGGAAAGGATTGTTTTTTCAACAAATAGTGTTGGGAATATTGGATATCCACCTGAAAAAAAAAATGAAGTTGGATCCTTACCTTACACCATATATAAAAATTAATTCAAAATGGATTAAATATTTAAATGTAAAACCTGAAACCATAAAACTGCCAGAATAAAACATAGGGGGAAAGTTTATAACATTGGATTTGACAATGATTTCTTGGTTATGAGACCAAAAACACAAGCAACAAAAGCAAAAACAGACAAATGGCACTACCTCAAACTTAAAAACAGCAAAGGAAACAATCAACAGCATAAATAGGCAACCTGTAGAATAGAAGAAAATATTTTCAAACCATATATTTCATAAGGGGTTAATATCTAAACTATATAAAGACTCTTACAACTCACCAAAAAACAACAACAAATAACCCAATTTAAAAAAATGGTCAAAGGACTTGAATAGATATTTCTCCAAATGAGATATACAAATGGCCTAAAGCACATGAAAAGATGCTCAACATGGAAAACGTGAATCAAAATCATAATGAGATATCACCTTACATTCATTAGGATGACCATTGTAAAAATAAAGATAAACAGAAAATAAAAAATGTTATGAAAATGTGAGAAATGTGAATTCTTGTGCATTGTTCATTGGAACATAAAATGGTGCAGTCATTATGGTAAAGAGAATGGAAGTTTCTCAAAAAGTTAAAAAATATAATTATGTAATACAGCAATCTCACTTCTAGATATATATCCAAAAAATTAAAGCATGATCTTGAAGAAATATTTGCACACCCATACTCATGGGTGCATTATTCACAATAGCCAAGTGGTAGAATCAATCTAAATATCTATCAATAGACAAGTGGATAAAGAAAATATGGTATATGCATATAATGGAATATTATTCAGCCCTAAAAAAAGAAGGAAATTCTGCCATATGCTACAACATGGATGAACCTTAAAGACATTGTGCTAAGTGGAATAAGCCAGTCACAGAAGGACAAATACTACATGATCCCACTTACTGAGGAGCCTAAAATAGTCAAACTCTTAGAAACAGAAAGTAGAATGGTGATTTCCAGGGCCTCTGGATAGGGGGGAAAATGGAGTTGTTGTTTAATGGATATGGAGTTTTAGTTTTGCAAGATGAAATAGTTCTAGGAATTTGTTGTGCGACAATGTGCATAAGTTAACAGTACTGTAGTGTATGCTTAAACATGGTTATGATGGTGAATTATATGAGATGTGTTTTTTACCACAATTTAAAGAACCCACCTCAAAGAACAATAAGAATAACTATATAATATTCCATTTATGTAACATCCTCAAAAAGGCAAAACCATAGTGACAGAGAAAATAAGTGGTTGCAAAAAGTTTGGGTTGGGAGGAGAGCTGCAAACGGAAGTGTTTGGGGATCTGAGTGTGGTGGTGGTTACATGAACCTAAACATGTGTTAAAATCCATACCACAGTTCACCACCCAAACAACTCTTTCCATACATAAAAATAAACTCAAAATGGAAAAAGGACTTAAACGTAAGACAGGAAACCATAAAAATCTTAGAAGAATCTATATATTAATTTCTTAAATAAAATAAACAAAAAATAAGTATAAAATGCATTCATTTATGCATGTGATTTTATGACTAACATAAAACTTTAATGATGCTGTATCATATTGGCATCTAGGTCAACAAATAATATGCACCTTTGATAGAAATCAGTCATTTTAAGAGGACTCTATATAATAGTCAACATTTTACTTTCCACGTACCATGTTACAAATTGCTTTCTGTGTCTTCTTTCAACATTGTTCTTCCTTTACTCATTTTTTTCCCCTTTTTAATAATAGGACTTGAAATTGTTCTCACACTAAGCTATGATTTTATGCTTTTCCTGATTAATGGGGAATAAAAACATCGTTCTATCTATCCACCTCTTCTAGTCTTTCTCCTCATATCATGTTTAACACCTCCCAGTTTGATGTCACTTAAACATGTAATTAAAGGGTTGTTTTTTTAAAAAAAAAAAAAAACTCAGTCTTCTAGATTATTTATGAAGACGTTAAAGCTGGCTTTGACCTTAAAATCTACCAGGTCTGCTAATCTAAACCAAGATCACTCACCCAAATGCTGCTTCATTTTAAACTATCCATTGTTTATAAGTCCCAAGATTCATTTTGTGGTATCAAAAGCCCAAGGAACTCATTTCCATTTCTCTAATGCATATGCTACCAAATGCTTACCCAAAAGTCCAGATGTTTTATATCCTTTTGTCTGTTCATTTGATAATTGCATGAAAAATTTGATCTCACATCCTTTTAGTGGCCACCTACTAGGAAGTAAAGAACAGTGTGAGTCCATTAGAATCAGTTTGTTCCTAAAAGTTAGATAATAATCAGTAAGTAAAGAAAAGAAATGAGCACTGAACACAGAGATGCCTTATATAGATAAGTAGATCTTCAGTTTGGATAGCAACATGTAAAAAAAAAAAAAAGAAAGGAAGAGAAGGTTCTTATTATGAAAGATAATGATGCATGAGTTCACAGACAGAATTAAGAGAAGACTGTAATGAAAATTAAGTTCTGTAATAGATGGCACCTTGTGGTGTTTTGATGCAGAGACGAAAATCAACAGAAAAGTAGAATCAAGGCTGCACTCTAAAGAGAATTACGGAATGTTATAGCTTTGAGCAAGACTCATGTAAATGATGAGAGAAAATAGTTGAAAAGAAAAACCATTTGCATTCATTCAATCAAGACACAAAAAACAGGTCCCCAACATAATGATGGAAGCTCAAAAAAAGCTTTAAAAGTGAGAAGATGCCTTAAAAGGAAAATTTTAAAGTAACTATATGGTGTCCCATAGATAGGTCTGGAACATAGATGAATAGGCAAAATATCATCAAAGATATCCTCACTTTATAAAAAATAATAAATTGAATAACATTAAGCCATGTTTCTAGATTTAAGATATTGGTGACAATTTATGGGAGGGGAATAATAACCTTGATCAATAATGTGAAAAGAAGAAAGCGTCTTGTTAAGGTAGTTATAAACAACAAAAAATTACACAACTCTGATTATGTCCTTCCTTTGCCTAAAATCTCCATGTATTCCTGACTGGATGAACTTTGAGGTCCTTTGCTGCAAGAGCTCACCTGCTTTAACACCTCCTTTCTATAGCTTGTGCCCAATTACTACCTCACAACATTCCCACAGGAGAGGTAATTATACAACTTGTACCTGGCACATAAGTGCTTCACAAATGCTAATTTCTTTACTTTTCAATTCTCCTTCCCAAGAGCCCTATACTCTCTACACATCAGATGTGAGAACATCCTGTGCTCATAACAGTTCTGTGTCTTTTTCCAGACCCACTCTCTGAAATATCTTCTCACCCTTTGTTTTTAACTTGGCAAAATGCAATTCATTGTAGAGGACTAGCTTCAATATGTGTGTGTTTATACTACCAGGCAGAAATAATTACTAGCTCTTTTAAAAACATTTTTTCAATTACAGTTTATATTCAAATTATTTTGTAATAGTTTTGGGTGTACAACATATACTCTTACAAAGTATTCCACCTGATAAGTCTACTACCCAGCTGGCACCATACATGGTTATTAAAATATTACTGACTATATTTCCTCCTATAAAGGCTATACTTTATACCCCCATGACTGTTTTGTAAAACCATTATGTACTTCTCAATGCATTCACATTTTTTACTCAGTCCCTCAACGCCCCTTCTCTGTGGCAACCATCAGTCTGTTCTCTATCTGTGAGTCTGTCTATTTTGTTCATTTATATTGTTATTAAGATTCCATATATAATTGAAATCATAAATTTTTCTTTCTGACTGATATATTTCACTTAACATAATACCCTCTAGGTCCATCCATGCTGTTGCAAATGGTAAGATTTTGTTCTTTTTTGTGGATGAGTAATATTTCATTTTATACATGTACCACTGCTTTTTTTATCCATTTGTCTGTTGATGGGTATCTGGGTTGCTTCCATATTTGGGCTATTATAAATAACTAGAGGCCCAGTGCATGAAATTCGTGCATGGGGGAGGGGGTTATGTGTCCCTCAGCCCAGCCTGCACCCTCTCCAATCTGGGACATCCCTCTCAATCCAGGACTGTTGGCTCCCAACTGCTTGCCTGCCTGCCTGCCTGCCTGATTGCCCCTAATCATTTCTTTTTTTTTTTTTTTTTTTTTTTTAAATATATTTTATTGATATTTTACAGAGAGGAAGGGAGAGGGATAGAGAGCTAGAAACATCGATGAGAGAGAAACATCGATCAGCTGCCTCCTGCACACCTCCTACTGGGGATGTGCCCGCAACCAAGGTACATGCCCTTGACCGGAATCGAACCCGGGACCCTTCAGTCCGCAGGCTGACGCTCTATCCACTGAGCCAAACCGGTTTCGGCGCCCCTAATCATTTCTGCTTGCCAACCTGATCACCCCGTAACCATTCCCCTGCTAGCCTAATCGACACCTAACTGCTCCCCTGCCAGCCTGATTGTCCCTAATTGCCCTCCCCTGCCTTCCTAGTCACCCCTAACTGCCCTCCCCTGCTGGCCTGGTTGCCCCCAACTGCCCTCCCCTGCAGGCCTGGTCACCCCCAATTGCCCTCCCCTGCAGGCCTGGTCCTCCCCAACTGCCCTCCCCTCCAGGCCTGGTTGCCCCAACTGCCCTCCCCTGCTGGCCTGATCACCCACAACTGCCCTCCCCTACTGGCCATCTTGTGGTGGCCATCTTTGACCACATGGGGGCAGCCATCTTGTGTGTTGGAATGACAGTCAATTTACATATTACTCTTTTATTATATATGATTGCTGCGATGAACATAGGGGTGCACACATAGTCTTTTGAATTAGTGTTTTAGGTTTCTTTGGATATATACCCAGAAATGGAATGCTGGGTGTTAAGGCAGTTCCATTTTTAATTTTTTGAGGAATCTCCATACTGTTTTCCACAGTGGCTGCATCAATCTGCATTCCCACCAATAGTGCATGAGGGTTCCCTTTTCTCCACATCCTCACCAACACTTGTTGATTTGTTGATGATAGCCATTCTGACAGGTGTAAGGTGATATCTCACTGTGGTATGAATTTGCATTTCTCTGATCATTAGTGACATTTCATATGTGTATTGGCAATCTGTATGTCCTCTTTAGAGAAGTGTCTATTTAGGTTCCCTGCCCATTTTTTTAATTATTATTGGATTGTTTGGGTGTGTTTGGTGTTGAGTTGTAGGAGTTTGTTATAAATTTTGGATATTAACCCCTTGTCAGATGTATCATTGACGCATATATTCCCTCGTTCAGTGGGTTGTCTTTTCACTTTCTTGATGGGTTTCTTTGCTGTGCAAAACCTTTTTAGTTTGATGTAGTGCCATTTGCTTTTTTTCTTTTGTTTCCCTTGCCCAAGGAGACATATCAGGAAAAATATTACTAAGAGAAATTGCTGAGACTTGATTGCCAATGTTTTCTTCTAGGATTTTTATGGTATCAGGTCTTACATTTAAGTCTTTAATCTATCTGTGTTTATTCTTATATGTGGTGAAAGAATGTGGTCTATTTTCATTTTTTTTTGCACTTACCTGTCCAATTTTCCCAACACCATTTATTGAATAGACTGCCTTTACCCCATTGTATGTTCTCACCTCCTATCCTATATAATAAAGAGGTAATATGCAAATTGACCATCACGCTCTCACAAGATGGCTGCCTATGACCTGGCTGGCAGGGGGGTTAGTGAGGGATGACCAAACGACTGAACAGTAGGCTGCGTGGGGCAACCAGTCCAGCAGGGGCGTTACTAAGGGGCAACCAAATGACTGAACAGCAGGCTGCGTGGGGCGACCAGACTGGTGGGGGGGCCATGAGGGGCAACTAGGCCAGTGGGGGGGGGCAGTTGGGGGTGACCAGGCCAGCAGGGGGGGCAGTTGGGGGCGACCAAGCCAGTGGGGGGGAGCAGTTGGGCATGACCAGGCCAGCAGGGTGGGCAGTAAGAGGCGACTAGGATGGCAAGGAGGGGGCAGTTGGGGGCAACCTGGCCGGCAGTGGGGGGCAGTTAAGGGCAACCAGGCCGGCAGGGGGGTGGAAGTTAGGGGCAATCAGGCTGGCACGCAGAGGCAGTGAGGGGTGATCAGGCCAGCAGGGGGGGCAGTTATGGGAGACCAGGTAGGCAGGCAGATGAGCGATTAAGAGCCAGTGGTCCAGGATTGTGAGAGGGATGTCTGACTGCCGGGTTAGGCCCGATTGGGACTAAACCAGCAGTCGGACATCCCCCGAGGGGTCCTGGATTGGAGAGGGTGCAGGCTGGGCTGAGGAGACACCGCCCTCCCCCCCCCACCGTGCACGAATTTCATGCACCAGGCCTCTAGTGTCAAATAATAATTGACCACAAGGGTATAGGTTTATTTTGGGGTTCCCTATTCTGTTCCACTGATTTATGTCTGTTTTCATGCTGTTTTGATTTCTATGGCCTTGTAATATATTTTGATATCAGGTAGCATGATTCCTTGTTTTGTTCTTTTTTCTCAAGATTGCTGTGGCTATTTGAGGTATCTTGTGGTTCCATATAAGTTTTTGGATTATTAGTTCTAGTTCTGTGAAAAATGCCTTTGGTATTTTGATAGGAATTGCATTGAATCTATAGTTTGCTTTGGGTACTATAAACATTTTAATGATGCTAATTCTTTCTATCCATGGCCATGTTATTAGCTTCCATTATTTGTATCTTCTTCAATTTCTGTTTTCAGTGTCTTAAAATTTCTTGAATACACCCTTGTTTACATTTATTCTGAGGTATTTTATTTTATTTTTGATGCAGTTGTAAATGGGATTGTTTTCTTAGTTTCACCTTCTGATAGTTCATTATTGGTGTAAAAAATGCAACCAATTTCTGGAGATTTATTTTGTATCCTGCTACTTTGCTGAATTTATTTATCAGTTCCAGTTTTTGGTGGAATCTTTAGGGTTCTCTATATACAGGGTGGGATAAAAGTAAGTTTACAGTTGTTCATATGGAAAATAATACAATAATCTACATTAATAAAAGAGAAATATGCAAATTGACCATACCCCCGTGACACCCACCAGCCAATCGGGGGTGAGTATGCAAATTAACCCAACAAAGATGGAGGGTTAATTTGCATACGCAGGTGCTGAGCAAAGACTGAAGACTGAAGACTGAAGACTGAAGAGACTTGGCTTCTGCCCTATGGCCGGAGCGAAGGCCTGGGTCCCGACTGCCGGAGGAAAACCGGTGCTGGCAGCCAGGGGAAGGAAGGCCTATTGCACAAATCTTCATGCAACGGGCCTCTAGTTAATAAATGATAAGAATAAACTGTGTTTTGCATACTAACAACCATAAACCTACTTTTGCCCCACCCTGTATGGTATATCATCTGCAAATAATGACAGTTTTACTTCTTCCACTCTAACTTGACTGCTTTTTATTTCTCCTGCTTGTCTGATTGCTCTGGCTAGGACTTGTAGTACTATCCTATATAATAAAAGCCCAGCGACCATAATGGCAGAATGACCAGAATGACCTCTCAACCAGTCACTATGAGGTACACTGACCACCTCTTGGTCCCTTTTCCCAGCCAGCAGGCTCCTATTGCCTGATGGTGAACAGGGAACTGGGGTGGGTGGCAGGGGATGTGGGTAGCGCCAGGCCAAGGCCCCACCCTGCCAGTCACCCCACACACAGAGGGTGACTGGCAGCGGGGGTGGGGCTGGCAAGCAGGCAGCAATGGCAACTGACCTCTTGGTCCCTCCCCCAGCCTTCAGGCTCCCATTGCCCGATGGCAAATGGGGACCCAGGGTGGGTGACAGTGGGGGGGCAGGACTGGAGAGTGGGCAAAACGGCCGACCTCTTGGTCGCTCCCCCCGGCCCACATGCTCCCATTGCCTGATGGTGAATGGGGAACTAGGGTGTGTGGCGGGAGGATGCCAGCGACGCCAGGCCAGGGCCCCACCCCACCAGTTGCCCCCCACACAGAGAGCGACCCGTGGCAGGGGTGGGGCTGGCAAGCAGGCAGGAATGGCCGACCTCTTGGTCCCTCCCTCCCAGGCCCGCAGGCTCCTATCGCTGGATGGCAAATGGTGAACCTGGGTGGGTGGTAGTGGGGGGGTGGGGCTGGCCACTGGCAGCCAGGGAAGATGGCCCTGATGGCAGGATAGGCCTAGGGACCGTACCCGTACACAATTTTGTGTGCTGGGCTTCTAGTGTTGAGTAAGTGTGGTGAAAATGGACATCCCTATCTGTTTCCTGATCTCAAGGGAAATTATTTTATTTTTTTCTTATTGAGTATGATGTTAGCTGTGGGTTTGCCATATGTGGCCTTTATTATGTTGAGATATGTTTCTTCTATTCCTACTTTGCTGAGAGCTTTTTTATCATAAATGGGTGCTGGATTTTGTCAAGGTTTTTCTATTGATATTACCATTTGATTTTTATCCATCATTTTGTTTATGTGGTGTATCAAGTTAACTGATTGGCAGATATTGTACCAACCTTGTATTTCAGCGATAAATCACACTGATCATGGTGTGTGATATTTTTAATTTATTGCTGAATTCAGTTGGCTAATATTTTGTTAAAGATTTTGCATCTATGTTCATCAGGAATATTGGCCTATTATTTTCTTTTTTGTAGTGTCTTTATTTGGTTTTGGAATTAGGATAATGCTGGCCTCATCAAATGAGCTTGGAAGTCTTCCCTCTTAATGAACTTTTTGGACTAGTTTGAGAAGGATATGTGTTAGTTCTTTTTTAAATGTTTGGTAAAATTTACCTGTGAAGCCATTCAGTCCAGGACTTTTGTTTGTAGGAAGTTTTTGATTAGTGCTTCAATTTCATTAGTTGTAATCAGTCTATTCAAATTTACTCATTCTTCCTGACTCAATTTTGGAAGATTGTATGTTTCTAGGAATTGATCCATTTTGTCCAGATTGCCCAATTTGTTGACCCAAATTTGTTGTTTGTAAATATTTCTTACAATTATTTGTATTTCTGTGGAGTCAGTTGTTATTTCATTTTTTATTTATTTGGGTCCTCTCTCTTTTTTCTTTATGAGCCTGGCTAAAGGTTTGTCAATCTTCTTTATCTTTTCAAAGAACCAGCTCTTGGTTTCACTGATCCTTTGTACAGTTTTGTGTTTGTTTGTTTTTAGACTCTATGTCATTTATTTCCTCTCTGACCTTTATTATTTCCTTTTTCTACCCACTTTGGACTTCATTTGCTCTTTTTCTAATTCCTTCAAGTGCAAAGTTAAATTGTTTATTTGAGATTTTTCTTGTTTCTTGAGATAGGTCTCTAATGCTATGAATTTTCCTCTTAGGATTGCTTTCACTGTGTTCCATAGATTCTGTATTGTTGTGTTCTCATTTTCATTTGTTTCAAGGTATTTTTTTATTTCTTCCTTGATCTTATTGTTAACCCATTTATTGTTTAGTAATATGTTATTTAGCTTCCATGTATTTGTGTGCTTTTCAGTTTTTTTCTTGTGATTGATTTCTAATTTCATACCATTATGGTAAGAGAAGACACTTTATATGGTTTCAATCTTCTTAAATTCATTGAGACTTATTTTGTGTCCTAACATGTGGTCTATCCTATCAAATGTTTCATGTGCATTTGTATATCCTCTGCTGCTTTAGTGTGAAATACTCTAAACATGTCAATTAAATCCATCCGGTCTAGTGTGTCTTTTAAGGTTGCTGTTTCCATGTTGGTTTTCTGTCTGAAGATCTATTCATTGATGTCAATGGTGTGTTAACAACCCCTACTATGATTGTATTACTGACTAAGTCTTCTTTTACATCTATCGAAATTTGTTTTATATAATTAGGTACTCCTATGTTGGGTGCATAAATGTTTACCAAGGTTATATCCTCTTGTTGGATTGATCTCTTTATCATTATGCAGTGTCCTTCTTTGTCTCTTATTATAGCCTTTATTTTAAAGCTGGTTAGTCTTGATCCAGTATGAAAAGGCCTCTATTCTCTGGTGTTTTGCAAATTTCCAGGATCTAATCAATTGTGGCCAGCGCAACACTATCAGATGACATGAAGCTCGGTAACTTATACATAACAACACCTAGGGCTGCTTTGTCCCAAGGAGTCTATAAGTGTGTCAGATACCTGGTGTGTCATGGTCTGTCCAATCCAGTTTTATAGCTGGCTTTCATCTAATGATTGTGGTATTATTTCATATTTTTATAGCAGGAGCTACTCCAGGTGCTAGTCTTTGAGTTATTAAATATTATACTTAATTAAAGAACAAACCATGTGTTACAATAATCTAAGAGTACTGAATCTTTAGGATAACTCCTGCAGTAAAGATGATAATAATACAAGATTTTATAAAACAAGGGATCAAAATAGAAAGATCAGCCTAATTACTATAAAACCGGTGTCAGATTCCAAATCCAGGTTTTGGAAAAGTAAAGGTAATTCACTGCATCAATAGTGAGTGCAAACCCTCGGTTAAGCCTAAAACATCTGGAAGGGGATAAAGATACTATTCCTTATCAGAAAGGGAAATGTTACTATTATGTAATCAGATCACAAATACACAAAGACCAAGTTAAGCCACAACACAGAAGTTTGCTTTTTGCATCAAGTTCCCTATAGTACTTAGAGGCGACATCAGAGAGGTGTTTGGTAATCACTTTCTTCTGTCTTTGTTCCCTCCATATTTTTATCCTTCGCTTGGTCTCTTGCCCCCACCCAGTGAATGGATCACTTTGGTTTTCACCTCAGTAAGACTGAGTGGACAGCATCTGTGCTTTGGGAGAGGGCTGTAGTTCCTTCAGAGAAGGGAAGACCTCTCTAGCTGATCACCTTCATAACATAAATGCAACAAGTTGTCATACTCTGCATTTTTCTTCACTTCAAAAAGATCATTCCCAGACCAAACCAAGATGGCGGCATAGGTAAACACCTAAACTGCTGCCTCGCACAACAATATCAAAACTACAACTAAAAGACAAAACGTCTATCACCCAGAACCACAGGAAAGCTGGCTGAGTGGAAGTTCTACAACTAGAAGGAAAGAGAAAAGAGCATTGAGACATGCACAAGCACTGAAAAGCTGAGGTACGGAGGCGCGCAAATCGGGCTGGCAGCAGGCCACTGGGTGCGCTGCTTTTTTCAACCTGAAGGGAGACAAGCTCCCGATTACTCTGAACTCCAGTTTCTGGGGAGACGCGGGAGACCCAAACTCCAACAGGGAGAAGCAGGACTGTCTGCCATCGGGTTGGAAAGTGAGGGTGGCTTTCTTGCAGAGGTGCACGCAGCAATCATTGTTTACCGTGCTGGGGCACGGGACACAGGGACTTGGAAACACGGAGATGCAGAGACGGCTGACTGGCAGCCATCGCTGTTTGCCATGCCCTAGCCTAGTGACTCCCTGAGACCCTACCCCGCACAATCTACAAACCCACCCAAGCTCCACGCAGCGGCTTTTGCATAGGTCTGCCCGATCGCAGCTTAACCTAACAAACTGCAGCTCTGGTCAGACAGCTCCAAAACCTCCAAACCCCAAGCAAAGAGGAGAAAACTGTAGTTCTCGCTGTAGCTCCTGCTGGGTGGCCTCAGACAGTAGCTGACCTGCACCCCATTGGAGATCCAGAAGCTAGTGTATCTAGTGGTCAGTGTGAGACAACACCAGATTTCAACTACTAACATCCATAAGTGACACATTCAAGAGGCAGACTCAGTGAGCACCAAAGCCCCACTGAAACAAGTCCTGCCCCATAAGTGTGTCTCCAGCACAGCAGTTCTTCCATTATAGACACAGCGGGTCCTCACAGCCAATTGGCCTGGAGGTCAATTCCTCCCAGTGTACCAACAGCAATCAAGGCTTAACTACACCAAGACTTTGCACTCAGCCCACATAGGGGTGCACCAAGAGTGTCCACCTCAGGTGATAGGCTGAACCACTGGTCACCTACCACAGAAAACCACTCCATCAACACAGGGAAGCAGCAAAATGTGGAGACAAAGAAACATGGCACGAATGAAAGAAATGGAGGAAAGCAAACTATTGGACATAGAATTCAAAACCACATTTATAAGGTTACTCAAGAATCTTCTAAAAACCGCCGAGAAACTTGATGAGAACTCCAAGGAGCTTAGTAAGACCTTCAAGGACCTTAATGAGAATGCCAAAAAAAAATGGAAAAGGACCAGTCAGAAATTAAGCATACACTGTCTGAAATAAAGAATATATAGAAATTCAACTGTAGATCAAAGGACCCCAAGAATCAAACCAAAGATCTGAAATATGAGGAAACAAAAACAACACCCAACCAGAAAAACAAAAAAAGAATCCAAAAATATGAAGATAGTGTAAGGAGCCTCTGGGACAACTTCAAGCATACCAACATCTGCATTTTTGGGGTGCCAGAAGAAGAGAGAGAGCAAAATATTGAAAACCTATTAGAAGAAATAATGACAGAAAACTTTCCCTACCTGGTGAAAGAAATAGACTTACAAGTCCAGGAAGCACAGAGAACCCCAAACAAAAGGAATCCAAAGAGGACCACACCAAGACACATCATAATTAAAATGCTAAGGGCAAAAGACAAAGAATCTTGAAAGCAGCAAGAGAAAAACAGTTAGTTACCTACAAGGGAGTACCCATACAACTGTCAGCTGATTTCTCAACAGAAACTATGCAGGCCAGACGGGAGTGGCAAGAAATATTCAAAGTGATGAATAGCAAGAACCTACAACCAAGATTACTCTACCCAGCAAAGCTATCATTCAGAATGGAAGGTCAGATAAAGAGCTTCACAGACAAGAAAAAGCTAAAGGAGTTCATCACCACCAAACCAGTATTATATGAAATGCTGAAGGGTATTCTTTAAGAAGAGGAAGAAGAAGAAAAAAGTAAAGATAAAAATTATGAACAACAAAATGACAACAAATACATACCTACCAACAAGTGAATCTAAAAATCAAGTGAATAAAAAATTTGATGAACAGAATGGACTGATGAATATAATAGAATCAGGGACATAGAAAGGGAGTGGAGTGACAATTCTCAGGGGGAAGGGGGTGTGAGGGGTGCGGGAAGAGATTGGACAAAAATCTTATACCTATGGATGAAGACAGTGGCAGGGGGTAAGGGCATGGGGTGGGGTGGGGAATCAGGTGGAGGGGAGCTATGGGGGGAAAGAAAAGAGGAACACCTATAATAATCTGAACAATAAAGATTTATTTAAAAAAAAAAAAAAGATCATTCCCAGGATGGAGGGCAGGGAGTGAAAGAAGGATGACAGGAGAAGAAAAGCCTGCCTGCCATACAGTCTTAATGAATATTAACAGAGATTAGACTCTGGGAGGCCCTGACATTGCTATCACTGGCTTTCATATTAAATTAACTTGCTCTCCCTAGTGTACGTGTAATTTTCATTCAAGTTGACTCAGACTTAAATAGAAAAAGAGTAGATTGCATTATGTTAAAGCTTATATTCATGAATGACACAGGAGCCTTTGGAATTTGGGGGTCTTTAAAGACAAGTCTAGTAGTGAAGTTTCTACAGTGTATATGCATAAATTTAAGTCAGAATGAATACCTTTACATTCATTTGATAAGATTTGTGTTTAATTTAGTGAAATAGTAGGAATTTATAAAACCAGGAGTTTATATTTTAAAAGGTAAAAATTCACACAATGATAAATAGGAAAAGTATAATCCTAAAGTTCCTAATGTTTTCAAAATCTATCCCTTAGAAAAAATTAATGTAATGGTGTTGATTTTAGTTTTAAATGACACATTTAAAGAAGAGGGACATAAGACAGTCAATGTGGTAAAGCTGAATTTGTTTCATAAAAGAGCAGTGAACTCAAACTATACGATGCAGCCAGAATCATTTGTACAGAAATAATGCCATTTCGTGTAGTTATTGAGACTTCCATAAGATTTATGTGCTAATTAGACATAATATAATTTCATGGTTCACTTTAATTGTATAGTTAATTATATTTCATTATTAACATTTATGACCACAAATACAATCCAGATTTCTTGTTATCGATTCTTCACAAGTCCTGCCAATTCCAACTCTAATATCAATATCTTTCTTTCTACCACTAACACCACCACTACCATCATCTCTCACTCAGACTATTGGCAGCCTCCTAATTGGTCTCCTGCTCTCTTCTTCCCTGGTCCGTCTCCCATCTGTCCTCCACATTGCAGACAGGAGTGCTTGCAAATGCGTACATATGAAGAAAAAGACAAACTCTTATGATCTGGTCCTTACCTACTTCCCACATATCATCTTGCACAAGCTACTGCTCATGCTGTGTCTTTCAGAACCTCATGCTGGCCTCCAGCCACAGAGCCCTGTGCATGCATCTAGTACCCTCTGTCCATAATCCTCTCTCCTCCTCTCTTTATCTAATTAACTCTCCGTACCTTTCAGGACTCAACTTGAGTCACTTCCTACAAGAAGCCTGCTCTGACCCTTTCCTTGACTATATCAAATGCTCCTCTTAAGGACTAACTCTTAATAACAAGTGTAACTCTTGATAACAAGTAGCACTTGTCACAGTCACATACTTTATTGGTTTGGTGATTACTAATTAGTGTCTGTCTCCCCTACTTGACTAGCAGTTAAATGAGGAGAGAAATCATGTCTGTATTTGCTCACTCCAGGGCTAGAAGGCTACCTGGCACATAATTGGCACCCAAAAGTGTGTGTGATATCAATAACATATAAAAATAGCCTAAAATAAATATAGGTACATTTAGTGTATGGATTGAAATGTATGGATGCAAAATTATTATGCCATGAATCCAACTACTACAATAATTAAGAGGAAAAAATAACAAAACTCAATTTAGATTTTTATTTATTTGTTTGTTGGGAGATATTAAATCATTCAAAGGGTTGTTTTACTAACATGTTTAGTTTCTCATCCCATCCATGAATGTAAAACAATCAAACTATGTATGTCAACATCAAACTCCTGTGATATCTTTTCTACTCTTCAAAGTTAAAAAGTTTAATGGCTTATGATTTTAAAAAATTAAAGTGATTTTCAATTTTGGCTTTGAGTTTTACAGCTATTTAAAAAATAAAGAAACACTACTAAAAACTTAAAGTGGAAAGTGTTACTGATATTAAGTATAGTAGAGGAATAACAACAATTTAAGAAAACTAGGGATATTGTGCTCTATTTTAAGGTACCTAGGTAGTTTCTCAAAATTTATGTTTCTACTTTAATAAATAGTGCTGTTTGTGAATTTTTCTTTGCCTGGACCTCATGTGGGTTTAAATGTGTTTAAAGATTTGGTTGGTTAACTTTTATGGTCAGAACATTTGATTCTAAATTTATAATCCTTGGAGCTTTCCATGAAGAGACATGTGTGAACAATCTGGAAGAAAAAATTTCATTACCACATGGAACAGAAAATGGAATTAACTCCTTAATGCTCTGTACAGTCTTCGAGAGGATTTCCCCATATACTGTGTACTATATAGCTCTAAAACTTGACTATTTAAATAGAAAAATTTTGCCTGAGTCAGATATTAGCAATTAGATATTTTGGTAATGTAAGAAAGTACTGTTAAAACAAATTACACTGATGATTTAAGAGCACTTTGTGTTTCTTGTTCATGGCTTATCCATTTCATCTGAAAATAGTGCCTGGCATAGAGAAGGCATTTAATATTTGTTGAGTGATAAAATGTATATGTAAGTCCAATTTTAAAAGCTTAATTAATATATGAAACATAAATCTTTCATTTTTAGACATTAATTCTTAATTCAGCTAATCTTAATGGCTTTGCAATAAGTGGACCAGTGGGTCTCATGCTTCAGAGAAAATGGAGGCATATTTCATTTGTAAATAAGAGAAACTCTTTTCAGTGAGTTTTATGTCTAAAGAGGCTGTGGGCCAGATCGAGATATTCAGTTACTTGTGATTTAATTAATATTTAGTTTATTTAATACTTTAAATTCAACTTGTAGATATTGATCTTTAATTTATAATTCTAGTACTTGTGTGTCAAAATGCAAAATGAGGTCTATCACTTTTTCTTTGATTGATTTCTAACACATCATAAATCTGACAGTTAAATTTCTCCTACTTGTTTATTTTTAAAAACCAAAAGTATAAAGAGTGATAGAATACTTTCTGATGCTTATCACTGGCTTAAGAAGTTAAGCATTACAGATATTTTTGAAGTTCCCAGACTACTTTTTCTGAAGTACATTTTCTACCTCCCTCATCATGAATATTCTGAATCCTATTTTATAAATGTCTACTGTAGAAAACACACTATATTTTTTTGCATGCTTTAACATTGTATAAATAGCATGTCACAGGTTGGGCACTCCAGAAGCAGATGCTGACATTCAATTTAAATGTTTCTGTGGCTTGTCTTTTGATTGTTATTAAAAATATGGAATCATTTGCTAGATAGAAGTTTCATACTTTTATCAAATTTATCAATTTTTTTCTTCATGGTTTATGTTTTTATATTTTATTCTCAAGGTCTCTCTCTCTCTACCACAAGATCATAAAGATAGTCTTCTACATGTTAAAGTTTTGTTGTTTCTACTTACGTCTTTAACTCCTGTGATAGTTAATTTTATGTGCTAACTTGGCTGGCCCACAGGTGCCCAGATAGTTGGTCAAACATTATTCTGGATGTTTCTGTAAGGGTATTTTAATATTTAAATTAGTGGACTTGAGTCAAGCAGATTGCCCTCCCTATTGTGGGTGGTCCTTATCCAATCAGTTGAAGGCCAGAATAGAACAAAAAGGCTGACTCTCCCCTGAGTAAAAGAGAATTCCAACTTACTGCCTTCAGCCTTCATCTGCAACATCGACTCTTCCTAACTTACGGCCTTTTAACTGGAACATTGGCTCTCCCTCG
Source organism: Plecotus auritus (assembly GCF_963455305.1). Taxonomy (NCBI): domain Eukaryota; kingdom Metazoa; phylum Chordata; class Mammalia; order Chiroptera; family Vespertilionidae; genus Plecotus; species Plecotus auritus. Next base: position 143,803,874 of record NC_137770.1, read on the forward strand.
GTCTCCCACACCACTGATCCACCCTGAAGACTTTAGGCTTAATAGCCTCCATAATTGTGTAAGCCAAATTTCTTATAATAAGTCTATCTGTCTGTCTGTCTGTCAGTCAGTCTTTTCATCCATCCATCTATCTATATCTCCTCTGGGCTCTGTTTCTATGAAGAATCCTGTCTAACACAATGCTCCTGGAAACAATTTTTGTGTATGTGTGGAAGGTAAAGGTTCATTATACTTGTGCAAATAGAAAACCGAATGTTCCATTGCCGTTCTTTAAACAGTCCATCCTTTCACCACTGATCATAATCAGTCATAACTTAAGAGTGTTCTAATTAATATAGCTTTAAAATGAGCCTTGATATCTGGGAAAGTAAGATTTCTGCTCCCCTTTGCTTCTGCCTTTTTGGAGCCCTTTTCTTTTGTCTAATATAAATGTTATGACTACCTTATGAAATCCACAAAAAGTTGTGTCTTTTTCATTTTACTTTGTTAATTTGGAGAGAATTGACATCCATATTATTAAATTTTCCTCCTAAACTTATTTAGGCCATAAAGCTCTTCGACATCTGTTTTTAATATTTACTACTCATAAGTCCTTTGAGGGGGAGGTTCTATTTGTTGCTGGTGTATAGAAATACCACTGATTTTTTATAACTGATTTTAAATGGAGTAACCTTATTGAACTCACTTATGAAGTGTATTAATTTACCTGTTTATATTTCTTGTATTTTCTTTGTAGACATCTGTGACTGTCAGACTTTTTCCTAACTCTCTAATCTTAATACATTGTATTTCTTTTTCTTATCTTACTGCAAAGACTAGTCCTCTCATTTGAGGATAAAGAGAAGCAACAAAAGCAGGTATTCTTACCTCCTATTTCATTTTAAAGGGACTGCTTCAAGTGTTTTACTCTTATACATGACTAGAGGCCCAATGCACAAAATTCGTGCAAGAGCAGGCCTTCACAGCCACGGCAGCTGCCTCGATCCCTCCCTCGCAGCCGCAGCGGCTGCCTCAATTCCGCAGCTGCAGCCCTGGCTTCCTCTGGAAGGTCGTCCGGATGGTCATTCCGCTGTTCAGCCGTTCAGTCGATTTGCATATTATGCTTATATTAATATAGATGTTTGCTGAAGGTGTTTTGCATATACCTTAAATCAAATTAAGGATGTTCCTTTTTTTTCTGTACTAACTTGCTAAGTCTTTTTTATTAGAAAATGGCTTTTCCAGTTATCAAATGCTTTTTCCTGTATCTATTAAAATGATATGGCTTTCCACCTTTAATCTGTTAATATGGTACATTAATACATTTTCTTTTTCTGTAAATTTTTATTTACTATGAGAGATAACATCCATCAAGAAAAGTGCATAAACCATATATTTATCATTTAAAAAATAATTATAAAAAAGAAATGTGTGTAATTCCCAGCCTGATCAAGAGAAAGGACAGTGTCTTCACCCTTAGCAGCTCTCCTTGAATCTCTCCCCATCACATCTGCCACCTGACTCCCATGAGCAACACAGTCTTGATGAATGTGATGACCAGCTCCTTGTTTCTCTTCATGGTTCGCCACCTTTGGGAGCAGCATAAACAATATCATTTCATTTTGCCTACTTTCGAAGTATTTTTTGTGCATGATTTTTGCATGAGGCTTTAATTTGTTCATTTTCACTGCTTTTAAAGACATTTTCTTCCATTCATGTTTGCTAACAGTTTTTTTATAAATTATAAATGTATCCTGAATACTATCAAGTGCTTTTTTAAAGTATCTATTGAGATAACCATATCAAACTGGCTTTGCATTTCTGGAATAAGTTCAAGTTGATCATTGTATATATTAGTTATCTATTGCTTCATAACAAGTTACCTCAAAACATAGAGCTTAAATGACAAATATTTATTATCTCACTGTTTCTGTAACTCAGGAATCCAGGAATGACCTAGCTGGGTGATTCTAAGTCAGGTTTTCTCATAAAGTATCAGTCAAGATGTTAACTGAGGCTACAGTCACTAGAAGACTTGACTGAGGTAGGGAATTCACTTCCAAGCTCACTCACATGCCTATTGGTGACTTAACTCCTCATCATGGGGCATCTTCATAGGACTGCTCATGACGGGGCTTCTGGCTTCATCCAAAGTGAATGCTCTAAGAGAACAATAGTGAGAAGCCATCACAATATTAATGACCAAATCTCAGAAGTAACACATGATCATGTTTACTGTATTCTATTGGTCACAAACATCAACCTTGATACAATGTTGGGAGGGAACTATCTGGAGGTAGGGAACATTGGGGATCATACCTGGAGGCTGGCTACCACAGTCATGATTTCTATACATGTTGCTGAATATAGTTTGCTGATATTTTGCTATCATTTTTGTATCTATATTCTCAAGTGAAATTGGACTGTAATTTTTTTCTTATTATCAAGTTTATGCTAGCCTCATAAAATGAGATTAGTAGTGTTCATTTTTTTTTCTATTCTCTGAGTTTGTATTTAATATCAGAATAACTCGGAATTATTCTTTCACTGTTAACATTCCATGTGAAGCCATCTAGACCCCAAATTTTCCTTGATTTAATTTCTTCAACAGCATTGAAAGATCATTTGTATTTTAAAAACATTTAATTTTCTATTTCTTCTTCAGACAGTTTGTGTAAATTACACATTAATAAAATTAGTTCACTCAATATATACTTTTTAATTCATTGGCACAAATTGTTCATAATTACTATTTATTCTGTGTTTAGTATTTTTAGCTTTCATAGTAATATCCTCTCTTTCTAGTATTAGTTATTTGTGTTGTCACTCTTTTTTTATTGGTCTCATCATAAGTTTGTTAATTTTATTAGGTTATTTGAAAAAAAATCAAACTTTTGTTTTACTGGTACTCTATATTGTGTGTTATCCAATTTATTGGCTTTTTTTCTTATTTCTAGCATAACCTTTCTTCCACTTTCTTTGGGTTTATATTACTTGTCTTTTTCTATTTTCTTGAATTATATTCTTAATTAAATTTTAGCCTTTTTCTAACATGAACATCTCAGACCATATTTTTCTTGAAATTGTGCTTTAGCTGAATCTTTTAATTTTTGATATGTACTATTTTAATTGCTCAGTTCAAATTATTTTTAATTAAACTATAATTTCTCCTTTAATCCATGAATTACTTAGATATATATTTAATTAATTTCCAAATATATGAAGGTTTTGTTGCTATTGATTTCTAACTCACTGTATTATATTATTAAAACTATGCTTATTATTATTTCAATCCTGTAACATGTATTTAGGCCTGCTTTAAGATTATTTGGTCAGTTTTTGTAAATGTTTTAAATGTGCTTGTTACTTTCAATCTTCAATATATGTTTATTAGGCCAAATTTATTAAGCATGATGTTTAAGTCATATTTTTAAGAATTATTTTTCATTTTCCCCTATCAATTACTGAGTAGATATCTATATAATAAAAGCCTAATATGCTAAGTGTCCAGTCATCCAGTCATCTGTTCAACCAATCAAAGCATAATATGCTAATGATATGCTAAGGCCGTTCAACTGCTCGCTATGACGTGCACTGACCACCAGGGGGCAGACAGTTGACTGGTCGACCAGTCACTATGATGTGCACTGACCACCAGGGGACAGATGCTCCGACCAGTAGGTTAGCTTGCTGCTGGTTTCCAGCCGATCAGGACTGAGCGAGACAGGCCGGACACACCCTGGAGCCCTGCTGTGGTCCCTCTCGACCTGGCCAACCTCCCATGTCCCTCCCCGGCCCTGATTGTGCATTGGTGGGGTCCCTCGGCCTGGCCTGCGCATTCTCACAATCTGAGATCCCCTTAGGGGATGTTGGAGAGCCGGTTTTGGCCCGATCCCGCAGGCCAGGATGAGGGACCCCACTGGTGCACAAATTTGCGCACCAGGCCTCTAGTATTAAAATATCACATTATGGCCCTGACTGGTTTGGCTCAGTGGATAGAGTGTCGGCCTTCAGACTGAAGGGTCCCGGGTTCGATTCCAGTCAAGGGCATGTACCTTGGTTTTGGGCACATCCCCAGTAGGGGGTGTGCAGGAGGCAGCTGATCGATGTTTCTCCCTCATTGATGTTTCTAGCTCTCTATCCCTCTCCCTTCCTCTCTGTAAAATAATCAATAAAATATATTTTTTTAAAAAGTAAAATATCACATTATGAATGTAGATCTATTTCTCTTAATAGTTCTATCAGATTTTTAAAATTGTGTTTTTATCAATTTTTAGAGAGAGAGAAAGGGAGAGAGAGGTAGAAAAATCAATGAGAGAGAAACATCGACTAGTTGCCTTCTGCATGCCCCCTACTGGGGATCAAGCCTGCAACCCAGGCATGTGCCCTGACCCGGAATCAAACCATTGACCTCTTGGTTCATGGATCAATGCTCAACTACTGAGCCACACCAGCCAGGCTATTTCTATCAATTTTTAAGGCTAAGTTATTAGAACTGCTGAAGCTAATGAACTAAATGAACCTTTATTAATTATAAATTACTAGGGACCTGGGGCCAGGGGCAAGCAAGGCCCTGGTGTCTGCTCTCTGTGGGGGCCCTGTGGGGGACTGCTTGCCCCTCGCTGCCACAGCCAGGGGTAAGCAGGGCCCTGCTGTCTGCTGGCTCACTGAGGGGGACTTCTTGCCCCTGGTGGGGCTGAAAGGACTGGGGGACTCCGGCAGGGCCGAAGGGACTGGGCACCGCCATCTTTTGGCTATGGGTGCCACCATCTTTGTGATGGTGTGATGGTCAATTTGCACATTTCCTCTTTATTAGATAGGATTCTTTATTGTTTAAAGTATTACATATGTCTCCTTTTTTCCCCATTGGCCACCCCCACCCCCCAGCACATGCCCTCACCCCCCTCCCCAGTGTCTGTGTCCATTGGTTATGTTTATATGCATGCATACAAGTCCTTTGGTTGATGTCTTACCCCCAACCCCCACTCTCCCCTGCCTTCCCTCTAATGATTGACAAACTGTTCAAACCTCACCCAATTTATGATAAAAACTCTCAGCAAAGAGTGGATCATACCTGAACTTAATAAAGGCCATATATAAAAAACATACAGCCAACATCATACTTAGTGGGCAAAAACTGAAAGTGTTTCCTTTAAGATCAGGAACAAGACAGGGATGTCTGCTTTCACCACTCTTATTCAACACTAGAGGCCCAGTGCACAAAATTCATGCATGGGTGGGATCCCTAGGCCTGGCCAGCGATCAGAGATGATCAGTTTCCCCACCTCCCTGCCTCCTTGCCTCCCCGTCTCCTCCTTCCCTCACTGCCTGCATCTGCCACCACCCATCTCCAGTTCCCCATCCCAGCCAGAGGCCCGAGGGAGGGACTGGGAGGTTGGCCGGCAGGTCCCATCGGCAATCGGAGCCTGCAGGCTGGGGACAGCTCCTGCATTCTGCCCCCTGGTGGTCAGTGCACATCATAGCGACCAGTCATTCCGGTTGTTCCATCATAATGGTCACTTAGGCTTTTATATAGATAGATAGTATTCTTAGTCCTAGCCACAGACATTAGACAAGAAGTAAAGATAAGATACACCCAAACTGGAAAGGAGGAAACAAAACTTTCACTATTCACAGATGACATGATACTGTACATAGAAAACCCTAAAGACTCCAACAACTAGCAGACTTAATAAATGAATTCAGCAAAGTACCAGAAAACAAAATTAACATCCAGAAATTGATCACATCTTTTTAAAATATATTTTCATTGATTTTAGAGAGGAAGGGAGAGGGAGAGAAAGATAGAAACATCAATGATGAGAGAGAATCATTGATTGGCTGCCTCCTGCATGCCCCCTACTGGGGATCGAGCCCATAACCCAGGCATGTGCCCCTGGTCAGAACTGAACCTGGAACCCTTCAGTCCGCAGGCTGGTGCTCTATCCATTGAGCCAAACCAGCTAGGGCTCGATCACATTTTTATTTTTATTTTTATTTTTTTTAAAATATATTTTATTGATTTTTCACAGAGAGGAAGGGAGAGGGAAAGAGAGCCAGAAACATCGATGAGAGAGAAACATCGATCAGCTGCCTCCTGCACACCCCCTACTGGGGATGTGCCCGCAACCAAGGTACATGCCCTTGACCGGAATCGAACCTGGGACCCTTCAGTCCGCAGGCTGGTGCTCTATCCATTGAGCCAAACCAGCTAGGGCTCAATCACATTTTTATTTTTATTTTTATTTTTTTTTAAATATATTTTATTGATTTTTCACAGAGAGGAAGGGAGAGGGAAAGAGAGCCAGAAACATCGATGAGAGAGAAACATCGATCAGCTGCCTCCTGCACACCCCCTACTGGGGATGTGCCCGCAACCAAGGTACATGCCCTTGACCGGAATCGAACCTGGGACCCTTCAGTCCACAGGCTGAAGCTCTATCCACTGAGCCAAACCGGCTAGGGCACGATCACATTTTTATATACCAATACTGAACTCTCAGAATGAGAAACTAAAAAAAAAAAAAAATCCATTTACCAATGCAACAAAAAAATATATAAGGTATCTAGAAATAAACTTAACTGGAGATAAAAGACCTGTACTCAGAAAACTACATGACACTGAAAAAAAGAAATAGAGGAAGATTCAAACAAGTAGAAGCATATATGGTGTTCATGGATTCAAAGAATTAACATCATTAAAATGTCCATACTATCCAAAGCAATCTATACATTCAATGCAATTCCTATTAAAATACCAATGGCATATTTCATAGGTCCTGAACAAACACCCCCAAAATGTATATGGAACCAAAAAGACCCCAAGTAACCACATCAATCTTGACAAAGAAGAACAAAATTGGAGGAATCACAATACTGGATATCAAACTATACTATAAAACCATTTTAATCAAAACAGCCTGGTACTGGCATAAGAACAGGCATATAGATCAATGGAACAGAACAGAGACCCAGAAATCAACCCATGCCATTATGGTCAATTAATATTTGACAAAAGAGGCAAGAACATACAATGAAGTAAGGACAGTCTATTTAATAAATTGTGCTGGGAAAATTTGACAGGTACATGCAAAAAACTGAAACTAGACCACCAACTTACACATACACAAGGACAAATTCAAAATGGATAAAAGACTTAAATTTAAGTCACAAAACCATAAATATCCTAGAAGAAACCATAAGCAGCAAAATCTCAGACATCTTAAGTAGCAGTATTTTCACAGATACCTCTCCTAGGGAAAGGGAAACAAAGAAAAAAATAAACACATGGGACTATATAAAAATAAAAAGCCCTATGCAGAAACTGAAACCATTAACAAAATGAAAAGGGAACACACTGTATGAGAACATATTTGTCAATAATACACCTGATAATGGGTTAATTTCCAAAATATATAAAGAACTTATACAACTCAACACCAGAAAGACAAGTAATCCAATTAAAAAATAGATAAAGAACCTGAATAGACACCTCTCAAAAGAGGACATACAGATGACCAAGAGACATATGAAAAAATGCTCAACATCACTAATCATCAGAGAAATACAAATTAAAAGTATGTACAATTAAGTATCACCTCATACTTGTCAGAATGGCTACCATGAATAAATCTACAAGCAACTAGTGCTGGCGAGATGTGGAGAAAAGGGAACCCTCATGCACTGCTGGTGGGAATGCAGACTGGTGCAGCCACTGTGGAAGACAGTATGGATTTCTTTAAAACATTAAAAATAGAAACACTGTTGGGCCCATCCATCTCACTTCTGGGAATATATCCTAAGAATCCTGAAACACCAATCAGAAAGAATATATGCACCCCTATGTTCATAGTAGCATCATTTACAATAGCTAACATCTAGAAACAGCCCAAGTGCATCAATAGATGAGTGGATAAAAAAAGCTGTGTTACATTTACACAATGGAATACTATGCGGGTATAAAAAGAAGGATCTCTTACTCTTTGTGACAGCATGGATGGACCTGGAGAGTATTATGCTAAGCAAAATTAGCCAGTCAGAGAACGACAAATATCACATGATCTCACTTATATGTGGAATCTAATGAACAAAATAAACTGATGAATAAAATAGGTCCAGAGGCATGGATACATGAACAGATTGACAGTTGGCAGAAGGAAAAGGCATAGGAAGAACAGGAAGATATTAACAAAAGAACATATATGCATATATGCATAACCCATGGACACAGACAATGTGGTGAAGGCCTGGGATGGGATATGCCTGGGTGGCAAGAGTTAAAGGGGGAGGGGATAATGGGGACATCTGCTATAATGTCAACAATAAAAAAAAAAATAGCCATCTTTATCATTTTATGACTCTAATGAGAATGTTCTATAGATTCTCCCATTAAGTACTCTATTTAGTATAATACTTGCTAGAGTTTTCAGTAGCTGATGCCTCTATTAAGTTCATCTTGTCTCCAGGATATCCTCCCCTGGGAATATGAGTGCTTCTGGCTCCCTTGCATGCCCCAAGCCATGGGGAGCCAGAAATACTGCCTTAGGCTCATCTATAGAGCCACTTCCCTCTGGGTCTTCACTCTTGTGCCTACTGAGGTCTGACTGCCTACCACTACTATGGCAAGCAAAGTAGCCTCTAGCTTCAGTTTTTCTCAAGCTCCTCAAACTAGGGCAACCTTATAATTTATTATCAAGTGCAGAACACTTTTGAAAGTGAATAGGAGAGCTATCTTACCTAATAATAGACAAACATGTAAATTGACTGTACCTCCGCTACACCCACAGCCAATCAGGAGTGAGTATGCAAATTAACCTGACAAAGATGACCAGTTAATTTGCATATGCAGACACGGAGCAGCCGGGAGGGGCAGGACGCCTGCTATGAGGGTGAGGGAGGTGGCGGAGGGAGCTACAGGAGCAGTGCTCCTGCTGGGAGCAAGGACTTGCAGGCTCCCGGGCGGCCCAGGAGTGAAGCCAGGGGAAGGAAGGCCTATTCTTGCACGAATATCGTGCAACGGGCCTCTAGTAATAATAATAATTATATTGGGATAACAAGCATAAATCAGAACAGTCCTGGGCAGTTTCAGACATATAGTCAACCAACCCATAAAAATCTCCATGTTTTAGTCAAATACCTCTACCCCCAACTGAATGCTTTCCTATAAAATTATTAAAATAAATTCCCTAGAATCTTTGACCTGCCTCTACTTCCTTCTCTCAAGTTATTGTAGCCTGAAAGGTCAGGCTTTCCTTCATCACTTTCTACCTGAGTAAGACTTTCTTGCCCAGGTAATTTGTAATGATTGGCCTTATTATATGTTCATAGATAACAAATTAATTTTAAAGTCCTTTTTTCTCTTGAAAAGGCCTGACATGCCTGTGTATTTTGTTCCTACCAGAAGAGTGGAAACACTACAAAATTAACTCAACTGTATTTATTTCACTTCTTTTTAAAAACATATATCTACACTAATAAAAGAGAAATATGCAAATTGACTGTACCTCCATGACACCCACAGCCAATCAGGAGTGAGTATGCAAATTAACCCAACAAAGATGGTGGGTTAAGTTGCATATGCATGCACGAAGCGAAGACTGAAGACTGAAGACTGAAGACTAAAGACAACTGAAGACTAAAGACTGAGGAGGCTTGGCTTCTCTGCTGTGGCCGGAGCAAAGGCCTGGGTCCCGGGTGCCGGAGGAAAACTGGTGCCAGCAGCCAGGAGAAGGAAGGCCTATTGCACAAATCTTCGTGTAATGTGCCTCTAGTGTGTGTGTGTGTGTGTGTGTGTGTGTGTGTGTGTGTGTATTAGTGTATATATATATGTATATATATATACACATATATATATACATACATAAATATATACACATATATATACACATATATATACATATGTATATACATATATGTGTGTGTGTATATTAGTGTATATATATACATATATATACACATATATATACATATATATATATATACATGTGTGTGTGTGTGTGTGTGTGTGTGTGTGTATTATTGATTTCATAGAGGAAAAGAGAGGGAGAGAGATAGAAATATCAATGATGATAGAGAATCATTGATTGGCTGCCTCCTGCAAGCCCCCTGCCAGGGATAGAGCCAGCAACCTGGGCATATGGCCTGAGCAGGAATCTGTGACCTTCTGGTTCATAGGTAGACACTCAACCACTGAGCCCCACCAGCCTATTTTACTTCTTTATACATGCATATTTTACCAACACTCCCTACTTTGGACCTACTAGTGAGTAAGGAAGGACTGAGAGGAAAAGGACCTACACGTTGCCCTATCTTTCCTTTCCTTCTATGTCATCCTTACCGCATAAGTAGTTGGCTAATATGGGGAAGTAACATGAGTAAGAAAGGATATGATAGGGTTAGCTGGTTATTCCTGTTGCTTAGACCACCACTGCCTTCTTTCTGTGTTTAACATTAGTTCTGGTTTGAACAGAAAGATAGGCTTCGCTGGGCTGACAGTGCCCCATCATTCGGTCAAGACATAACACTCCTACTTAGTATTTGTTTTAAGTCTCTCTGAACTCTCCACCACTGAATGTCCACTGGACTTCTGGCCCACAGGCATCTTAACTGTACTCACAAAGGGCAGCAAGGAGTTACCCGTATATTACATGGATATTGCCTCTGCTCAGTATCTCTTTGGGCTTTACATACAGAAGCGCAAATGCAAAGATAACATTATTAAGTATTTCAAGATGGAGACAGCAGAGTATTGACATAGTGTGGGGCCCTGTCTGATGGCACAGGTCACAGGCCCATGAAGCTAGCCCTAAATGGCTATTTCAGAGGATATAAGGTAAAGAGCTGTGGAAACCAGGGAAGATTTTCAAAGATTCAGACATTATTTCCATTTTCTTAGAAAGTGAATCTGAGGAAAGTGAATTACCAATTCAATTGCTAAACTCAACACAACTATAAGGCAATGTCCTAGCCCTTAGTCTAACAAAGGAATATTGACAGCCCAGGCAATCTCTCTGACACTGGGGCCAAGATACAAGGCTGCAGGGAAAGCTTCCTTAGTTTAGCCACATTTTTTTTTTGGAAGAAGGGGAAAAAATATATAGAGAACTGTGACAAAAGCTCATTTGCCCCCATATTTATTTGCCCTTTCTCCCTTACAGAAATAGAATTGCTTATTTTTAACTGAGCAAGTGGAGACCCAGAAGAAAGACTACATATTCCACCCCTTCTTGCCACTGAGTGTAGTCATGTGATTAAGTTTTAAATGAAGTGAATAGAAATATTTGTAGGATATACAGGAAGTGTCCTTAAATGGAAGCTATGTGTAGCCTTCCTACCCCTTCTTTCCTTCTCTTGCTTTGAACATATATTTGATAGAGAGCTATCTTGAACCATTCAGACAAGGGCACTACACTTTAGGGATAAGCAAAAAAGTAGAGGAAGCCTGGTTTTCTGGACAACCTCACAGAACATTGCTCTGAATCACCACCCTCCAGACTCTTAGGTAATAAAGAAATTAATTTCTCTCTCATTAAGCTGCTGTTATTTATATGCAGCCAAACATATATTCTAATTAATCCGAGAATAATACTAATAAAGTTCTTATTTTTAAGAATCTTTTAGAGCAGCAAAAATTCATGTATTAATTCACTCAACAAATTTGAAACTACTCTGTGCAAGGTAATGAATCTAGACACTAAGGATACAACTGTAAACAAGATGCACAAAGTGTGCTTTCATGAGCTTACATTCTATTGGGGGGAGGCAATCAATCAACAAATAAATACGAAATATGGCCCTGGGCAGTGCACTCAGTGGTTAGAGCATCAGCCCACACATGGAAGGGCTGCAGGTTCAATTCCCAATCAAGGACACATATCAGGGTTGGAATTTCATCCCTGGTCCTGGTCGGGGCACATGCAGGAGGAAACAACTGATGTGTGTCTCTCTCTCCTTCTCTCTCCCTCTCTCTCTCCCCCTCCCTCCATCCCTTCCACTCTCTCTAAAAATCAATGGGAAAAGTATCTTCAGGTGAGGATTAACAACAGCAACAAATATGAAATATGGCAAGAGGTGGTAGTGTGATCACCAAGTAGGATAAGAGAGTTACAGAGTGTAGGGCATGCTTTTCTCACAAGATTATTGAGCACAGACCTGAAAGAAGTAGCAAGATTGAAAACACTTGGTTCTCTATGGATAGAACATTCCATAAAGAAATATCAACAAATATTAAACAGGAGCATGATTGACGTGTTTGAAGAATAGCAAGGCCACCATGATTGGGGCTGAGGGAGCAAGGAGAAGAGTGTAGATCTGAGGGCTTATATGGAATTTTTGGGATTTTCCTTTGAGTGAATGACAAGAGGCTTTTCAGCAGACAAATAAAGTTATCTGTTACATTTTTTAAATTTAAATTCTTTTTTAAATATATTTTATTGATTTTAGAGAGGAAGGGAGAAGGAGAGAGATAGAAACATCAATGATGAGAGAGAATCATTGATTGGCTGCCTCCTGCACACCCCCCACCGGGGACCGAGCCCACAACCCAGGCATGTGCCCTTGCCTGGAATCAAACCCGGGACCCCTCAGTCCACAGGCCGACGCTCTATCCACTGAGCCAAACCAACCAGGGCTAATTTAAATTTTTTATTGTTTAAAGTATTACATAAGTCTCTTTTTTTCCTCCATTGACCTCTCCCTGGCCACTCCCACCCCCAATACATGCCCTCACCCCTCTACTGTCTGTGTCCATTGGTTATGCCCATATGCATGCATACAAGTCCTTTGGTTGATCTCTTACCGCACGTCCCCCCCGCCACCCCCGCCCCTGCCTTCCCTCTTAGGTTAGGACAGTCTGTTCGATGCTTCTATGTCTCTGGATCTATTTTTGTTCATCAGTTTATGTTGATCATTACATTCCACATATGAGTGAGAGCATGTGATATTTATCTTTCACTGATTGGCTTATTTTGCTTAGCATAATGCTCTCCAGTTCCATCCATGCTGTTGCAAATGGTAATAGTTCCTTCCTTTTTACAGCACCATAGTATTCCATTGTGTAGATGTACCACAGTTTTCTAATCCACTCATCTGCTGATAGGCACTTAAGCTGTTTCCAAATCTGTAAATTGTGCTGCTATGAACATAGGGGTGCATATATCCTTTCTGATCGGTGTTTCTGTTTTCTTGGGATATATTCCTAGAAGTGGGATTACTGGGTCAAATGGGAGTTCCATTTTTAATTTTTTGAGGAAACTCCATATTGTTCTCCACAGTGGCTGCACCAGTCTGCATTCCCACCAGCAGTGCAAGAAGGTTCCTTTTTCTCCACATCCTCGCCAGCACTTGTCGTTTGTTGATTTGCTGATGATAGCCATTCTGACAGGTGTGAGATGGTACCTCATTGTCGTTTAATTTGCATCTCTCTGATGATTAGTGACCTTGAGCATGTTTTCATGTCTCTTCGCCTCTGTATGTCCTGAGTTACATGTTAAAAGCATCTCTGTGGAAAATAAGGGGCAAGTGTGAGAGCAGAAAATCCAGGTGAAGTTGACAGTGGGATGGATCTGTAATTGTGGAGAAATGGTCAGATTCTAGATATATTTTGAGGGTGGAGCAATATGAATGCTGATGAGTTGAATGGAAAGGGTGACAGAATAAGGACTCGGGGAAGACCCTATGATTTGGCCAGATATACACTGTCTTAATAAATAGCTGTTATAAATTCCACTGTGAGTACAGAGATTGGGGGAAAGTCAAGACTTTATGACATTCCTCAAAGCATTCATTATATTAATAACTACATTCACTGTGACCTTGTATGTGCTAAACATACATGTATTACATCACTTAATTTTTACAGCAATCCCATGAAATAGCTATTACTATCCTCATTTTACAGATGAGGACATAGTTTCAAGCAGGTTGCATTACTTGGCCAAGGTCACGCAACCAGTGAATGAGTGGCAGAGCCAATATTTAAACCCATCTTGCCTGACTCCAAAGTGAATTCCAGACCTCTCTGCTACATAGACTTGATGTTTCTACTATTCCATCTGCTTTCAGTAGAGCTAGCAAACAAAATCCTGTGGGTCAAATCTGGCCTTTCCCCTGTATTTGTACAGTTCATATGCTAGACAGTTTTTAATACCTTATGACAGTTGTATTTTTTTAAGGAAATTTAAATTTCAGTGTCCATAATCAAGTTTTGTTGGAACAGAGTCATGCCCACGCATTTACATAGTGCCTATGGTTATCTTCATGCTATTGTGGCAGAGTTGACCAGTTGCAACAGAGATCATTTGGCCCACAAAGCCTAAACTATTTACTATCTGGCCTTTCACAGAAGAAGTTTGGCAAGCCCTAGGGTAGAGAGTGAACTTGTTCTACCATTTATGAAATGCTGCATTTGTGAAATATTTCTATTATAGTTAACTCTTTAATATTAGAGAATGTACCCTTCTGTGGAAGAGAGTTTGTTCAGTCAGTTAAAGATTAATTATTCATGTAGTTTTGTTCTACAGTGAAAATGTAATACACAGTGGAAGCGAATAATGGAGTCAGAATAATGGCAATAGCCTTGACTGCTATCTTGCTCTCTCTCTCCCTGACTCTCTCAAGTAAGGGTTAAATACCATTCAAATAAGCTGTATGTTTTAAGAAATTGAGAGTTCTTATTATTTTGAAATTATTAAAAGACTTACCTTTAGGAGTTCTTTTTGGAAAATTTAAGTCCCCAAATATCTAACTTTGAAACTACATCACACACTGATATATAGATACAATCAAATTACTTTTGAATGCCAAAGGTGAATAAGCATGATAACAGTGATCAAGAGACAGCATTCCATAGATGAACAAGTGACTTTATTTCCACCAGAAAAGAATTTTGTAAGGTCTAAAACATGGATCTCCCAGTAGAAGGCATTATAATGATCTAGTCTGGAATGAAAGAAGAATAGAGAAAACAAGATAAGAGCTACATATGAAAGGAGAGCGTTCAATCTCTGTGCCAAGTACAGAAAGGCTCTCTTGCACCCGACATTGTGAAGCTCAGTGTGTTTGTGTACTGCTATGATTGCTGCTAGCTTTCTCTTTTAATAAAAACCTACCTTATCTGAATTGAGCTGAAGCAACTTGTTTTCATCCATCTCATCTTTTGGCCCATAGCAATCCCATCCTTAGAGGAGACTTGAAAAGAGACCCACCTGAATTGTATTTGTATGTGAATGGTAATGCTACCCAGGCTCTCAGAGAGCAAGGACAGATTCTCTCCTTTTGGTTATGCCCAATTACATTTTGTCCTGCTCAAATATAATTTCTCATATATAAACTTTTCTGCACTGTAGATATTACTATGTGTATTTGCTACTTCTGGTAACAGATATTTTCTTTGGGACCAAACTTTTATTTAAAAATAATAGGACCAGCCCTGGCCATTTTGGGCTTAGTGGGTAAAGCATCAGCCTACAGACTGAAGGGTCACCAGTTTGATTCCAGGGAAGGACACATACCTTGGTTGCAGTCTCGATCCCTGGCTCTGGGTCAGAACAGGTTTGGAAGGAAACCCATTGATGTGTCTCTCTCACAGCGATGTTTCTCTCTCTCTATCTCTCCCCCTCCCTTCCACTCTCTCTAAGAAATCAGTGGACAAAATATCCTTGGATGAGGATTACCAATAAGAACAACAATCCTATATACCGTGTTTCCCCGAAAATAAGACATCCTCCGAAAATAAGACCTACTTACAGGTTTCCTTCTGAGTGAAATATAAGGCATCCCCCGAAAATAAGGCCCCCAGGCTCTGTCTCAGAATGAAAATTAATTTACCGTAAACTGGTCGCTAGGGCCGCCCCGACTGGCGTCTAGCAACCAGTGACGTTACGTGGAGTCCTGACGTCACTGCTGTGTGGAGGCGGAGCAGAGGTCAGAGTGAGCGGTGAGCGCGGGGCGGGAGAGAGGAGGAGACTTTCGCAGATGCGTGTAGAAGAACAGAAGATTAGAGCGGACGGGACACGGCGAAGGTGGTGAGTGCTGGTCTTTCTCTGGTGACACTACCTGATGCTCGCGGCCGCCTTCATGATGACTGAAGGTTCTCAGTCAGTGGCAGACTCTGCTCCAGCCCAGATCCAGGCCCCAGCAAGCCCAGTGATAGTCCCCAGGCAGGCTCCGGGGGATAAATGTCTGATAAAGGGGTAGGGGGGATGTCTCGTGAAGGTGTTCAGTGGCACAGGGGTGGGGGGAGGGGGATCACTTAAAATGACACAGGAGGATCAGAGGGGACAATCAAAATGAAACAGGAGGATCAAAAGGGGTTACTAAAATGGTAATCCCCCCTCTGATTCTCCTGCGCCATTTTGATTCCCCCCTCTGATCCCCCCTGTGTCATTTTGAGTGATCCCCCTCCCCCCACCTTGATACCCCAATTCCTTTTTTTTTACCCCTAGAAATGAGCGCAAAAAGAAAAAGCTACTCCGTGGAGTACAAGAAAAGAATCGTGGAAGACTCTTGGGGCCAAAATCTTACTGCTTTCTGCAAAGAGAAGATGTTGAGTATCCGACTGGTCCGAAAATGGCGAGCAGAGTATGGTAACCTCATTGAACAAGTGGACAAGGAAAATGCTAAAAAGCGCAAGTGTGGATCAGGTCGGCAACCATTATTATCCGAGCTGGAAGACCTGATCTGTGAATGGGTTGTTGACAGGAGAGCAAAGGCTTTGGTTGTGAATAGGGCTCAGATTCAAGAATTTGCCCTTGCAATGGCACCACAGTTTGACATAGCCCCCGAAGACTTCAAAGCATCACAACACTGGCTGGATAATTTCCTTCAGCGAAGTGAACTGTCTTTAAGAAGATCTACGTCCCCGAAACCAAGATGGTGGCATAGGTAAACACCTAAACTGCTGCCTCGCACAACAATTTCAAAACTACAACTAAAAGACAGAACGGACACCATCCAGAACCACAGGAAAGCTGGCTGAGTGAAAATTCTACAACTAGAAGGAAAGAGGAAAGATCACAGAGAATTGGAGGTACGGCAAAGGGGCTTTGTGCGCGCAGAGAGGAAGGGCGGCTGAGAGCCTGGCTGACTTTCTCTGGCAGAAGGGGGAAGGAAGCTTCCGACCGCACTGAACCCCAGTTCTGACAGCACTGAACCCCAGTTCCGGGCGAACCCCTGGGGACCCACGCTCTTACGGGGGGAGTCTGGACTCTCGGGCGGAGACTCGGGAGCCGGGGAAGGCGGAGGACTGAAAGTGCCTGCGCGCGCGCGCCAGTGCGCACAAAGGCTGCGGAAGCTGCCACAGGCTTTCCCTAGTGGAAGGGAGTCAGAGGATTCTGACTGCACTGAGCCCCAGTTCTGACTGCAGTGAACCCCAGTTCCAGGTGAGCCCCTGGGGACCCACGCTCTTGTGGGGGAGTCTGGACTCTCGGGCGGAGACTCGGGAGCCGGGGAAGGCGGAGGACGGAAAGCGCGCGTGCGCGTTCCAGTGCGCACAAAGGCTGCGGAGGTTGCCACAGGCTTCCCCTAGTGAAAGGGAGTCAGAGGCTCCTGATGGCACTGAGCCCCAGTTCTGAACGCAGTGAACCCCAGTTCCAGGCGAGCCCCTGGGGACCCACGCTCTTGTGGGGGGAGTCTGGACTCTCAGGCGGAGACTCGAGCTGGGGAAGGCGGAGGACTGAAAGCGCACATGCGCGCAAGGGCAAGGCTGACAGGAAGCCAAAACTGAGACTCCACCCCATCCAAGCTGAGCACAGAGGCTATTGCAATTTGGCAAGTCTAATCCTATAAGGCTGTCTCTAGCACCGAACTTCTCCCAGCATAGACACAGCTGATCCTTACAGCCAACTGGCCCGGAGGTCAATTCTTCCCAGTGATACCAACAACAATAAAGACTTAATTACAACAAGGCTGTACACACAGTCCACAAAGGGGTGCACCAAGAGTGTCCACTTCAGGTTAACTGGGGAGGCAGACCCACTGGGCCATATTGGAAACCTAGCACAAATATCTACCTTACCAACTCAGGGAATCAGTGAAAATGCGGGGTCAAAGAATCAGATCACAAATGAAAGAAATGGAGGAAAACAAACGACTGGATATAGAATTCAAAACCACGGTTATAAGACTTTTTAAGAATATCCTAGAAAAGGCCGATAAATATAACGATACCCTCGAAGATATGAAAAAGGACCAACTAGAAATTAAACATACACTGACTGAAATAAAAAATATTATACAGAGACCCAGAAACAGAATAGAGGAACCCAAGAATCAAGTCAAAGATTTGAAATACAAAGAAGCAAAAAACACTCAACCGAAAAAGCAAAAAGAAAAAAAAAAATCCAAAAAGTTGAAGATAATGTAAGAAGACTCTGGGACAACTTCAAGCGTACCAACATCAGAATTATGGGGGTGCCAGAAGAAGAGAGAGAGCAAGATACTGAAAACCTATTTGAAGAAATAATGACCGAAAACTTCCCCCACCTGGTGAAAGAAATAGACTTATAAGTCCAGGAAGCCCACAGAACCCCAAACAAAAGGAATCCAAAGAGGACCACACCAAGACACATCATAATTAAAATGCCAAGAGCAAAAGACAAAGAGAGAATATTAAAAGCAGCAAGAGAAAAACAGTTAATTACCTACAAGGGAGCACCCATACGACTGTCAGCTGACTTCTCAACAGAAACTATGCAGGCCAGACGGGAGTGGCAAGAAATTTTCAATGTGATGAATAGCAAGAACCTACAACCAAGATTACTCTACCCAGCAAAGCTATCATTCAGAATTGAAGGGCAGATAAAGAGCTTCACAGATAAGAAAAAGCTGAAGGAGTTCATCACCACCAAACCAGTATTATATGAAATGCTGAAAGGTATTCTTAAAGAAGAGGAAGAAGAAAAAAGTAAAGAGAAAAATTATGAACAACAAATACATATCTATCAACAAGCGAACCTAAAAATCAAGTGAATTAAAAACCTGAGGAACAGAATAATCTGGTGAATATAATAGAATCAGGGGCATAGAAAGGGAGTGGACTGATAATTCTCAGGGGGAAAGGGGTATGGGGGGTTCATGAAGAGAATGGACAAAAATCATACACCTATGGATGAGGACAGTGGGGGGGAGGTAAGGGCAGAAGGTGGGGTGGGAAATGGGTGGAGGGGAGCTATGGGGGGAAAAAGGAGAAATAATTGTAATAATCTGAATAAAGATTTATTTAAAAAAAAAAAAAGAAGATCTACAACATTGTTTAGGTTGGAAGATACTCAAGTTGTTAAGCGAGCACTTGCATTCAAGTCCTTTATTGATGATGCTGACTTCTCTAAATACAATCTTTCTAACATGATTGCTATGGATGAAACTGCAGTGTTTATGGGCCAATCATCTCAAACAACAATTGAACAGCGGGGTGCCTCCTTAGCGTACATTCCCTCCACTGCTTACGAAAGTGCACGTGTTTCCTGTATTTTGGCAATTCGTCTGGATGGCACTAAAATCCCACCTTTAATCATTTCTAAGGGCAAGAGGAAAAGATTGAACGTGTTTTGGGCATTTTTATTCTTGAAACTGAAAAAGCCTGGGCCACACAAGCAGTTATAAGGAAGTGGGTCGATTTAATGCTGCCGCTTGTTATGCGAGGGAGCCAAAGAGGTCTGCTAGTCTGGGATGCAGCCAGCACTCACTGCGCTAAAGACATGAAGACATTTCTTCACGAAAGAAAAATAGATCAGATAATGATTCCCACAGGAATGACGGCCTATCTCCAGACTCTTGATATTGCAATAAACAAGCCATTCAAAGACAATTTGCGCATGGAAATTAATGACTACATTGAAAATAGAATGGAGAGAAATCAGCGTGGAAACTTTGTGAAACCTAAACTGCAAGAAGTTGTGACTTGGGTGAAGAATTCATGGGAGAAAATCACTGACAGTTGCATTGCAAATGCACTGCGAGCAGGCTACCTTGACAAAAAGTACTCATTTAAAGACAGTGCTATTGCTAAACATAAGAGATTTGGTCCACTGATTCTGAAAGAAATGGAGTCACAAGAAATTCACCAGGAAATTCAGGAATTGGATTGTTATGATGATGTTCCAGAAGATGATGACATGATTGTCATTGAATAAATGAGTAAATTCTTGATACTGTAGGATTCACAGTTTGTCTGGTTTGTGTTGACAACTACCGTACTACCGTACCGTATACAGGTAATAAATTTCCTTTATTTTCATTTAACAATAAATGTGTACCGTATTCTTCTTCATGGAAAAATAAGACATCCCCTGAAAATAAGACCTAGCGTGTCTTTGGGGGCAAAAATTAATATAAGACACTGTCTTATTTTCGGGGAAACACGGGTAATAATTAGACCAAACAGCAGAACGACCATCTGGACGACCTTCCGGATGAAACCGGGGCTGCGAGGGCTGGCTGAGGCTGCGAGGGGTTGTGAGGGGTGTGAGGGCCGAGCCTCTTGCACAAATTTCATTCATTGGGCCTCTAGTATTAATAATAATAGGACCAGTATCAAGTGGTTGCATACTGTATGATTCTATTTATATAGCATTCTCTTAGCTATATTGAGATATAATTTACATGCCATATTCTGACTGGAGAGGACAAGCATTCCTGTGGGAAGAAGTGGCCTGCTTCCTGACCTACTAATGTAAAGCACCTACCCAGCTTGATACAGAAAATATGATTGTTCTAAATAGCTGCCTCTTGCCTGGTGAGCGTGGCTCAGTGGTTGGGCATCGACCTATTAATCAGAAGGTCACCATTTGATTCCCGGTCAGGGCACATGCCTGGTTGTGGGCTCAATCTCCAGTGGAGGCATGCAGGAGGCAGCTGATCAATGATTCTCTCTCGTCATTGATGTTTCTATCTCTCTCTCTCCCTCTCCCTTCCTTTCTGAAATCAATAAAAATATATTTAAAAATAATAATAATAAATAGCTGCCTCTCTGTCTTCTTGGCACTGTCCATGGTTCTGTGTGACCCAGGTGAAGGTCCTTACGACCCCAACCCTCTTCTATGCTGGCTTCACCTTTACCTCCTTCCTGTATGCAAAAGTTGAGATAATTCATGTCCACCTAAGGTAAACTTCCATCCATTCCAGCTGACTGTGAACAAGATGGAGAAAGCCCTGCTTGAGGCTAGGATTAAGGGGAGAAAGGTCAAAGGCCTTGTGCTCATTAACCCTCATATCCTCAGGGAGACATCTACTCCTGAGACTCACTGAAGGAATACCTGGCATTTGCTAAAAGAAGATATGCACTTATCTAAGCCTCAAAATTAATCCGTGCAAAATCTATTCTACTCTATTCTATTCTATTCTATTCTATTCTATTCTATTCTATTCTATTCTACTCTACTCTAAGCTACTCTACTCTACTCTACCAGAGGCCCATTGCACAAAGATTCATGCAATAGGCCTTCCTTCCCCTGGCTGCCAGCACCAGTTTTCCTCTGGCATCCGGGACCCAGGCCTTCACTCCAGCCGGAGCCTTCAGTGTTCGCTCCAGCTGGAGCCTTCAGTCTTCTCCGCTCCGGCCAGAGCGCCCCTCCTGTAGCTCCTTCTGACCCTCACCCATTCCCTCATAGCAGGCTTCCCGCCCTGCCTGGCCACTCCACGCCTGCATATGCAAATTAACCCACCATCTTTGTTGGGTTAATTTGCATACTCACACCAATTGGCTGGTGGGTGTCGTGGAGGTACGGTCAATTTGCATATTTCTCTTTTATTAGTATAGACTAGAAGCCTGGTGCATGAAATTCGTGCATGGGGGAGGGGTGTGTGTGTGTCCCTCAACCCAGCCTACACCCTCTCCAATCTGGGACATCCCTCTCACAATCCAGGACTGCTGGCTCCCAACCACTCGTCTGCCTGCCTGCCTGATTGCCCCTAACCACTTCTGCCTGCCAGCCAGATCACCCCCTCACTACTCCTCTGCCAGCCTGATCGACACCTGACTGCTCCTGCCAGCCTGATTGCCCCCAACTGCCCTCCCCTGCAGGCCTGGTCACCCCTAAATGCCCTCCCTTGCCAGCCTGGTTGCCCCAACTGCCCTCCCCTGCTGGCCTGGTCACCCCAAACTGCCCTCCCCTGCAGGCCTTGTCCCCCCCAACTGCCCTCCCCTGCAGGCCTGGTCACCCCTAATTGCCCTCCCCTGCAGGCCTGATCGCCCCCAACTGCCCTCCCTTGCAGGCCTGGTCCCTCCCAACTGCCCTCCCCTGCTGGCCATCTTGTGGCAGCCATCCTGTGTCCACATGGGGGCGGCCATCTTTGACCACATGCGGGCAGCCATCTTGTGTTTTGGAGTGATGGTCAATTTGCATATTACCTCTTTATTATATAGGATTTATATTTACTAGAGACCTGGTTCATAAAAATTCATGCACTGGAGGGGGTGTCCCTTAGCCAGGCCTGCCCCTCTCACAGTCTGGGAGCCCTCAGGGGCAGGAGGTGACCTGGCAATCAGGGGGAGGTGACACCCCCATCACACTTCTGCTTGCTGCCACTGTCAGCGGCGCAAGCCTCAGCCAGCCCTGGTTACCTGAGCCTCAAGCAGCCCTGGGCGGCTGGGGAGCCGCCATCCAAGGCTTGCCTGCACCTCAGGCCAGCACTGGGTCAGCACTCGGGCCAGCACTGGGGGGCTGAAGGCGGGTCCGGCCACACTGTGTGCCTGCTGCCCCCCTGGCTGGGCTGAAAGAACTGTGGGACTCTGGCTGCACTGCGCGCCTGCCCCCCCCCCCCCCGGCGGGGCTGAAAGGACTGGGGGACTCCAGCAGGGCTGAGGGGACTGGGTGCTGCCATCTTGTGACTATGGACACCACCATATTTGTGATGGCATGATGGTTAATTTGCATATTCTCTCTTTATTAGATACAATTATATTATACTAGAGGCCCGGTGCATGAAATTCATGCACAGGTAGGGTCCCTAGGCCTGGCCGGCGATCAGGGCTGATCTGTGGGGCAACCGGCGGGGAGATTGGTGGGCCCCCTGCTGGCACCCACCTAAGCTGGCCTGGGGCCTGCAGGCTGGGGGCAGCTCCTGTGTTAAGCGCCTGACCCCTGGTGGTCATTGCGCGTCATAGCGACCATTTGTTCCACCAGTCATTCCACTGTTTGGTCAATTTGCATATTAGGCTTTTATTATATAGGATATGGCATGTAAATTATATTTCAATAAAGTTAAGAGAATTCTATATAAATGACAAAGCATGGGGACAAGAGGAAGAATGCTGGAAGTCGTGGGCTGGAATTTGACAGAACTGGGTTCAAATCCTAGCTCCAAATCCTGGTAATCGAGGGAATTAACTTTACATCTCAGAAACTTAGTTTCTTCTCCTGTGAAATGGAGATAACAGTACTGCTTCAGAGGGATGTTAGCAGAATAAACAAGATGTGATAAGCATTTGGCCCACTTAATGCCACTAAGTGGTCTCTGCTTGAGAAAAAAATTACTCATTTTGAAGTGTACAATTCAATGGTTTCTGCATATTCACAGAGTTGAGCAACTATTACACATTTACCTTAGAACATTTTCTTTACCTCCAAAGAGGTTGTGTCTTTTATTCATCACCAACTATTCCCCCACCCCAACCTCACCCAGCCCGTCAACCACTAATCTACTTTTTGTCCCTATATATTTGACTATTCTGGACACTACATATAAATGGAATTATGCAGTATGTGGTCCTTTGTAGTTGGCTTCTTTCATTTAGCATGTTTTCAAGGTTCATCCATGTTGTGACATGTGTCAGCATTTCACCTCTTTTTATTGCTAAATAATATTTTATTGTGTGATATACTCCATGACACTTTTGAAATGATAAAATTATAACATGAAGAATGGATTAGTAGTTGCAAGGTGTTAGGAGTGATGGTTGTGGCAGCAGGTAGTGATATACTGTGGCTATTAGGAGACAGCATGATGCATCCTTGTGACAGAATCTATATGACTGTGGTGGTGGTCATACAAATCCACACATACAATAAAATTGCATATGACAAAATACACACAAACATACACAACTGGGTACATGTAAATGGTAAAATCTGAATAAGGTCAGTAGATTGTAGCAATATCAATTTCCTGGATGTGATATCATACTCTAGTTGTATAAGATATTACCATTGAGAAAAACTAGGTAAAAGGTATGGCATCTTTGAATTATTCCCTACAATTATATATGAATCCACAATTATCTCAAGTAAAATTTAAAAAGTAATAATAAGAACTGGAAAGCCCTTCAAAAATGGCAGAGTAGGGACATTTGAAAATTCATTCCTCCATAAAAGCAACAAAAACAGTGAAAACCAACATTTTCAGAATTCTGGAAATTAACCAAAAGCTTACAACAAGTTGAGAAGTGTTTATTCAAGAAAAAACTGAATCAGAGTAAACCTTGTGGCATTTTAACTTAGCCTGTTTTCATTGTCCTCTCCATGGATCCAGGATAGGCTTGAAAACAAATAGACTTGCAATCATGGTGAGAAACAATAGCATAGCAGCCACTGGAAGGGGCAGATGTAGGAGCGCCTCCAAAACCCCATTTCCAGGTAGCTGTCATATGTGTCTGGCAGTTCCCTGGAAAATCCCACTGACCAGCCTTGCCTTTATGTGACCTGACTCAGAGCTAACCACTGTGAATAGCATTTTTCCTAGGGGTGTTTGCAGAAAATAATCAATGGCAAACGTTTAATATTATTGCTGCCTGAGAAGGTAATAACAATTGTAACAAAGAACACGCTTAGCAAAAAACTCAAAAGAAAGCTCCATGTGTGGGGCTGTGCACATGTTCAGGAAAGATCTTAGAAGGCCCTAAATTCTCACCTCTGGTTAAGCAAGCAGCACTGTGCAAGCAGGATGTGAAGGCTGAGCAGAACTGTAAACTGCCTACCTGAGCATTTGAAGGCATTCCCAACATACAAAGACCAGCAGACATACTGGTTCAAAGCATTTAAAGAAATGTGTACACAATTGTTAACTGTCCACTAAGAAAACCAAGTAGAGACTTCAGTGTTTACACATGAAAAAGAATACAGATTTTATAGAATTAATTCAGAAAACTCAGTAAAAAAACAAACAGCAGCAGCAACAATAAACTCTTGGAGAGGGGATAGAAATCTAATTTCCAGATTTGTCACATTATATAATTTAAAACTTCCATGTTTAAACAAAAATTATGAGAAATGCAAAGAAACAAGAAAGTGTGGCCCATACACATGGACAAATATAGTCAGTAGAAATTACCCCCAAGGAAATTCAGACACGGGATAACTAAACAAAGCACTTGCATCTCCATTTTTTTTTAGTATAACTCAAAGAACTGAAGGAGATTACGTAAAAAAAAAAAAAGAAAGAAAAGTATAAGAATAATGGATCACTAAATAACGAATATCAATAAAGAAACAGAAATACAAAAAAGGAACCAAATAGAAATTCTGGAGTTGAAAAGTACAATAACTGAAGTGAAAATTCATTTTAGGGGCTCAACAGAAGATCTGAGCTGACAGAACTGTAAACCTGAAGGTATGGCAATTCATTTTATCTAGTCTGAGGAACAGAAAGTAAAAAGAATTAAGAAAAATAAACAGAAACTCTAAGACCTGTGAGACACCACCAAGTATATCAACATATGCATAATGGGAATCCCACAAGCAGAGAGAGAGTAGAGTGGCGGGGCGGGGGGCGGGGGGTATACTGGAAGAAATAATGGCCAAAATTTCCCCAAATCTGATGACAAACATTAACCTACACAAATTCTAAGGAGGACAAATCCAAAGAAATACACATTTACACACATGATAATCAAAAGGATATAAAGCCAATGACAGACAATCTTGAAAGCAGCAAGAAGCAGCTTATCACAAACAAAGGATCCTCACTAAGACTAATAGCTAAATACTTATTGGGAACCATGAAGACAAGAAGGCAGTGA
This sequence comes from Plecotus auritus, assembly GCF_963455305.1. Classification (NCBI taxonomy): domain Eukaryota; kingdom Metazoa; phylum Chordata; class Mammalia; order Chiroptera; family Vespertilionidae; genus Plecotus; species Plecotus auritus. The sequence goes on from NC_137770.1 coordinate 143,829,804, forward strand.
ATAATATTTTTAAAATGATGTTTTAAAAAAGACTGTTAGCCAAAAATTTTTTATCCAGAAACACTGACCTTCAAAAATGAAGGAGAAATGAAGACATTCTCAGAGAAATAAAAATTGAAAGAATGCTTACAGCACCATTGTTTATAATACCAGCAAGTAGAAATAACCCAAATGTTCATCAGCTGATGAATAAACAAAAAGTTGTATGTCCATACAATGGAATATTATTCAGCCATAAAAAGGAATGAAGTCCTAATATGCTACAACATGGATGAGTCTTGAAAACATGCTAAGTAAAAGACCTAGTTATAAAGGACCACATCCTATATAATATAAGGGTAATATGCAAAAAGACCAAACAGTAGAACGACCACAATGCCTGTGGCCCCTTGCCCTGCCTGGCCCCGCCCCCTAGCCGTCCTCCCCACCCCGGCTGGCAAACCACCTGCGGCCCCTTGCCCCGGCTGGCCCCAACTCCCAGCAGGCACCCCCACCCCAATTGGGGGCGTGGCTGGCCAGCAAACTGCCCACGGCCCCTTGCCCCAGCCGGCCTCACCCCTGATCAGTCCCTTGCCCCAGCCAGCCCACCCCCAATGGCCCCCATTGGAGTGGGCTAACTGGACCCCACCAGTGCACGAATTCGAGCATTGGGCCTCTAGTATTACATAATTTCATTCATATGAAAATTTTAGAATTTTCAGGACTATAGAGATCTAAATTAGATTAGTGGTTGCCTATGGTTGCAAGGTTAGGAAAAATAGGGCATGATAGCTAAATGATAGAGGATTTCTTTCAGGGAATATGTGAATGTTCTAAAATTGCTTTGGGTAATGGTTGCACAACTCTATGAATATACTAAATATTATTGCTTTGTATACTTTCAGTAGGTGAGTGGTATGGTATGGGAATTATATTTCAATAAAGCTCTTACCAAAGATGGGAGGCTAAAACAATAAAAGTCTTAGAAGAAAATATAGATATACATCTTCATGACCTTGAATTAGGCAATGCTTTCTTAGATATTAACATTAGAAGCACAGCTACAAAATGAAAAAGGTAAACTGTACTTCATCATAACTAAAAACTTTGCACTTTAAAGGGCATCATCAAGAAAGTGTTAAGACAAACCACAGAATGAAGAAATATTTGTAAATCATATATCAAATAAGGGAACTAATATAAAGAATCCAGATTATTAAAGAACTTTTATAATTCAGTAACAAAAAGATAATTAGCTCTATTAAAAATGGGCTAATGTATTGGATAGCCGTTTCTCCAAAGAAGATATGCAAATGGTCAATAAGCACATATGAAGGTGCTCAACATCATTAGGGGAATGTAATTAAAATTACAAAGAGATACCATTTCATCTCCACTAGGATGGCTATACTGTTAAAGATCAGAAAACTAAATGTTTGGTGAAGATGTAAAGAAATTGGAACCCTCATACACTGCTGGTGGGGAGGTAGAAAACTTTGGAGAACAGTTTGGCAGTTCCTCAAAAATTTAAACATAGAATTATTAAATGACCCAGAAATTTCACTGCTAATTATGTTTTAAAATGCACCATGAATCACATTTTGACCAGCCAGTGTTGGTACATAAGGAAGTTTGCTGGTTACTTATACCATGAGGTTCGGAGGTTACAGTGAGGGAGTTTGGGAAAACAGACAGAGGTGGGAAAATAGGTCAATTATTAGAAGAACTGTTAATTTAATAAAATTACTGTCTTGTTATTCTAGAGCTTTCCGGGTATCAATTTTATATGTTCAACCAGTGCTCCCGGGAAGCTGTAAGAAGAAACAGTAGTTGCACTGGAGGTTTGGGGCAGACTCCTGAAAATGGGAGCAGATCTTCCTGAAAGGCAGCTGATCACTTTTCCCAGGGGAATAGCACATACTCCAGTCTATTAGGAAAATTAAAAACTGGGACATGTTAGGGGGAGCCCTCTACCTTCCTCCTCATATTTCCAAAGAATGGAGAAAATGCCCACTCAGTAGGAAAGAAAAATAGGAGAGGAAGTTTCCTCAAAGTTGGGAAATAATTTGTATTTGAAGGGACAGAGCATGTGTGGCCCAGTCTCTTCTGAGCTACTTTTTTTGTTGTTGTTGCAGCCCAATATTAGGAGACTTATTCCATATTTACCTTTCCCTAAACTTTCCAGAGCTGGCATAATCTGTTGGAGAAGGGCACCTATTAGGGATCCCGATAATAGTCATAGCCCAGATCATGATCTTTACGTCTAGCAGGAATAAAGCTGATGTTCTTATCTCAGTCTGTCTGATTCCAGCATCTATTTGGTTTTAAAGTAAATGGGAAAATAAAGGTTTATTACTTGATGACCCCTAAAGTTCCCTGAAACTCTAACAATGAAGGGCCAATTCAGTCAGAAGGCAGGAAACACTTGGGTGACTACCTTCTCCTGTAGCTGCTACAGTGAGGTGCGTGGAGGACATAATTAAGGTCTGCTTTCAGTGCTCCCTTAGGCACCAGGGATACAAGCACCATGAGGGATCCTGGCTCCCCACATATCCTGGAGTAGGAAGCTGGAGACTTCCACTTATCCCAGAAGAGTGATAGGGTTGTGGCAGTAATTTAAATATAAACACCAGATTCCGTTAACTGCCCTTCCATGTACTCAACACATTGGTTAAGCACACTCTGTGTGCTCATCGCATGGCACAAGGTGTTGGAGATGTGAAGGTGAATGTGACACATAGGACCTTGGCCCTTATGGACCTTTCACCTGGAATGGAAAGCTCCCTGCCCACTGGGGACTACAGTTCATCTCTAATGTGGAGACTGGTTTTCCCTCTCAAGCCTCATGTACCTGGGACCTGAAGGGGAGGAGGGTCCTCCTTGCTCCCAAATGCTATCTCCAGACCGAATCTCTCCAACCCCGCTCCAAAGTTGATGTCATCAAACTTTTCACGTGCTATCTCTCTATGGTTGACATCTACTTATCCCGATCAATCCACCTCAGTCACTGATGATTCTAACATCTGGTCCTCCACCTCTACTCTTGTCTTAATTTTTTAATGATTTCAAGTCTCCTGGATAATCCACCTGAGATAGGGTATATCTCTAATTTCCTGTGTGCTTTCTGTGTATTTCTCTCCTCTTTTGCCCTCTCTAGAATCATGAGGGCTGTTTTTCTTTCCCCCAGCACACAGTAAAGAAGAAATTCAGACGCAGGGAAGCCTCCACTGCAAATATGAGACAGAAACATTCTACTCTGTGCCCACCCCTGAGCGGCCCAGCAGTGCTGGAGAAAAATGCTCCACCTTGCTGAACAGTCTCACTGTAAATCTATGACAATAAGTCTCAAAAGGATATTCGGTATTGCCCAGGGTCTTATTGTACACCTCTGGTGTATTTGCTTTCCCAACACCAAAATGGCTGTTTTATACCTTCTTTCCCATCAAATTCCCTATGCACACCCCTTATCCCCTCACCTCACTTTCTCAAACAAGAGCTTTCTGATTCTTCCTTCACCAGAGTTACTATCTTACCTGTACATACCTCACCCACCACTCTCCTCCCTGCCAACCCCTCCATGTGGGCTCTGGATCCCATAGGGCATGCTGAGGAAAGGGTGGACATTCCACAGTCAGAGAGGTTACTGTATGCTGCAGTTTATTTGTACTCTGTTGTGTAGGTTTTATAAAATATTTTTTTATTAATTTCATAGAGGAAGGAAAAGTGTGAGAGAAATAGAAACATCAATGACAAGAGAAAATCATTGATCAGCTGCCTTCTGCATACCCAACACTGGGAATGGAGCCTGCAACCCAGGCATGTGCCCTTACCAAGAATCAAACCATGACCTCTTGTTCATAGGTTGACACTCTATCACTGAGCCATGCTGGCCAGGCCAGTTGTGTGGTTTTATAGAGTAAACATTCTTTCAAAAATATTTTTATTGTGGTAAAATCTATATATATAAAAGCCTAAATGACTAGAAAGACCAGAAAGACCGGTTGCTATAATGCACACTGACCACCAGGGGGTAGATGCTCAGCACAGGAGCTGCCCCCTGGTGGTCAATGTGCTTCCACAGCCAACCTCCCCCAGCCGGCCAACCTCCCGTGATCCCTACCCCCAGCTGGCCAACCTCCCGCGGTCCCTCCCCCCGGCTGGCAGGCCCCGATCGCCCAATTGGGGTCTGGCCCAGGGCTGGGATGGGGAACTGGGGGTGGGTGGTGGCGGACATGGCTCCTTTCTCAGGGGGACCAAGGGCTGGCTCCTTCCTCGGGGCCGGTGGCCAACCTCCTGTGCCCTGTCCCTGCCCCCAGCCAGCAGGCCTGGATCAGCCTGCCGCCTGCCTGCCTTGGTGGTGGTGCGGCGGCAAGGGAAAGAGGAGGGGGGGGAGCGGGGAACCACGCAGTGGCGGGACGCCACGATGGTGGCATCGGCATCCAGCGTCCATTCCTTCCGTGCCCATCACAGTGACCATCACCTCCTCTCCGGCCCGGCCCGGATCGGCTTGGCCCCGATCGGCCCTGATCGTCAGCCAGGCCTAGGGACCCCACCCATGCATGAATTTCATGCACTGGGCCTCTAGTATATGTAATAGAAAAATTGACTATTTCAACCATTTTAAAATACACCATTCAGTGGCATAAATGCACTCACATTATTGTGCTACCATCATAACCATTAGAACTTTTTCATCTTCCCAACTATACACATCAAACAATAGCTCTCAATGTTCCCCTTTACCTATCCCCTGGAAACCACAATTCTACGTTGTCTCTATGAATTTGACTACTCTAGGTACCTCATCTAAGCAGAAGCATGCACTAGTTGTACTTCTGTACTGACTTATTTCACTTGCCATAATGTCTTCATAATGCATAAGCATGATCTATATTCCAGTGGATAAGCATAATGGATAAGTTTACCCATGTTTTAGTATGTATTAGAATATTATACATACTAAATAATATTCCTTTGTGAACTAAACAAAATATTACATTTTGTTTATCCACTCATCTGTTGATAAATACTTGGGTTTTCCACTTTTTACTATTGTAAATAATGCTACAGTGAACATTGATGTACAAATAAATATCTGTTTGAGCCCCTGCTTTCAGTTCTTCGGGGTATATACCCAGAAATTGAGTTGTTGGATCATATAGTAATTCTACCTTTAATTTTTGTTATTGATTTTTAGAGAGAGAAGAAGGAAGAGGGATAGAGAGATAAAAATACCAGTGAGAGAGAAACATCATTGATCAGCTGGCTGCCTCTTGCACAGCCCCTACTGAGGATTAAGCTCACAACCCAGGCATGTGCCCTGTCTGGGACTTGAACCTGTGACCTCTTTGTTCCTGGGTCAATGCTCAACCATTGAGCCACACCAACCGGGCTACCTTTAATTTTCTGAAGATCCACCATACTAGTTTCCACAGTCCCACCAGCAATGCACAAGGGATGCCATGTTTTCACATCCTCACAAACCCTTGTTATTTTCTGTTTTGTTTTGTTTGATAATAGCACCCCAATGTGAATGGGTTTTGTCGTTTTGTGTTTCCCCAATTATTAGTGCTGCTGAGCATCTTTCCATCTGCTTGTTAGTTAACTATACATGTCCTTTCCCCATTGAATGATTTTGGCACCCTTTGATCATGTAAGTGTTCACTTCTGTACTCTCTATTTCATTCCATTGGTCTATATGACTGTCTTTATGCCAGTACCACATTGTTTTAATTACTATAACTTTATAGTAAGTTTTAAAATCAGAAAGTAGGATAATCCAACTTTGCTCTTCTTTTTCAAGGTTGTTTTGGCTATTTGGAATCCCTTGAGATTCCATATTAATTTTAGAATGGATTCTTCTATTTCTGGAAAAAAAAAAAGGTGGTTTTTTTATAGGGATTTCCTTGAATGTGTAGATCACTTTGGGTAGCACTGACATCTTTACAATATTAATTCTTCCAATCCAGGAAAACAGGATGTCTTACCTATTTGTGTTTCTTTTAATTTCTTTCAACAATGTTTTATATAGTTTTCAGTGTACAGGACTTTCACCTGCTTAGTGAAGTTTATTCCTACATATTTTCTTTTTGATGCTATTGAAAATAAAACTGTCTTCTATATTACTCTTTCAGAGTGCTCATTATTAGTGTATAAAAACACAACTGAATTTAAAATTTTTAATTTAATTTATTGGGGTGACATTGGTTAATAACATTATATAAGTTTCAGGTATACAAATATTTAATACATCATCTGTATTTGCATTGTAAACACAACTGATTTGGGGGGATGATTTTATATCCTGCAACTTTGCTGAATTCATTTATTACTTCTAACAGTTTTGTGTGGGTTTTTTTTGGTGGGGGGGGTCTGGGTTTATATTTATCTTTGATTCTTCTTGTTCTCTCTTGCTCTCTCATTCTTCTACATACAAATAGCCACCAACTCATTTCAGTTTGTTTTGATTTCACAATGTTTTTCATCTTTGACACTTCCAATGTGATTGAATGAAAATTTGTATCTGCAATGTCTATGGCAATGCATGATGAATTTGTTTTCTAAAATAGTCCTTTTATCTTGTTCTTCCATTCAACCTCTAGGAGCTTCATATAACATACAGGTCCCAGCCGCCTCTCCCATCATCTCAGAGGCAGCACTAATAGTTAAAAGCTTATTTTGGGGGGTCAAGAGGACCTGAGGTGGAAGCAGATAGGCTGCTTACTAACTGTGTCACTAGGCATGTAATGTAGATCCTCTCAGTTTCTTTTTTTTTCTCCCAGCTGCAAACTGGTGAAAAATAATATCTACCTCATGGGGTTGTTGGGAGGTATCTTAACCCATTTGGGCTGCTGTGGCACAATACTGCAGACTGGATGGCTTAGGAACAGAAATGTATTGCTCAGGCCCAAAATCAAGGCACCAGCATGATCTCGTTCTGGTTAGTTCCCTCTTCCTGTTTCATAGCAGACACCTCCTGTGTCTTTACATGGTAGAAGGGGCTTGGGGTCTCTTTTAGAAGAGCATTAACCCACTCATGAGGACTCTACACTCATGACTTAGTCACATCTCAAAGACCCCCACCTTCTAACACTATCACATTGGGCATTATTATTCCAACATGTGAATTTGGGAGGGACACAAATATTCAGACTATAGCAGGAGGCTTAAACAGCAGAATGAATATAAAGCACTTATTCATCCTCTCTTTCTCCAAACACAGATGGAACTGATCTCCTGACTCCTCTTATCTATATTACTCTTTCGGCACTTAACATCTATTGCCTTGTACTGTTTGTTTTCTTTTCATGTGTATTCATGTTATCTTTCCTACCAAATTATAAATTCTCCAACAGCTGAGAGCTTCCTTTTTCTTTTTCCTTCTCTTGTGCTTGTGGTGTGTTGTAATGCAATGCCTTAAACAATGTTTAGTCAAAATTGCTTTTTGTTTTACACATGAACTCTTTCATTGCCTGAGTTCCACTTATTTTATGTGTGTTTTTCAGTTGTTTCTCCCACTGATTTTAAAACAGTTGATATTGTAAAATAGTTAACAAGAAAGGAATGACGACATCAGTACTTCCTAGAAGACCATCTGAGTGTATTTCAACCTATGTCTCCATCAAAGTGGAAAAAACAAAGACAGGCCAGGCTGTCAGACAACATACTCAGTTTAATTTGAATGTCAGATAAACAGCAAACAATTTGTTAGCATAAGTATGCCCATGCGATATTTGTTGTTTATCTGATATTCAAATTTAATTACATGTCTTGTATTTTTACTTGCTAAATCTGACAACCCTACCATCAAAGTTTTAAATCTGAAAAAAAAATTTGGAACAAGCATTATTCTATGTGGAAATCAGAATATTCCCACGTGCTTAAAACTAAGTGTTTCTATGCCAAAATAATACAGTTTGAGACATCATTATGAGACAAGCCTTCGCCACAACTGACCTCACCTGGCAAAGATGTGTGATAAAAAAGCTAATGAAGGATAACATTAAGTGAAATATCAACACACTTTGCTTCTGAATATAAATGAAAACAGTGATGTTTCTGTGAAATGCAATCCTGTACTAAATGAAAGAATTGGTTGGCTTCAAAGTCTTTGATAGTGGGTGCATAAAATTATCATATTTGCATATCTAAGTCTTCCTGGAAGCACCATTGCTCTATATGTTGAAGACATGGCTTAGTACTTATAGGACAATGCTTGAGAAAAATGGAATTATCTGTGGTATGTCCTATTGTAACTGAAGAGAACATAAATAAGTTGTACCTCTCAGCTGCATTTATTCAAGATGTTAATTAGCATTTTTATGTGACTGAAGAACTTTTGAACATAGTCTTCATTTTGGCATCACTTTGGAGTCTGACTTGTTTTTAAAGGTCATGAATAGTTTAATATATACAGACCAAAACAAGTAAGAGGAACACAGACTGTTGCTGGGGAGTCAACTCAGATTTATTACATAACCAAATAGTGCAACCAATGATTTGTATCAATGAAACATGTAGGCCAATTAATCATGTGAACCACTCAGTTTTACAACATGGAACTTGTCATGTAAATAGCAACTTACGCCCTAGCTGGTTTGGCTCAGTGGATAAAGTGTCAGCCTGCGGACTGAAAGGTCACAGGTTTGATTCCAGTCAAGGGCACATACCCAGGTTGTGAACTCAATCCTCCAGAGGGGGCATGCAGGAGGCAGCCAATCAATGATTCTCTCATTATTGATGTTTCTCTCTCTCTCTCCCTCTCCTTTCCTCTCTGAAATCAATAAAAATACATATTTTTAAAAAATAGTAACTTACTTTGACAGCTGGATACTCTCCTATGGCTTGAACTGGGGCAATTCTCCAGTTTACTTGATTGTTTTGTCATATGAATTTGATCTACAACACAGTATGTTACTACCTTCAAAGAGGGAAAGTTTTTTCTTCATAAATTCATTTATGGAAAGACTAATATGAGTTAGGCACTATTTGGAGGGATGAAAAAGATAGACAAAGTCCTGCTCTCATGGAGCTTGCATTCTAGTGAACAAAGCCATACAGTAACAAATAATGAAAAAACAAGGAAAATAACTGAGAGTGGTAAGTTTTAGGCAGAGAATTGAATAGGGTGGTGATGTGAAACTCTTTCCTAACTTAAAAGCAACTGAGTTTCCTTTTAAGTTAGGGGATTAGGATAAGCCTACAGGGATGGCAGTCCAATGGAGGGAAGAAAGCAGCCATGCAAGGATCTGGAAGAACACTGGAGCAAAGATGAACAAAGGCCCTGAGATGGGGTGAGCTTGGTGTGTTCTGAGGGAAGACCAGTGTGGTGAGAGGGAGGATGGTATGAGATGCAGCTGCAATTGGGCAGAGGCCAGATTATGGCAGACTTTAAAGAACTGGAATTAATTCTAAGTGTGATGGGAAGCCATGGGACTTTTCAATCAAAAATTAAATAAATAGGAGAACCAAGATGGCGGCATAGGTAAACACTGATACTCGCAGCCTAACACAACCACATCAAAATTACAACTAAAATACAGAACAGCCATCATTCAGAACCGCCTGAAATCTTACTGAATGGAAGTCCTACAACCAGAGAAGTAAAGAAGAAAGCTCATTGAGACTGGTAGGAGGGGTGGAGGCGTGGAGCGGGCTGGTTCAACATCCCCATGTGGCATTTTCTTAATCAGGAGGGATATCTGCATGGCCTCCCATGATAAGCAAGGGGTCTCATCCCCCCAACACCAGGCCCTAGCCCAGGGTTGCAGAGCTGGAACGATTAAGTCCCTGTAACTTCGGACTGTAAAAACCAGCAAGGATTGTGGCTGAGTGACATGGAGGCTGCTGGAGTCCCAGGTGTTCCTCTTAATGGCCTGTTCACGAACTTACAAGGTCCTGCTTCCTCTGAGCTCCAGTGCCAGGTGGCAGCTTTGGGGGGTTCAGAGACACACAGGGAGGAACTGGACTGTTTGGCATCAGGGCAGGAACCTAGGGGCAGCTTTCTGCCTGATTGGGGTGCTCACAGGAGTCATTGTTCCTGTGCTGGAACCTTTCCTGGCACAGAGCTGACTTGCAGCCATATCTGAGTTTCCATCAGCCTGGCTCACACTACTTGCTCCACTCAGGTGATTCTGTGGGACCCACCTCATCCATTTTGCAGCTCTACCCGAGCTTTTTGCAGCAGCTTTTCCATATGAAAGGCCTCTCCTGGCTCAGGCTTCAGACTTTGCTGAAATCTCTTAAACAAGAAGCAGCTGGAGTCAGCGTGCCCCAAACCTATCAATAAAAGGCCCAAGACCCAGCACTAGCACCAGCCTGCCTTGCTTCACAGCTGGGCTTCGACTGGGCACTTCTTAGCCCAGTGGTCGGCGAACTCGTGAGCCGCGGTTTGCCGCTCTGTTGACTAATGAGTTTGCCAACCACTGGGATAGGGGCTTAATCACAAGGAACAACAACAGCCTGTAATTATTGGAATCAAGAGTCTAGGTCAGTGGTCGGCAAACTCATTAGTCAATGGAGTGGCAAACCGCGACTCGCGAGCTGCATGTGGCTCATGAGCCACAGTTTGCTGACCACTGTCCTAGCCCAATACAAGTCACAGCCATCTGCAGATAGCTCTGTAGCTCCTACAGGGTGGCCCTAGGCAGTGGCTGACTTTGCACCTCCCACACGGCCCCAGAGCCAGTGCACCCAGAGGACAGCTTCAGACCATACCAGATTACAACTCTATACATCCATAAGTGACACACTCAAGGGGCAAACTCAGTGAGCACTAAAGCCCCACTGAAGCAAGTCCTGCTCCATATGGGTGTTTCCTACACAGCAGCTCTTCCACTGTAGTTGTAGCTGGTCCTCACAGCCAATTGGCTTGGAGCTCAATTCCTCCCAGTGATGCCAACAGCAATCAAGGCTCAACTACAAGACTATGCACTCAGCCCACACAAAGTGCCCAGCTTAGGTGACTAGGAAAGCTGAACCACTAGGTCCTACAGGACACATACTATGCAAGGCCAATCTACCAATTCCAGGAGGCATAACAGCTCTACCTAATACATGGATACAAACACAAGGAAACAGGCAAAATGCAGAGACAAAGAAACATGTTACAAATGAAAGAAATGGAAGCAAGCAAACTACTGGATACAGAGTTCAAAACAAATGTTATAAGGTTACTCAAGAGTCTTAATGAGAGCTTCAGTGTACTTAATGAAAGCTTCAAGGGAGTTAGTGGGACTTTTAAAGATCTTAGTTATCATGTCAAACATATGAAAAAGGACCAGTCAGAAATTAAGCATACACTAACTGAAATAAAGAATAATTTACAGGGATTCAACAGTAGAGTAGAGGATTCTGAGAATCAAATCAATGATCTGGAATATGAGGAAGCACAAAACACTCAATCAGAAGAACAAAAAGAAAAAGGAATCCAAAAATATGAAGATAGTGTAAGGAGCCTCTGGGACAACTTCAAGTATACCAACATTCGCATCATGAGGATGCCAGAAGGAGAAGAGAGAGACCAAGATATTGAAAACCTATTTGAAGAAATAATGACAGAAAACTTCCCCTACCTGGTGAAAGAAATAGACTTACAAGTCCAGGAAGCACAGAGAATCCCAAAGAGGACCACATCAATACATATCATCATTAAAATGCCAAGGGTTAAAGACGAAAGAGAGAATCTTAAAAAGCAGCAAGAGAAAAGCAGTTAGTTACCTACAAGGGAGCACCCATATGACTGTCAGCTGATTTCTCAACAGAAACTATGCAGACCAGAGGGAGTGGCAAGAAATATCCAAAGTGGTAAGTAGCAAGGACCTACAACCAAGATTACTCTACCCAGCAAAGCTATCATTCAGAATTGAAGGTCAGATAAAGAGCTTCACAGACAAGAAAAAGCTAAAGGAATTCATCACCACCAAACCAGTGTTATATGAAATGTTGAAGGGTATTCTTTAAGAAGAGGAGGAGAAAGGAAAAAGAAGAAAGAGGAGGAGGAGGGGAGGTAGAGGAGGAGGAGGAGAAGGATTTTAAAATATGAACTATAAAATAGCAATCCTATATAATAAAGAGGCAATATGCAAATTGACCCTCATGCCCTCACAAGATGGCTGCCTACAACCAGGCCAGCAGGGGGGTTAGTGAGGGACAATCAAATGACTGAACAAACAGGCTGCGTGGGGCGACCCAGCTGGCGGGGGTGGGGGGGCAGTTGGGGGTGACCAGGCCGGCAGGGGGCGCAGTAAGAGGTGACTAGGCCAGCGGCGGGGGGGCAGTTAGGGGTGACCAGGCTGGCGGCGGGGGTGCAGTTGGGGGCGACCAGGCTGACAGGGGAGCAGTGAGGTATGACTAGGCCGGCCAAGGGGGGCAGTTGAGGGCGACCAGGCCAGCAGGGTGGGGCAGTTAGGGGTGATCAGACAGGCAGGCAGATGAGTGATTAGAAGCCAGTGGTCCAGGATTGTGAGAGGGATGTCCAACTGCTGGTTAAGGCCCGATCCTGGGATTGGGCCTAAACCAGCAGTCAGACATCCCCCAAGGGGTCCCAGATTGGAGAGGGTGCAGGCTGGGCTGAGGGGACACCCCCCCCCCATGCACAAATTTCATGCACTGGGCCTCTAGTAAATACATATCTGTCAACAATTGAATCTAAAAATCAAAATAAATTAACAAGGAATTTAATGAACAAAACTGATGAATAAAACAGAACCGGAGGCATGGAAACATGGAACAGACTGACAAATTTCAGAGGGAAGGCACGTGAGTGGTGCAGAAAGAGTTTAACAAACGATCTTATATGCATATATGCATTACCTATGGACACAGACAATAAGGTAGAGAAGGCCTGGGGTGGGGCAGGAACTGGGTAGAGGAGGGCAACGGGGAGAAAAAGGGAGACATCTGTAATACTCTCAATATTAAAGATTTAAAAACAAAACAAAACAAAGCATGGTTAATAGAAATCCTGGGTCAATGCAAAATGTTTTGCATAAATTTTCAATTAATAGATACAATGGAGATTTGAATAAAAACTCTAGGAACAAGTTTTAACTTTCAAAAAAATTAAATGAACATGCTTAATATATTTTTCAAAGTCATCTGATTCTAATTTCAATGTACACAGATGTTTAGTTTTAATGAATGTCATAGGAGAGAAAGATTCCTCACAAAGAGACATAAATCCCCATAGAAGTGTACGGTTGACGCTGCCACTATGTCACAGACTTGTTTTTCAGTCCCATTCAGCCATTGCCCTAAGGTTTTTGCTAAAATTTAGCTTAGTAATTTTCCATGCTCCCTGATGTCAAATAATTATTCTTTTACAACAAACTGAAAAGTTAATGTTTTATATTTTTAACAAGTAGATTTTAAATCCACTGAAAGTCTTTATTTGGAAGATGTAAAACAAGTTTTTAAGAGTCCAGATATGAGAGTTTTTATTAGCGACACATCATTTTTGGCACAAGAAAAAAAATCACATTCATATAATGATGGAAATATTCCCAATCATCATTTCCATGCTTTCTCTATGGTAATGAACTTCTTTCTCAGTCATTGTTAAAATATTGTCTTAACCTTTAGAAGCTCCAATGTGTTTTTAGATAGCATTCTATTGACAACCATTTACCATTACAAAGGATCAGAAAATGTGGCCCAAAGCAAAGTGCTGTCAGAGAACACCTGTGCGGGACTGGTTGAAAGAAGCCCCTGAGGGCTGGTCACTTGGCTGAGGTTAGTTTACAAGTGAGGTGGAGAAGTTTTGAAGAAAAAGATGAATGTGTTTGAAACAGGATATGATGTATCACAGAGAAAATTTTAGCCTTTGAGCACTTAGTGGCTGGGCAAAAGCTGGAGGACACATTCAGTGAGAAAGAAGCTAATTCTGTCAATTCAAGCTACATAGGTTATTTTTCAAAAAGCAAATGGACAACAAAAGAAGAGCCACTTTACCTCTAAATTTTCCTTTATCACTAATATAAAATGGGGTGGTGGGTCATAAAATATTCTTTAGTGTGCCACTTTAATAAATCTTTGATGCTGACCTTTGGCAACTTCTCTTTTTCTCCTTAAGTTTGCTGTCTATATTTATTTGAATAGGATTTTAACAGGACAACAATGTTCTTCAGGTGAACACATGGTGGTATCTAGTCCAATTCAGCACCCCCTGAAGATAGCTCTGGTGCTCGGGACTGACACTGAAGATAACTTAGAGTGCATTATGCTAAGTGGAATAAGTCAGCCAGAAAAAGACAAGTACTATTTGATTTCACTTATATGTATGTGGAATCTAAAGAACAAAAGAGCCGAAACCGGTTTGGCTCAGTGGATAGAGCGTCGGCCTGCGAACTGAAAGGTCCCGGGTTCGATTCCGGTCAAGGGCATGTACCTTGGTTGCGGGCACATCCCCAGTGGGAGGTGTGCAGGAGGCAGCTGATCGATGTTTCTCTCTCATTGATGTTTCTAGCTCTCTATCCCTCTCCCTTCCTCTCTGTGAAATATCAATAAAATATATTAAAAAAATAAATAAAGAAAGAAAGAACAAAAGAAATGAACAAAATTGAAACAAACTCATAGCTACAGAGAACAGACTGAAGAAGAAGATAAATGTGTTACCGCCAGAGGGAAGGGGGATTACAAGACCAAGTGGAAAAAAAAATGAACTAAAAAATACAAATTGATAGTTACAAAGTAGACACATGGATCCAGAGTTTAGCATAGGAAATATAGTCAATAATATTGTAATACCTATGTATGGTGTCAGGTGGGTACTGGAAATATCAGAACACTTTGAAAAGTATATGATTGTCTAACTACTAGGCTATACACTTGAAATGAATACAAAATAATATTGAATATAAAGTGTAATTGAAAAATAAAAATGTTTTAAAAAACAGCATTTGCTAAGTCATTTAAAGGCCGATATAAACAAAGTCTAGATTATTATTTCAAATGTTCAAATTCTATTTTTCTTTCTCATGAGCAAAGGTATGAAAGGCTAGAGAAACTGAGGCAGAAAAATGTCTTTTTAAGCATCTACAAATGGTAGTAAAATGAAAGAGCACCTGGTTAAAAGTAACATACAATTTCCTCTTTTATAAACACAACTAGAGGTCCGGTGCACAAAATTCGTGCATGGGGGGTGGTGTCCCCTCAGCCCAGCCTGCACCCTCTCCAATCCGGGACCCCTTGGGGGACGTCCGACTGCTGGTTTAGGGCTGATCCCAGGGATCGGGCCTAAACTGGCAGTTGGACATCCCTCTCACAATCCTGGACCACTGGCTCCTAATTGCTCACCTGCCTGCCTGCCTGGTTACCCCTTACTGCCCCCCCACCCCCCGCCGCTGGCCTGGTTGCCCCCAACTGCCCCCCTCTGCTGGCCTGGTCACCCCTAACTGCCCTCACCTGCCGGCCTGGTTGCCCCCAACTGCCACCCCACTGGCCTAGTCGCCCCTCACTGCCCCCCCTGCCAGCCTAATGGCCCCCAACTGCCTCACCCTGCTGGCCTGGTCGCCCCCAACTGCACCCCACCCCCGCTGGCCTGGTCACCCCTAACTGCCCCCCTGCTGGCCTGGTTGCCTCTTACTGCCCACCCCGCTGGCCTGGTTGCCCCCAACTGTCCCCCCTGCTGACCTGGTCGCCCCTCATGGCTTCCCTGCCATCCTGGTCACCCCACGCAGCCTGCTGTTCAGTCGTTTGGTCATCCCTCACTAATCCCCCTGCCGGCCTGGTCATAGGCAGTCATCTTGTGAGGGCAAGAGTCAATTTGCATATTACCTATTTATTATATAGGATTCTTCCTTAAATTTAGGGGTTTAGGTAAGAATTCATATCTCTTAACTTGAAGGTGTTGAAATTCTAACAACAATAATAACAAAAAACTATGTTCACACAAGGTAACTCCTTTAGAATGCTAAAAGTAGCCTTTGCTTGTAAAAATGTTCTTTGCCCCTGGCAGTAAAATTATTATTTAAATTTTCTAATTTAAAAGATTTGAATTATGGAGTCTTGGCACTAAAAATCCTTTTGTGGTAAGCAGAAATAATAGAGAATTATTATAATACTAGAGGCCCGATATACGAAGATTCGTGCAAGGATAGGCCTTCCTTCCCCTGGCTGCCGGCACCAGCTTCCCTCTGGCACCCGGGACCCGGGCTGCTTCACCCCGCCCACCACCGCCCCCCATCGGGGGGCATGCTCCGAGCTGCCCGTGGCTCAGAGCACACCCCCACCCCTGGGTGTGTCTGCTGGGGCTGGGGGCGGTACGCAGTCCCTTCCCGCCCATCTGCACGTGCAGCTCCTCCTGAGCCGGTTATGACACCTTAAGGCAGGGGTCCTCAAACTTTTTAAACAGGGGGCCAGTTCACTGTCCCTCAGACCATTGGAGGGCCGGACTATAGTTTAAAAAAAAAACTATGAACAAATTCCTATGCGCACTGCGGGCCCGGGATGAGTCGGCTGCTAGCAAGACAGGCAGCGGCACCTGGCGGGCCGGATAAATGTCCTCGGTGGGCTGTAGTTTGAGGACACCTGCCTTAAGGCATCCTGGCTAATTTGCATATTACCTCTTTAAATATATAGATTGGAATCGGAGAGAGATAAAGCTATTTCATATGTATTGTAAAGAATTTAAATTTCCCATATCTTACTATTTGGAACTAAGTTTTCCTTTATCTATCTGTATTTGTTTCTATGTTGTCATATTGCTAATTCAGTATTACTTTAAAATACTGCCTCCTTTTAAAAAATGTAATAGCAGGTACTTACGAGGCATGAAATTTCTATGCATAAACTAATGCCTTAGCTCTGTTATTTACAGAGGTAAATAACAATTTGCTCTGTTTCTTTGTGTTCCTATTTGGCATCACAAACAATATTAGGGGTCCATGGCCGAATGCCAAAACCAGCCTGTTGAGACTGAAAGAATAGATGATATAGAGGTCTGTTAAAATTATCCTTTGCAGACTAATTGGAGTCTTTGTATATGAGGAAAATACAATGATTGCTGTGCTCGAGCTGAATTGAGAAGTTAGTATAAAATACTATCTCCCTTGGTTGATAAAAGGAGAAAAACTAATTTTCAAATTTTAAAAAGTGATTCAAGTGAGTTATTGAAATATTAATAATCTTGGAATTGTGGCAGCTATTGGAAAAAAGAAATTTTTTTTGTTGTTAATCCTCACCTGAAGATATTTTTGATATTTTTTCCATTGATTTTTTTTTTTTTTTTTTTTTTTTTTTAAGATAGAGTGGCAGGAGATTTCTTAAAAGGAGGCAGCATTTTTAAGTAATACTGAGTGGGAGAGACAGAGAGAGAAACTTGAGTGAGAGCGACACATCGATTGGTTGCCTCCTGCAAATGCCCCTGCCAGAGCCAGGTATCAAACCTGTAACCCAGGATCAACTTGCAACCCAGGTTTGAGCTCTTGACCGGGAATTGAACATGCAACCTTTCTGCAGCCAATTCTCTAACCACTAAGCAAGACTGGTCAGGGCTAGAAAAAAAGAAATTGTAACATGGATTCTATTTGACAAATTAAAGACTGTGTAGAGCAGAAAACATCTGTCTCTAAAAATACATTGTTATTTCAGAGTAAGACAATAACCAATGAGTCTTTAATGACTAAGTAATTGAATGTGAATATTTGCTCTTCCTTTTGTTCAGTTGGGTAACTCACTTTTAATTAGTTATTGTATAACTTTATGCCAAATTTAACAGGAAAATCATGAATAATATGTTTTGTGGAGTTGGAACAAAAACTGACTTTTAGAACCAGCCATTCTTTTATAAAGACAATCATAGCTCCCACCATCTTGAACAAGCAAGTGACTGGATAAAGTGGGCAATTACAGCTGAAATTTAATAACATGTGACTTAGATACATGGTATTGTTTGTGACACAAAAATTTCAAATCTCTACATAGCCCAGTTTATCTATTTTTTTTCCTGTGTCACATGCATATCATATTGTAGTTTAGGAACCATTGACTAATCCCAGGTAACTAAGATTTACTATTTTTCTCATAAGAGGTTTATAGTTTTAGAGCTTACATTTAAATACATGATCTACTTTGAGTTAATTTTTTTCAACTGTGATTTTACGTCTTTCATTAGTTTTGTAAAATTACTGGCCATTATATCTTCAAATATCGTTTTTGCCTCATATCCTCTTTTTCTAGAACTCTAGTTAGAATGAAGCTATATTTATTCACTGTGTCCCACATGCCTTTCAAGCTCTGTTCTGTTTCTCCATTTTTTTTCTCTCTTTGCTTCAATTTGTGTATTTTTCTTGCCCTACCCTCAAATTCACTAATCCTCTGTTCTGCTGTGTCCAATCTACTATTAAACCATAAGTTCCTGATTTCAGATATTATGTTTTTTCAATTTGAGATTTTTCATTTCTTCTTTTTTATGTATTCAACCTGAGGCCTGGTGCACGAAATTTGTGCACAGGTACAGTCCCTAGGCCTGGCCTGTGATCAGGGCCATATTCCCTAGCTGCTGGCAGCTGGCCCAGCCCCCCCCCCACCACCCTCCCCCAGTTCCCCGTTTGCCATTGGAAGATCGGAGTCTGCCGACCTGGGGGAGGAACTGGGAGGTGGTCAGTGCGCCTCATAGCGACTGGTCAAACGGTCATTCTGGTTGTTCTGCCATTCAGTCGATTTGCATATTACTCTTTTATATATAGAGACTAGAGGCCCGGTGCACGAAATTCGTGCACGGGGGTGTGTGTCCCTCAGCCCAGCCTGCACCCTCTCCAATCTGGGACCCCTCGAGGGATGTCCGACTGGGATCGGGCCTAAACGGGCAGTCGGAAATCCCTCTCACAATCGGGTACTGCTGGCTCCCAACTGCTCGCCTGCCTGCCTTCCTAATTGTCCCTAATCACTTCTGCCTGCCAGCCTGATCACCCCCTAACCACTCCCCTGCCAGCCTGATTGATGGCTAACTGCTCCCCTGCCAGCCTGTTTTCCCCTTACTACCCTCTCCTGCAGGCCTGGTCACCCCTAACTGCCCTCCCCTGCAGGCGTGGGTCCCCCCCAACTGCCTTTCCCTGCAGGCCTGGTTGCCCCCAACTTCCCTCCTCTGCCAGCTTGGTCACCCCCAACTGCCCTCCCCTGCTGGCCTGATTGACCACAACTGCCCTCCCTTGCAGGCCTGGCCCCTCCCACCTGCCCTCCCCTGCTGGCCATCTTGTGGTGGCCATCTTGTGTCCACATGGGAGCAGGATCTTTGACCACAGGGGGGCAGCCATCTTGTGTGTTGGAGTGATGGTCAATCTGCATATTACTCTTTTATTAGATAGGATAGAGGCCTGGTGCACAGGTGGGGGCCAGCTGGTTTGCCCTGAAGGGTGTCCCGGATCAGGGTGGGGGTTCCCTTGGGGCATGGGGCGGCCTGGGCGAGGGGCCTGTGGTGGTTTGCAGGCCGGCCACGCCCCCTGGCGACCCAAGCGGAGGCCCTGGGATCTGGGATTTATTTATCTTCTATAATTGAAACTTTGTAGCCTGGAGCAGAGCCAAGCCTTCTGCTTGTTCCGTGGCTGCCGCCATTTCTGTTTGGGTTTATGTATCTTCTATCATTGAAACTTTGTAGCCTTGAGTGGAGGCCTGGGCCGGCAAGGGCAGGCGGAAAGCTTGGCTTCCTCCATCACCGGGGAAACCCAAGCCTCCCTCCTGCTCTCTCTGGCCATAGCCATCTTGGTTGGGTTTATTTGCATATTTGCTCCTGATTGGCTGGTGGGCGTGGCTTGTGGGTGTAGTGGAGTGACGGTTGATTTGCATATTACTCTTTTATTATATAGGATGTGCTCCAATCCTTCCACTTCCAGGGAAAGGGGCAAAGGAGGGTTGCTGAAAGTGATTAGGGAGGCAGCAGGGTGAACTTTTTTGGGGGGTGGGGAGAGTTTCCTCCTGATGAGAGGCTTCAAAGGACAGCAGCCTACTTCTGCTACCCTCTGTCTCCAGAGACACAATTTCTGATTGGCATCTGGCAGGACAGAGCAGTTGCAGGTACAGGACTGGGAGCGCCTTTCTTCATGCAGCTCCCTGGAGAGTCTCTTCCGGCCAAGGAAAGCTTTGTTCTAACCATTTCTCCCGGAGCCAGGGCTGCTGGGTGGTCTGGGGCAGGAGGGCAGAATGGAGGTGGGGCAGGGCTGGAAGAAGTATGAGGCAGAAGACTGGGGGGTGAGGGAGAGGGTGAAATCTGTGTGTGTGGAGGCGGGGAGGGCTGGTGCAGAAAGAGAGTTGGGGTCAGCATAGGAAGGTTTGGAGGTACGGGGGGAGTAAGAGGGACCAGCAGATGCCAGAACAGGGGAAAGCGTCTACAGAATCAGGTGGGGGTCCATGAGGGTGACTAAGTCCCTTCCCCAGACCCTGCCATCCCAGGTGGCTAGTGGGAGGGGTCCATATTGAGGCGCTGAGCCCCCTACACTTTGTGTCTGAGGCTCCAGAACATGTGGCCAGCATGCCCCGCCCCTGCCACCCCGCCTAAGTGCTGCCATTTGGAATGCATTTGCAGACACGTGGATTGTTTTTAAGTTAATGCTTTTCAGTTCACTCTGTTTCCCACTTGTAGTTTTTTATTGAAAAGGCGATTCTGCTGGTGTGTGTTCCTTTGTGGGGGCGGCAGGGGTGTTTTCCACAGGCAGAGATCCGATGAGAGACAGAGACAAAAGGCCCAGCGAGACACGGGGAATGAGTAAATAGGATCAGAGAGCAAGGAACAGGCAGAGAGATGCACAGGGTGAGACAGACACGTGACACAGGGTGCTGTGGACGGGGATAGAGCTTCTGGCCTGGTGAGAGGCTCATTCAGAGGAGCAGCGGCTCCGTGGGCACGTTCACCCCAGGTGCAGCTCCAGGCCCGGAGTCCTCCACAAACTGAAAGCCCTGGATAATTAGAGCTAATTACATGTGTGCAAACAGCCGTGGCAGAGGCTGTGGGCCAGCCACCCCTCCCCTGGCCTGCCCCCTGCAATCCCGCCCCAGCAAAGGGGCTTTGCTGGACAGCTGGGGCTGAGCGGGCCCTGGCGGCATGGGCCCCAGCATTTGGGTCCTTAGGTTTCTATTATCTTGGCCTCCTGAGCATTCCGGTCTCATCAAAGATTCCAGGCGGCTCTCCTTGAATCCTGCCACAGGGAGTGCCGCTCTGGAGCTGAGGCCATGGGATGAGGAAGGGACAGAGTTTGGTGCTTGGCTTTTGGTGATCAGTTTGTCTCTTCCTGGATGCACCACAGGACGCCAAAAGAGTGACTTTTCTGAGCTTCATTTGCGCGTCCATACCATGCAAACTGTGCATGCCTCTTCTGAGTCGCGGAGTCCAAGGGGAAGGAGAAAGGTGCGAATTCCTCACGTGTGAATGAGGCTTTACACTTTGAACTGCTAGCCTGAATCAGTGATCTAATTTTGTGGTTTTAGGAGCCTTTGACAGGTTGGGTTGAACTGGTGATGGGGCAGGGTTTCATATTTCTACAGAGGTCCGGTGCACAGGTGGGGACTGGCCAGCCTGCCCTGATGGGGGCCCCGGATCAGGGTGGGGCTGGCTGGGGCGAGGGTCCGCGGTTGTCCTGGTCTCTGGTCATTCTGCCGTTTGGGTCGCTGGGCTTTTATTATATAGGATTCTTTGTCAAAAGTCTGCATCTTTTAAACTATTTGTCCACTTTTTCTTCTATTTAGTTATCCATAACTCTATTTTATAGTAGTCATCTTAAAGTTTTTATTTGGACTCAATATCTGGCTTATCTGTGGGTCTTCTATTATCTATTTTTTCTTGACTATTGATCAATTTTTCCTGTTCATCCACTTCATAATTTTTTATCAGATGCCAGAATTTTATGTTAAAAACTTACAGAGAATATAGCTGCTGTTATTTTTCTCTAGAGATAAAGATAGAAAGCAGGGTAAGGGTCAGGGACTGAGCCGGGCTGGGATTGGGTTCTAGTTTCAGTTCATTTCTTGTTTCTCTTTGGTCCTTGGTTGTGATTCCTCTGGTTTTTTTTATAGAGAGCCAGGATGGTTTCTATCTCTTCAGCCTGGAGATTCATTTCTGCCTTTGAGAGGTTTAAACTCAGATCTTTAGTCTCTTAATCACACAATTTCAAAAATATTGCAAATGTCTTGAGGGGATTGACTGCAAGAAGGATGACTCCTTCTAGGTAGAGATTGTTTTGTATGCACTGGCAGAATGTGGGGAGATTTTACTCTCCCTATCAGTCCTAGTCCTTCAGCCTCCTCTACCACTCCAGAAGTCAGCAAATGTCTGGTGGGAAAGCTGGCTGTATGTTTGGGGCTCCTCTACATTGCCAATCCATTACACAACTCACATGACTATTAAACATTTCACTGGTTTCTCTTTTCCTGTGTAAAGTCTCTCTGCCCAGACCAAGCTTGAACAGTCCATGCCCAGAATCAGTAAATGTCACCAGAGAAGAAAACAGCTGGTGAATGTCAGCTCTCTTAGTCCAGGCCTCAGGAAAAGAAGATTTATTCAATTGCATTGTCCTTTGGGGGACAATGACTGAATATGTGAAGATGCCAAACTAAAATTCTACACACAAATATCACTGAGGTCTTTGCAGAGGCCTGGACCAGAACAAGCAAGAACATCATTTCAGAGTAGACAAGTGTCACTAGAACTGAGCAAGAGGAAGCTTCACGAGCAATACCTTATGTCAGTGAAAAGCAATAGCAGTACTATACTGAATAAGAATCCAGTTCTGTTTCAGCCTGGCCTTGAAAATGGAACTGATTCACTTAATGGAGTAAGTGCCTGGGGTTCTTGAACAACATAAATGTACAGCTCAAGAGGGAAATAATAGATTGTCTGCTAAAAGATCAGGCAAGAATCCCAGATTTTTGGAAATACGCCACAAGTTTCAAATTTATATTACATTTAATTCAATGATATTAGGAGAAAAGATGAATGTTGGGTTATTATGTAAAAGCTAGAGGGGGTGGGGGGTCTCCCTCAACCCAGCCTGCACCCTCTCCAATCTGGGACCCCTCAGGGGATGTCCAGCTGCCAGTTTAGGCCTGATCCTGTGAATCGGGCCTAAACCAGCAGTTGGACATCCCTCTCACAATCCGGGACTTCTGGCTCCTAACAACTCACCTGCCTGCCTGCCTGATTGCCCCTAACCACTCTGCATGCCAGCCTGATTGCCCCTTAACTGATTGACACCTAACTGCTCCCCTGCCAGCCCAATCACCCCCCAACTGCCCTCCCCTGCCGGCCCGATCACCCCAACTGCCCTCCCATGGAGGCCTGATCGCCCCCAAATGCCCTCCCCTGCAGGCCCAATCGCCCCCAACTGCCCTCCCCTGCAGGCCCAATAGCCCCCAAATGCCCTCCCCTTCAGGCCCGATCGCCCCCAACTGCCCATCCCTGCCAGCCCGGTCACCCCCAACTGCCCTCTCCTGCCAGCCCGATCGCCCCCAACTACTCTCCCCTGCCAACCCAATCGCCCCCAACTGCCCTCCCCTGCCAACCCGATCACCCCTAACTGCCCTCCCCTGCCGGCCATTTTGTGGCAGCCATCTTGTGATGATGTGGGGGCAGCCATCTTGTGACAACGTGGGGTGGCCATCTTGTGACAATGTGGAGGCGGCCATATTGTGGTGGCCATATTGTGATGACATGTGGGCGGTCATCTTGTGATGATGCGAGGACGTGAGGGTCACCTAGGCTTTTATTAGTACAGATAATGCTTATTATGTTCATCTTATTTTGATGTTTTACTCATAAAGAGTAAGCTAATTTAGAGACTTGATAAAGATGCCTTTCACCTTAAGAAAACTGATATATCAGAAAGCAAGCTAAGAAAAAAATGGAGTGGGAGATATGCACATTTAACTAATTGAAAGCTAGTGTGTGCTAAGCATTGTACTTGGCACTGGGTGTACACGGAAAAGGTGCTAACCCCTTGCTTTGGATTGAATGTTTGCATCTCTCCCCCAAATTCATATGTTGAAGCCCTAACCCCCAACGTGATGGTATTTGGAGGTGCGGCCTTTGTTGTTCCACTCATTTAGTCATTCATTAGTTGATTCTTGTATGTGCCCTGACTGGGAATTGAACTTGAAATCTTGGTGCATGGGGATGATGTTCTAACCAACTGAGCTATCATGCCAGGGCTGGAGATGGGGCCTTTGAAAGATAATCAGGTTTAGATGAGGTCATGCCAGTGGAAGCCCCCACTGTGGGATTAGTACCCTGATGAGAGTAAACACAAGATATCTCTCCATCTCACCCATACTCTCACATGTGAGGGTACAGCAAGAAGGCCATCTGCAAACTGGAAGATGACTCTCACCAGAGCTTGACCATGCTGGTACCCTGATCTCGGACTTCCCAGCCTCCAGACTGGGAGAAATAAATATCTGTTGTTTAAGCCACCCAGCTTACTGTCTTTTTTTATAGCAACTCTAGCAAACTAAGACATACTGCTCTTGTACCTTTGAAAAGTAAGCCTCATGATGAATTTAAAATGTGATTAAGTCAAGAATATATATATTTTTAAGCATTATTTATGACTACTTAAAAATATATTTTTAAACTCTGCAATAATAGGATTCCTCCAGTAAGATTTACTTCCTAGATACTGTTTTGCTAACCTTTATCAAAATAATATATCCTTACTATGAGAGCAAAAGTAGTTTTACCATTTCCCTACTGAGTTTAATTTAACTGTCCAGATCCATATGGGAAAAACATACTATCAAATTTTCAAAACCAGGCAAGTACTATGAGTTCTACAAGCATATTTTTTCCCCCTTCTACTTATTCAACAAGAGTAGGGTGTCAAGCAGGAGAAATGTGAGAAGGCTAAGAAGAAAACAAGGTTCACCCAAGAGAAGCAATAGTGGTGGAGGAAAGAAATTTAAAAGGCATTGAACAGAAGCTATGTAAGACTAGGAAGTAAGACATGAGTGGGAAAGGAAAGAGGTTTTTAGTTTCTATTTCTTTTTTTAAAAAAATATTTTTATTTATTTCATAGAGGAAGGGAAAGAGATAGAAACATTAATGATGAGAGAGAATCACTGATTGGCTGCCTCCAGCATGCCCCCTACTGGGGTTGGAGCCCGCAACCCAGGCATGCGCCCTTGACGGGAATCGAAACTGAGACCCTTCAGTCCACAGACCTGACGCTCTATCCACTGAGCCAAACCGGCTAGGGCTTAGCTTCTATTTCTTTAAAAACAGGCCTCAATAGAGAAAGGAAGTGGGCTAAGGTGGATAAACCACACTTCCTCTCTAAGATAATGATTGAGTCGCCAATATTAATTCTGCCAGGCTGCCTATTTGATGGTATTATACCTATAAATCTTAATTCATAATTAGAAGTATACTTTTTTGCATTCGTTCAAATTTCATTTGTTTCACCCTTTCATGAAACATACTTCAGACTACTTCCTAAATTTGCCCCTTTAAGGCCATGGGTTCAATTTCTCCTATAGCTTTGCTGATGGAATAATGAAATGTATGGAACAGAGCCATAATTAATAAATCAGTTTTCATACATGCTTTTAGTTTTCTGTATCCGGGGAAGGGTAAGAAGGTAGATGTTTCAGGGGAGATTTATACTTGCAATGTTCCAGGTCCATGCGCGATGTCCGTCTCTTAATCTGTGAAAACACAAGTCACCTCTTCAGGGAGCATCAGCTGCAGAGAAGCTTCTTTCTGAGGCCCAGATCTGGGGCAACCAGCTTCCCTACTTCCGGTCCCGCCCCCTCCCCGGCGGTTGCTAGGAGACGTGATGTCACAGGAAGCGAGGCCTGGAATAGGTTAAAAAGAGGGGAAGCCCCTCCCCCTCAGCAACCTTAGCTCCCGGTGCTGGTGCTCCAGCTGTTTGTAGGCCTGGGGTTGAGGGTCTGGCCCGCGATAGTCCCCCGCGACCCGGCCGCCGCCGCGTCCGCGGGCTCCCGCCCCCCTGCCCCGCCGCTGGGCCGCCGCCGGGCGGGAGACTCCAGGACGGCTGCCCGTGCTCCGGACCGCGGCCACCGTTTCCACACCCCGCGCTGCCCGCCACGTCCCCGGTCTCGGCCAGCGGCGCAGCGTGACGGGTGACCTTTTCGAGCCCAGTGCGATGACGGCTCCCGGCTCCAGGCCGGCCCGGCCTCCAGGGCGCCACGAGCTGCGGCCCGTGCATGTCCCGCCGCCGCTGTTGCTGCTGCTGCTGCTGCTGCTGGCGGCCGCGGGGCCGACGCGTGGCTGGGAGAGCGGGGACCTGGAGTTGTTTGACTTGGTGGAGGAGGTACAGCTCAACTTCTACCAGTTCCTCGGGGTGCAGCAGGTAAGCGGGGCTCCTGCCCGCCCGACGGCGGCGGCTCCCGGGCAGAAAAACGTGCGGGTCACGGCGGAAAGAGGGGGTGGGGCGGCTCTGACCCGGTTCCTCCGTGGGAGCCGGGGGTGCGGCCAAGGCTCGGCCATCCTGGGCTCCACTGCCTCCTTACCCGGCCCACCGGGGTCTCCTTGCCTCAGAAGGAATTGTTCTCAGGTCCTCGCCGCCCTGCTCCCCTTCTCAAGTTGCGGTCTCAGTTTAAGGCTGGACGGCGCCACCAGCCGGGTGGTAATACCCTCCCTTTCCTCTGCCATCTGGGGGGAGACCCTATCACCCCGCTGTACAGGAAGAAGGAAGAGTGGTGTGTGGGAAAGAGCAGTCATGTCTCACTGTGAAATTTCACCTTCCCAGTTACACTTATTCTTATGCTTATTTTAGCTGCCTCCATTCCTCCGCCTTTCCGGGGTGGTAGGAATGCGTTTTGGTCGGCGCCTGTATTGCAGAAGTTTTCCTTGCACTGTACTTGGGAATCTGTTTAGCCTGTCGGATAGGGGTTGGTATCCCAGTTTAGAAGTCTGGAGGAAGTTGAAGCTACCTTGGTCCTAGAACCCATACAAGGAAATATTGAGTTTTGGGGGCAGTAGAGGCACTTGAGCTGCTAAAGGAAGAGAGATGCCCAACCAGTAGCGCAGGATGATGTCTTTTTCTATTGTTTCCTTTTTTATCTTGGAACTTTAACCTGTAAAGTCCGTTTGTTGCCCTGTACTTCTTTCTGCCTGTGAGTGGTCAGTGAGGGAAGATAGCTAGTCTTCATCTGATGACATATGGGGTGAAAGACAGGATTTCACAGGATCTGACTGAGCCCGGCATAAAGTGCTTTGAGTAATTATGGGGTGAAAAAGCATTAAGTTTTACCAACAATTCAAGGTACACTTCACATGACTAGATATGCCCTATATATGTGAACTATGGAACTTAACACTAAATGGAAAATTACTGTTCACTTAAATATAATTTAACTGTTGCACTATGATTTTAACGAATTTTATTTTTTGTAAGAGTTACTAAAGTATAAGCATTCAGACTCCAAATTCATAAGTGCAAACAATTATATACTGTCTGTATTCATTATCTTCCCGCTCATAGACAAATACATCTAATTACAGAGTAAATGATGCAACATGTGCAAAAATCAGTGAAAATATCCAAAGGCTTTTAAGAATGCCTTTAATATTGATAATATTTA
Organism: Plecotus auritus; assembly: GCF_963455305.1. Lineage (NCBI taxonomy): Eukaryota > Metazoa > Chordata > Mammalia > Chiroptera > Vespertilionidae > Plecotus > Plecotus auritus. The sequence continues at coordinate 143,857,308 of NC_137770.1, forward strand.
TTAGAATTTATCATGATTGATTAAATTTTGTAGCTAGAAAGAGTCTTATACATAACCTATCCAAAGATCTTGAAGATGCTTTCCAGTTATTCATGGAAAATTAAGCCCCTTTAAGAGAACACAAAAATTTAGTAGCAGTAGTTTAAATTTTAGATTATGTAATTTAGCTTGCATGTGAACTCTCATAGAATTTTTGTTTATAATTTCACGCAATTTAATTTGCGGAGTTAGGAAGTGTGGAACAACCAGAGCACTTAACTGTATGGGCAAAGATGGAAAATAAAGAAGCATAGATAATCAAGAACATTCTCTGTTTAGGTAGAATTTGAAAAGGATCCAGAAAAATGTTTTAATTTGTGTTTCTGTACCCAGCCATGCCAGAAGAAATTTTATTCTACCTAAGCAGAGAAACTGATGGGAACTAGTTCTCTACGTTACACTGAATCTTAACTTTCTTGGAAGACTTTCAGAGGACCAGAAATTTGTTAAGAGACAAATGCAGCCTGTCATTTGTCTCTTAATGTGAAATTTTCAGGCCAGAGCCAACCAATCTTTTGGTGACTAGCCAGATATGAGGAACCAGGACAAAGTAGGTTGGTTACTCAGAGTGGTGACCTGGCTCTATACACTCATCAGCTTTGTTGTCCATTCAACTGAGATTTATTTGACACCTACTACGTACATTTTAAGCAATGGGAGTTGGTTGGTGTATAAAATAAAACCTGTAGCCTTATGAACCTCACAATTTAGTAGGGGGAAACACATCCTATATAATAAAAGGCTAATAGGCAAATCGACCAATCGGTCGCTATGATGCACACTGACCACCAGGGGCAGACGCTCAACATAGGAGCTGCCCCCTGGTGGTCAGTGCGCTCCCCCTGGTGGTCAGTGTGCTCCCCCTGCTCAGCCAGAAGCCAGGCTCACAGCATGCGTAGCCACGGTGGCGGGAGCCTCTCCTGCCTCTGCAGCAGTGCTAAGGATGTCCGATGACATCCCTGGTGGTGGGCCTAAGCTGTCAGTTGGACATTCCCCAAGGGCTCCCGGACTGTGAGAGGGTGCAGGCCAGGCTGAGGGGACCCACCCCCCCCCCCTCGAGTGCACAAGTTTCGTGCATTGGGCCTCTAGTAGTAATATAACCAAACAAATGATTATACATGTCAGATGGTCAGAGAAGGCCTGCCTCTGAAGGAAATAAGGGAGTGAGCCAGGTGGGTTAGTGGCAGAGCATTTGAAGAAGGCAGACAGTTGAGTGCCAAGACCTTGAGGCAAGAGCTTGGATAGAGTGTGAGGAACAGCAAGGCAGCCAGTGTGTCTGGAGCAGGGTGAAGGAGAACAGTAATAGGAGATGAGATCAGAGACATGGGGTTAGGGGAAGATCTTGTAGGGCTTTGTAAGACATTATAAGGACTTTGGCTATTAATTATAAGTAAGTTGGGATCTCATGGGGCGGGGGTGGGCGTCAAACAGAAAGAGGTACATGGTTTGACTTAAATTTAAAATAACACTTTAATTGTGTTGAGGATCCTCTGTATGTATGTCATTAGTTATTTAGAAGGATAATTATGGTGTAGAATATAGATTGTACCTGGGTGGTGTAAAGTAGTCAGATTTTGAATTTAATTGGAAAATTCAGCTGGCAGGATTTTATTGATTGAATGTGGGATATGAGAGAAAAAATAATTGAGGATAATTCTAAAGCTTTTGGTGTCAGTAATTGAATAAGTATTTGTATCATTGCAGTTGCCACTTGGTGAGATGAAAAAGCCTGGGATAGAAACGGATTTGGTTGTGGGTAAATCAGGAATTTGGTTTGGGGTCATGCTAAATTTGAGGCATCTATTCAACTTTCAGATGGCTATTTAAGTCTGCAGTTATAAGGAGAAAGGTTTGGACTGTAGATATAAATTTGGGATCCCTGGCATTAGACGGTAATTTGAAGTCAAACAACTGGGCAAGTTCACCAGGAGAGTGAGTGTGAAGAGAGAAAAGAGGTCTGGGAGCTAAGTATTGGAGATTCCAAACTGTTACGGTCAGGCGGATGGAGAGGAACCAGCAAAGGAGATGGAAAAGGAGCAGCCAGTGAAGTAGGAGGCAAATCAAGAAAATACTGTCACTTTCAAATCAAATGAAGTATTTTAAAGAGGAGAACGTGATCAGCTGGGTTAAATGCTGATGATAATTCAAATAAGATGAATTCTGAGAATTGGCTGTTCAATCTAATAGTGTGGAGGTCATTGGCTACCTCAGCAAAAGCTGTTTCAGTGGAGTGGTGCGATCAGTGTCCGGGTTCAGGAGAGAAGGAAGGGGAAGAATTGGAGACAATTAATATAAATAAATTTTTTAGATGATTATACCCCAAACTAGAAGCCAGGGATGATAGTGACTGAATGTGGCATTCATTTTATCCCCTTTCTCCCAAGGTTAAGATAGTTAGCTTAGTTGCTCCATAAACTCTATAATTAGAATAATCAGTTACCTTGAGAGCTTGGACCTGACCACTTTCTGATTCACAACCTTGGGCAAGTTAGTGGCCTCATTGTTATAACATATGGTACCTTCTTTAGGTAATGTTTTTTATACGGCTTTTATAGCCTTCATACAGTGAAGGAATCTCTTTCTTTGTGTTCCTAGATTTCAAATTCATAGGAAATTCCAATTTGGGTATTGCATCTTTTTTTTTTTTCTTTTTAAATTCTCATCCGTATCCATTGATTTTTAGAGTTGAAGAAAGGGAAGGACAGAGAGAAATATCGATGTGCAAGAAACACATGGATTGGTTGCCTCCTGCACGCTCCTGACCAGGGCCTGGGCTGGGGAGGAGCCTGCAACCTAGATGTGTGCCCTTGACCAGAATCGAACCTGGGACCCTTCAGTCCACAGGCCGACAACACTCCTGCTAGGGCGGATAGTGCATCTTTTCAGAGGAGATAGGGTGAAAGATTAGGGGAGTATAGGAAAAAGGATGTGTTACTGAAATATCTTTCATTTGTAACTTACATTCTAGGTCCCCACATAGTAGTTGTAGTTCCTCTAACAGCTGTTCCTTGGACACGTGTATTTCTTGTGGGGTCAATGGCAATTCTGTATTTTTTTCATTGTCTATTTGGGCCATGACTTTCTTTATACTTTGTGCAGTATTCTAGCCAACAATACATCACATTGATTTTTTTAAAATTTGTGACTTGAAATTGTGACAAGCTAAGTTATTTGAAATGTTTCAGTGTTTACTTTCTGATGAAATCAGAGTAATCTTTGTGGTGCCAGTCAGCAATTACTGATTCCTACTAATAGAGCTAGAAAACGTGCTCCTTTCTCATAAAAATTTTTATAACTGCATCCTTACATTTAAATGAATGCTGGAACTTGGTTTTAAAAGAAGACAAGTTATTGCCATGTGCTTATAAAATATTGGGTTTTAATTTTTAATCAGAATGAATAAAGCTTTTACACTCTTTCAGTCTGTATTTCAAATGTACAGACTAAGCAGCTTGTTTAAAGGAGGGACAATTACTGCCCAGCCATCCCATAATCAGGTGGTGAGGGGCTTCCCTGAAGAAACTGCTATCTCCTGACACATCTCTTCCATCTCTCCAAGGAGGAATGAGTGACTTTGTTGGAGGGTGATTGCCTTCGGTCTGTTTTCCTTGATTGGAGAGAGCTAATCAGTCAAAAAGCTCTAAACCAGAAAGGCAATTATCCTAGACAGACTTTCTCTCCAGTGTTTCAAATTGTTCATAGGAAATGTGTGCTGTCTCAAAGTCTGGACTGGAGAGGGAAGGGCAAACATTGCTAGCGAGCCCATTTGGCCCCCATACCTAATCTAAATTCTTCGGTAGCGCCCTGGCCGGTTTGGCTCAGTGGATAGAGCGTCAGCCTGCGGACTCAAGGGTCCCAGGTTCAATTCCGGTCAAGGGCATGTACCTTGGTTGCGGGCACATCCCCAGTGGGGGGTGTGCAGGAGGCAGCTGATCGATGTTTCTCTCTCATCGATGTTTCTGGCTCTCTATCCCTCTCCCTTCCTCTCTGTAAAAAATCAATAAAATATATTTAAAAAATAAAATAAAATAAAATAAATTCTTCGGTAGCTTTTCAGCCATAAATGTGATATTTGATTTCTGTCTGCCTGATTTCTGATTTCTGTCTCAGTTTTTTTGGGTGGGGAAAAAGCATGAAGTCATTAATGGGGCTTCTCAATCCCAGTCATAGTCCTTTTTAAACATAAAGATGAGCCGAAACAGGTTGGCTCAGTGGATAGAGCGTCGGCCTGCGGACTGAAGGGTCCCGGGTTCGATTCCGGTCAAGGGCATGTACCTTGGTTGTGGGCACATCCCCAGTGGGAGGTGTGCAGGAGGCAGCTGATCGATGTTTCTCTCTCATCGATGTTTCTGGCTCTCTATCCCTCTCCCTTCCTCTCTGTAAAATATCAATAAAATATATTTTAAAAATAAATAAATAAACATAAAGATGAAGATCTCTTTCATAATTGACTGGTGAACCTGTCCTGTGATTATCAATTATCTACAATGATTCTTATTGTGGATTCCACTGAGCGTGTATTAGTTGAATATAGTACAGTCTTCCTTCAGTGAGTCTGTTCCCTTATAAATCCATGTCGTGTAATAACAGCTTCCCCATTTTCATTGTGTAGTCCAAAATTATTTGTTAATTTGGAGTAAGGGAGAGATATAAAATCTGGAATGGTAGATAACTTTCCAGTCATTTATATTGCTGATGTTAGGCATATCATGTGTAGAGTTAGAGCTGAGTAAATACTTATTTAATTGGATATACCTTTTCATCAGATTGGGTAATCATAAAATTGATTTACTTTTCTGTTGTCCACACTATTTAATGGAGGCTGCCTGGGCATATTTTATGGGGCAAAGCAAATCTATTGTGAAAATTTTATGTGTAGAGCTGATGGAACAGAAATCCTCTTATGGTCCTGGGGATCTGTTTGTAAGTCAGGCATTATTGGGTCTATTTGGGCAGTAATACCATTAATTAATTTCACCCAGAATTAAAAATGTTTCCAAAGCCTTTCTTGTATCTAGATGTGCAGTGAGAAGAGAACCTCTGATTGGGTGAAGCAGGAAGCTATAGTCAAATATTTTCAAAAGTTTTCATCAAAACACTTAATTTTGAAAGCCTAATCCTATACTAATGAATATAAAAATATGATTGCTGTGTTTTAAGTTACATCTTAGTGTTTCATTTTAAGAGCTAAATATTTGATTTTTATATTTACTGAAATTTGTGTGTAAGAGTGTCATTAAGATTTCATTAGAAATTTAATTGAGAATTTGTCTCATTCCCATCCTTCTTGATACTAAATTAAAGTTAGGAATAATTCACTTATTCAGGTGTTTCTGATTGCCATCATCCAGCAACTGGAATCTCATATGTAATCACACATGTTGCCTGATTCCCTCATGTTAGAGTATGTGTATAAAACAATATGCTTCGTTAATAGACGGCTGTACATTATAGTGCTAGTGAGTTGTAAGCATAAAACTCTGCAGCTGCACAGTTAGTATAATTTGAATTAAATATTAAAGGTAAAAGTCTAAAATCACAAATTAAATAAAAGGCATGCCATAGTATAAGCAGCAGTATTAAAATGCCACTAAGAACAAACACTAGGATTAAAAAAGAGAGTAATTTCCTCAGTTAAATTCTGGAATACAGGGTTGGGCAAAGGTGGGTTTACAGCTGTAATACAAGTAAATAATACAATACTTAATAAATAATACAAGAATAAACTATTTTGTATATTCACAACTGTAAGCCTACTTTTGCCCACACCTGTAATACAACTCCTGATTACATAAAGTGCAAGAATTTTTGAAAAGCTACATGAGACCCTACGGCATGTATTGTGAGCTGTAGTCAAAATGATTTAATACTAGATAGGTCATTTTTATCATTTACTGGAAAAATGTGAACAGACTGTAGAGAAATCCCAGGGTCCACTTATATGCCTGCTAAGGAAGGTAGAGACATCTCATTTCTAGCCAATACTTAAGGACTTTATACCATTAAAATGGATTGGGTTAAGGAAGCTATCCCAGGACTAATTGAATTTATACATAACCAAGAAGCCTCTGACATTTTGAATTTTTTTAATTGCACATCTTAGTAACAGTTATTTTCAATGACCATACTTTTAGTTAACAGATAAAAGATTAGTAACTAGGTTCTTCTCTACTTTTAAGTTAGTGTTTTGGGGTTAATAGTTGGCGATTAAACTTCATTTAAGGAAATTAATATGTATGTATAATGTAGGATCATTGGAAATTGTGATTTTACTTGGAGTTAAGTATATCATATCAGATATTGCTTTTATATGGATCTTTTTACCTGTGATAGGAAATAGGCTTCCTGTGTTTAAATGAAGTGTTTTAGTTGAGACATTTTATAAAGTTCAAATAATTGCCATCCTATGCTGTTCTATAGTAAGTAGTTATACAGAATTAATGTGTGACATTTTGTATCACACCTTTGAAAGTATAATAAGGCTTAACTTAGAGTAAATTAGATTGATCTTGAAATTAGTTATTGTGGAAAGCTTTATAGGTTTTCAACAATGCTGCCATCTCTCAAAACATCATTGAAACTTATTTTAAATTGCGTTCAAAGCATATTACCCTCAATAGTAAATCTTTTAAGATGGATTTGATATTTGTCTACAGCTAATAGTCATTTGGAACTAAATTTGGTGACTAAATTGGGTTAGCAAGCTTGGGTAAATACAATTTGAATTGATAAAGAGATATAAATATAAATTTCATATAAGGCTCATAAACTGGTTTGAGGACTACTCAAAGAAGAGGTCCAGAGAAGTTTAGAGGGATATCAACATGAAGTAAATTTATAGCCTTACAAAGTAACTGAATATATTTCAGTAAATAACTTTTGGAGTACTTATTACTTTGTGGGTAGCAACTTTTTATTACCTATAATATACAAATAAAAATTATCTTAATTTTAGAGAAGTGAGAAAATACTGAGCTAGTATGGTGATTTTCAACCTTTTTCGTCGCAGAGCACACAAACTAATTACTAAAATTCTGTGGCACACCAAAAAAATACTTTATTTTTGCTGATCTGACAAAAATAGGTATAATGTTGATTCCTTCACACCAGATGGCTATTGTTGTGTTGGCTGTTATCACCTTTTTATTTGAGAATCTAAGGGAAAAGAGGTCAGTTCCCTAACTAAATAGTCAGGTATTGCATGTTTTAAATTTTTTGGGGGCACACCAATGTGCCTGCTGTGGCACACTGGTTGAAAATCGCGGAGCTAGAAGAAAATATTTTAATTATCTGCCTGCTTTTATTAAAAAACACATTTTAAAAAATAGGTTTCTATTGCAGAGAGAGAGAGAGAGAGAGAGAGAGAGAGAGAGAGAGAGAGAGAGATGCCTCCCCTACTAACCCCAACCAGGGACTGAATTCGCAACCTGGGCATGTGCCCCGACCTGGAATCAAACCGTTGACCTTTCAGTGCATAGGATGATGCTCAACCAACTAAGCCACACCAGCCAGGGCTCTCTGCCTGCTTTTAATATTAAAAACAGGTATCACAAAAGTATTCACTATATAATATTTCCATCATAAAGTTATTTAGAGCAGAGTGGCAGAGGAACCAGAATAAATGTTAGGGATAGAGTTGGTAGCTGAATATACAACTGAGGGAGAAAATAGGCAATTCACAGGGAGAGGGAAGTGTACATTGAAAAAAAAAGCATAAATACAAATATAAATAGTAATGGAGTAATATCTCCATCTTGTGGCGTGCGTTGGATATTGTCATTAAAAACATGGAGGGGTTGTATTTTTGCAACTGTAGGCATAAATAAGAATAAAATATGAGTCAAGTCCAAATAAAATACGAGTCAGATTTTTTGCAGTGTTTTAAAGGGACGTTTAAGACCGAGCTTCCCACCTGGTATACTGCAAGCAACTGTGCTGATGTAGTGATGCCCTCCCTTGATGGCTTTAGTGTGTCTCACAATGATTTTTTCCCCCAGGAAAATTTTTAAATACTAGTATATATAAAATACTGGAGGCCCAGTGCATGAAATTCATACACTGGGTGTGTGTGTGTGGGGAGACCCTCAACCTGGCCTGCGCTCTCTCGTAGTCCGGCACCCTTTGGGGGATGTCCACCTGCCAGCGTAGGCCCAATCCCCTGGTCGCAGTCTGGGACCCCTCGCTCCTTACTGCCTGCCTGCAGCGGAGGTGGGAGAGGCTCCTGCCACCGCTGCTGCGCTCGCCAGCTGTGAGCCTGGCTTCTGGCTGAGTGGTGTGCCCCCTGTGGGAGCGCACTGACCACCAGGGGGCAGCTCCTGCATTGAGCATCTGCCCCCTGGTGGTCAGTGCACGTCATAGTGACTGGTTGTTGCGAGTACCCCACGTTGGGCACCAGTTGGGAGTACCTCACATTGGGCATCAGTTGCGAGTGTCCTCTTTCACGTCTCGTGTGGTTCAGGGTTCAGGTTCAGGGTTCGGGCTCTGGAGGAGGCTGCACACAAATGAAAGAGACTAGAAAATATTAATTTGGGAATATTGGGGGCCAGGCAGGAGTCCAACTCAAGGGGAAGGACTCCGCCCCGCTCTGGCCTTGCTATCCCTTTTATTAAGACTATGGGATACACCCATAGCCTTTAGGCAGGCAATTCCAGTAATAGCCAATCAGCAAGGATTTACATAAAACTAGAAGGTGGAAGTTCCTTTAGCTACCATTGTCTCAACTAAACAGTGGGTGGTTGGCTCTGACCTTTCAGAGCTTCAAGGTTGACCAGCCTTCCGGGTTCCTTGTCCACACCTCTCTGCTAGTGAGGACAATGGGCGGCTTCCAACAGGTTGTTCTGGTCATTCTGCTGCTTGGTCGATTTGCATATTAGGGTTTTATTATATAGGATGATTAGTCTTATCAAAATTTTTGCTATATTAAAGATCCTTATTAGCCCCATAGAAGCAAAAGAATCTGGATATAAAAGGAATGAAGATGTGGTTGATGAATTAGCATCCCTAAGTTAGTTGATTACATACTCTGGATGGTGGAATGACCATTAAACATTACCATAGTTTGCATTAACTTAAAGGAATACTTTAATGATGTTTAACAATCCTCTGTGTAAAGAGAATACAAATGACTTTGGAATACATATATATACAAATTCTGAGTGCCTAAAGTAATGTTTTTTTTTACATTAAGAGATAAGGTAATACGTAATTTCTAAATCATGACTGACATATTTCAGATTTTTTAAAATATATTTTTATTGACTTCAGGGAGGAAGGGAGAGAGAGAGAGAAACATCAGTGATGAGAGAGAATCATTGATCGGCTGCCTCCTGCACTCCCTCCCTTCTGGGAATTGAGCCCACAACCTGAGCATGTGTCCTTGACCGGAATCGAACCTGGAACCCTTCAGTCCGTAGGCTGATGCTCTATCCACTGAGCCAAACCGGGTAGGGCTATTTCAGATTTTTGACAGATGACAGATTTTTCAAAGCATTGATCTCCCTAGAGCAGCATTGTGCAATAGATATGTAATACAAACCTCATATGTAATTTTAAATTTTCTAAAAGCTGCATTTAAAAATGTAAAAAACAAGTGAAGTTAATTTTAATATTTTGTTTAATGTATCAAAATATTTCAAGATGTAGTCACATTTATATATATTATTGAGATAGTGCACATTCTAGCTTTTTTACTAAGCCTTCAAAATTTGATATGTAGTTTGCATTTATACTTCTAGTACACTTTAATTTAGAGACCAAGTTTTGATTGAAAATATTGATCTGTATTGATATTTTTATAGAATGTGTAGCTAATAAGTAGATTAATATATCCAAATTCTTCCAAGCTGAAGAATCAAACTCCATACTTTCCAGTAACTAAATCAAGTATTATTTTAAAATTTGAATATCAACTAATTAAATAAAATTAAAAATTTGGTTTCTGACTTGCCTCACACATTTAGAGTGCTCAAATATGGCTGTTGGCTACCACACTGAATAGCATAGCCTTAGAGAATTAACATTCCTCTGTTGTATAGATATATAGATACTAGAGGCCTGGTGCACGAAATTTGTGCACGGGTAGGGTCCCTAGGCCTGGCCAGCGATCAGGGCTGATCGGGGCTTTCCTTTCCCCGACTGCTGGCCGGGGTCTTCCTTTGTTCCGCGCTGCCCCCTGGTGGTCAGCTCACATCATAGCCAGTGGTCGAACTCCCGGTCAGTCAAACTCCCAGTCAGTCGAACTCCTGAGGGGACAATTTGCATATTAGCCTTTTATTATATAGAGAAGATATATCTAAATATCTGTATATATAAAGAGCCAGGGTCCATAATGTCCAAAACGGCCGAAGGGACGACCGAATGCCAGGCTGCGCGCAGCAGGCTCAGGTGGGTGGGGACTGGCAAGCGGACTGAACTGCTGACCTCTCAGAGAGAGAAAGAGAGAGGCGTGGCTGCTGGTGAGGCCCAGAGAGAGAGAGAGAGGCAAGGGCTGATCAGCAGCTGCCACGGAGGCTGCGGATCAGACCCTGCTTCTCTCTCTGGCCTCACCAGCAGCCACGTCTCTCTCTCTGGGCCTTCTAGCAGCCTGGGGCAGCTGCTGATCAGCCCCACCTCTCTGATCAGGCCCAGATATAGGCCCAGAGACACTGACTGGCATAGAAACTAACCAATCTGAACCAAATCTGGGTGAACTGAGAGGAGCCAATGGCTGCCTAGGAGACAGAGCTTTTGACGCTGACTGGCATAGAAACCGACCAATCAGAACAAAATCTGGATGAACTACGAGGAGCCAATGGCTGCCTAGGAGGCAGAGCTTTTGACGCTGACTGGCATAGAAACTGACCAATCAGAACCAAATCTGGGTGAACTGCGAGGAGCCAATGGGTGCCTTAGGAGGCAGAGCTTTTGACGCTGACTGGCATAGAAACCGACCAATCAGAACCTAATCTGGTAAACTGTGAAGGCAGAACCTAAGGTGGGGACTGAGGAGGGGTTTTAAGGGCAACAGCTGTTTGGTGTAAGGTGTAAGAAAGCGGTTCAATTTCTTAATGACCGGTTTGGCAGTATAGTGCATATAGCTGGCTATCAGTCCAGATATAGGGATTATGTATTTTTGTCTGCCAAGAGCATCTCCTCCTGCTGAAAAAGTCTCCCCCCCCATTTAAGCAATCCTATCCTATATAATCTATATTAATAAAAGGGTAATATGCTAATTAGACTGGGTCGACCGGCCATCTTCTGGACGTCTGACTTCCTTCTGGACAAAGCCATGGTGGTGGGGGCCGAGGCAGAGGCAGTTAATGGTGATCAGGCCAGCAGGGGAGGGCAGTTGGGAGCGAGATCTGCCCAGCAGGGGAGGGCAGTTAGGGGCAATCAGACAGGCAGGCAGAGGCAGTTAGGGGTGATCAGGCAGGCAGGCAGGTGAGCGGTTAGGAGCCAGCAGTCCCAGATTGCGAGAGGGATGTCTAACTGGAAAGGGTGCAGGCTGGGCTGAGGGGAACCCCTGCCCCGCCCCCCGTGCACAAATTTTGTGCACCAGGCCACTAGATTTTAAATAAAATCACTGATTGCTGTTTCTATTTTGTCAGATACACTAGTAGTTTGTAGTCTCCTCCTCCTCCTCCTCCTCCTCCTCCTCCTCCTCCTCCTCCATTTTAACCCAGTGTACTTTTTGTTGTTTTGTTTTAGATTGTTTTGATTGTGCTAGATATCATCTTTCTAGTTAGTTATCTGCACATTTTTTTTTTTTTTACCTGTAGAGACTATTGGTATAGGTCAGTGGTCGGCAAACTGTGGCTTGCGAGCCACATGCGGCTCGCAAGCCGCGGTTTGCCGCTCTGTTGACTAATGAGTTTGCCGACCACTGGCCTAGAACTCTCGATTCCAATAATTACAGGCTATTGTTGTTTCTTGTGATTAAGCCCCTATCCCAGTGGTCGACAAACTCATTGGTCAACAGAGCAGCAAACCGCGGCTCGCGAGCCGCAGTTTGCCGACCACTAGTATAGGTCATGCTGCTCTTCTAAGGACAATATGTTTAGAAGGTTGTCTCAAAGGTTGTTTTCAGGCAAACAATTTAATTCAAATTGGTCATTTACTTTTGGTGATTTGCCTGTTGTATTTTATAATTCTTAAAATGTTATTAGCTTAACATATTAGGTCTTTAAGGGTGCCTTGACCAAGAATTCACCAGAGTTCCTACTTTGTAATTTTAAATTTGAGGTTGCAGGTTCTCCCTATTTAGTCTGAAACTCATCCATCAAATATATTGCTAGCTATAAATATTCACTGTATTCTCCACTGCCGTCTACTTTTATTATTATAAATAATACCTTTAATTAAGTGATTTTAAAAAGAGATTCCCAAATGCAGTTCCATTTGTGTGCCATTCTTTGAACACTTTATAATATCAATCAGGGATTCTAGCCATCCTTTTTTAATAACCACCTCTGCCACTTCTACATGTACTGCTTCCTAGTAAGTACTGCTTCCCTGTGGACTGAATAATTAATTGCCAAATTTTTTGCCTTTGCCTTTTGTAATTTCATAAGCAACTGAGGAAAAAAAAGTAGATCTTAACAGTGATGGTTCTTATACCTAGCTATTGTTGTTTTAAATAGTCCTGGTATAAGAAAGAAATTGCACTGGGGTCAGAGGTGTTAAAAATTCAACATGAGGGGGAAAACAACAAAAACAAAGTTGAAGAACCTGAATAATAGAATCCTGAAGTTGGAGAGACTGTACCAATATCTAACCTATTTACTCTTAATAGGAATGTCTTCTGTAATCCTCCCAGCAGATAGTCATTCAGCCTTTTTTATTTATGTCTAATAATGGGGATTGGGAACTGACCTCTTAAATCTTTAGATAATAGTACTCAGTAGAAATTTTGTTCTTATGTAAAGCCAAAATCATAATTCTCATATCTACTTTCCACTTCATTTGCAGTCCTCTTTTGAAAAGCACCTGAATATATATTCCCTCTAAATTATTTTTCTGAAATGCCGTAAAATAAAATGCACAAGGGAAATAATTACTTGTTGATTCTCTGCACAACAGTGGAGTTATTTAAAAATAATCATGGTTCCTTGTATAGTGATTATACCTCAATAAAGTTGTTTAAAAAAATACAAGCAACTGCCCATCATACAGTAGTCCTTTAATATTTGTTGAAAGAATGATAATATGTCTGTTGCATGGTTATTTTCTCCTCCACATCTTTGTGAATTTTTTTGAAATAAATCTTTATTGTTCAGATAATTACAATTGTTCCTCTTTTTTCCCCCCAGAGCTCCCCTCCACCCAGTTCCCACCCCACCTTCTGCCCTAACCTCCCCCACCCCACTGTCCTCATCCATAGGTGTACGATTTTTGTCCAGTCTCTTCCCGCAGCCCCCACACCCCTTCCCCCCCGAGAATTGTCAGTCCCCTCCCTTTCTACGCCCCTGATTCTATTATATTCAACAGTTTATTCTGTTCATCAGATTTTTTATTCACTTGATTTTTAGATTCACTTGTTGACATATCTGTATTTGTTCATAATTTTTATCTTTACCTTTTTCTTCTTCTTCCTCTTCTTAAAGAATACCTTTCAGCATTTCATATAATGCTGGTTTGGCAGTGATGAACTTCTTTAGCTTTTTCTTATCTGTAAAACTCTTTATCTGCCCTTCAATTTGCTGGGTAGAGTAATCTTGGTTGTAGGTTCTTGCTATTCATCACTTTGAATATTTCTTGCCACTCCCGTCTGGCCTGCATAGTTTCTTTTGAGAAATCAGCTGACAATCGTATGGGTGCTCCCTTGTAGGTAACTAACTGTTTTTCTCTTGCTACTTTTAATATTCTCTCTTTGTCTTTTGCTCTTGGCATTTTAATTATGATGTGTCTTGGTGTGGTCCTCTTTGGATTCCTTTTGTTTGGGGTTCTCTGTGCTTCCTGGACTTGTAAGTCTATTTCTTTCACCAGGTGGGGGAAGTTTTCTGTCATTATTTCTTCAAATAGGTTTTCAGTATCTTGCTCTCCCTCTCTTCTTCTGGCACCCCCATAATTTGGATGTTGGTATGCTTGAAGTTGTCCCAGAGGCTCCTTACACTATCTTCATATTTTTGGATTCTTTTTTCTTTTTGCTTTTCCGGTTGGGTGTTTTTTACTTCTTTGTATTTCAAATCTTTGACTTGATTCTTGCAATCCTCTAGTCTGCTGTTGGATCTTTGTATATTGTTTTTTATTTCAGTCAGTGTATGCTTAATTTATAGTTGGTCCTTTTTCATATCCTCGAGGGTCTTGCTAAATTTATCAGCCTTTTCTAGAAAATTCTTGAAAAACCTTATAACCGTGGTTTTGAACTCTATATCCAGTCATTTGCTTTCCTTCACTTCTTTCATTTGTGACCTGTTTCTTTGTCTTCACATTTTGGCTGCTTCCCTGAGTTGATAAAGTGGCTTTGTGTGCTAGGTGTCCTATAGGGCCCAGTGGCTCAGCCTCCCCAGTTACCTGAGGTGGACACTCTTGGTTGCACCCCTTTTGTGGGCTGTGTGCACAGTCTTGTTGTAGTTAAGCCTTGATTGTTGTTGGTATCACTGGGAGGAATTGACTCCAGGCCAATTGGCTGTGAGGATCAGCTGTGTCTACACTGGGAGAACGTCTGTGCTGGGGACACCCTTATGAGACAAGACTTGCAAAAGCCTCTGTGCTCAGTTTGGATGGGGCGGAGTCTCTGGGCGGAGCAGACAGCAATGGCTTCCTGTCAGCCCTGCCCTAAGAGGCCCCTGGATCTCAGTGTCCCGCGGTAATCTGAGAGAAAGCCGCCCTTGAGTTTTGCCCGCTACCAGACAGTCCAGTTTCTCCCCAAATGAGTCTTGGTCCCCAGACTCTCGCCCGGAACTGGAGTTCAGAGCCGTCGGGAGCTTTTGTCTCCCTCCCGATTGAGAAAGCCAGCCACATACTCAGTTGCCAGCCCTCTCCGCGTGCACGCCTTGGTACCTCTGCCTTCCACAGCTCCTCTGAGTCTCAGTGTGCTTTTCTCTTTCCTTCTAGTTGTTGAATGTCCACTCAGCCAGCCTTCCTGTTCTGGATGATGTCTGTTTTGTCTTTTAGTTGCAGTTTTGAAATTATTGTGTGAGGCAGCAGTTTAGGTGTTTACCTATGTCGCCATCTTGGTTTCTCTCCAACTTTGTGAATTTTATAAACGAGAGATTGATATAAAAAAAAAAAATACAGGCAAGCTGAGGGGCCTTCTTGGTTTCATGGCCTTTAGATAAGTCCACCCTAGAGTGACCCAGGCCACTCTGGTTATAGTTGTCTTGGAACTACACTAAGCATGTTTCTAGGTTACTATAAATAATGCCCTGAGCTCATCAAAGGCAACCTCAGGAAATTTCTGGAAGTTGAAAACTTAAGATGACTTGGGGTATGCCAGCTTTCATAATATGGACCAAAGGATTAATTTAATTAAAACTGTACCCAGAAATTATTATGGACTCTTAAGGCAGGACCTAAGTGTACAGTTTGCAGGGTGTGTCTGCTTCAAATCTATCATTGTGATATAAAAATGTTTTAGACTTTAGGATTATTATTGAAGAAATTATATATAGGTGGTTAAACTTGAAGGAAAGTATTTTTCTTTCATAATTAAGGTGTTATATTTCTTTAGGTAGAATTTTAGTTTTCACGTTCACCTTTAGTGGGAGTTTCTCTTTTCTTTTTATTCACCCCTCCCTAGGGGCTTTATTATGGCTTTTACTCCTTTCCCTGACAGACTAGACAAGAACTAGGTCTTCTATAGGCTGCTTAGGGCTCCCTCCTGAGGTTATATTGAGGCCATTGCAGATCCAGATACCAAGCCTGCAGATCCCCTGGCCTATTCTCAGCTGTGAGACTTAAACCTTGGCCTCTTAACATCTCAGATCGATAATATTTTTCTAAGTTGTGGCCTCAGGCAGTGGCCTTCTCACTTTTCACTTTTTTCCACAGGTGGTAGAGTGCCACTGCAACCGTTGGTTACAAGCCTAAGAGCCTGGCTCTGAGCCGGGCCTTCCGTAGGCTTCGTGTAGTCCTCGTGACTATGTGAGTCAGATTTCTCATTTCTGCTGCTGCTGGTAGGTGGGGGCTCGGTAGGCTTAGAGCTTAAGCTCTATTTGTTTCCATTTGTTTTTGTCTACAGAGATATTCAACTACCTTTTTTATCATGGCTCTATGTTTATAGTTTTCTCTCTTTAACTTTTATCATTAGTGCATGTTCGTACATATTTGGAGTGGGGTTTTGGAGCAAGTCCCCCAAGTACTTGCAGTGCTCTTTTACCCTGGAATAGTTATTAAAGCTTCATTTCTTTTGTAATAACTATTATTTAATAATTCCTATTTTCCTATATCTAAGAAACTTTTATCCAGAAGTATAGTCAGGCCTATTTTTCACAGCTATAAGAGGCTGTTAGTTAAGCATTGAAAGGGACAGTAAACCATTTAATTCAGTCCATGTCCATACTTGTCCACTATTCTGAGACTTATCCCAGTTTGGGTGCTAAAACAGGAGAGTAACATTTCTAAAATAATCAGATCTCACCAGGTTTTGATAATGGTAATAAGTAGATTCATGATCACAGAATGACATATATGGCCCTGCTAGTGGAGATGCCCAGAGGAGTCCTGAACTCTGTCTTGAGCCTAGTTAGAAAAATATGCCAGGTGGGGAGATAGATAGTGAAACTCAGGTACATGTCAGAAAAACCATTCCTGGAGGAAATGAATGGTTCTAAAGTTAAATTATATGCAGGCAATTTCATGTTGACTCTGAAAGTAAACACGATTCAGAAACCTCTTAGAAAGACTTTTGCTTTCTGGGCTTAAATTATGTTCTCTTATATTCAGTCTTTAAAGATTCACAAAACAAAACATAGGACAGTGAGGGTTAACTGCCCTAAAAACCATTTCAGTAAGCAATGTGATGGGCAATACTAATATCATATAATTTTAGTGGATATTAGCTTCAATTAATTGAGTGAAAAAAGCTTCAAGCAGTTTATAGAGTCATATTTGGAATGTACTTCAAGTTATTTATTTTAAGGAAAAGTAACCAGTTCATATTTAATAGAAAAGATAAAGGGTCCTAACATTTTGAATTCACAGGATTTAAATATAACCAGTTTACATTATATATGAGGAACATATTTATTTTGTAATTATATATCTTTTTAATATTGAATTATTAGTCTAAGGGAAGTCTTTAACAATACTAACCTGTACCATTGCACAAAAAATTAAGATACTTAGGAATAAATTTAACCAAAGTGGTAAAAGACCTGTACTTGGAATACTACAGGACGTTGAAAAAAGAGATAGAAGAAAATATAAACAAGTGGAAGAATATACCGTATTCATGTATTGGTAGGATTAGCATCATTATAATGTCCATACTACTCAAAGCAATCTATAGATAGATTCAATGCAATCCCTATTAAAATACCAATGACATATTTCACAGATCTAAAACAAATACTCCAAAAATTTATATGGAACCAAAAAGACCTTGAATAGCCGCAGCAATTTTGAGAAAGAACAAAGTTGGAGGGATCACAATACTGGATATCAAGTTATACTCTAAAGCCACCATAATCAAAACAGCCTGGTACTGGCACAAGAACAGATATATAGATCAATGGAACAGAACAGAGACCCCAGAAATAGACCCAAGCCATTACACTCAATATTTGACAAAGGAGGCAAGAGCATACAATGGAGTCAAGACAGTCTCTTCAGTAAATGGTGTTGGGAAAGTTGGACAGATATACGCAAAAAAAAAAAAAAAAAAATGAAACTGGACTACCAACTTACACCATACACAAGAATAAACTCAAAATGGATAAAAGACTTAAATGTAAGTTCTGCAGCCATAAAAATCCTAGAAGAAACCATAGGCAGCAAAAGCTCAGACATCTCTCATAGCAATATGTTTACAAATACAACTCCTGGGCAAAGGAAAAAAAGGAATTTCTTGGCTTTAATGTTTCTAACCTTTGTTTTTGTGACAGAATAGAATATGCTCAGCTATTTAGATTATGCTATGAAGTTATAATAACTTTTTCATTATTTGTTAATTCATTAGTTCTTTTTACAACATTGCTTATAATAATAAAACACTGGAAGCAATCAAATTATAATAAACTTAGAGGCCCAGTGCATGAAATTGTGCATGGGAGGGGTCCCCTCAGCCCAGCCTGCACCCTCTCCAATCCGGGACCCCTTGGGGGATGTCCGACTGCAACTGGACAGTTGGACATCCCTCTCACAATCCAGGACCACTGGCTCCTAACTGCTCACCTGCCTGCCTGCCTGATCGCCCCTAACTGCCCTTCTTGCTGGCCTGGTCACCCTCAATTGCCCCCCTCCCCCGCCGGCCTAGTTGCCCCCAATGCACCCCCCACCAGCCTGGTTGCCCTAACTGCCCCCCTGCCAGCCTGGTTGCCCCTTCCTGCCCCCACTGCGGGCCTGGTTGCCCTTTATTGCCTCCCCTGCTGGCCTGGTCGCCCCACGCAGCCTGCTGCTCTGTCATTTAGTCGCCCCTCACTAACACCCCTGCCAGCCTGGTCGCCCCACGCAGCCTGCTGCTCAGTCATTTGGTCGCCCCTCACTAACCCCCCTGCCGGCCTTGTTGCCCCACGCACCCTGCTGCTCAGTCCTTTGGTTGCCCCTCACTAACCACCCTGCCAGCCTGGTCGCCCCACACAGCCTGTTCGGTCATCCATTCGGTTGCAATGGTCACTTAGGCTTTTATATATAAAGAAGATATTTGAGTAAATTTTAACATATTCTTGGTGTGTTATGTAATACTAGATTTCAAGACACAAAGAGATTGAATATAAAATTATGGAAAAGTATATAATACTATGCAGGCAGTACTCCCAAGAAAGCTGGAATGCCTATACTCATATTAGGCAAAATAGACTTTAAGATTAAAAGTATTTATTATAGACAATGAGGGACATTTTATTGTAATTAAAAAGGCTTATTCATCAGGTATATATAACAACTAGAGGCCCGGTGCACAAAATTCGTGCACGGGGGTGTGTGTCCCTCAGCCCAGCCTGCACCCTCTCCAATCTGGGACCCCTCGAGGGATCTCCGACTGCCCGTTTGGGCCCATTCCAGGTAGGATCGGGCCTAAACGGGCAGTCGGACATCCCTCTCACAATCCAGGACTGTTGGCTCCCAACTGCTCACCTGCCTGTCTTCCTGATTGCCCCTAACCGCTTCTGCCTGCCAGCCTGATCACCCCCTAACCACTCCCCTACCAGCCTGATTGATGGCTAACTGCTCCCCTTCCAGCCTGATTGCCCCTAACTGCCCTCCCCTGCAGGCCTGGTCACCCCTAACTGCCCTCCCCTGCAGGCCTAGTCCCCCCAACTGCTCTCCCCTGCAGGCCTGGTCACCCCCAACTTCCCTCCTCTGCTGGCCTGGTCACCCCTAACTGCCCTTCCAGGCTGTCCATCTTGTGGCGGCCATCTTGTGTCCACATGGGGGCAGTCATCTTTGACCACATGGGGGCAACCATCTTGTGTGTTGGAGTGATAGTCAATTTGCGTATTATTCTTTTATTAGATAGGATAGAAGCCTGGTGCACGGGTGGGGGTCAGCTGGTTTGCCCTAAAGGGTGTCCCGGATCAGGGTGGGGGTTCCCTTGGGGCATGGGGCAGCCTGGGTGAGGGGCCTGTGGTGGTTTGCAGGCCAGCCACGCCCCCAGCGACCCAAGCTGAGGCCCTGGTATCTGGGATTCATTTATCTTCTATAATTGAAACTTGGTAGACTTGAGTGGAGCCAAGCCTCCTGCTTGCTCTGTGGCCGCAGCCATTTTTGTTGGGATTTATTTATCTTCTATAATTGAAACTTTGTAGCCTTAAGCGGAGGCCAAAGCAGGCCAGGGCAGGCAGAAAGTGTGGCTTCCTCCATTGCCGGGGAAACCCAAGCCTCCTCCTCTCTCTGTGGCCACAGTCATCTTGGTTGGGTTAATTTGCATACTTGCTCCTGATTGGCTGGTGGGTGTGGCTTGTGGGTGTAGCAGAGGTATGGTCAGTTTGCATATTACTCTTTTATTAGATAGGACTAGAAGCCTGATGCACAAAATTCGTGCAAGGGGCCGAAACCGGTTTGGCTCAGTGGATAGAGCGTCGGCCTGCGGACTGGGGGGTCCCGGGTTCGATTCCGGTCAAGGGCATGTACCTTGGCTGCGGGCACATCCCCCGTGGGGGGTGTGCAGGAGGCAGCTGATCGATGTTTCTCTCTCATCAATGTTTCTGGCTTTCTATCCCTCTCCCTTCCTCTCTGTAAGAATATCAATAAAATATATTAAAAAAAAAAAAAATTCGTGCAAGGGGCTTGGCCCCTGCTGCTGCCGCAGCCGCCTCTGCCCCTGCCACTGAGGCTTTGTCTGGAAGGTTGTCCAAAAGGACGTCCAGTCTAATTACCATATTACCCTTTTATTATTTTAGATTATAAGCATACACATCTAACAACAGGACTTTAAGATACATGAAGCAATATGGTTTCTCTTTATTTATTTTTTTCAGAGATAAAAATCACTCTTTTATTTATTTATTTATTTTTAAATAAATCTTTATTCAGATTATTACAATTATTTCTCCTTTTTCCCCCCATAGCTCCCTTCCACCCAGTTCCCACCCCACCTTCTACCTTTACCTCCCCCCCCACTGTCCTTATCCATAGGTGTATGATTTTTGTCCAGTCTCTTCATGAACCCCCCCATACCCCTTTCCCCCTGAGAATTATCAGTCCACTCCCTTTCTATGCCCCTGATTCTATTATATTCACCAGATTATTCTGTTCCTCAGGTTTTAAATTCACTTGATTTTTAGGGTCACTTGTTGATAGATATGTATTTGTTGTTCATAATTTTTCTCTTTACTTTTTTCTTCTTCCTCTTCTTTAAGAATACCTTTCAGCATTTCATATAATACTGGTTTGGTGGTGATGAACTCCTTCAGCTTTTTCTTATCTGTGAAGCTCTTTATCTGCCCTTCAATTCTGAATGATAGCTTTGCTGGGTAGAGTAATCTTGGTTGTAGGTTCTTGCTATTCATCACATTGAAAATTTCTTGCCACTCCCTTCTGGCCTGCATAGTTTCTGTTGAGAAGTCAGCTGACAATCGTATGGGTGCTCCCTTGTAGGTAACTAACTGTTTTTCTCTTGCTGCTTTTAATAGTCTCTCTTTGTCTTTTGCTCTTGGCATTTTAATTATGATGTGTCTTAGTGTGGTCCTCTTTGGATTCCTTTTGTTTGGGGTTCTGTGCGCTTCCTGGACTTGTAAGTCTATTTCTTTCACCAGGTGGGGGAAGTTTTCGGTCATTATTTCTTCAAATAGGTTTTCAGTATCTTGCTCTCTCACTTCTTCTGGCACCCCCATAATTCTGATGTTGGTACGCTTGAGGTTGTCCCAGAGTCTTCTTACACTATCTTCAAGGTTTTGGATATTTTTTTTTTTTGCTTTTTGCTTTTTCGGTTGAGTGTTTTTTGCTTCTTTGTATTTCAATTCTTTGACTTGATTTTTGTGTTCCTCTTGTCTGTTTTTGGGTCTCTGTATAATATTTTTTATTTCAGTCAGTGTATGTTTAATTTCTAGTTGGTCCTTTTTCATATCTTTGAGGGTCTCGTTATATTTATCGGCCTTTTCTAGGATATTCTTAAAAAGCCTTATAACCGTGGTTTTGAATTCTATATCCAGTCGTTTGTTTTCCTCCATTTCTTTCGTTTGTGATCTGTTTCTTTGACGCCGCATTTTCATTGCTTCCCTGAGTTGGTAAGGTAGATTTGTGTGCTAGGTTTCCAATATGGCCCAGTGGGTCTGCCTCCCCAGTTAACCTGAAGTGGACACTCTTGGTGCACCCCTTTGTGGACTGTGTGTACAGCCTTGTTGTAATTAAGTCTTGATTGTTGTTGGTATCACTGGGAAGAATTGACCTCCAGGCCAGTTGGCTGTAAGGATCAGCTGTGTCTATGCTGGGAGAAGTTCGGTGCTGGAGACAGCCTTATAGGATTAGACTTGCCAAATTGCAATAGCTTCCGTGCTCAGCTTGGATGGGGTGGAGTCTCAGTCTTTGCTTCCCGTCAGCCTTGCCCTTGCGCGCACTCGTAGACCTCTGCCTTCCCCAGCTTCCGAGTCTCCGCACGAGAGTCCAGATTCCCCCCACAAGAGTGTGGGTCCCCAGGGGCTCGCCTGGAACTGGGGTTCAGTGCAGTCAGAACTGGGGCTCAGTGCAGTCAGGAGCCTCTGACTCCCTTCCACTAGGGAAAGCCTGTGGCAACCTCCGCTGCCTTTGTGCACACTGGCAGGCGCGCGCCTTCAGACTTCTGCCTTCCCCAGCTCCCGAGTCTCCGCCCGAGAGTCCAGACTCCCCCCGTAAGAGCGTGGGTCCCCAGGGGCTCGCCCGGAACTGGGGTTCAGTGCAGTCAGAACTGGGGTTCAGTGCGGTCGGGGGCTTACTTCCCCCTTCCGCCAGAGAAAGTCAGCCAGGTTCTCAGCCACCCTTCCTCTCTGCGCGCACAAAGACCCTTTGCCGTACCTCCAATTCTCTGTGAGCTTTTCTCTTTCCTTCTAGTTGTAGAATTTTCACTCAGCCAGCTTTCCTGTGGTTCTGGATGGTGTCCGTTCTGTCTTTTAGTTGTAGTTTTGAAATTGTTGTGCGAGGCAGGAGTTTAGGTGTTTACCTATGCCGCCATCTTGGTTTCTCCTCTATGGTTTCTCTTTAGATCCTTTCAATATTTTGCCTTTTGCTAAAGATTTCTGTGGAGAGGAACAACTCAGTGGTTACAAAATAGTCATGGGGATATAAAGTATAGCATAGGAAATATAGTCAATAATATTGTAATAATTATATCTGGTGTCAGTTGGGTACTTCAAATATCAGGGGAACACTTTGTAGAGTATGTCTAACCACTGTGCGTATACCTGAAACAAATCCTATATCATAAAACCCTAATATGCAAATCGCCCAAACAGCGAAATGACCGGTCGCTATGATGTGCACTGACCTCCAGGGAGCAGACGCTCAATGCAGGAGCTGCCCCCTGGTGGTCAGTGCACTCCCACAGGGGGAGCGCCACTCAGCCAGAAGCCGGGCTCACGGCTGGCGAGTGCAGCGGCAGTGGCAGGAGCCTCTCCCACCTCCGCAGCAGTGCTAAGGACCCCTCAGGGGATGTATGCTAAGGACCCCTCAGGGAGTGGGCCTAAGCCAGCAGGTGGACAGCCTCCAAGGGGTCCCAGACTGTGAGAGGGCACAGGCCAGGCTGAGGGGAACCTCCTCCCCCCCAGTGCATGAATGTCTTGCATCAGGACTCTAGTACAAAATAATAATGAATGTAAACTGTATTTGAAAAATAAAATAAAGATACTTGAAGCACCAACTTACAGAATTGAAAGGAAAAATAATCAACAATAATAATTTAATACCCTACTGTCAATAATTGATAGAATACCTATACTGAAAATCAACAAGAATATAGAAGACCAGAACTATCAACCTACTTGACTGGATTGACATCTATAGCACACATCACCAAACAACAAAAGAAGGCTTCTTCTTCTTTTTTTTTTTTTTTTAAAGCTCACACAGCACATTCTCAGGATAATTTATATGCTAGGCCATAAACCAAGCCTCTAAATTTAAAATTACACCAAGTATGTTTATGTTCTCTAACCACATGTAATTAGGAATCAACAACAAAAACAAATTTGGGAAAGTGCCAAATATTTGGAACTTAACACATTTCTGAAAAATTTGTGGGTCCAAGAAAAAAAAGATAACAAAATTAAGAAATATTTTGAACCCAATGAAAATGAAAACAGAACATCACCATTATGGGATACAATTAAAGCAGCACGTAGGTGGAATTTATACCTTAGAAACCTATATTTGCAAAGAAGAAAGATTTCAAATAAATAACCTTAAGCTTTACCTTAAGACAGTAAGGGGGGGGGGGGAGCAAAGGGAAAGAAATAAAGATTAGAGCAGAAATTAATGAAACGTGAAACAGAAAAACAATAGAAAAAGCAACGAAACCAAAAGTTTGCCCTTTGAAAAGATCAACAGATTTGATAAACTGTTATTTTGGCTGACCAAGAAAAAAAGAAGGAAGACATAAATTACCAACCTCAGGAATGAAAGAGGAAGTGTCTCTACCAACCCTACAGAAATTAAAAAGATTATGAAAGAATATTTTGATGAACTTTGCCAACAAATTGGGAAACTTAGATGGAGTAAATGTAGTCCATTTACCAAAACTGTCTCAATGGAAAATCTGAATACACCTAACAAGCAAATAGATTGAATTAGTAATTTAAAATCTTTCCACAAAGAAAAGATGGCTTAATTGGTGAAATCTATCAAATATTTAAAGAAATCATTATAGTTTTTCACAAACTTCCAGGAAATCAAAGAAGAGGGGAGAGAATACGTTCCAATTCATTCTATGAAATATTACCCTGATAACCCAAGCCAAAGATGTCATAAGACTACAGGCCAATGATCCTCAATGAATCTAAAAGTAAAATTTTCAGCAAAATATGTTAGCTAATGGAATCCAGCAATGTATAAAACGGATTAAATGCCATGATATAGTAGGATTTGTTCCAGGAGTTCAAGGTCGGATTGACATCTGAAGATCAATTATTGTAATACACCATGTTAATAGAATCAAAGGCAAAAATCACATGATCATCTCAGACAGAAAAAGACATTTGAAAGAATTGAACATCCATTCATGATAAAAACTCAACAAACTAGGGATAGAGGGTAATTTCCTCAACCTAATAAAGGGAATCTGAAAAACTATATACATTTCATCCAGGAAGATATAAAAATGGCTAATAAGTACATGAAAAGATACTCAACATTTATAGGCATTAAAGAAATGAAAATTAAAGCCGTAAGGAGATAGATAACATCTCACACTACCAGGATGCTTGTAATAAAAATAATGGGCAGGAAAGATCGTTGGTGAGGATACAGAGAAACTGGAGGTAATGTGAAAAGTGTGGCAGCTTCTTTTTCAAATAAAATAAAATAAACTTAGCGTTCACCCCAGCAATTCCTCCTATGTACCTATAGTGTCTTAAGGCAAAGGTGAAAATATATGTCCACACACGGATTTGTACATGAATGTTCATGAAGCATCTACACTAATAAAAGAGAAACATACAAATTAACCATCACTCCGCTACACCCACAGCCAATCAGGGGCGAGTATGCAAATTAGCCCAACCAAGATGGCGGCAGCCACGGAGCTGGAGCGAGCAGGAGGCTTGGGTTGCCCCTGGCAATGGAGGAAGCCAAGCTTCCCGCCCGCCCTAGCTGGCCCTGGCTTCCGCTCAAGGCTACAAAGTTTCAATTATAGAAGATAAATAAATCCCAGATAACCTGCTTCCAGCCAGCCCTGGCCTCCGCTCAAGACTACAAAGTTTCAATTATAGAAGATAAATGAATCCCAGATACCTGCTTCCAGCCGGCCCTGGCCTCCGCTCAAGGAGGCGCTGAAAAAAAAAGAAAAGAAAAAAAGGAAGGGCTGGGAGTCTGGATCATGGGGGGATAGGGGGGGCATAGCCAGCCTGAAAACAGCCCTCAGCTCCTCACCCAGGCTGGCCACACTCCCATGGGGTGAGGGTCCCCGCTGGGGGGCTTGGCCAGCCTGCAAACAGCCATCAGCTCCTCACTGAGGCTGGCCAGGCACCCCAGTGGGGATCCTCACCCTGAAGGGAGTGTGGCCAGCCTGAAAACAGCCCTCAGTCCCTCACCCCGTCAGTGGGGGTCAGTTGGAGGTGGTCAGGACAGTGTGGGGGGCAGTTTGGAGTGAGCAGGCCAGCAGGGGGGCAATTGGGGGCGAGCAGGCCAGCAAGGGGGCAGTTGGGGGTGAACAGGTTGGCAGGGGAGGCAGTTGGGGGCAAGCACACTGGCACGGGGGGCAGTTGGGAGTGATCAGGCTGGCAGGGGGGCATTTGGGGGTGAGCAGGCCTGCAGCAGAGTGGTTGGGGCAATCAGGCAGGCAGGCAGGTGAGCGGTTAGGGGCCAGTAGTCCCAGATTGCGAGAGGGATGTCCGACTGCTGGTTTAGGCCCGATCCCTGTAAACCAGCAGTAGGACATCCTTCGAGGGGTCCCAGATTGGAGAGGGTGCAGGCCGGGCTGAGGGACACCCTTCTCCCCATGCATGAATTTTGTGCACCGGGCCTCTAGTTATTTATAATAACCAAAAATTAGAAACAGTTCAGATACTCAGCAGTCAATAGATGGATAAACAAAAGGTGGTATATCCATGTAATGGAATTTCATTTAATATCCTATATAATAAAAGCCCAGTGACTGAAATGGTGGAACGATCAGAACGACCAGAGACCAGAACGACCACAGCCCCTCGCCCCAGCTGGCCCCACCCCCCAGAGAGCAGTGAGGGGTGATCAAGCAGGCAGGCAAGTGGTTAGGGGCGATCAGGCAGGCAGGCAGAGTGGTTAGGGGCGATCAGGCAGGCAGGCAAATAGTTAGGAGCCAGTGGTCCCGGATTGCGAGAGAGATGTCCTACTGCTGGTTTAGGCCCAATCCCCAGAATCGGGCCTAAACCAGCAGTTGGACATCCCCCAAAAGGTCCCAGATTGCGATAGGTTGCAGCTGGGCTGAGGATTAGGCCTGGGCTGATGAACAGCCTACCCCCCCCCCCCCCACCCCATGCATGAATTTTGTACACTGGGCCTCTTGTTTAGTATAAAAAGAAACTTCCAGTATAAACTACAACCTGGATGAACTACAAAAACATGCTAAGTAAAAGAAGCCAGACTCAAAAAGACTACATGTCTTATGATATCATTTATATGAAATGCTCAGAAAAGGCAAATATAAAAAGACCAGACTCAAGAGTAGTGGTTGTCACAGTCTGGGAATGAGCGTTGATTGAAAATGGCATCAGAGATCTTTTTAGGTTGATAGAAATGTTCTCAGACAGGATTTTAGTGATAGTTGCACAACTCGATAAATTTACTAAAAGTATTGAATTACAAACTTACGATGGGTGAATTTTCTGTTATTTAAATTATACCTTAACAAAACTATTAGGAAAAAAACAGATGTTATTTTATGGGAAATTTTCAGGGCTTTCTAAATTGTCTTGTTTGACAGATTATTCTGCAAATAAACCTAAACTGTGACTTATGTCTGAGCACTTAAAAGTTTTCATTATTTGCCCTGACCGGTTTGGCTCAGTGGATAGAGCGTCAGCCTGCAGACTGAAGGGTCCCAGGTTCAATTCCGGCCAAGGGCATGTACCTTGGTTGCGGGCACATCCCCAGTAGGAGGTGTGCAAGAGGCAGCTGATCGATGTTTCTCTCCCATCGATGTTTCTAACTCTCTATCCCTCTCCCTTCTTCTCTGTAAAAAATCAATAAAATATATTTTTTAAAAAAGGTTTTCATTATTTGGCCTCTTTCATAGAAACACACACACACGCAGACGCACACACACACACACTCCTATGTAAACTGAATGCACAGGTTATTTCTACTATTGGATCTTGCTGTCAGACTTTGTCTCACATGTTTTTATTTTGACATTCATTAAAATATAATTTCTTTAGTGTAAAATGTCTTACAGGCTTTTAAATGTGTATATGGAAGAGGATCCAAGATGGCGGCATAGGTAAACACCTAAACTGCTGCCTCACACAACAATTTCACAACTACAACTAAAAGACAAAACGTCGCCCTAGCTGGTTTGGCTCGGTGGATAGAGCATCGGCCTGCAGACTGAAGGGTCCCAGGTTCGATTCCGGTCAAGGGCATGTACCTTGGTTGCGGGCACATCCCCAATAGGGGGCGTGCAGGAGGCAGCTGATCGATGTTTCTCTCTCATCAATGTTTCTGACTCTCTATCCCTCTCCTTTCCTCTCTGTAAAAAAAATCAATAAAATATATTTTAAAAAAATTAAAAATTAAAATAATAAAAGACAAAACGTCTATCACCCAGAACCATGGGAAAGCTGGCTGAGTGGAAGTTCTACAACTAGAAGGAAAGAGAAAAGAGCATTGAGACGTGCACAAGCGCTGAAAAGCTGAGGTACAGAGGCACGCTATCCGGGCTGGTGGCAGGCGTTGCTTTTTTCAACCTGAAAGGAGACAAGCCCCCGATTACTCTGAAATCCAGTTTCTAGGGAGACGCAGGGGACCCAAACTCCTACAGGGAGAAGTTGGACTGTCTGCCATTGGGTCGGAAAGCGAGGGTGGCTTGCTTGCAGAGCTGTGCACAGGAATAATTGTTTATAGCGCTGGGGCACGGGATGCGGGGAGGCAGTCGGAGACGCAGAGCCGGCTAACTGGCAGCCATCGCTGTTTGCCATGCCCTAGCCTAGTGACACCCTGAGACCCCGCCCCGCACAACCTACAAACCTACCCAAGCTCCAGGCAGCGGCTTTAGCCATATGAATGGCCTGCCCTATCGCAGCATAACCTAGCAAACTTGTAGCCTGGGTCAGACAGCTCCAAAACCTCCAAACCCTAAGCAAAGAGGAGAAAACTGTAGTTCTCACTGTAGCTCCTGCTGGGTGGCCTCAGACAATAGCTGACCTGCACCCCATTGGAGATCCAGAAGCCAGTGTACCTAGTGGTCAGTGTGAGACACCAGATTTCAACTCCTCACATCCATAAGTGACACATTCAAGAGGCAGACTCAGTGAGCACCAAAGCCCCACTGAAGCAAGTCCTGCACCATAAGCGTGTCTCCAGCACAGCAGTTCTTCCATTATAGACACAGCGGGTCCTCACAGCCAATTGGCCTGGAGGTCAATTCCTCCCAGTGTACCAACAGCAATCAAGGCTTAACTACACCAAGACTTTGCACTCAGCCCACAAAGGAGTGTACCAAGAGCGTCCACCTCAGGCGATTGGGGAGGCTGAGCTACTGGCCCCTATAGGTCACCTACCACACAAAGCCACTCCATCAACACAGGGAAGCAGCCAAAATGCAGCGACAAAGAAACATGTCATGAATGAAAGAAATGGAGGAAAGCAAACTACTGGACGACATAGAGTTCAGAACCACATTTATAAGGTTACTCAAGAATCTTCTAAAAACCGCTGAGGAACTTAGTGAGACCTTTAAGGATTTAATGAAATTGCCAAAAAAAATGGAAAACGACCAGTCAGAAATTAAGCATATGCTGTCTAAAATAAAGAATATACAGAAACTCAACTGTAGATCAACGTACCCCAAGAATCAAACCAAAGATCTGAAATATGAGGAAACAAAAAAAACAAAAACAACAACCAGAAAAACAAAAAGAAAAAAGAATCCAAAAATATGAAGATAGTGTAAGGAGCCTCTGGGACAACTTCAAGTGTACCAACGTCCAAATTTTTGGGGTGCCAGAAGAAGAGAGAGCGCAAAACATTGAAAACCTATTAGAAGAAATAATGACAGAAAACTTTCCCTACCTGGTGAAAGAAATAGACTTACAAGTTCAGGAAGCGCTCAGAACCCCATACAAGAGGAATCCAAAGAGGACCACACCAAGACACATCATAATTAAAATGCCAAGGGCAAAAGACAAAGAGAATCTTGAAAGCAGCAAGAGAAAAACAGTTAGTTACCTACAAGGGAGCACCCATACAACTGTCAGCTGATTTATCGGCAGAAACTATGCAGGCCAGAAGGGAGTGACAAGAAATATTCAAAGTGATGAATAGCAAGAACCTACAACCAAGATTACCCAACAAAGCTCTCATTCAGAGTTGAAGGTCGGATAAAGAGCTTCACAGATAAGAAAAAGCTAAAGGAGTTCATCACCACCAAACCAGGATTACATGAAATGCTGAAGGGTATTCTTTAAGAAGAGGAAGTTGAAGAAAAAGGTAAAGATAAAAATTATGAACAACAAAATGACATCAAATACATACCTACCAACAAGTGAATCTAAAAATCAAGTGAATAAAAAATCTGAAGAACAGAATGGACTGGTGAATATAATAGAATCAGGGACATAGAAAGGGAGTGGACTGACAGTTCTCAGGGGGAAGGGGGTTTGAGGGGTGCGGGAAGAGATTGGACAAAAATCTTACACCTATGGATGAAGACAGTGGCAGGGGTTAAGGGCATGCGGTGGGGTGGGGAATCAGGTGGAGGGGAGCTAGGGGGAAAAAAGAAAGAGGAACACCTGTAATAATCTGAACAATAAAGATTTATTTAATAAATAAATAAATGTGTATATGTCTCTTTTATTAGATTTTTATACTTTTAAGAAAATAATTCAGATAGTAAAGATACAAGCTAATATTTTAGTTATATGAAAAATTATTTTACGTATCTTTGGCAGACTACTAATCACTAGTAGCAGAACTCTATTATTAGATATTGGGATTGAAAATCGACATTTTCCTGTCTCCTTTGCAGATAATGGTGGCCAGTGAACAGAAGACATAGGGTCATGCTTTTGGTCAAGCCTTTAGCAGGGGTCCTCAAACTTTTTAAATAGGGGGCCAGTTCACTGTCCCTCAGACTGTTGGAGGGCCGGACTATAGTTTAAAAAAAAACTATGAACAAATTCCTATGCGCACTGCGGGCCCGGGACGAGTTGGCTGCTAAGCAGGACAGGCAGTGACACCCAGCGGGCCGGATAAATGTCCTCGGCGGGCCGCATGTGGCCCACGGGCCGTTGTTTGAGGACGCCTGCTTTAAAGGGTGGAACATCGTTTTGCCCTTGAGTCTTCCTCCTTTCTGCTCACTGGAATGTAGATATCTGTAGCTGCTGTAGCAGACATCTTAAATTTTGAGGTAACCTTGAGAAACCAAGAGCAGAGAGATAGTTGGGGCCTAGGTCCTTGTGACTATGGAGCCACCATAACTGCTTTGAGTGCCCACCTCTGCAATAAGAAATAAATAGACCTCTATCATTTTTAAGCTACTGATAGATATTTCTGTTTGTTACAAGCAGCCTATTTCTTTATTATTATTTTTTTATTGCTTGATTTTTAAAATTACATTTATTGGGGTGATATTGGTCGACATGATCATATAGGTTTCAGGTGTGGGTTTCTGTATATTGCACCATGTGCCCACCACCCAAAGTCAGATCTTCTCCTGTCACCATATATTAGGACCCCTTTCTCCCCTCTATCTGTTCCCTCTGGCAACCACCACACTGCTGTTTGTGTTCACAAATTTCAGTTTTATCTCCCACATATGAGTGATATCATATGATTCTTAGCTTTTTCTGACTGGCTTATTTCACTTAGCATAATATTCTCAAGGTCCATTCATGTTGTTGTAAATGGCAGTATTTCATCCTTTCTTATGGCTGAGTAGTATTCCATTGTGTATATGTACCACATCTTCTCCAGTCCTCTATCACAGGATACTTTGGTTGTTTTCATATCTTGGCCACCATGAATAATGCTGCATTGAACATAGGGTTGCATATATCTTCGCGAATACATGATTGATTGTTTTTCGGAGATATATATATATATATATATATATATATATATATATATATATATATATATATGATTTCTGGGTCTTATGTATGGTAGCTCTATTCTTAATATTTTGTGGAATCACCACACTGCTTTCCATGATGGTTGTACCAGTCTGCATCCCCACCAGCAATGAATGAGGGTTTTCTTTTTTCCACAAGCTCTCCAGCACTTGTTATTGCTTGTTTTGTTGATAATGGCCACTCTAGTGTAAGTTGGTATCTCATTGTAGTTTTGGTTCTCATTTCCCTTATTGCTAGTGAGGTTGAACATATTTTCATATATCTATTAGCTGTTCATATGTCTTCTTGGGAGAGATGTAGTTTCAGGTCCTCTGCCCACTGGTTGATTGGGTTGTTTGTTTGGTATTAAGTTTTTGAGTTCTTTACATATTTTGGAAATTAAACCTTTGTCAGAGCTACTGTTTGCAAATATCATTGCTCAACTAGTTGGCTGCCTCTTTGTATTGTCATCATAGTGCTGGAAGTCCTAGTTAGAGCAGTAAAGCAAGAGAAAGAAATAAAAGGCACCCAAATAGGGAAGGAAGAAGTAAAACTGTCACTTTTTGACATTATTCTGTAAATAGAAAACCCTAAAGACTCCACCAAAAACTATTAGAAACAATAAACAAATACAGTCAAGTTGCAGGATACAAAATCAATGTGCAAAAATCCTTTTCCTTCCTGTATACTAACAACAAAACTTCAGAAAAAAGAAATGAAAAAAAACAATTCCTTTACAGTTGCAACCAAAAGAATAAAATACCTAGCAATAAACTTAACAAAGAATGTGAAAGACCTCTATACTGAAAATTACAAAGCATTATTAAAAGAGATTGAAAAAGACACAACAAAATGGAAAAATACCCTGTGTCCCATTGGAAAATTGGGAGAATCAAGATAGTTAAAATTGCCATATTACCCAAAGCAATATATAGATTTAATGCAATCCCCATCAAAATCCTAATGTCATTTTTTAAAGAAATAGAATAAGAAATTATCAGATTTGTATGGATCCACAAAAAACCCCGAATAGCCAAAGTAATCCTGAGAAAAAAAGAACAAAGGTGGAGGTGTCACGCTACCTGACTTCAGTTTATACTGCAGGGGTATGATCATTAAAATAGCATGGTATTGGCAGAGAAACAGACACACAGATCAATGGAACTGAATAGAGAGTCCAACTATAAAATCACATGTATATGGACAGATAATTTTCAACAAAGGAGGCAGAAACACACAGTGTAGTAGATAGTATCTTCAATAAATAGTGCTGGGAAAACTGGAAAGCCACATGCAAAAGAATGAAACTAGAATATAATTTGTCTCCATGTACAAAATTTAATTCAAAATGGATCAAAGACCTAAATATAAGACGTGAAACAGTAAGTTGCATAGAAGAAAATATAGGTACCAAACTTATGGACCTTAGTCGTGGAGAACATTTTATGAACTTCACCCCAAAGGCAAGGAAAGTAAAGGCAAAAATAAATGAATGGGACTATATCAAACTAAAAAGCTTCATTATAAAATAATTAAATAAGTAATTTATTTATTTATATTAGAGAGAGAAACATTGATTTTTGTTGTTCCACTTATTTATGCATTCATTGGTTGATTTTTGTATGTGCCCTGACTGGGGATCGAACCTGCAACTTGGGCGTATCGGGGCAACACTCTAATACACTGTTCTTATCTGTATGAAGAGTTGTGCTCTTTCCTAGCATTGCCTAATTCTTCTCAAAGTACTTTAGGCTAAGAAGTTGCTGACTCTGTCTTACCAGGTTCTGAGCCTATTTTTTCACTTGCTAATTGACTTTCCCATTTTCCTGGGTGGAGAAACTTTCTGAATTCTATTAATTACTTTATGAGGGTATGAGTACTACAAACTCTTGCTTCAAGAACCAACAGAAATTCTTGTAGTGTTTGTATGTTGTGTTTTTCTTTCTCTCTCCCTCCCTGTGAAAATTTCCCTTTCTTGATGGAGATAGGTTTCTAAGTGGCTAGTGGCCTTTTATATTTCACTAGTGTCCCGGTGCACAGATCCGTGCACATTGAAAGGAAATTAATTACAAGAAATATTTTAATATCACTATTCGCATCTTGCTAATGAAAAGAAAATAGGATTCTACTGAGTCTCCTATCTACCTACTCTAGGACTTCTCTGAGGATCAAATGAGATGAGGCATGGGAAAACACTTCACAAACATTTGTTTAAACTGTAAAATGTTTGCACCTGGCTATAAAGCAAGTTGGGTTCCTGGGCTTTAGAAACTCCAAGGAGGCTAATCACTAGGGAGAGGAAGCCGGGCATTGCTATGTGACATCATTACCCCGCGCCTACCGCAACCATTTCCAGGCTGGGCTAGGCTATGGGCCGCATTTTGCACCATGGGGCCTTGTCAACATTGGCTGCAATTTGGATTTGGTGGGGTGTCACTCTGGGGTGGTGGCGGGGCCTGTGTCCCATTTGGGGGAAGCCAAGTGTTGGTTTGTTGGCACCAGGTTCGTGGTGCTGTTTATTTTTAAATGGCCTGTTGCTAGGGATAGGAAGCCAGGCGATGCTACGTGACATCATTATCTAGCACCTGCAGCCACCGTTTCTGGGCTGGGCTGGGCTGGGCTGTGGGCCACATTTTGTGCCACAGGGCCTTGGCAGCATTGGTTGTGATTTGGTGGGCTGTCGCTCCGGGGTGGTGGTGGGGCCTGTGTCCCACTTGGGGGAAGCTGAGTGTTGGTTTGTCAGCACCAGGTCTGTGGTGCTGTTTATTTTTAAATGGCCTGTTTGTGTCATGGCAGCTCCTGCATTGAGCGTCTGCCCCATGGTGATCAGTTTGCATCATAGCTACTGGTAGGACGAATGTACACTTAGCCTTTTATTTATATATATACTAGGAGCCCGGTGCACGAAATTCGCGCACTGGGGATGGGGGGGGGGCGTCCCTCAGCCCAACCTGCCCCCTCTCACATACTGGGAGCCCTCAGGGGATGTCCTACTGACCGGGCTGATCAGGGGAAGGCACCAGCCCCATCACCCCGCTGCTGCAGCCTTTGCCAATCACCACAGCCACCAAGGTGTTTTCATCAACATGGAGTCCAGTCCCTTCACCATGAAAAAATGACAACTTTCTTTAGGCATTTTCAGGATGTGTCTTTCATAGGCTATGACATTTCTTTCTTTCTTTTTTTTTTTTTTTTTTTATCCTCACCTGAGGATATGTTTCCATTGACTTTTAGAGAATGTGAAAGAGAAAGGGAAAGACAGAGAGAAACATCAAAGTGAGAGGAACACTTTGATTGGTTGCCTCCTGCATGAGCCCTGACCTGGGCCCCAGCCAAGGAGGAGCCTGCAACCTAGGTACATGCCCTTGATCAGAATTAAACCCAGACCCTGCGGTCGGCAGGCCGAGGCATTATCCACCGAGCCAAACAGGCTAGAGCAGGATATGACATTTTTTAGCCCTCCAGCAGCAACCCTCGTTTTTTTCTCCAGAAGTGTGGTGGAAAAAACCTAGATCACCTTTTTGGATTCTTATTACCCAAGTTACTAAGAATATTACCAGTGGCATACAGGAAGCTTAGCCAATGAGCAGTCAGAAAAGGTGTTTCCTCTGTAGTTCACACCAATCGCCATCTGGGCCCTGTGCCCAGGCCTAAAGCCTCTGGCCGAGGCTTTAGGCCTGGGCTGGGGCCCCCCAGCTCCCTCCAATCGCTGGCTCCGCCCCTGCCCCCTCGGCTCTGATCGCAGGCTTGGCCCTGCCCAGGAGCTCCCTGGCTCAGGCCCTTCCTAGGTTGCTCAGGGCCCACGTGGGGCTTAACTCAGAGTGACCTGGGTGCCAGGATGTTCCTGGGACCCAGGCACTGGGCGTCTATGTATGCAAATTGACCGCCATTTTTGTTGGGTTAATTTGCATACTCACTGATTGGCTATGGGCATAGCGGAGGTACAGTCAATTTACATGTTTGTCTATTATTAGGTAAGATATATATATGTATATGTGTGTGTGTGTGTGTGTGTTCTTCTTTGGTACTTATTTTTTTAATATATTTTATTGATTTTTTTTACAGAGAGGAAGGGAGAGGGATAGAGAGTTAGAAACATCGATGAGAGAGAAACATCCATCAGCTGTCTCCTGCACACTCCCTAGTGCAACCAAGGTACATGCCCTTGACTGGAATCGAACCTGGGACCCTTGAGTCCACAGGCCGACGCTCTAGCCACTGAGCCAAACCGGTTAGGGCCTTTGGTACTTCTTTAATATTTATTACCTATTAAAAAGAGTTAAGAATAAAGCCCACTCTTCATATATATTTGATTGAAGAAGAAAGAAAAAGATGGAATGATTTTTGAAGAATAGAAGAGCTTTTAAAAGAAAAATATTGAAGCTTATCTAAGTTACAAAATAAGCCAGGTGTTCCTAAATAGAAAGTAGACATCCTTATTTAAATTAAACAAAAACTTTTGCAGTTAATTATCATCTAAATGTTGATTTGATGTATAGAATATAGAAAAATAACTTGGGCGTAGATTTTTTTCTCTCCTCAGTTTGAAAAATTTTTTTCATTTATTATTTTTCTGTTGAATTGACAAAGAATTTTTATATTAAACAATATTATCAGCCTCCCAAAGATATAAAAGGCAAAATATCAACCCTAATTATCCAAATGGAAAAGAGGAGGTCCAGCATGATATAAAGATCATATATAGGGTTCTTGGAGGTGAGAATGGCACCAGGTGTTAGATTGATGGAATCAGACCTTGGTTCAGCAACCTCAGTACTTGAGTTCTGGGTAAGAAAGAATTCAGAGCCAGGTAGCTCAGTTGGTTTAGAGCATCATGCCATACACCAAGGTTCCAGGTTTGATCCCAGTCAGGACACATATAAGAGTCAACCCATTTTTTAATTGGATTGTTTGTTTTGTTTTAGATGTTGAGTTTTGTAAGTTCTTTATAAATTTTGGAGATTAACCCCTTATCAAATGTAAACAAACAATCCAATTTAAAAAATGGGTAAAGGACCCAAATAGACACTTCTCCAAAGAGGACATACAGATAGCCAATAGACATAAGAAAAATGCTCAATGTCACTAGTCATCAGAGAAATGCAAATTAAAACCATAATGAGCTATCACCTCACACCTGTCAGAATGGCTATTATCAGTAATCAACAAACAACTCACTCATTTGTGGAATATAATCAACAACATAAAGTGATGAACAAAAACAGATCCAGAGACAGAGAAGCATCAATCAGATGTCAAACCTCAGAGGGAAAGTAGGACAGGGTGGGAGTAAGGGGGAGAGATCAACCAAAGGACTTGTATGCATGCATATAAGCCTAACCAATGGACACAGACACCAGGGGGGTGAGGGCATGAGCAGGAGGGGGGTGGAGGAGCAATGGGGGGATAGGACACATATGTAATACCTTAATCAATAAAGAAAAAAAACAAGTGTTAGCAAGGCTGTGGAGAAAAGGGAACCAACCCTTGTGCACTTTGGTGGAATGCAGATTGATGCAGCCACTGTGGAAGAAGTATGGAGTTAACTCAAAAAATTAAAAATGAGAACACCTTATCACCCAAGGATTCCACTTCTGGGAATTTATCCGAAGAAACCTGAAACACTAATTCAAAAGAATATGTGCACCCTTATATTCATTGCAGCGTTATTTACAACTAGAGGCCCGGTGCATGAAATTTGTGCACAGGTGCGGTCCCTAGGCCTGGCTGACAATCGAAGCGCAAGCGTCTGGCGTGGAAGGGCAGGTCCCAGCTGACCTCTGGGCCTTTAGGCAACACCTGGACCCCCGGGTCTCTGCACACACCCTCTGCCTGAGTCACAGCACCCAAGTCCACATGCAGAGATGCGGTGAGTGCAGCCAGACGCCACGGGCCGGGGCACAGCCTGGGCCTCTAGGCCGCCCAGCAGTGCCGCATGGAAGCTGGGTGGACCGCGTGCTCTCTCCCGGCTGGCCACGCAGACTGGCGCCTGCACAAACCCATGGGAAGCCCAACTGGCTCCTGGGTCCTGGCAGCTGTGGCCCAGCTCATCCAGAAGAGGCCGCGAGGTGCGGGGTGGGCTCCTCGCGGGTGCCTGGCACCTGAACGCAGGGGCTTCCCCGGCGTGCAAGCCCTGGCGTCCCGGGGGAGGGTAGCAGGCAGAGTGAGAGCGAGCTCGGCAGACACCCCGCGTTCTCAACCCACCTCCATCCCTGTCAACCCTGCCCCCAGGTAGCCAGCGAGAGGCCGCAGCCCCTCACCCAGGCACCATGGGAGGTTGGTTGCCATCCCCTGGTGTCAGCACCCGTCATAGCAAGAGGTCGAACTCCCGGTCTCCTGGTCCAATAACCACCCGAGGGGACAATTCACATATTAGGCTTTTATTAAATAGGATAGCCAACGTTTGGAAGCAGCTCAAGTATCCATGAGTAGATGAGTTAGATGAATAGATAAAACGGTTGTGGTACATTTGCACAATGGGATACTATTCGGCCCTAAGAAGGAAGAAATGTTACCCTTTGAGACTGCATGGATGGACCTGGAGAGCATTATGCAAAGTGATATAAGCCAGTTAGAGAAAGACAGATACCATATGTTTTCACTCATATGTGGAATCTAATGAGCAAACTGAACTAACAAGCAAAATAGAGGCAGACTCATAGATAGAGAGCAGGCAGATAGATCTGGGAGGAGGAGCGTTGGAGTGGTGGTGAAAGGATTGAGCTAAAGAGAGCTTGTGGACATGGACAACAGTATGGTGACTGCAGGGGAAGGATGGGGAGATAGGGAGGGTATGGGGGTGGATGTGGAAGAGGGTATATGGGGGATAAATGGTGATGGAAAAATAATGATAAAATAAAGGGAAAATATATATGTAGAAATATATTTTTTAAAACCATACTAAATTACATGTTTAAATGTGTAATACGTAAAAATTAGAATCAGAGACATTAAAATAATTTATGCTACCACTTATTTTTGTGCAGAACTTAGAGTAAAGCTACTTTTGCCTTCTTGTGCAGATACGGTAAAACTGCTAACATTTGCAACTATTTTATCTGTGTAAGAACTTTTTTCAATACTGTACAACCAAAATAAAAAAGTAAATAAATTGAATGTTAATGTAAGAATGTAGTTCCCTTAACCTTGATTTCAGATTTGTGTGTTTATCAGAAGAACCTTATTTTTCCTCATTAATTGATATGATATATAAATATAAGTATTTTACACTTACAAAATAAATTTATAGTATTAAAAGAAAAGAACCAACCAATGAATGCGTATTTCTATCTCCCTCCCTTCCTCACTTTCTTTAAAATTAATTTTTAAAATGCAGATTCAGTGATAACATGGCCAGAAGATTTGACATGGAATTCAGCTTATAGCGGGGTAATTATTGGTACCTTAAGAGCTGTGGATAAGAGGGAAAACAGAATGTTAGGATAAAGTAATAAACATTTATGTGGCTTACTTTAATTTACTGTTGAACAATTGCATATTTTATTGTTAACCCTCCTACTTCATAAAAGCAAGACTTTCACATATACCAGCATTTCACAACATAGGTCATTTCCAAATATTTGAATGCCTAGAGTGTTGCTTTTCTAGGTTTTATAGAATGTATAGAAGATATGGTCCTTGCTTTCAAATATAGATAATGGAATCAGGAAGGTGAGTAAAATGTCCAGCAATAAGCCTACTACTGTCTTTTCTAGAAATCTTATTATATAGCCTTCAAGATACAAACTTTCTCTTGTAAGTAGTAAATTATAATTATAACTCCTTATTCAGCAGTTATATTTATCTTCAGTGTATATTAGGATTTTTCTATTACAATTTTGCCCATTTAAATATGTTACTTTTCCCAATTTTTTCCTAATTTAGTATAAATTGAGGTGAATCTATATTTTGAAAAAAATTCTTTAGGCCAAAAAATTTGAGTAGTAATCAATTCATAGTTTAATAAAAGACATGTGTAGTTTGAGTTTCTGGATAACCTCTCTCCCTTTGAAAGTGTTCTTTAATTAAAACCAGATGAGAGTAGAAAAGAAGGTATTCAGAACACTAAATAAAATGGATATGCTTCATGGAATTTGCAGAATTCATCAGTACATGTAACAATGATTTATAATTGCACTTGGTCCTAACACATATCAGTGTAGATCTCACAGAGGTGCGGTAAGTGAGATAACTAGTATAAAACACTAAGGTGAAAGGGTTAATTGGTCTTGCATAGTTCAATTTGCCACTCTAGTGGCACTTTCTGTTCTCTGTGTAAACAGAGTTGCTAAGTACTTTCCCACTAAACTGCCACCCTTTTATTTATATAGTTTAACTACCAATGAGGAATGGATCAGTTGTTAGCCCACTTCATGCACCCACCACCACCACCACCACCCCACACCTCCAGCTGTTGTTTCATACATCCCTACTCCCTAATCTTTCCTTGGTCCTTAAAATTTTGGTCTTTCTATTTTCTTCTTCTCCCCCCCCCCCACCTCTTACTCACTGATTCAACTTATCTATACCTTATTCTTTCTCATCTCTACTCCCATTCATTCATTCTATTCTAATTCCTATCTCGAAACTTGCTGCCACTGTTCCAAATATTTGTCAAGTAGCATTTAAATAGTCTTTAAAAATTTCCCTGACTGGTCTGGCTCAGTGGATAGAGCGTCGGCCTGCGGACTGGAGGGTCCCAGGTTCGATTCCGGTCAAGGGCATGTACCTTGGTTGCGGGCACATCCCCAGTGGGGAGTGTGCAGGAGGCAGCTGATCGATGTCTCTCTCTCATTGATGTTTCTAACTCTCTATTCCTCTCCCTTCCTCTCTGTGAAAAATCAATAAAATATATTAAAAAAAAAAATTAAAACACATGTAGCTAAAGGCCTCTCTAGCCAGCCTTTGCCATTTGAATAACCCCTGGGCCCCACTGTGAGTATGTATGTATGTGTGTGTATATATGTAATTACTTCTAGGTCATTTTTCATAATTTTATGTATGTATACATATAATAATCAAATATATTGCTGGGAATCTATATAAATAATATAATTCTGGAAATACTGTCCTGCTTCTTGCTTTTTTTCACTATATTTTTATGATATATACATATCACAGATTTAACTTAAACCATTAACTGCTTCATATTACATTGTATTTTACATTTTAATTATCTACCTATTGATGGACATATATTCAGTGTTTTCTCTATTTTAAACACTACCACAGTGAACAACTTGATAGGTGTTGCCTTGTACATGTTGCTGTAGTTCTTTAGGGCAGAGTCTTTCAAACAACAGGTAATGAAGTCAAGTGTCAGAATAAAGGGCACTTATTTTTTTTATGAAATATGTGTAACAACTCAAAACAATTATATAAAATGTAAAATGTATTTCCTATTGCTGGTCTCAATCAAAAAGTTTATGGTATGATACAGAATATATTTTGTACTATGTTTCTAGTCTGTTTTGGGTTATGTTCCCCAGAAGTGGATTAATTCAATCATAGGCTACAAAATATTTTGAATTTTGTTAGACATAGACAAATTACTTTCCATAGTGGCTACACTAGTTTACACTCCCTATATTCTAGTCAGTATTTGATATTCTAATCAGACTTTTAAATTTTCTATGTTATGAAAGCTGAAAAAAATCCATCTTTAATTTTTAACTACTAAGGTTGAGCATAAATTGCCTGCTTACTAAACAGAAATATGTTAAGACCCATCTGGTTGGTAGATTGCTATTTTTATTTCAAACTAAAGAAACCTTTATCTCTATAAACCATGCTAATACTTCCCTTTTTTAAAAAAAGTAGTGAATATAAAACTGCATGACCTTAATAATTATTAAAAATAATTTTGTTAAGTAAACATGCCACATTATGTTATATTCAGGCTTGTCTAAAATTTTAGAACATAATTCTCTTACCCAATATGAGTAACCTTGGCTAAAACAGCATATTTAAGGACTACTGATAACCTCAGTGTATGGATTTCGATTCATTTCAGCAAAATTCCATCTTTCATGCCTCTGTTTTCTGTTGTAGAAGAGATGAGTTCTAGCCAAGTTCTAGGAAATATTTCATCCCTTTGTTAGGACCACTGTGGACTCATAGAATCTTAGTATTAGAGATTTGAACATTTGAAAATACTTTTGTTTAATTGTTGTGGCTGTCTACCTTCTGTTTTATTGTCTCTGGTAATAAAGATATATTCACTTTATTCCTAGATAGTATTTTTCATTGTTAGTGTTAATTATTAAAATTTAACCTGATACCTGTTGTTTTTATTTACTGGTGCTAAATTTGTCTTCAGGAGTCACATAGGAAAGGCTATACTTCTTTAATTATTACAGTTCAAGAATCGGAAGCAACAAGGTTTGTGTTATGGGAATTTTGATTTTTAGAAAATTGACAAATTAGAACACATCCAATAACAGGTAGCCTTGTTCTTGAGAGAGACAGAGAGGAGCTCAGTGCCCCACTATCATTTCTGGATTTATTAATAGGCTTATTGCATAAATTGCCACCATTTAATATTACTGTCTTGAGTTAAGTATGTGGTTTATAAAGCTGTAAAAATATAGGAAGCTCATTTGAAAGACGGTGTCATTTTGAAGAGCCTTTCAGGTTTCTATTTTTTTAAGCAAAGACTTTTTACTAGTTATTTAGGCGCTCTGATTCTGTTTCATGTTTTCAGCCTGCAATTGCCTTATTTCTGTTTTCTTAATGTAGAACATGAAGTATACCAGTAACTATTCTTATGTACTAAAGATAGGGTTATGTAGCAGAAGTAATTCTGGATTAAAACCAGTGGATGCTCATCAGTCCATTTATGCTGTCCATGTCTGTAGCCTCTTTCCCACTCTTTGAAAGCAAGTAGTGTTTTTACTGGAGGAGTAGGAATTATTTATAAGACTACTTTGACAACCAATGTTACTCTTGAGGAAAAACAGAAAGATCAGATTAAATTTATAGTTTCTTTTATTTTCAAGACACACTTTTTTTTTTCATTTAAACTAATTGCATGCTCAAATATCATTCAAATGTTGTACTTGCCTTCAACTTCAACTGTGATAATGCTGCTTTTTAATTTTAAGAAGAAGTCATATTCAGTGCATTTATTTTAGACTAGAGGCCCGGTGCATGAAATTCGTGCACTGGAGGGGTGTCCCTCAGCTCAGCCTGTACCCTCTCCAATCTGGGACCCCACAGCGGATGTCTGACTTCTGGTTTAGGCCCGATCCCTGCAGGATGGGGCCTAAACCAGCAGTCGGACATCCCTCTCACAATCTGGGACTGCTGTCTCCTAATTGCTCGCCTGCCTGCCTGATCACCCCCTAACCACTACCCTTCTGGCCTGATCACCCCCTACCCGCTCCCCTGCTGGCCTGATTGACACCTAACTGCTCCCCTGCCGGCCTGATGGCCCCCAACTGCCCTCCCCTGCTGGCCTGATCGCCTCCAACTGCCCTCCCCTGCCCGCCATCTTGTGACAACATGGGGGCGGCCATCTTGTGGTGGCCATCTTGTGACGACATGGTGTGGCCATCTTGTGATGACACAAGGGCAAGATGCCACCTAGGCTTTTATTAGTATAGATTTCAATATATACTCTTAAACAGCAAATTTATGGAATACTTAACACTTGAATAAAGTTTTAACTACTAATTTCTATTTAATATTGATGTTACTTTTTTTTGGTCTCTGATGTTTCTCTGTCTCTCTCCCTCTGCTCCCTCCCTCTCTGAAATCAATAAAAATATATATATTTTTTAAATACAGAAATTGAGAGTAAGCATTTAGAAAAATTTATGGCAGTTTGACAGATATTATGCTTATTTAATCAAATAATAGCAAAATTTCAGGTTATGTGTTATGTCCTGTTTTTTTATTTATTTTTCAGTAATTCATTGATATTGTATTTTACAAAAGTTTCCTTGAAAATAAAGCAAAGACTAACTATATCATACTTTGTATCAGTTCACAACTACAGCAGAGTACTTAATTTTATGTAGATGTGTGTAGAATAAATGAGATAAAGGAGAAAGAAGAGTTGATGGGCTTACATTGATGTGTATCATTTGCTCTTTAGTTTTAATGATTATTTACAACAGAAGTAATTTGAATTATGACTTCAAACTCCAAGATATTTTCCAAATAAGTTTTAGAAGAGTTACATGGACAGAAATCAGTTATGACAAGTTATCAAAAATTTTTTCTTTAAAGTATACCATATCATGTTTTATAAAGGAAGGAGCTTTTTAAAAATGTCTTTGTGTTATGTTTTTCTTATATCAATTTTTTATGATAATGTGTCTTATACAAAAGTTCAAGTTATTTTCCAGATGTCCTTTTCTTTTGATTTCTCATAGGCCTTCAATATGTCTCAAATAAGTTGGTCATCATAAAAATATAGGAAAGAGAAGGACAAGATTTAACTCTTTGAAATGATTTTGACTTCTAAAGGTGAAATATATTTTTGTCAAGATAAATCATCGTTTGACATAAAGAAGAAATATA
This sequence comes from Plecotus auritus, assembly GCF_963455305.1. Taxonomy (NCBI): domain Eukaryota; kingdom Metazoa; phylum Chordata; class Mammalia; order Chiroptera; family Vespertilionidae; genus Plecotus; species Plecotus auritus. Next base: position 143,901,380 of record NC_137770.1, read on the forward strand.
CAATAAATTAGTTCTTTCACTCCTAGTTATAACACTTATATTTTTTAATACCTATTGAGAAATGTGGATTTTTTTGTTGGTTTTTTTCTACTGACCTTTAAATATTTTAGTATAAGAGGAGACTAATTAGATAATTTAGTTTCAGAGTAATAAAATTTGGAGGGCCACAAAAAAAGCGAATTTACCTAATTTGTAGTTTTCGTTGCATTTTTATTTGATAGTAAAAAATTAAATTAATATAACTTTGAATTATATATATATTTTTACTTTGTGTTTGTAATAAATCTGCCCAATCAGGAAAACTTAGAAATACCAAAATGCTGAGTAGCAAGAAATGCTAGTAGAAATCAATGAAATTATTTAAAATATTCATGGTAACAGTGATAATTTAAGGAAGTAACTTAATTGCCTAAAATATTTTTAGTTCTTACTCCAAGTCTTGCAAATTATATATAGGTTAAGACATAAAGAAAATCAGGAACTGAGTAAATTGGGAACTCAGCAGAAAAAAAATTACATTTTATTATGAATGTGCAAAAATTGGGAAAGTGCCATTGCTATGATAGGGGTTAATTATGAGATTTTTGTCCGAAATAATGCAAAGATGGAGTTAAGGAAATGGAGTATGATTTCTTTGATGTCATATCTGCAGCTCAATATTACAGTGTCCTATAGTAAATTATATACTAAACACTGTTTTTGCTATCACAGCATTTTGTACCATTATTTTATACTAGTGACCCGGTGCATGAAATTCGTGCACATTAAAAGGGGATTAATTAGAGGAAATAATTTAATATTGCTATTTGCCCTTTCTCTATAATAGAAGTGTCAGAGATGAAAGAAAATTAGTAAAATGTATATGAAAACCTTCCTTCTGTCAGAGTCTGGGGCTCACCATGGGACCCAGAATCAAGTCCCCGCCCACCCACATGCACCTCAAAATCATGTGAGACCCAGACCCGGCCACCCCCCTCCCCCTATTGGGCTAGATTCAGACCCGGCCAGTCCCACCGTTGTCAAGCCCTGCTGGGCAGGGGGCATACCTCAGGTCCCCTGGCCTGGTGCCAGGATGGGAGGGGGGTGGCCTGAGGTCCCCCAGCCCAGACCGGGGTGGGGGGCATGCCTTGAGGTCCTCTGTCAAGCCCCGCCAGGTGGGGGACATGTCCTGAGATCCCCTGTCAAGCCCCGCTGGGTGGGGGACATGGCCTGAGGTCCCCCGTCAAGCCCCACCAAGCAGGGGGATGCAGCCTCAGGTCCCCCGGCCCAGGGGGGCGCAGCCTTAGGTCCCCCATCAAGCCCCACCGGCAGGGGGGCGCAGCCTTAGGTCCCCCATCAAGCCCCGCTGGGTGGGGGCACGGCCTGAGTTCCCCCAACCCAGCACTGGGAGTGCACCTTGAGGTCCCCCGTCAAGCCCAGCCAGGCAGGGGGGCACAACCTCAGGTCCCCTGGCATGGTGCTGGGGTGGGGGGCGTGGCCTGAAGTCCCTTGTCAAGCCCCACCTGGTGGGGGGTGCAGCCTGAGTTCCCCTGACCCAGCACTGGGGGTGTACCTTGAGGTGCCCTGTCAAGCCCCACTGCATGGGGGACATGGCCTGAGGTCCCCTGTCAAGCCCAGCCAGGCAGGGGGCGCAGCCTGAGATCCCCCATCAAGTCCCGCCAGGCGGGGGGTGTGGTCTGAGGTCCCTCGGCCTGGTGCCGGGCTGGGGGGCGCAGCCTGAAGTCCCCTGTCAAGCCCCACCTGGTGGGGGATGCGGCCTGAGGCCCCCCGGCCTGGTGCTGGGGCAGGGGAGCAGCCTGAAGTTCCCTAGCCCAGCACCAGGACAGGAAGCACACCTTGAGGTCCCCTGTCAAGCCCCACCGGTGGGGGGCGCCGCCTGAGGTCCCTGCTGATTGCTTGTTAAGGCTCCTTATGGGAACTTGGCCTCAGCTGTGGGTGCATCCATCTTTGTGACAGAGTGATGGTCAATTAGCATATTCCCTCTTTATTAGATAGGATACTGCTTAAAAGAAAAACATACTGCCAAAGCTTTTTACTATTTACAATGTTTATATTTATCAAAATAACTATCAGAATTCCTAAGGATTAGGTTTTATTATTTATAACTTTTGCACATACCTGAAAAAGAAAATATATGTGAAATAAATTGGTTAAGGGATTGCTGAAGTTCTTTATATTCAGAATCCAGGTCTTTTGAATCATTTTTGACTCAGTTATGATATTCAGTTTTTCCACATGGAGTTCTTCCCTGTGCAGCATTTCTATAAAGAATCAAGAATTTGCAATTATGTGGCACTAACCTATTTATGATACCCACTTTGGATATGTTGCTAACTATGTCTGATTTCCCTCACCCTCACCTCTCTCACAAATTTTGATTTGTACAAGTTTAAAAAATGCTCCAATATCACCTAGATTTTCTCCCAATTCAAATTCTGCAAGTTTTGGTGCTGGTGCTTTGGTTTGTGCTTGCACAGGAAGTGACAGCTGCCTCGTTATTATCACTTAGTATTACTACAACTGTAATTGTAATATGCCAACAATTTTAGGATGCATCCTGAATTTAAAGAGCTTCAAGTGTGGGGAAGATGTTCATTTTATAGCATAGTCGCCAAGAGCTCAAAGCTGGGTTGCTCAAACACAGCTGCGTGATTTTGGGTGAGTAGCATAAGCTCTCTAACCCTTAGTTTTCTTATCTGTGAGAGAAGCAGCCCCTTATAAGGAAGGTGGTCATGGGGTTTTTTAATAAGAATGTACTTTTGCCTGGCTGGTTTGGCTCAGTGGTTGAGCATCGACCTAGGAACCAGAAGGTCACAGTTTGATTCCTGGTCAGGCTTGGTCCACAGTGGGTACAGGAGGCAGCCAGTTGATGATTCTCTCTCATCATTAATGTTTCTATTTCTCCCTCTCCCTTCCTCTCTGAAATCAATCAATAATTTTTTTTAAAAGAATGTACTTTTAATGAGTTCCTGGTGTATTTCTTTTACAAGAAGTAGTAACTTGTAGAAAGGAAAAGATGATAATAAATTTAGCAAATGGCTGAGTGAAAATTCTGGAAAAACTTTCTAATTGAATTTTAGTTATTGGTACAATATAAATCTATTCCTATATTATGTATTTATAATTAAAGGATGGTGTTGTCTGTCATGGGTCATTTTGGAAACTTGAGGCTAAGTTATTTTTAACCTTTCAATTGTTTAGAACCTAATGATTTTAAATTGTAGATTTTGAAGTGATACATTTTGCAACCATTGGAAGAATAAAACTTTAAACCTATTTGTGTATTTTGTAACATTTTTGATCATTCAATAAGTTATCACCACTTTACACAGTTTAAAAGAGTGTGTAGTACATATGGTTTATAGTGGGATAGAATGATCTGGAGTAATACCCTTGATTGAAACACTAAAATACTGAAGAAAAAATTAAATGCATGGTTCAGCTGCCATAAAAATTAACATTCCTCAGAGTGTCAATACATTCCAGCCTGGTGCTCCATAGAGACAAAAACATCTCCCCTGAGATTTTGTAACCATAAGTGAATCTTCATGAAAGTGTGGTCCTAAGTTATGTTACCCATATAGAACAAAACCTCAAGTGGGGAATTTAATTTGAACTGGTCTGTAATTGGCATAAGAGTCTCTTGTGCTAGTGATCTACCAAGATGTCCTAGGTTATAGAGGGATACTATGGTGTGGGCTGCCAACCGTACTTTTACTAACTTCCCTTGAAGCCTGTGTTGCCTGTACTAATGTTGAGGCAATGGGTTATTAAGAGAAGTCATGTGTGGCACTTCTGTGGCTTGCCTTAAGAAGGAATGCCTGTGTAGTTCCCCCTGACTGTTTCTTTCTTGGGTACTGTTAGTTGATGAAATAAACTCAACGAAGTCTAATTTAGACACAGATTGAAATAGATGTTGAGTTGCCCCTCCAGCTATGCACTGCTTAATTCTAGACTATTGCATGAGAAGGAAACAATCTTGTCTTATTTAAGCCACTGTATTTTAGGATCTCTTTGTTACAGGAGCTTAGCCTGTTTCCTAACTAATACCCTTTAAAGAATAGCCAGACAGATTTGTACATCTATAAATGAAAAAGAAAATTGAAATAAAAACTCAAATGAGTAAATTAAAAATCCAGGGTTACCCGGAGAAATGGTTGAGTCCAGGGCTGGGGACACTGGTGCCAGAAAGTAATGAAGTGCTTAAAATATGGTAAGGTCAGACACTTTTTTAAAAAAAGAGTGGCTGATACATGGAACAACATGGATAAACCTCAAAATATTGTACTAAGTGAATGAAGCCAGACACATACAACTACATATTGAATGATTCTATTTATATGAAATTTCTAGAAAAGATAAAACTAAAGAGACACAAAGTAAATTGGTGCTTGCCTTGAGTTGGGGGTCAGAGTAGGGATTTACTGCAAATGAATGAAGGAAGTTTTTTGGATGATAATCTAAAACTGGATTGTGGTGATGGTTGCACAACTGAATAGACTTGAGTAAAATTAGAATCCTCTTCAATTGTGAGGAAGGTTTAAGAAGTGGCAAGTCTCGGTAATTGATCAATAGTCTTTTTTTTCTTTATTGATTAAGGTATTACATATGTGTCCTAACCCCCCCCCCATTTCCCTCCCAGTCCCCACTTATGCCCTTAGCCCCCTACTGTCTGTGTCCATTGGTTAGGCCCATATGTATGCATACAAGTCCTTTGGTTATCTCTCCCCCTTACCTCCATCCTCCCCTACCTTCCCTCTGAGGTTTGACGGTCTGATCGATGCTTCTCTGTCTCTGGATCTGTTTTTGTTCATCAGTTTATGTTGTTCATTATATTCCCAAATAAGTGAGATCATGTGATAATTATCTTTCTCTGACTGGCTTATTTTGCTTAGCATAATGCTCTCCATTTCCATCCATGCTGTTGCAAATGGTAAGAATTCCTTCTTTTTTTTATGCAGTGTAGTATTCCATTGTGTAGATGTACCAGTTTTTAATCCACTCATCTGCTGATGGGCACTTAGGCTGTTTCCAAATCTTAGCTATGGTGAATGGTGCTGCTATGAACATAGGGGTGCATATATCCTGATATGTGTTTCTAGTTTCTTGGGATATATTCCTAGAAGTGGGATCTCTGGGTCAATTGGGAGTTCCATTTTTAGTTTTTTGGTGATTAGAATAACTAACTACAGTATTTATTTCTCCAACACTGATTTAGTAACTGCTTACTATGTGCCTGGCACTATTTTAGGGATACATCATTGACCAAAACAGACAAAATTCTTGCCCTTAGGGTGTTTACATTTTGGTGGAAGAGAATGATAATAAATAAGTGAAATATATATATCCCAGGTAGTTTAAATGGCCTGGAGAAAAATAAAGCAGAGATGATGGACTGCGAGAGGGCACAGGCTGGCTGAGGGGACCCCCCAACCCCAGTGCACGAATGTAGTGCACCAGGCCTCTAGTGTATAGTGTAAGGATTCCAATTTCTCTACATCCTAGTCTACACTTCATATTTTTCATTTTTTAAATTATAGCCATTCGAGTAGTTCTGAAGTGGTATCTATTATGGTTTTTATTTGCTAAGCATCTTTGTACTTATTGGCCATTCTTTGGAGAAATGTCTATTCAAGTCCTTTGCTCCTTTTTTTACAGGATTGTCTTTTTATTGTTGTTGTAGGAGTTCTTTGTGTATTCTGGGTAGTAAACCCTTATCAGATATATGATTTGCAAATATCTCCCCTTCTGTGGTTGCCCTTTGAAACTATTTGTTTTCTATATCTTATATGTTTTTGTTTCACAATTCCTGCCTGTTTTTTTATTTAGTTAATTGTTTTGTAGCATCACATTTTTATTCCCTACTTCTTTTTTAAATTTCTTTTTTGGTTATTTCATAGTGGTTATGTAGGTTGTTATAAGTTAAACTTGGTTACTTACTTAAGATGTTCATTGTAATTCCTAAATTAACCAGTAAGGACTTTTGACCTGAGTGAAATGGAAAGCTCTTGAAGGCTTTTTACTGGGTCTGTTTTTTGTTTAAGTCTGGCTGCTGTGCTGAAAACAGATTGTTGAGGGAAGTGGCCAGGCAAGGGCTGAAGTGAGATGTGTTAGGAGATTTTGTAATAATCCCAGGAAAAAAGGATGATGGCTTTCACCATTGTGGTAATGGTAGAGGTGTTAGTGTTCAGATTCTGAGTATACTTTTGATAATAGAACCACAGTCTATTTGCTAATGAATTGGATGTGGACTGTGAGTGAAAGAGGAGTCAAGGGTGACACTACAAGTTTTTGGAAGATTGAATTATATTAGGAGATAGAATTCCAAATTTTAGAAGACCTGTATTAAATAAATTCCTCATCATTTTTTAAAAATGTATTTCACATTTAGGAAAAACTAAAACATCTCAAGGATGATATGTTCATATGTTGGATTTCTGTTTTGTTTTTCATTAAACTATCAGGTTATGTAATGTAGAAAGTCAATTGTTATACCTTCCATGCATACTATACTAAAAAACTGGTCTGTTGAGAGTGATGATCAATATAAGAGTGAAAACTTGCAAAAGAAAAAAAAAAAACGGAAGGAAAGAAAGGAGGAAAAGAAGAAAAATAGTTAAGATATATTCAGACTATCATTACCAAATGAGCAAAATACGTTAATAACTTTTAGAAAGAATTTCAACAACTAATTCTTTATGCAAAAAAAAAAAATTGCTGCTAATTCTGACACTTAAGTTTATCAGAAAAAACCTTATTTTTCATTTATATGAAATGTCCAGAAAAGGAAAATCTATAGAGATGAGTATGAGATATTTTTCTGGGGTATTGGAAATATTTTAAAATTGAATTATGTAATGTTGCACTACTATAAATTTACTAAAAAACCACTTACACTTAAAACAGGTGACTTTTGTAGTTTGTAAATTATACTTCATTAAAGCTATTATAAAATAAGTGTGTACCAGAGAGAAAATAAACCCTTATTTTTTTAATCATTCTGATTAATGTTTTAATATTATGTGGAGAATATTTTGGTTATACTTTTTAACACTATAGTTTCAGTTCGCTATTTTTTATCATTTATGCATTAAAATAGTGTTTTACAAATGGTATTTGCATTTAAGCGTTTCCCATACTAAGCCAAATTCTAGGGAAAATTAGTGTTAACTAGCATATCTTGCATGAAAATATTACAGCAAAGCCCAGCAAAGAAATATGTGGCTGTACAGAAGCAGGCATTAATTCAGAAGTCTTTATTTAATTCAATGGATGTGCTTTGCTTAATGATGCTATAACACAGAGTGGAACATTTTTATATGTACACATATATGAATGTTAATGCATTTAAAAAATAATGATAAAATAAAAAAGGTCTAGAAGTATATGCACCACACCAAAAACCATACTTATTTCTGTTGGGGGAATGGGGCTTGTGGGGGAGGGTAGTTAAGGAGAATGTTTTATTTAACCTGTGTTATTTAACTTTTTATAAGATTTGTTTGTGTTATTTAGCTCATAGAAAGGAAAAGTATAGAGACTAAACAATCGAAAAGAAAAAGAAAGATCAGACCCTAAATTAAGGCAGTATAGATAGATAAAGTAAAAAATGTAAAAAATATTTAATTGCCAGCCCGGTTGGTGTGGTTCAATGGTTGAGCATCAACCATGGAACCTGACGATCTCAGTTCGATTCCCAGTCAGGGCACATGCCCCAGGTTGTGGGCTTAATCCCCAGTAGGCAGCATGCAGGAGGCAGCCAATTCATGATGTTTCTCTCTCATTGATGTTTCTATCTATGATGTTTCTTTCTATCCCTCTCTTTTCCTCTCTCTTTAAAAATCAATAAAAAGTATTTAAAAAATATATTTAATTACCAAGTTGATGCAGTACAAAATCATTGCAAGAACCAACCGAGAATAAGTAGAACATTGAACATAAATATGCACAATACTTTATTAAATTTATGAACCAAAATGGGAAATTGTTATATATACTAAAAGAAGCAGATACAATGTAATGTGTATAATTTAATTTGTAATAGTAAAAACAAGTAGGAAAATGGAGGAAAAGAAAGATGACAATGAGAGTATTTAAAGTTAAGTAAATAGAGTAGCCCTTATCACTCTGTGTTTTCTTTAAAGGATTCCTGAATAATCAGAAGTAATTGGAAAGAAACCTTGCTATAATTGGGGATTGGCAAAATGATGTTATTGCAAAGAATTCACAAAATAAGTAATTGCTTGAAAAGAAAAATTTACACCCACTTTTATACACATCTTTAAGCATATACCTCTAGTGTCTGCTTAATTATTATTCAGTTTGCTAGTTTTCAAACCCATGGTTAACTATCTAATGTTTTTGACTAATTGGGCACATTTTTTTTTTTTCAGAGAGGAAGGGAGAGGAAGAGAGAGAAACATCAGTGATGAGAGGGAATCATTGATTGGCTGCCTCCTGCACGTTGGACCGAGCCTGCAACCCAGGCATGTGCCTTTGACTGGAATCAAACCTGGGACCCTCCGGTCTGCAGGCCAATGCCCTATGCATTGAGCCAAACCGGCTAGGGCACAATTATTTTTATGAATTTTATTATGAATTTGGTATATTTCCTACATAAGCATATATTATGGAAAATGTGGGGAAACCAGTGAAAACAGCTTACTTAATAAGTGAAACTAAAATGCTAATGTCACAAAGCAAAAGTTTTCCCTAAAATTTGGATTCTAAAAATCCAATATGTTGTTTGAAAAAATAAATACAATACATCCTTCCTATATAATAAAAGCCTAATGTGCAAATTGTCCCCTCGGGCGGTCGTTCAACTGGGAGTTCGACCAGGAGACCAGGAGTTTGACCGCTCGCTCTCACATGCGCTGACCACCAGGGGGCTGTGGAACATGGTGGGCGTCGGCAACACTGAGACTTTTCACTGGCTACTGGGGGGCGGGGGTGACGGGGACGGAGGTGCGGTGAGAATGCGGGGTGTCCGCCAAGCTCGCTCTCACTCCCTCTGCTACCCTCCCCCAGGATCCAGGGCTCACGCGCTAGGGAAGCCCCTGTGCTCAGGTGCCAGACGCCCGTGAGGAGCCTGCCCTGCACCCACGTGGTCTCTGCTGGGTAAGCCAGGCCACAGCTGCCAGGACCCCAGGGGCCAGTCGGGCTTCCCCGTGGGTTCACACAGGAGCCGATCTGCGAGGCCTGCCAGGAGAGAGTGCGCTGCCCGCCCGGCTACCATACGGCGCTGCTGGGGGCCCTAGAGGCCCATGCTGCACCCAAGACCATGGCGTCCAGCTGCACTCTCCGCATCTCCGTATGGGGACTCAGGCACCATGACTCAGGCATATGGGGACTCAGGCACCATGACTCAGGGTGCGCAGGGGTCTGGGGGCCCAGGTGCTGCCCAGGGCCCAGAGTTCAGCTGGGACCTGCCCATCCACGCCAGACACTCACTCTTCGATCGCCGGTCAGGCCTAGGGACTGCACCCATGCGTGTATTTCGTGCACCGGGCCTCTAGTAAATACATAAAGTAAAAGGTGATATTCCCATTCTTTGTTTCTTAGTCCCATTTGCCAAAAGTAACTCGTATAAATTCAGATTAAATTTACATATTTCCTTTATCCTATATAATAGAGGTAATATGCAAATGGTCAATGCAAATGGTTGTTATGCCATGATGCATAACGACCGATCAGCAGGAGGGCGGGGCAGTGAGCTACAAGTGGCAGAGAGCTACAGGAGGGCGGGTCAATGCGCTATCAGCGGCGGTGGGTGGGGCAGCCAGCTGAGGCAAGTGGCAGCGAGCTACTTGTGCACGGTTTGTGCGCAGGGCCACTAGTATTTTCATATTTGCCTACACAAATCTTGCATTATGAAGTTTGCTCCTCATATTATGGTTTTAAATTATATAACATGTCATCCCCCTAAGTCAGTGGTCGGCAAACTCATTAGTCAACAGAGCCAAATATCAACAGTACAACGATTGAAATTTCTTTTGAGAGCCAAATTTTTTAAACTTCTTCTAACACCACTTCTTCAAAATAGACTCACCCAGGCCATGGTATTTTGTGGAAGAGCCACACTCAAGGGGCCAAAGAGCCGCATGTGGCTCGCGAGCTGCAGTTGCCAACCACTGCCCTAAGTAGTAAGACTTAGAGTATTACTATCCTAAATCATTTGTAGAATTTTAAATTTCTGAATTGTGGTAAATAATTTAAAATTGAGGAAAACTAATTTCATATAAATTGGTCATTTGTTTCTCCAGTGTCGTGACAGATAAAATGGTTGTTTTATATCAGTGATTCTCAACTGGGAGCAGTCCCTCCTACTGTACCTCCCCCAGAAATTTGGCAATGTTTGGAAACATTTTTGGTTATCATAATGTGGGGTAGGTGTAGTGATGCTAATGGCATCTGGTAATAAGAGTTCAGGGGTGCTGCTAAACATCCTATAATGCACCAAACAGCCCCACCCCATCTCCAATAAAGAATTATCAGGCCCAAAATGTCATTAGTGCCCATGTTGAGAAAGCCTGTCTTATTTGAGAGTAGTTAAGAGGGAGGACTACCCAGGCAACTGCTTAGGTTCATATGTCAGCCCTACCACTTAATGTGTGGCTGTGGGTGGTTACTTAACCTCTCTGTGCTGCCGTTTCCTTACCTATGTAATATTAATAGTACCTGCCTTATAGGATTGTTGAGAGACTATGTAAACATTCTAAACAAATAGTGCCTGGCACCTAGGTAGGTAAGTGTTGGCAGTTATGGTTTTGTTGTTAATTTTTTTTTCCCTGCAAAAAGCTTTATTGTTTCATTTTGTCCAATGCATGGGAGAGGGCTCCAGGGCGGTTAAAAGAATGGCTAGTAGTTTCAGGAAGAGGCTCAGGTAAAAGCCAGAGACACCAGGGGGATGCGGAGGGGCCTCTGAAAGGCCTCTGGACTCCAAAGGCTCCTAGTCATGCTTGAGGGTGAACCTTTCAAAGAGATACTCGCCCAGCCCAGCCTGGGGGCCGGCCAGCCTGCAGATGTTAGTCAGGTGGTCACCCATCTTCTTGATCAGTTTCACTTCCTCATCCAGGAAGTGGTTCTCCAGGAAGTCACAGAGATGAGGGTCTGCACAGGTAGAACCCAGGGCATGCAGCTCCAAAAGGGCCTGGTTCAGGTTCTTCTCCAAGGCCAGGGCGGCTTCCATGGCGTCCTGAGTTTTGCCCCACTCATCTTGGGAAAGTTTCTGCACATCCTCTGGCCGCCACACTTGTTTTGCAACTTTAAAAGATGCTCAGCGCCCTTGCGCGTCTTCTCCGCCCACACCCTCAAGAGCCACATCGTCACAGTCAAAATAGTAGCCCAGAGAGAGGTAGGTGTAGGAGGCCCGCAGATGCAGGTTGGCCAGGCAATTGACCGCAGTCTTCACCTGGGTGGAATAATTCTGACGAATTTGGGAGCTCTTGGTATACAATAACAATAAGGAGTTAAGGTAGAAAAAAAACCCGTGTGTTGGTTGTCCCGGAGGTAGTTCTGAAGGTGGTGACTGGATGAGACGCAGGAGAGTGGTCAGAGGCTGGAAGAAGGGGTGTCCCTGGGTCTGTTGCGTCCAAACACTGTTGAAGCAAGAGACCGATCCGGGACCGCCGAGGGCACTTGTTGTTAATTTAACATGGAATTCATACCTGCAATCAAAGTTACAGATTTTTCAATTTCTCTGATTTGTAAACAAGTAAATCAGTAAAAATTAAAAACTAATCAAAAAAATAAAATCAGAGCATTCTAAAATTCTTATTAGTCCCATAATTTGAGTTTCCCCCACATTATGTGATTTACTAAGTTAGCAAGATTATGAGACTTATTATGTTAACTACACTCCGGTATATTATTTCATACTTAAATTACTTATTTAAAAAGATACGTTGTGAGTGATGATGCGTCTCGCAGAGCAGCATCCCTTGAACCTGAGACATTATTTCATTGGTCCTTTCCCCTAGGTTCTGTAGTTGCAGTTTTTCTTCTCTTGAAAGTCCTAACTCCTATAACATAATTCAGGAAGTACGTGTTCATAACAGAAAGAAAAGATATTAAATAATTTTTATTTGAATTGAATTCCAGACTTGTTTCTTCATGATTAAACCTTTTGCTTTCCTCAACATTAAAAATCCGTTTCTGATCCTTCTCCATTCATAGACTGATGAAAACATTTTGGGGAAGCATTGCAATGTGTTCAGTTTATTAAAACTGAGGTTATTTTTAGAGGTAATAGAAAATACTTACTTTAGTCACATCTTGGTTTTGTTTCTTCTTTTAATAACTGTTGCAGTGTCCTACAAGATTCATTAATCTTAAGTAATTTTTTGTTTCTCTCTGCTCTCCCTGGCAGTGAAGTAATTAAAAAACTGTCCTTATATTAAAGTATTATTAAACTAAATAAAAACTTAATTCAAAGTATTTTTATATACCTTACAAATATAAAAATATCTAGGGAAAAAATCAGATTTACATGGATAGTGCTGCTGTTTTTTAGAAACAGTGGAAAATTTATTTTCTCTTTAATTTTAGTAACATAATAAATGGCACAGAAAAAAAAACTTTCTTGTACTAAGAAAGACTGTGTGTGAGTGGTATAGAGAACATCAGTTTCTTTTTCTGTCTTTCATTGCTTTCTTCCTTTTTTTTTTTTAAGTTCAGTTTTAGTTTTTTACCACTTGATGGCAGTGATGGAGCTGGAGCTATCCAAGAAGGTTAGGGGAAGGACTCATTATGAATAACAAAAGGGTAGATACAAAAGAAATCTCTGACATTTTAATATTATTCACATTTCTAGGTGCTATTACTTTATTGCAAGTGACAGTAATAGGAGGAAAGCCTCTAGATGGAGCTTCAGTACTTTCTAAGGGAGAATATTTGCTATATCTTTCCAAATATGTGCTTTATATTGTTTTACATAGTATATTGATTTTTAAAAAATATTTAAGGATGAATTTATATCAGTTGTAATTAGGGAGATGAATTCACCAAGTCCATCAGTAATTTGAGAAATGGTTATTAGTATCTTAAATTTCTATTGTCAACATTTATTGAAAGTATGTTAAAAATGTTAGCCAAATGGTCCTAATTACAATTAGAATGAACTTGCATATCTAACAGGTTAGTAAAAAAACATTTTATTATAGGAAATCAGGTGCTTAAAAATCAATATTGTACCATAATTAAACGTGACATAAATATTTTTCCAATTCCCCAATTTAAAAAAAAATTAAAATTAATTTAAATTAATCAACATTTATGAAATTTTATGCCAAATACTCTCTCAAAGAACATACATGTTCTTTAGTAAATATTCTTATTCTCATCGGAAATGTTTTCCTTTTATAGTCAAATAGAGTCTATTATTACACTGTATCAAAGTGAGGTTGTTATTTTCATTGAAAAAAGTGGATGTTAATGTTTTCAATGTACAGTTGATCTTAATTACTACTTCTTTTAGAATAACAAGAAAACTCAAAACAATAAGTAAGTTCTTACCTTCCTACTAGTATACCATTACCTGAACTGTGATGTCTTATAAATTATTTCAGTAAGTATGTGCTATTGGTTTATAATTGGTATTTTTGGCACTCAAAATGTTAGAGGGAAACCATCAGTAGTATTTGGTTTGATATTGACATAAATGTTTTATGTTGAAAGAGAATGTCTAACTGGAGAATCATATAAGAAGCATGAAAAATGGTTTGTGGTGGTTTTACTTTTTTTTTAGTTTCTTGAATAAAATTCTTTTTCTCTATTGAGACATAAAGCTTCCTGAAACAGAGTAGTTGCCAGTAACTCTTTACAATTACATTTAATTGTAGTGTTAGTTAACAGTTTATTTTATTTTTGGATAAGCAAATTCATTTCAGGTTGTATAAGAAGTGAGCTAAATTTGCAACATAATTTGATTGTTAATAACCTCAGTAGTAACAATCTCCCAGAAAGCCATGACTTGCTTTATTTGTTTTTCACTTTACTAAGTTTTGGGACTCTGGTTTAAAGGGAACACATTTCAGCAACATTTCATAATTTTTCAAGTGTCTCCTTTTATTACTAAAACCTAAACCAAATAATTGCATTAAATTCGCTTTCAATTTCGTATTGAAATGCATTTGAAAAGATATGGTCTGTTTCTCCGGGATAAGCAATTTGCAGATCAAAACTTTATGCTTTTACGAATGTCTGTAAATGATAACCTTGTAATAGTAGTTACTATATAAATAAATTCCTTTAAAATAATTATGGTTAAGTTTCAGCTCCAATTGTAACTTAAGGAAACTTCTCTTGACAAAGGAAAACTGAACCGTTCTCCATTTCTCAGAAGCATTTGCCCTGTGAAGAAATAGGTTATATATCAAGTTAATTTTACATGTTAAAACTTTTTTTTTTAGGGAAAAAGAATAAAGTATGCAGTTGTTATTAACTACAAATCTAAAACTGGTGTAAATTTGGTGGAGGAAAATTTCCTTTTTTTTTTACCTTGAGGTTGCTGAGTTGCATTTTCTGCTTTTTATTCTGTTGGTGATAGGTAGTATCATCTTGAGTATTTAAAGTTCATTTAGATTGCTTTTGCAGGTATTAGCACCAAAATCTGCAATAAAGCATTTCTATTGACTTAACACAGTTTTATTTAGAGTATTATACTCACTTGCAGCATTAGTACTATAAACTTCATTAACAGTAAAAGTCATTATCAATAAGACAAAAATAGTCTAATCAAGTAGAAAAAGACAATAAAGTTCTTTCTTTTTGGGAGCTAGTTTTTAAAAATAAATTTTCCTGAAATGTAGTCTACTTAACAGATTTTTATTAAACCATATGTTGAAAAAAAATAAGCACTAAGAAATATGTAGCATTTATAATAGTGCTTTATAAAAACCTTTTAATTTGTCAAAATATTTTATGAATATACAAGAAAAAGCACTGGCACTGCTCCTGCTATTAACACAGACTCTGAACAATACAGATTACGTCTGTCAATTATGTCTGTCAATCCCATTATATGTGTTTGACTGTTGTATTTCCACTTGTGTTCAAGTTTTTTTGTTTGTTTTTTAATATATTTTTATTGATTTTAGAGAGGAAGGAAGAGGGAGAGAGAGACAGAAACATCAGTGTTGAGAGAGAATTATTGATCTGCTGCACGCCCCACACTGGGGATCGAGCCCTCAACCTGGGCATGTGCCCTGGCTGGAAATCGGACTGTGATCCTCCTGGTTCATAGGTTGACGCTCAACCACTGAGCCACGCTGGCCAGGCTTGTGTTCTAGTTTTGATTTTATATTAATATTGGATAGCTTTCATTACTATCTAAAATATGGTTATATAGTAGCTAGAAAAACAAATTGATTCTCTAGTTGTTACTTAAACCTTTCATTTATTATAGCATTAAAGAATTCATATTTCATTTTACTTATAAAAAGAAATTATTTATAGTAAAATAATTTGTGTTTCATTTTATATTATGTCATCAGGCTACCTAAGCTATTGAAATACTTTCCTAAGACACAACAATTTTTTCAAAAAAGTCTTTTAATGAAGTTGTACTACGTAGTTGATTTCTTGGTGTTGTTCCCGATCCTGGATCCATTCCCTTCCCCTAAAAGTTTCATTATTAAGCAAGAAAAAAATATGATTACTTCTCTGATAACACCATCACTTTTTAAACTAAAAGGCAAAAAATATCAATGAACAAACCCTCTGAAATAGTCTCCTGTATCCTTTAAATTTTTATGAAGATAAATCACACTAAGTGAAAGGCCATATTAGTGCAATTAATTTTTATGGTAAAAGTATTTTAATTTTAAATATGAAATTTGTTAAGACTTTTAAGTGACATAGCTCTGATTTATGAAGCAAATTTATTTGCATTCAAATATAAGTGTGATGGTCTACAAAAATTATAGTTGATTGAAAATACATATATACTTAAAAATTAGCTGATACCTAAAAAAGAAACATCTATATGAATTAGTAGCTTATTAATCAAGGTTAACTAAATAATAAAGTCATGTAGTAAGGCAAAGTGTATATAAAGTCTGTAGAGTGAATTATGTATTATGTGGATATCATTATACTATACTAGAGGCCCAGTGCACAAAAATTTGTGCACTCGGCGTAGTCCCTAAACCCAGCCTGTGCCCTCTCGCAGCCTGGGAGCCCTCGGGGGATGTCCGACTGATGGCTTGGAGTGGGCCAAAGCCATTAGTCGGACATGTTTGGCGCTGCCAAGGAGGCGGGAGAGGCTCCCACCACCACCGCTGTGCTCACAGCCGTTAACCTGGCTTGTGGCTGAGCGGAGCTCCCCCTGTGGGAGCGCACTGACCACCAGGGGGCAGCTCCTGTGTTGAGTGTCTGCCCCCTGTTGGTCAGTGTGTGTCATAGCGACTGGTCATTCTTGGTCATTCCGTTAGGGTCAATTTGCATATTACCCTTTTATTATTTAGGATTATATAGGATGTCTGTAATATATATTTTATGACACATTGAGGAAGAAATAATTATTGAGTTATTAGTAAGAAATAATGGCATTGTAAACATTAGAAAATACATAGAAAATTTTCAACATTTCTATTCATCTATGCTATAAATATCAGTTAGATATTTTATTTTTAAAAAATATTTTAATATTTTAAAGAAAACTCAACTTAGTCTTCTTGCTAACACATTAATTAAATGTAGCATAAAAGTATAATTAATAGTTAAGTAAATTTATGTAGTTGAGGATGACCTGTGAACAGAAAACTTTAATAGATACAATGACATACTTTTATAATATGTATATATTATGAAAATACATGTATATGAATTAAATCCATGATTTCAAGTTATTTTAACCTATATTTTATGATTTATGCTTTCATCCCAGACCTGATACATAAGTTAGTTTAGTAAAATACTGAGGTTGAAATTTTTAAGTATTTAATTATTCATCTTAGATTTTGTTAGGTATGTAGAATGGACATCTTTTATATATATTTAAAGAATCCAATGAAGTAACTTTTAGGGTTATTTCATAAAGTTTATTTTCTTATAGACTAGCATAAACACTGCATTTAAAAATAAATGTTTTATCCTAATGAGTATGATGTTTTGATATGAAAAGCCATAACAACCCTTTTTATAACAAAAAATCTTAATATGTCAGGGTTTATCTATAAATTAAAAGTACACTTAAGTAATCAGTTATAAGTATTTGAATACTTCATAACAATATATAAAATGATAAGCTTCCCGAATATGAATTTAAACACACAGTGAAACTTAAATTAGCTAGTAAATATAAGAATTTGGGGTACTTTGTCTATAAATTTTGACTCTAAGTTTTTGTTCATGGGCTCAAGAATTGTGGAGGTGGAAGGTCATCTAAATTTAGATATCCTTTCATTAATGTAGACCTCTTAGCCCATTTCTTACTTTAATTAATGTGTACTATTTAGAAAGTTCACGGGTGTACTCTTTTGCATTTAAAGTAGTCTTGAGTTCAAAGACTTCAGAGGGGAGAGGATTAAGGCAACTTTCTCACCTGAACTCCTAACTTCTTGATCATGGGTACTTTTTGCGTATACTAGTTTCTCTTTCTGATTTATTATGTGCAGACAGTTATTACATATACACATATGATTATCTTGAGTTTTTTTTTTTTGTTTTTTTTTAAATATATTTTATTGATTTTTTACAGAGAGGAAGGAAGAGGGATAGATAGTCAGAAACATCGATGAGAGAGAAACATCGATCAGCTGCCTCCTGCACACCTCCTACTGGGGATGTGCCCGCAACCAAGGTACATGCCCTTGACCGGAATCGAACCTGGAACCTTTCAGTCCGCAGGCCGACGCTCTATCCACTGAGCCAAACCGGTTTTGGCTATCTTGAGTTTTTTGAAGGAGAGTGTTTTGTTATTAATGTAAATTATCATTTATCTTTTAAAAATTAATTTGCTTTGACTTAAAATGTTTTTATCAAATTGTCTTTGTAGAGTTTTCTACAAAATGATGTAACCTCACAGAACTGTATATGTTACAGTTAGCAAAATGATCCTAAATTATTCAGATAAGGAACTGTAAATGTAACTAATCCTATCTAATAAAGAGGGAATATGCTAATTGACCATCACTCCGTCACAAAGATGGCTGCACCCACAGCTGAGGCCAAGTTCCCATAAGGAGCCTTAACGAGCAATCAGCAGGGACCTGAGGCTTCGCCCTCCCCCGCCCCCGTGGGGCTGACAGGTGACCTCAGGCCATACCCCGCCCCCGCATCAGGCTGGGGGACCTCAGGCCGCACCCCCTGCCCCAGTACCAGGCCAGGGGACCTGAGGCCACACCCCCACCTGGCGGGGCTTGACGGGGGACATCAAGGTGAGCTTCCCATCCTGGTGCTGGGCTAGGGGACCTCAGGCTGCTCCCCTCACCCCGGCACTGGGCTAGGGACCTGAGGCTGCACCCCCTGCCTCGCTGGGCTTGACAGGGGACCTCAGGCCATGCCCCCCACCCAGTGGGGCTTGACGGGGGACCTCAAGGTGCACCCCCAGTGCTGGGTCAGGGGAACTCAGGCCACGCTCCTGCCCAGCGGGGTTTGATGGGGGACCTGAGTCTATGGCCCCCTCCTGGTGCTGGGCCAGGAGACCTGAGGCTGCACCCCCCACCTGGCAGGACTTGACAGGGGACCTCAGGCCATGCCCCCCACCCAGCAGGGCTTGACAGGGGATCTCAGGCCGTGTCCTCCACCTGGCAGGACTTGATGGAGGACCTCAAGGCACACCCCCCGCCCTGGTCTGGGCTGGGGGACCTCAGGCCACGCCCCCCGTCTGGCACCGGGCCAGGGGACCTGAGGCTACGCCCCCTGCCCGGCAGGGCTTGTAAAGGGCGGGACTGGCTGAGTCTGGATCTAGCCCAATGTGGGGGGACCGGCTGGGTCTAGGTCTCATGCGATTTTGAGGTGCATGTGGGTGGGCGGGGACTTTACTCTGGGTCCCAGGGTGTGCCCCAGATTCTGACAGGAGGAAGGTTTTCATATACATTTTACTAATTTTCCTTCATCTCTGACCCTTCTATTATAGAGAAAGGGCAAATAGCAATATTAAATTATTTCCTCTAATCCCCTTTTAATGTGCACGAATTTCGTGCACCAGGTCATTAGTTATGACCATAATTTTGTTAGCTTACCAATTAAATTTTTTCTAATCATCTAATTGTGATTTTAATCAATGATAATATCCACAGGTTTGTTTTGTTGCTTTAAGTATGAATTTAAAAATAGATTTGTGTTGGGTGGAAGTGTGTTTAACTTTTGAAGGCTGGTTTGATTTCTCAGATATCTCTAATGTAATGATTCAAAGAAATGGGATATAATAAAAAATAGTAATACTAACCAGTCCTTATTTTCTTACCAACTAACTTATAGTCTTTAATATTCAAGTCTGTAACTATGAACACTTGAAGTTCTGCATATTCACTACTTTTCAAAAATGTCAGAAACCATTGCACAAAATAATTTTAGGAACAAAGTAAATGGCAAAATATTGAATATAAGAAGCACTTAGATGTAATATCACAATGATCTTTAAATTAGTATTGATGGAATTAATGTGGAAAATTCTAATTCCAGGCAAAATGTATTTGATGATGTATAGTGTACATTAGGAATAAAAGTTCAAAAGAAGCTTAGGACAAGTTAAGAGCACCTCTTCTTTAAAATACTTGCCACTTATCTCAGTTTTAATCTCCACTCCCTCCCCATTGGAGATTTTTTTTAGGAAAGCGATGTTACTAAAACACAATTAATTCAGAATAGCTCAAAGACATTGTATCTGTCTCAATATGAGGTCAGACTCTACCATATATATTATACTAGAGGCCCGGTGCATGTATTTGTGCACTGGTGGGGTCCCTCAGCCTGGCCTGTGCCCTCTCGCAATCTGAGACCCCTCAGGGGATGTCAGAGGCCCAGTGCACGGATTTGGCCTGATCCTCACAGGCCAGGACAAGGGACTCCACCAGTGCACGAATCCCCTTCTCCCTACCCCCTTCCCTCTGAGAGTCATCAGTCTATTCCATGTTTCCATGCCTGTATGTTGAGTGCCTGCCCCCTGGTGGTCAGTGTGTGTCATAGCTACTGGTCAAACAGTCGAACGGTTGGTCATTTAGGCTTTTATATATCCTATATAATATAAGAGTGATATGCAAATTAACCATCACTCTGCTACACCCACTAGCCACGCCCACCAGCCAATCAGGAGCGAATATGCAAATAAACCCAACCAAGATGGCTACGGCCACAGAGAGCAGGAGGGAGGCTTGAGTTTCCCCGGCGATGGAGGAAGCCAAGCTTTCCGCCTGCCCTTGCTGGCCTAGGCCTCCACTCAAGGCTATAAAGTTTCTATGATAGAAGATACATAAACCCAAACAGAAATGGCAGCAGCCACGGAGCTGGAAAGAGACTATATAATATAAATCATATATATACACACACACACACACACACACACACACACACACACACACATATATCCTATATATGCTAAGTGTCCCATCATCCACTCAACCAAAGCGTAATATGCTAAGGCCGCTCAACCACTTGCTATGATGTGCACTGACCACTAGGGAGCAGACAGTCGACCAGTTGACTAGTTGCTATGATATGCACTGACCACCAGGGGGCAGACACTCCAACTTAGCTTGTTGCTGGGGTCCAGCTGATCGCAGTTGAGCCAGCAAGACGGGCCGGACACACCCTGGAGCCCTCTCATGGTCCTTCTCCAGCTGGCCAACCTTCCTCATCCCTCCCTGGCCCCTATTGTGCACCAGTGGGTCCCTTGGTCTGGCCTGTGCCCTCTCGCAATCCGGGATCCCTCGGGGAATATCGGAGAGCTGGTTTTGGCCTGACGGTGGAACGACCGATCGCTATGATGCGCACTGACCACCAGGGGACAGACGCTCAGTGGAGGAGCTGCCCCCTGGTGGTCAGTGCGCTCCCACAGGGGGAGCACCGCTCAGCCAGAAGCCAGGCTCACGGCAGCAGCGGAGGTGGCAGGAGCCTCTCCCGCCTCCGCAGCAGTGCTAAAGACCCCTCAGGGGATGTCCAGTGGCTTAGGCCTGCTTCCTGGCAATCGGACATCCCTGGAGGGCTCCCAGACTGCAAGAGGGTGCAGGCTGGGCTGAGGGACTCCCTCACCCCCCCACCCCCCCCGCCGAGTGCACGAATTGCACTGGGCCTCTAGTATATTATGTTTATGTACATATATATGTTATATATTTGGGGTTTTTTATTGATTTTTAGAGAGGGAGAGAGAGAGAGATAGAAACATCAGTGTGAAAGAGAAAATTGATGGGTTGCCTCTGGTACACCCACCACCACCACCACCACCCCATCTGGGATGGAACCTGCAGCCTAAGTTTGTGCCCTGACCAGGAATTAGCCACACCCTTTGGTGTGTGGAACCACACTTCAACCAATTGAGCACCCAGTAAAGGCCATATACTGACTCTTAAATTGTTGATTTTAGTACCCTTTTTCTTACCTTGTTCTCCCCTCATAGGAACCATCATTACTAAATTCTTCAATCTTATAGACACTCCGAGCATCCAGTTGATTTTACCTTGCTTCCCAGGTCACACCAGATTCTCAAACTCTTCTCTGTCTACCACTGAGGCACTTCCTCCTTGTCTTTCGCAATCATTTTGTACTTTAACTATTGCCATAATTTCTCCAATCCATTCTGGCTATGTACTAATTCTTTGAAACATAGATGACATAGAATTTAATAACCTATATTTTCCTTGTTCCTTTTGTGATCTTTGCAAAGATGGACTTATAAATTATTATATAATTTGATGAAAATTTGGTCAAATGTGACAAATATGATAAAGCAAAATTTTTCAGATATATAAGAACTATCAAACACTTCCGAGAGCAATAATGATCATGAAATATTCTATAAGCAGCTATTACATAGTAAAATCCTTCTGAGGAAATGAGTCTTCTAAAATTCTTGGCTTCAGGAGATGCTAAAAATGCATTGAAAAGATATGCAGTATCTAAGTATATACTCGGATATTGATTTTCTTTTATTAATTGCTGATTTGCTTCTTAAAATCACAGAAATTAGAGATACTCTGCTACAGGGAATTGAAATTATTGCAAATCTTGTCTCTGGTTATAGTCCTAAAACTAATCACATAGCAAATAAGAATAAAACATACAGTTTTATCTTTTGGATTGGTGGCTTGGACTAGGATATTAGGAATGTTTGGGCTGTTGGCAAATTATGTAAGAAGGTTGAAGGGAAAAAATATATATAATTGAGACTTACTGTTAGAGTTTTAGCTTAGATTACTGAGTAGATAGTGGTGCCATTTACCTAGAAGGAAAGACTAAGATGGATCAAATTTGGGAAAGAATTGAATGGGAACATACATTGAAAGAATTGGTTTCTGTTTACATTTCATCTTATGAATAATTTAGAAACTCACCCTGACAATCCTGGAAAAAACAGGAAAACTGTAGTTGAATATTATGTATCTATTTATATGGAGATGAAGATTTCATCCTTAAAAAGTGAGTTAATTTCAGAGAGGTAAAGGAAAGCATCCAATATCATTCCATTGCACTTCCTGATTTGCACTTTTATTTTGCAAATTGTCATTTTTTTAAATGCTGTAAGAATTTTTTTATTAAAATTGGAGGATAATGTGAGAAAAAAACCCTTCTATTTGGTAAATACAATAGATTGGTTTTAATTCTTATTCCTTCCTTCCGGTGTGCTTTATTGCATGCACATAGTGTGGAAAAACTAATAATTATGTTTAATGGACTCACTTGCACTACAGAAAGTATTCTGGATATAATATAGCTTTGGCCACTTTTTGAAGATGGAAATTAGATGGAGGCTGCTTTTTCTCTTTTTAGCTATGGGTACCTATCCATCCATTTATTTAGTTAGTTATATTATTATTTTTTAAATCATTCATTCATTTGTTCATTAACCTAAGCATCTTCTTTGGTATTTTTTCAGTTTATTTCAGAGAGAGGAAGTGAGAGGGAGAGGGAGGTAGAAACATAAATGATGAGAGAGAGTCATTGATCCGCTGCCTCCTGCATGCACACTACTGGGGATTGAGACTGCAACCTGGACATATGCCCTCACCAGGAATTGAACCGTGACCTCCTGGTTCATGGGTTGATGCTCAAACACTGAACCACACTGGCCGGGCTCCCTATCCATTTTTTGTTTTTGTTGAGTGTGGTATGGATTTGAAACCAGCACTTTCATTGATTGTAGCCACCTTTCACACGTTCCTTACTATGCAGGGTAGAAACATACCAGTGGGAAATTGGACTGAGTCATTTAACAATAACAGTCAGTTAACTGTCATCAAAGAGGTAGAGCTGTGGGCCTTTGGGACTATCCTCTGAGCTGACATTCAAGGGCACCATTCCTGTCTTTATAAAACTGCCAAGGACAGGGCAAGAACGACAGTAGAAAAAGCCTTGTAAGGGGAACTAGCTCTAGAATTCAGGACCAATATGTCTATGAAAGGGAATAAATGCAAAATTGCATTACAGTAAAATCTCAGTGTAACGGGCTAATTCAGGGAAAAGGGTGTCCATTAAAGCCAAAAGTTGTTGTATAATAAAGTAGGTTTTCTGAATGCGTATGTTAAAAAATTGACAGTTTAGTTCGTTTACCTGTTTTTACCCATGTAGACACATTTGTGTAATTAAAATTAAGTATGTATGAAGTTTAGTTTCACAAGAAAGTTTTCTACATGTATTTCAATAATTTTAAATTTATACTGAATAGGTCTAGTAAATGTGTGCATTCACCCGTCACCAAGAGTAAACAAATACACACAGCTGGTGCGTGACTTAGCACATGTTGTTGGAACCTTGGGCCAGCTGGAGTTAAAACCGCTGCAGAAAGGCCGCTGGACAACAGACCCATTACCATGTGTGATGCAGTGTGATCACTTGCTAATCATTCGCCAAACATTGTTTACAAGTGATGACTTGGGATTTAGCTATGTAATATTTATTTACTTTGGAGAAATTACTACAGTTTTTTCCCCAACATGTCCTATTCACTAAAATTTGTTAAAAATAACAGTGAATTAATAACAAAAATAACTTGCTAATTTAATTATAAGCAAATCTTAAGAGCATTTTAAAATTAACAGGGTGTTGATTTTCACATATGACATTCAATCTGGAAATTTTGTCTGTTAAATTTGAAATCCATTAAATCGAGTTCTGCAAAACCAAGAATTTACTGTAGGTGAATGACAGATTTTAAATGTTTCTTGTGTCATATATAGAACCTGTCTGGGCTCAGCTTTCAGATGAGATCATTTGGCTCTGCTATTGAAAAATGCAGTAAACAGAGGCAGAGGAAGTTAAAGTTGTTATGTGACCACATATACAAGAGTGGTCCCATCTATATATATAAAACCCTAATATGCAAATAGACTGAACGGCGGAACAGCCGGTTGCTATGACGTGCTAACCACCAGGGGCACGCGCAGAACATGGCAGGCATCAGCCGCAGCGGGATGGTGGAGCAGGTGAGCAGGGGTGCCAGACCAAAGCGGGTCACCGGTTGCTGTCATCAGGGCAAACCTCTGGTGGTTACTAAAAATTCTTCCTCACGCACGCTGTGGTCCCACCTGGTGCTCGTACCTGCGGCCGGTGCTGGAGCTGCCGTTCGCACCCACAGCTGGCACCTGGCACCGGTCCCGATCGCTCAGCACCATCAGCGGATGCAAGCGGTGGTTGCCGGCTCCAATTCACCCTGAGGGCTTCTCCACCTCCCCCTGCTCCTGAGGGGCGATCGGGGCAGCAGCTGCTGCTCGCACCTGCTGCTAGTGCCGGCCCCAATTGCTCCATGCCATCAGTATGTGGGAGCAGCAGCGGGAGTGGGGCTGCTGGCAGACAGGGGACCGGGGCCGCAGCGGGAGGGGCCAGGCGGGGGCACGGAGGATGGGCTGAGACCCGCCCCTGTGCCCACTGCAGCCTTGCAGCCCACAGTTCCTTTCAGGGTGCACGAATTCTTGCACTGGGCCCCTAGTCTATAATAATCTATACTAATAAAAGCCTAGGTGGTCCTCGCACCCTCACGCGCAACATCGTCACAAGATGGCTGCCACAAGATGGCCGCGTGCACAGCGGAGGCAGGGCATGGCGGCCTCTCCGCACAGTGAGGCCTGGAGGTCCTGCAGCTCCACTTGGAGAGGAGAATGCCGGTCCCAGCTTCTCCACTGCCTTGCACAGAGGAGGAGGGTCCTGGCGGAGGAGGCAGGTTGCAGCAGGGGAGGGCAGGTGTGGGCGGTCAGGTTGGCAGGGGAGGGCAGTTGGGGGCGATCAGGCCAGCAGGGGAGGGCAGTTGGGGGCAATCAGGCCGGCAGGCAGAAGTGGTTAGGGGCAATTAGGCAGGCAGTGTGGCAAGCGGTTAGGAGCCAGCAGTCCCGGATTGTGAGAGGGATGTCCGACTGTCAGTTTCGGCCCGATCCCCGAGGGGTCCCATATTGGAGAGGGTGCAGGCCGGGCTGAGGGACACCCCTCCTGTGCATGAATTTTGTGCACCAGGCCTCTAGTAAAAGCATAATATGCTAATTAGACCGGATGTCCTTCCTTCTGGACAAAGCCGCAGTGGGTGGGGGCCACGGTAGTGGCGGGCGGGGGCTGGGGCCAAGGCCCTTGCACAAATTTA
Source organism: Plecotus auritus (assembly GCF_963455305.1). Lineage (NCBI taxonomy): Eukaryota > Metazoa > Chordata > Mammalia > Chiroptera > Vespertilionidae > Plecotus > Plecotus auritus. Next base: position 143,927,106 of record NC_137770.1, read on the forward strand.
GTGCATCGGGCCTTTAGTAAGGTATATTGGAGCTGGAAAATTCCTTTCACCTAGGGATGATATAGCTGTCATAATGTCATAGTGCAATCCATTACTCACATGTTTGCGGTAATGTTGATATAAACCTATTGGGCTACTAGTTTTATAAAAGCATAGCACATATAATTATTTGCAGTACATCATACTTGATAATGATTATAAATAGCTATGTTACAGGTTTATGTATTTACTATACTTTTTGTTGTTATTTTAGAGTGTACTCTTTCTACTTAATTAAAAAAAATTTGCTGTAAAACAGTGTATCATGTTATGCCAGCATAACAATCTCATCTCAATTGTATTATTTGCTCTTGTGCTTGATTTAATCTCATGTTGTTTTGTACAGTAACATGCTGTACAGGCTTGTAGCCTAGGTGCAGCAATAGGTTATAACTTATAGCCTGGGTTTGTGGTAGGCTACATCATCTAGGTTTCTGTAAGTATATCCTATGATGTTTGCACAACAAAATTGCATAACAACCACGTTCTCAGAATGTATTCCTGTCATTAAGTGGCATGTGATTATATTAACTCTAATATCTAATACTTGTTCGGTGATGCTTTTTAATGCTTTTTCTATGTATAGGATCATGACATCTATGAATAGAATTAGTATTAATTCTTCCATTCCAATTTGGTTTCCTTTTATTACTTTTTCTTGACTAATTGCTTAGGTTAGAACTTGCAGTACAAGGTGTCATAAGCAGATATTCTTCTTATTACTTACCTTAAAGGAAAGCTTTTAGACTTTTACCATTTAGTATGAGGTTAGCTGTGGGTATTTCATAGATATACTTTATCAACTTAAGAAAGTTCCCTTCTAGTCTTAGTTTGTTTAGTGTTTTGTTATCAAACAATGTTGGATTTTATCATTTTTTCCTGCATTAATTGAGATGGTTATTTGTATTTTCATTTAATCAATATGGTGTATTATTATTTTCATACACTGTAATACCCTTGTATTCATGGGATAAATCCATTTCACTTGGGCATGGTCTGTAATCCTTTTTTTTATGCTGCTGTATTTGGTTTACTAGAAGTTTGTAGAGGAATTTTGCATCTATAGTCATAAGAGATATTTGCCTATAGTTTTCTTTTTTTGTGGTGTTTGTCTTTGATATCAAAGTCCCGTAGCCTAAGTTAGAAAGCATTTCTTCCTCCTGTATTTTTTGGAAGATTTTGAAGAGGACTGTGATTTCTTTAAATGTTTCATAGAATTCACTAGGAAATCATCTGGTTTTAATGGTTGGGCTTTTCTTTTTTAGGCATTGGTGGGTGGGTGCTTGTTTCCTGTAGTTTTTGTGTGTGTTTTTTTAATTGATCAGTCACTTCACTTGTTATAGTTCTATTCAGTTTTTCTATTTCTTCATGAGTCAGTTTTTGTGTTTCCAGGAATTTATCTATTTTATCTGGGTTTTCTAATTGTTTAGCATACAGTTAATTGCTTTTACTTCTGTAAGAGTGTTAATAATGTCCCCACTCTCACTCCTGAGTTTATTAATTTGACTCCTTTCTCTCACTGTAATGTAGTTTTGTCAATTTTGTTGACTTTTTCAGAGAACCAATTTTTAGCTTTGTGGTTTCTCTGTTGTTTTTTTGTTCTCTATTTAATTTATCTCTGCTCCAGTCTTTTTATTTCCTTTCTCCTACTTGCTGTGGGTGTAGTTTGCTATTATTTTTCTAGTCCACTAAGGCAGAAGATTAGGTTGAGATTTGTGTGTGTGTGTCATCATTTATAGCTGTAAAATTCCTTTTGAGCACTACTTTCTAAAAAATACATTTTTTTTTTTTTATTTCAGAGAGGAAGGGAGAGTGAGAGAGAGATAGAAACATCAATGATGAGAGAGAATCATTGATCAGCTGCGTCCTGCATGCCCCCTACTGGGGATTGAGCTCATAACCCACACATGTGTCCTTACTGGGAATGGAACCATGACCTCTTGGTTCACAGGTCAATGCTCAACTCATTGAGCCACACCAGCTGGGCTATTATATCTTCTAGATGGACTGACCTTGTTGTCATTATATAATGTCTTTGTTTGTCTCTTAACAGTTGTTTTAAAGTATATTATGCCTTTATATTATGTTAATATAGACATCACACTCTTTTGGCTACTGTTTGCATTTAATATTTTTTCCATCCATTCATTTTCTATCTCTTTGGTTCTAAAATTTGTCTCTTGTAGATACCATGTTGTTGAATCATGTTTGTTTATAATCCATTCTAGTAATCTCTGCCTTTTAATTGCAGAGTTTAATCCATTTACATTTAAATAATCACTAATATATATTTACTTTTGCCACTTTACTCTGTTTTCTATATGTTTTATATCTTCTTTGTTTCTCAATTCCTTCTTTATTGCTTTCTTTTGTTTCAGATCTTATTTCCTAGTGTATCATTTGATTCACCTTTTGTTTCTTTTACTATAGACTTTTTTTTTTAGTGCTTGCCATGGGGATTATGATTAACATCTTAATTTACAGCAATCTAATTTGAATTGATACCAATTGAGTTTCAATCATAAAAATTCTATATTCTATACTGCCCTGTTCCCCTTCCTTCTGTAGTTAATGCCACACATTACATCTTTATACATAGACTTATATAATTATTTTACTTAGGACATGGATTTATTGTTCTAATAGTTACTGTCTTTTAAATCGTATGGAATAAAAATGGAGTTACTGAACAAAAGTACTTGAATATTAACTTTTATATTTATCTATATAGTTATTTTTACCAGTGTCCTTTATTTTTTCATATGGATTTCAGTTACGTTCTAGTAGTTTTTCCTTTCAGCCTGAAGGACTTGCTAGAGCATTTCTTGTAGAGCAAGTCTATTAGCTGTGAACTCTCAATTTTTGTTTAATTGAAATGTCATAATTTCGCTTTCATTTTTGAGGTATAGTTTTATTGTATATAGAATTCTTGGTTAATACATATTTTTAGCATTTTATATATGCTATTCTGGTACTTCCAGTTTCCATGGTTTCTAATGTGATATTAGCTGCTAATATTATAGAGAATCCCTTGTACATTCAGAATTGCTTCTCTTTCAGGATTTTCTCTGTCTTTATCTTTCAACAATTTAGTTATCATATTCCTAGGTGTGGATCTCTTTGAGTTTATTTTACTTAGGATTTATTGAGATCTTGGATGTGTACTGTATATTCATATCTTTCACCAAAGTTTGGAAATTTTTAGCCATTTTTTATTCAAAAATTTTTTTCTGTCCTCATCTCTCTTCTCCCTCTTGGACACTCCTTATGTTGGTACTCTGTGGTAGCCTGCCAAGGCTCTTTTCATTTATTTATATTCTTTTTCGTGCTCCTCATATTGGTTAATCTCAATTTCTCTATCTTCAATTTTATAGATTCTTCTGCCTGCTTAATTCTTTTTTTGAGCCTTCTATAGAAAATTTTTTATCTCAGTTATTGTATTTTTCAAGCCAGAATTTCTCTTTGGTTCCTTTTTAAAATTTCTGTCTCTTTTTTGCTATTATAACTTTGGTGAAACATTATTCTCATACTTTCTTTAGTTCTTTGTACTTGCTCTTGAGCATATTAAAATAGTTTATTTATAATCTTTGTCTAGTAAGTCCAATGTTTGAACTTCCTCGGGGGCAATTTCTATTAATTTGTTTTTCCCCATGTGTGAACCAGATTTTCTTGTTTCTATGCATGCTTTATCATTTTTTTTTAAATATATTTTATTGATTTTTTACAGAGAGGAAGAGAGGAAGGGAGAGGGATAGAGAGTTAGAAACATCGATGAGAGAGAAACATCGATCAGCTGCCTCCTGCACGCCCCCCACTGGGGATGTGCCCGCAACCAAGGTACATGCCCCTGACCGGAATCGAACCTGGGACCCTTGAGTCCGCAGGCCGACGCTCTATCCACTGAGCCAAACCGGTTTTGGCATGCTTTATCATTTTTAATAAATACTGGACATTTTGAATATATAAGGTGGTAATTAGATTCTTCCACCACACCAGGTTTTTTTTGTTTGTTTTTTTCTTTGGTTGACAGTGTTTGTTTAGTGAGTTTTCTAAACTAAATTTGTCAAGTAGATATTCTTTGCCATGTGTGGCCACTGATGTCTCCATTTCATTAGCTTAGTGGCCAGCTAATGATTCAGCAGAGATTTCCTTAAAGGTTTAGAAAAACCCATCCACAGTCTTTGCTAGTGGGTTCCTATATGTTGTGCATGCATTTAACCCTTAGCCAGGCAGTTTACAACTCTCAGTTAGCCTTCATTTTCTGCTTGAGCACAGCCTAACCATCAGACAGTAGTGGGAATTGAGGGGTTTTTTCAGAAGACCCTAAATACCCTTTCTGAGTATGTACTCCACCTTGGGTATGCACATGGTCTTATGGTTTTAAGCAATATGAGGGAGCTTTTCAAAAGCCTATATTTCCAAAGCATCTTACTCCCTAATCCTTTTTCTCAAGCTTTTTGATGTGTCTATGGTGTATCCCAATTGCTATCCCTTGCCCTGATTGGCACCAGCTAACAAATTTGCCCTTAAATGTTTTTGACAAATGTCCTGGATGGTTGCCTCTTTGCCCTGGAAGAGTTCTATATTTGATAAAATAAGGGTAGCCTTTTACACAATTTGTCAGGGAGCCAGTGACAGGCCAAACAAAAAAACACAAATTTTGAGAACAAAGTCTGCTTTGATTCCTCCAGCACTGGAAACCCACACCAAGAATCCAGATTGGCATCTTCAAGACCTTAACTGATAATCAACTGCCTTTTTCTTGATCAAGTGCTTGCTTGATTGCTGTAAGCCTTTGACTGATTTTCAGAGTGCAGATAAGAGTAATTTGGACAGTTTTTGCCAGATTATTTGTTGTTTCTGTGCAGGGACAGGCCTTTGGAGTTTCCTACCCTTCCATTTTAGCTGTTGTCCCATTGCATTGTTACAATTTTGACAAACATATTCCTTTCACAGTTTTTTTTTTTTTTTTTTTTTTAAGAATGACTATTTGTCTCTTCTTTACAGAGGTCATCCAAATATTAACATAATTCATGTCCAGCTTGCCAAAGAACCTTATCCAATTTAGAAGGAAAAGAATTCTGGCAGTTGAACCCAGTAGATCTCCTGATGTCTATTGTGTCAAAGATGGTTAATCCACCCATAACCCTTTCAAAATTATTTTTCTGCAAGCCAGAGAGGTAAAAGATCTGTATAGGAGATGTATGTTCTAACATTCAGTTCTCTAGTAGAAATATGATGTAAAATGTGTTAGGAAACCTAACATATCAGAGTCTTTACCCTTAAAAATGCAATTGACTGTATTCACATTGTAGTTATGTGGATGTTTTCCATATAGTTTATCAGATTAATAAGAATGTTGTTCTCTTTTCTTTATTTTAAAAAATTCCCCACAGTATTTGTTTCTAATATTTGTGAACTCCAGAATTACTTGTTGGCTACTACTTAAAAATAGATGTATTAGCCCTGGCCGGTTTCGCTCAGTGGATAGAGCGTCGGCCTGTGGACTGAGGAGTCCCCGGTTCGATTCTGGTCAGGGGCATGTACCTTGGTTTCAGGCACATCCCCAGTGCGGGGTGTGCAGGAGGAGGCTGATCAGTGTTTCTCTCTCATCGATGTTTCTGGCTCTCTATCCTTCTCTCTTCCTCTCTCTAAAAAAATCAATAAAATATATATTTTTAAAAAATAGATGAGCCCTAACCGGTTTGGCTCAGCGGATAGAGCGTCAGCCTGCAGACTGAAGGGTCCCAGGTTCAATTCCGGTCAAGGGCATGTACCTTGGTTTCAGGCACATCCCCAGTGCGGGGTGTGCAGGAGGCGGCTGATCAATGTTTCTCTCTCATCGATGTTTCTAACTCTCTATCCCTCTCCCTTCCTCGCTGTAAAAAATCAATAAAATATAAAAAATAGATGAATTAATGGGAAACACAGTATCAGAAAAACTCATGAACTTGATATGTCAGGTATACTGTGTTTATAGTTATGCACCACATAATGACATTTTGGTCCATGATGAACTGCATATACAACAGCAGTCCCATAAGATTATAATGGAGCTGAAAAATTCCTATTGTCTAGTGTTGTCATGGTTGTCCTAACATCATAGCACAATGCATTACTCACATTTTTGTGGTGATGCTGGTATAAACAAACCTACTGCTCTGCTGGTGGTATAAAAGTAGAGCACATATACCATAGGTAATACTTGATAATGATAATAAATGACTATGTTACTGGTTTATGTATTTACTATATATTTTTTTAAAAGAATGTTGTTCTCATTGCCTTCCCAAAGTTGTCACCCCTTGTGAAGTGACACAACCCAGATCTACTAACTGAACCCAAAGAGCCAACAGAGCTCTGAATATGATGCAACATTTTCTGGGGTTTAATTTTATTTTCGTCTGTTTACCAGCAGTATGAACTTAAGTAAATTACTTTAACCTCTCTCTGCCTCACGTACCTCACCAGTAAAATGGGCCTGGTAACAACTATCCTAATGTCACAGCTTTGTTAAAAAGATAAAATAAGTTAATTTTTAAGAGGAAAATAGGCAGGCAATATTGGTGTGTAGCTGAGAGGCTCATTCCTTAGGAGAAAACTGTATCTACAGCTGGGTGCCAAACCAAAGATCATTACACATTAGAATAATGGTCTCCTAATGTAATGATCTGGGCAACTAGGAGGATGGGCCAAGGAAGTGGGAGATGAAGCTAAATTATTGGAAAAGACAATGATGAAGGCACTTGGGAGTTATTGAAAGGTGTAAAATAGAGCCATCTAGTCACATTTACATTTAAGATACATATTGTGGAAAACAAAGATCGGAGGATTGGGTTCAGCATGGCATGACTGGAAGAAGGGAAATGCCTTAAGTGACTATTAGCCATTTTTATTTTTAAGTAAGTCATAGATGCTCCATAATAAGCATGTACTAATTTTGTAGCACAAGAAAATATATAAACTTACTTTATAAGAAATCTGCACTTTAGGAATTTCTCAGTGTGGTATAGTCACAATTTAATGCAATCTAAAATTAAAGTCCCAAATTATTATTCATTTGACACGACCTCTTTGCTCAACAAAATTTCTATCACAGATTTTCAGTAAATAATCATCCTTTTCTACACTATGTCACCTATTATTTAGGTATAGGGAATACATCAATTCCATTTAACAAATTAGAGTGAAAATTATAACCATACTATCCACAAAACTTACTTGATGCTAATTTTATAGCTCCTCAGCCCTCTAAAAGTTACAGAAATATTCACACCTCAGTTGAAACTTTTAAGTTGGTTGATAGCCTGTAGCAATAAATTCCAGAATATTGGTAATGGTTTATAAAGAAAAGCTTAACAGACTAATTGTCTTACTTTGCCTCTTTTCAACTCTCTTTTAACAGCTATTTAGTACTAGATATACAGATTCTTGTTTTGGTTTGGTTTTTCGGTCATTTGAACTTTTTTAGTAGTTTTAGGAATTAATTGGACAAATATTTAGCTATAAAATGAGATAAAATTTAATAAGCAATTTTATTATTTGTCCCACTCTGAACATGTTAATCATTGGAATAACTTTTAAACTTCATGGAAATAAAATTTTGATCCCAACTTGACAGTGTTCTTTGTTATTTTATTTTATTATTATTTGTTACTGTATTTTGTAATTGCCATGTAAAGTGTTTACCTGTGCACGCAGGATTACATAAAACATAATTTTAACATCCACGTAATTCAAAGTACTCTTATTGAACTATCATGACCTTTCAAATATATTTAAACTATATTAGTAATACATAAATATTGGGCAAATTTATTTCTGCAAACCACATTCTAGAAAGTTGACACGATTAAAAACACTATTTAAAGTACTAAAAACAAAAGTGTTAAGTACAATATATATAACACTTTTAATTATAATTATTTTGGATAAATGCATATTTAACTACCTTCAAATAGGCATACTTCTGACGTGAATTGAGATTCCATAGGTTGTTTTTTGATGGTAAATTCAATATAAATAACAATGAAGAAACCACATATAGTAGACCTTCAATTCAGAAACTGGCTTTAAGATTCTCAAATAAAGACCTTTGAAGGCATACAGATGTATTAATTTTTAATTTGTTTCTTTTTGATCTCTTAATTACTGAGAAAGATTTATTGGTTAATTTTAGGAAGGCAAGTGTTTGAAAAGTTTTGCCAAATACTGTCTTCTTTAAGTGACTGTATAGTAATGAAAAGTTAAGATGAGAGCCAAATTAGATTGTATAATTGTTCAGTCATGTGGGACAGGCCAGTTGCATAGCCTGACTGATTGCTCAGATTACATTGCCTGGGGTCCTGCACTTGGTTGGCTGTCTTCTCAGATCTTAACAAGGTTCTGGGAATTTCTTTTTCTGACAAAGTTTGCTTTGTGTGTTTTTCACCTCCCCCCACCACCTCCAGGATGCTTCATCTGCAGACATTAGAAAAGCATATCGTAAGCTTTCGTTAACTTTGCATCCAGACAAGAATAAAGATGAAAATGCAGAAACTCAGTTTAGACAAGTAAGTGAAATATACTATTATGTTTTGTGACAAATTTATAAAGGTTTATGGTAGAAATAGTAACTTATATGTAGAATAATTCCATTTGAAAATGAGGATGTTGTTTAGAAATATAATGTATGTACATTTATTCAATGTTTATAAAATATGTTTTTACCAGTGTTTTTTATTTTAGAATCTCTGAATTCTTGGAGTGTCATAATTTTCTTGTCTACATTACAGCTTTTGCTTTTAAAAAGCACATGTTAAGATAATTATTACTTTTGCATCTTTCACAAATATTTATTTTGGTATCAAGCATTGGTACTAGTAACCTTTTAAGGTTCTACTAAAAACAAAAAATGTTACTTATAATTAAGTCTTACCTATTCATTTTACTTATGAGCACATAGGGTTTTCTGTATGTGCATTATGGCATGTTCACCTTCTTAAGTGATTTCTTATAGTTGAGAGTATTTTTATTTTAAAGTAATGCTTCTATTTTAGTTGGTGGCCATTTATGAAGTTTTAAAGGATGATGAACGAAGGCAGAGGTGAGTATTCGTTTCTGTTTTTGAATTACGATTTTTGATGTCTCAGTTTATACAGGGAAAAATTGTCTCATTAAGTAGTTTATTTATTATAAGTTAGTATTTTGTTTTTGTTTTTTCCAAGGTATGCAATATTTTTTAAATGTATATTTAGAGCTACTTAATATGGAAATTTTTCACCAGGTTGATTCAATACTTATAGTCTTCAGGATCATGAGTAAGAATATTAGCAAGTAGTGGCTTCATTAGGTACGATGTTTAACAAGTGTCTAGGCCCTGGGAAATACAAATACCACTTGACTTCAAACAAATGTCCATTCATTTTTTATATGTCAGTAATAGCTCTTATCTGTGCCTGGTGGTCCTTTTTGTTCTTTTCTATTCCTTAAATGTTTTAGAATTGGACTGTTAAGTGATATTCAAGTTATTATCATCTCGATGTTTCCTCACTCACAAAATAATAAGCCCAGTTTTGGGGTGAGAGAACAAACTTATATGAGCATGTACCTAGAAGATAGGAATGAAAGAAAAATATTTGCTTCTTTCTCCTATTTCTTTTGTCCCCTTCCTTCCCCTTCCCTTCTTTCCCTTCCTCTGCTCCAGTGATTCTGCATTTAGGGTTAGTTAGTGGAGGCAACCCCTCACTTGGAGACTTCTCCGTGCCCCCTTCAGGAGAGTAATAATACGTTTATTCAGCGGTTCATAGTGCTAATGATTTAAGAGGAGTCTGCAGAGAGGCTCCTCTTCTCTACTTCAGAATGTGTGGAATGTAGACAGTATTGCAATGGGCTTCAACGTGTTTTCAGTCAAACCCACAGTAAGAAATACATTTTGCATCATGTCTCAGGTCAGACAGACAGACACAAGTGAAACAAAAATTTCACAAAACATTTTTTGTATGTGTGTGAAACAGACTGATATTTTCTATTCTAGGCTAGGCTATTCTAGTCATTTTTCTTTTTAAAACAATGCTGGTTGTCATCCACTAAATTGATTTCATGAGTCACTAGTGGGCCACAATCTGCAGTTTAAAAATGCTGCTCTGCTCTAAAAGAGTACCTTTAAAGAAAAAAGTAGGTATTTGAGATTTTAGGCTAAGGCCAGCTAATATGGGTGTTAATATATCTTAAAGATAACCTCCCAGAATGATGCTTTGTGGCATTCTGAATCTTTCTTCAAATATATTATCTGGAATTATTCTATATCCTAAAATGTTAGCTACCACTCTTGGTCCTCATCCTAACTCTTTAATTTGAATACCTCAGTCAGTTTGTCAGATTGCAAAGCAAGGATTCAAGATATTCTCTTGAAGTGCTCTTTGCTTTATAACAAGGGCTGGCATTGGTCCAGACACCATAGCCAACATTCCTCTGGTTTGAGATAATCCATAGCGTTGAAAGAGTCCTAGAAGTATGTTGAAAGAAGTGTTGGTCATTCTGCACATATTTTCTAGTAGGTTTCTCTCACTGAGCCCCAAGTTTTGTTTTACACATCAAGAATGTGTCTGTAAAGATAGCTTTATTTAGTCTCCCTACATCTTTGGCATCAGATTTTGGCTTTTTGTTTGTTGTTTTCTTAAAAGTTAGTAAACTTTGTAACAATTTCTTTCAATTGCTGAAATTATTTCTCTCTTTTCAGAACAAATCACTTCTTATTTATAAACTCATCTAACATTTTCTTTTTTAGGATTAGTTTCCTTTGCATTTCTTTTAGAGTGTTAATGGAAACAATGGATCTGACAGTTATACCAACAACTGTAGTATTTATACCCCTTTAGGGACAAGTAGCTCTTGGGTAACTGGTTTTCCCAGAGGCAAAAGTCTTAACGAATCAAGCTAAGAATCACTCCTCTAAAGCTTGCGCCTCAGGCCAGGTGACCTATGAGTATTTAAACATATAGAAGAAATCACCTCTACAATTACCTAATGTTTATAATTCCTTTAGGGGGAAGAAAAAAAGAATAGTTTTATCTTCTAAAAGAAGGTAGTCTAATACTGGGGAAAAAAATGTTCTTTGGTATCCCAATTATTTATTATAAAAATATTCGTTAAATGCTTTTAAATATGTAACTTCCAGGAATTTGCTATTTGGAAAATTGTCATAGACATGTTTTCTTATTTATTTTCCTAACATAATTGTGTTTCACTGAAATCAGGTGCATTATTTAAATTTTGGTAGAAAAGGGAACAGCAGTGAAATAAATAAAATAGCAAACTGGATAACCTTTTTACTTTTTTAAGGAAAATGCAAACTTTATTTTATTTTTTAAACAGCCTTTATTTAGATATAACTTGTGTACCATAAAAGTCACTTTATATGAAGTATACAATTAAGTGATTTTTGTGAGTTTACGAAGTTGTGCAAACCACCACAATCCAGTTTTAGAACATTCCTATTACTTCAAAACACTTCCTCTAGTTCATTTGCAAGCAGTCCCCACTCTGACCCCTGCCCTAGGCAATCACTGATCTTTTTGTATCTATAAAGTTATCTTTTCTGGACATTTCATATTAATGAAATCATATATCATGTAGTCTTTTACACCTAGCTTCCTTCTGTTAGCATAATGTTCTTGAGATACATCCAATTGTAGCATATACCAGTAGTTCATTTCTTTTTTACTGCTGAATAGTATTCCCTCTACCACTTTTCTTTATCTATTCACCAACTGGTAGACATTTAGTTTGTTTCTACTTTTTGGCTATGATGCACAATGCTGCCATGAATATTCACATATAAGTCTTGGTGCGAACAGATGTTTTTCATTTCTCTTGGGTAGATTCCTAGGAATGCAATTGTGAATAAACTTATAAGCCTTTTTTTCTCTCAAAGGCATCAGCTATAGCAGCCGTGGGCAAACTACGGCCCGCGGGCCGGATCCAGCCCGTTCGGCTGTTCTATCCGGCCCGCGGAGCAGAAAGAGCAGAGGGTTCTCTTGCTCTCCCCTCCGCTCCTTCACCAGCAGCAGTGTTAACATGGCAACGTCGGGAAACACGGCCGCAGCTCCTTCTTCTGAGTGGGGGGATTTATATCCGCCCATTCAGTAGAAGGAACAACCTCTCAATCTTCCAGAGGCTCCTTGTAATGCCCGGGGACGCGTCCCCCGACATCACCCTGGGAATGCATAGACACGTTATCGTGGTGATGTAGGGAGACATGCCCCTGGAGAGCACAGTATCAGAGCATTAGCTAAAAAGGAGACCAACAACACTGTTCCCACTGAAGTTGATGTTTTAAAGACCAAAAACCTTTCAACCTAGTCTACATTGCCATCTACATTTACGTTCCGGGCATAATTTGGAAGTTGCACTAAAGAAAATGTTTAATTTACTGTTTACACATTTTGTTCTTTTCTATTTGTTTTAGTTTTAAATTATTTTATTATATTTAAGTTTAATTTGAAAGGCTTTTGTACCTTTCCTTTGTTAGGCAATTTTATTTTGCCTTTGCCATCTTCAATATAAGGTATGTTATTGTGCTATGATTCCTCCATTTTTTGAAGTTTCAAATTATAATAATTAGTGTTTACATTCTTCTTGTTAAAATGTTTGAAATGAATAAAACTATTGAAATAAAAAAAAAAAAGGACCGTACCCTTTTATGTAATGATGTTTACTTTGAATTTATATTAGTTCACATAAACACTCCATCCATGCTTTTGTTCCGGCCCTCCGGTCCAGTTTAAGAACCCATTGTGGCCCTCGAGTCAAAAAGTTTGCCCACCTTTGAGCTATAGTGTGAAAATAACATGTTTTCCTGGTTACTGTAAGGAAGCCTAACATAGTAGCCCTTTTTAAACTCCTTAGGTAATGTGCTTATTTGGGGAAATAACAGCTCAGCTTTGTTTGTTCATAAATTTCTATACAAGCCCTGAGTAGATACCAATCATTTATTAAACATATATACTAGAATTTGCTGTGGTAATATTAGCATATTTACTTTTGTTAAAAGTCTATTATAAATTTTTAACCAATACTCTTTTGCTAACCCAGTTGTACAACTTTAATATTTTTGTCTATTTTATGGTACTATATTTGTAAAAGTTGAATGTTGTTTTTAGTTTACTAAATAAAATCATATTTTATTTACAAATCCAATGATGAAAACTATAGTTATCTCAACCTTAATCTGCTAAACTTCTACAAATCCATTACCTAGTTATTGTAAATTTGATTACAGGTGTGTTTGAATAAAAATAAACATTAACTTGCCGGTCGGCATGGCTTAGTGGTTGAGCTTCGACCAATGAACCAGGAGGTCACGGTTTTATTCCCAATCTGGACACATACCCAGGTTGTGGGCTCCATTCCCCGTGTGGGGTGTGCAGGAGGCAGCTGATCAATGATTCCCTCTCATCATTGATGTTCCTATCTCTCTTTTCCTCTGCCTTCCTCTCTGAAATCAATAAAAATATATTTTTAAAATTATAATAATAAAAAAATAAACATTAACCTGAGATTAAGAAATTTTAAGACTTTCCTCAATTAGAAGATATAAGACATTTATTATATACAATATATATAAAGTGCTGTGTACCATGGTTTTGGGCATATATATATATATATATGTGTGTGTGTGTGTGTGTATTTTTTTAATAAAGCAGAGTAAGGTGAATTAAATTAGATTTGTTTCCTGTTTATGTTATGATCTTTGTACAATTGATTTTTACTCTAAGGTTCAAAATGTGATGTAAGTGATGTTGCTGTATTGTTTGAAGCTAAACATTTAGTATGATAGAAAATTCATACTTTGGGCAAATGATAGAATTATTTACATATTTGTTTTCATAATATACACATTTTCTATTTTAGTTTTATAGTTACTGTTTTATATTTCAAAATAAGGTGTTGTAAATTACATTAATTTTTTTAATCTACTGATAATTTAAATATTTTTAGATTTACTTGCTTTCCAATGTTTATATTAGGCTAAATATATGTGAAGAATTGCAGAATGTAGAATGGAACTCACTAATGATCATGTAACCATTATTTTATGTCCATCATGTACATTTTAAGAACATCAAATAAGGTAAATGTATATTAGACCATATGTTGGATGTACGGAATTGATCAATTAATGTTTTAATTTCCAAGATAATGCCTTTATAGTTCCATATGGTTTTTTACATTAATTATATTTTCATCATAGAGATTTACTTTTCTGGGTTTTTTTAGAACACGTTGATGCATGTATACATTCTTAATCTGCTTTTAACAAAATGTTAAGAGTAATTTGTATGAGCTGCGTTATAGAACATTTTTATGTGTTAAATAGAGAAAAGCATACCATAGTGATATTTTAAATGTTACGTGTCAACATATTTTTTCTTAAATAACATATGAATATAGTGTTTGTATATTTTTAAAAATATCTTTGTTTTCAGTATTTCAGAAAAGCAGTGATTTATCTTTTAACACTATATATTCTAAAAAACAGACTATAATAGAAACTGTCTTCCCTTAAAATGGCCAGGCGTGTGGGCCATAATGTTCATTGATAGTAAAATCAATAGAGCATTGATTCTAAGCTTAATACTTGGAGACTGTTGTTTAGAGTGGCAGAAAAGCCTAGTAAATATCCAGTTCTGTTAAATGTGTTCTGTGCATGAGGTTTTGCTGTCTTAAATTGAGCTGTACACTGAGTACAGTTTATCTGTGGGCTAGAAAATAGTCACTGTTAAGAGAGACATAGTATTTCATCAATGGTGGTGATAAAATATTTGATATATAATTCATAACTGTGAGTCCTGCTGTGTTTTCTTTCAGTACAGATCAAATTTAATACTTAGTAATGCTCTTAGGTAATGGTTGCTACTTTCTTAGGTGTTCTTTATTAATAACCACACTTTTTACATGAAGTTATTTCATAGGAGAGGTTAGTTGAAAATAATGATTTTTATAGTCACCTTTTGTTCCCCTCAACAAATCTGAAGTGCATTATAGATTTAGAATAATTCAAGACTTAACATTCATTGGATTTCATTCAGTTGTTGTCATCTTGCATTATAGTACTTGAAATCTTTTTACCAACCCATTTGTAATTTAAAATGAGTCCATTTTTACAAAGATAGATTTAAATATAAATTTTTGAGGAAAGGAATGATAGCTTTTGATGAACTCATATTATTATGTTTTTCTACTTGTGTTCAAGAATTGCTATAATATTGAAAAAAGGAGAATATTTAAATATTGAAATTTTTCTGGTCCAGCCACCACACAACATTTTAATTTGTAGACTCTTATATACAATTTGTCTTTTAAGAGTTCAGTACTAATTAATGTCCTTTGCTCTAAACATTAGTTATTATGATGTCTATTGTTATTAAAATTTAAGTTGATCTAAGTCAAGTTTTCTAGATTTGCTAATAAAATATATTTTGAATTTATAATCACTTTTTCTGCTGAAAAAAAGAAGTTGCCTGTAGTAAGTCCTCTGCTTTATTTTTTTAGCATATTTCCAAGGTATCAATTTAATAACTATAAAAGTAGCTACTGCAGTTGTTGCATTTAAATTGATTTACATGAAAAGACTGGCAGTTTAGCAGCTGCGCTATTATTCTTAGATCGGTCAATTTACTTGAGAAAAACCTACTACTGAGTGGTACTGACCTGCCTGACAATATAGGCCCTATTTCTATTCCTGTAATTAGGCCTGGGACTAACTCAGAATATTTTTAATTAAAATATTTTGGTCAATGTGTTGCACCAAATTAGGCCTTTCAGTGAAGATTTAATTCTGGAAATAGTGTGATTAGAATATTTAATGAGTTGTGTTCCACTAAGATTAACAGGTTGTGTGAACATACAGTGTTTGTGACCATTTTGAGTTTTACAATCATAAATGCTACTCCTGATTTTTAAGCTTAAAAAACATTTGCCACAATAATTGTCTGACAGGTATATTTAAATTTAATTGAAGTTTTATTCTAAAGAAAGCTGATTTAAATGCATTTTTAGGCAAGCTTTTATTTATGGTCTCCCCTTCCAGCAAAGCCAAAAGTGAGAAAATTGCCACTTAAATGTTTGCAAATAAACAGTTTTATTTAGAAATCTGACATAAGCATAGGTTTACACATCTCTAATTTGGCATTTTTTAAATTCTCTTACATAATGTGAGCAATACAAAATTAAAAGAGGCTCATTTTATAGGCTTTTACATTATTACGTTTTGATAAAATAATATATATATTTCAGCCTTGAACTATGGTACAGAGGTGGGGGAAAAAAGCATTGACTAGAAAATTTACCCTGAATTTGATTCAATTAATGTATAATTCATGATAACAAATAGAGCTCTTATCTTGATTGTTTTTTCCCCCATCGAGATTCTTCCTTTTGTTGCTGACTTCATGGTTGGGCCTTTACAGCAGACTGTGGTAGAGATAGACTATATGGCACCTTTAGTTTAGATGGCATTCCTGAAGTCGCATCATTGAGGTCTCCTGAAAACACAAGATCTGGTATCCACAGTATATTACTATGTACCCTCTTGAAGGTTGTCTGTGACTGGACCTACATACAGTGTTTTCAATTTATAGGCTGTTGTAATGTTGATAATTTACATAAATGTTACCTATTTTGGAGGAATTTTTTTCTCTTTTTAAATATGGATACAAATAAAGTTTTTCATTTTTATTTCAAACTTTCCTTGAAAAATTGTTATATTTGCTACTGTAGGTATGATGATATTCTCGTCAATGGACTTCCAGATTGGCGACAGCCTGTATTCTACTACAGGCGGGTGAGAAAAATGAGCAATGCTGAGCTGGCATTACTTTTGTTCATTATCCTCACAGTGGGTCATTATGCTGTGGTGTGGTCAATCTACCTGGAAAAACAACTGGTACGTATTGGTAATAAATCAAATGATCCTAGACTCCTTAATTTTATATGGAATTTCAAACATTTATTTTTCAACTGATGAAAAGTTCCATGTTTTTATAAATACTTCTCATTTTAATAGTTTTGTGCTCAGTAGTTAGTGTTTGATATGTTTCTAAGTCAAGAAGAGCCCAGGTTATAAGAAGAAAATAGCCTTCTTTTTAAAAATATGACTTTGAGTTGGTTATAAAATTTTGTGAAGATCCCAACATCTAACTGAAAATTAGAAGGTAGAAACTAGAGCCATGTTTTCTTAATTATCACCTTCCAAATAGAAATATTTTTCATGTAAAAATAATTTTAGAAATTTTTGTGTCACAGGCTCTTATATAAACAATGTTTGTTTTTAAAGTTTTTAACTAAGACTTGAAATTAGTATAATTTTATGATTTCATAGATCAGTTGGTTAAAAGGTTATTACATATTTTTTTTAGTCTAATAAACTCTACTACATAGTTTATTCTGCTGTGGATATCTATATGCTAAAAATAAACATCAGAATAAACATCTATTTACTCATTCTTTTTGAAGTAACATTACTAAAGTTGGGTGAATGAGAAAAAGTTGAATGCTTTCTCTGCTTAGAAAACTTTGATTGCTATGGAGATAGACATGACTGACAGTGCTAAACTTCATGTGTGTTTAAGGACTGGATACTATGACAACAGTTATTGTTAAAGATTGATGATTTTACTTAATCATGTTGGACCCTACATACATTTGCATAAATGTTCCTTTATAATGTTTACCCTTCACAGTAGACTCTTGATAACATTTGAAGAGTACATGTTAATGATAACCTATAACTATAATTCTTTCCACATTAAGGATGAACTGCTTAGTAGAAAAAAAAGAGAAAAGAAAAAAAAGGCAGGTGGCAAGAGTGTGGATTTATCGAAACTTGGTGCTTCAGAAAAAAATGAAAGGTAGGACCATATAAAAATATTTTATAATTTGAAACTGTTTTAAAATATTTCTTTAATGTAATCCAGTTTCATATGTATATCCATTTCAGACATGCTAACATTTACATCTGTAGTAGGTTTTTTAAAAGACTAATAATGTGCCATATTAGTTTATGAGACAAATTCTAATCTTAAGTAGAAGTGCTACAAGTTTTTTCCCCTTGTGACGTGTTAATATATATTTAAGTAATTAAACTCCTAAATTCTTGTAGTTTAAAATTTGTAGACTGAACTTTAGAAACAGTATTACTAGATGAATCTATCATTTAATGTTTAGTAGAGGCAGTGATATGCAGTACACTCTGAAAGATACTACCATTTCTTCTATCGATTCATAGAAAGAAAGAAAGGGTTTAAATAGTTCACACAGCAGGACAGAACTGGATCAATGTGAGATGGAGATCAGAGACTATTCTGCATGTCTTCTGTTCTGATGACATCAGTGAGTAATGCTTCAGTGAACTGCAAATGACATTAATTTTTATGTATTGGTTTGTTTATGCTACAGTCTTCATATCTGCTTGTCAGCACTGGGGAACACTCTGATGATGTTTAGTCTTTTATAGCTGAAGTAATCATAAGGTTTGAGAATTCATTTTGCAGAACTGATGAAAGTCTAGGTTGGAAAGGGATCTTTTGTTTCTTTATCTTTATAACTTGATTAGGAGTCTCCTTTTCCAAAATCTTAGCTTTCTCTTACTTGCTATACATACTGCATTTATTGTAACTACTGTATTTCATGATAGAATAAGTCAGAATAAATGATAACTAACATAAATATTTCATTGAAAATTTCTTTTTTGTTGAAAGTCATTCAAAACAGAAATTATGATCTTTATAAAAATATTTTGTCTCCCAACTTTCTGTCAATATTTTTGCTTCTTTGCTTTTTTTTTCCCCTTTAGATTACTGATGAAACCACAATGGCATGATTTGCTTCCATGCAAGCTGGGGATTTGGTTTTGCCTTACACTAAAAGCATTGCCTCATCTAATCCAGGTAAAATGTACCTCTTTCATATAATATTAGATGCTTTCATTTTAATTATTCATGAAATAATTTATGCTCGTGTTTGCTCGCTGAATGCTGATGTACAGTGGATGCTTCTAATGTTGATTGAATTGAATAGTATTTTTGTAAACCTAATTTAGAATGGTTCTAAAATAACTTAGTTATCTACTCTTATAACTCTTACATTGCTTTTAGGACACCTTAGAATTCCAAGACACTGGAAAAATAGGGGGGAAATGCTATCTATAGAACAGACACAAAAACAATAAAAATTTAATCTGCTGTTATCACTTAAGGCATATTCAGTAAAAAAGAACAGGGCTCAATAGCTTGTCACACATTATTTTAATAGCACTTAAATATATAGTATAAGAAAAATGTTTACATGAGCATCTAATTATGCAAAAATGTAGTTTTCCATTTTATTTGCAACTTTAAGTGGAGTGAAGATATTCTATCTTTAGTGAAGATAATCAAAGTTTCTGTGCTTGTCTTGATCAATCATAGAATGTGGGTACATGTTATATTTATATGCCAATTTTTTATTTTTTGTTAGCATACCAAAGCATATTTTGTTAAATTATTGCTTTGCTAAGTATAATTATTGCATCTGGTTAGAAAATTCCCAAAGCATAAATATAATATTTGAAAGTATGTATAATAATTTTGGTGTACAAAGTTTGAGGGTGTAATTTTTAAAAGGAAATTTTTCATTTCAGAAAATAAATATTTAGATAAACCTAGAGAGCTAGATAATTTTTATCCAGATTTACCCACATTATTTTTCATATATCAGAACTGCTTTTCCTAATTGTTGAAGGCAATGAATGACTCCAACTGCTGCATTTTATTCTCCTTTATCCTCTCATAACAAAAATTTTGTATTTGAAGGGAAATGAAGTAAAGATCACTAATATGTTTGTTCCTAGCCTTTGAGAAATTATTTACCAGTTTTCTATCAAAATAGTTTACCTTAATACTTATTGCTTATTGGAACATATATTTTGGTTACAGTTAATAGAGGAAATTGAAGTATTTTGGTAAATGTAAAAGCTTTTGTTTTTGAGTTGTTTAGCATATTATGTTGTTTATTTTAAGAAAATTCACAATCCTTGTATGGCATATATATAAGACTTAATAAGAGGGAAGGTATATTTGTCATGCTGGGTTGTTTTTTTTTTTTATGAGAAGATGTGACAGAAAAATATTTTAAGACATATTTTCTTATGTTGGAGGTTTTTTTGAGTGATTATTTTTTGCCAGCTTTAGAATCTGTTCAATAGGCAAACCAAAGTGTTGATGAATTTAAAAGTATAGTCAAGTGACATTATAAATAGAATATCACATAAAATGTCTATCTGAAACACTTCTTTGTAATTCTAATTTAAGTCATTTGAAACAAAGTTTATTTGATAAAATTAACGTATTTCTTGGTTAACACTTAGGGTCATTTGCAAAAATAGAACCAATATGTTAAGATGACTTAGATTTACAAGTTGTTATTTTAAATTACCTGTCTGTGGTATCTAGATCTGACAGAAGTGTTTTGCCTCATCATAAATTTGTAGGAAACTTACAAGAAATAAGGAATTTTACAAAAATGCTTTAGTTTCTTTAGAAACTCTGTTTTCTTAAACTGTTAGATTTGACTTTTACAGTTTTCACTTGGTAATACCTGTTGCCTTTCAGTTTTGAGATACAAAGCGATTGGTTTTCAAAACCTTTGTACCTAATTTTTACAATTTTGGTCTAATTATTTCTTCCTCGTAAATGCATTCCAAGAAGAAAAGATGAGACAATTTTTCTTTGTGTAAGCAAATACTAGATATTTTATTTCTGCTTTGAGAGTATAAGATTAGTTTTTCTCATGTTCACTAGCAATGTAATATCTGATACAAATTATAATCGTGAAAATATTTTAGATACAGAAACATAGATTATGTTTTCATAAGCATCAGCAAAGCAATACTGAATAGTTGCTGTTAAGATTAGATTTTTTGTCTGGTGTTTTTTTTTCCCCAGTCTGCTGTGACCTTTGTATTAATTTCTCATGCATAAAATTATGCAATGTGAATACATGTGCCTTATCTACACCATTGAAGTTTTTATGTGACACTTCTATGAGATCTTCTTAAATAAGTTATTTATGAAATTTAAAAGAAACCCTCTTTACCTGAAGCAGTTTGGGTTGCTAAATGGTACATTGTCAAAAAGAAAGCCCTGCTAGAGCCCTAAGTATAAAAAAATGATACACACAACTTTAAACATTGTAAGCTTGTACTTTAAATTTATTAATCACTCCTGTGATATAGGGCCATTATTTTATTTTTAAATAAGAGTCCTCTTTCTTGCATAAGTCATACCTATAATCTTGGCTTCTTTAAGGACAAATTTTCACTTAATACCTTTAAAAAAGAATTAAAGTAGACACTTGTGAGCAATGTACCGTAATTGTATAATCCTTAGAGATTTTTATGACTTCCCCCAGTCATTCCTAATTGACTTACATATAGTTAACAGCATTTTTAGCAACTCTTTTTTAATGTTTTTATTGATTTTTAGGGAGAGATAGAAACATCAATGAGAGAGAAACATAGATTGGCTGCTTCCTGCATGCCCCTCACTGGGGATTGAGCCTGCAACCCCGGCATGTGCCCTGATGGGGATTCAAACCAGCGACCTCTTGGTTCATGGGTTGATACTCAACCACTTAGCCACACTGGCCTGGTTTTAGAAAACTTTTCTGTGAAATTAAACTTTTCATACACACTTAATTTTAATTACACAAAATGTCTACGTAAGTAAAAACAGGTAAACTAATTTGTCAGTTTTTTAACATATGCATTCGGAAAACCTACTTTATTATATAACGGACTTTCAGCTTTAATGGACACCCCCTTGCTCGAATTAGTCCATTATATCAAGGACTTACTGTGTTATTGCTGAAAGAGACCTAAGGAAGATATTATACAATTTCTTTAGAGAAAAGAAAAGGTATCACACAGCCAGTTACTGTCATCTAAGACTACATCTTAGGTCTTCAGCCATTTAGGAATTTATGCTCTGATAGCTAAATGTGATTATGACAAATCTGTAAAGGACAATTAGACATAATGAAGTTTATTGGTAAGACAGCAAATTTTTTTCCATCATACACATCTGTCAAAGACATGTATATATTGTTGGGAGTAGAAGAGTTAGAGTGCATAGTGGGTATAATTTTATTCAAAGTGGTTCTGTGATCATTCTGGGTAGAGGTAAAAGTATACCTTTGATAGTCCCTGCTTTTTGAGAAAGTTATTACCTCCAGCACTGGGTTTTGTTCCTTTCCTTTGCTCTGAAAAAGATATTGGAAAAATAATAAGAATTGGTAGATTAGAAGAATGAGGCCAAAGAAATAAAAACTATTATATATGATACATGTAAAATATTTGATAATGTTAAATTAATAGCAAACATTTCCCAGATTGGAACATCCAAGGAAAAGATGTATAAATGATATTATATAGCAAAATATGTGCCCCATATCATTCACATACCCACATATGTAGAAAAGTCAAATGAGAAACCAAAGAAAAAGAATGGGGAAAGTGTTTATAAATTGATGAATAGATGGAAAGTTAGTGTGTGCACATGGAGATGAGAGGGCATTACAGAGGAGTAAACAGCATGAATTCATGCAGAGTAGCGGGGAAACTTGAAGAACTGTGTTTAGGTAGCTAAGAAAGCCAGTGGAATGATCAACAGAAAACAAGAAACACGAATTAGAATATAACAAGGAACTTGGACTGTGTAAAGAAAGGCCTTGTATGCTTTGGGGCTATAATTTAATTTCAACATTAAAAGGATATCCCTGTGCCCAGACTCGTTTGACTTAGCAGATAGAGTGTCGGCCTGCGGACTGAAGGGTCCCTGGTTCGATTCTGGTCAGGAGCACATGCCTGGGTTGTAGGCTCGATCCCCAGTGGGAGGCAGCCCATCGGTGACTCTCTCTCATCATTGATGTTTCTATCTCTCCCTCTCCTTTCCTCTCTGAAATCAATAAAAATATATTAAAAAAAAAAAAAAGGATGGCCCTAGTGGCATTTCCATATTTTACCACTCTGTTTCTGTTTTCATTTGAAGAGAGTACACGTTCTCTTGGAATCTGACTAAACCAGTCTTTGTATTGGCTGTATTCAACCTATAACCAAAGAAATTTTTCTAACTTCTGAACTGTCTTTCTTGGGGATTTCAAAATTGACTATATATGTTCTGAAACACTCATAGCCATGAAAGTAGCAAACAGTGATGAAATATAACCAATGCTATGTGCCTATATTCAGTTTAAATCAAAACTTAGTTTATTTTTTTTCATTGCCTATTTGAGTTGGAGCCGCATATATTTGAGCCCATAATAATTTAGATTGTTAATACCATCAATTTCTCTTACAAGTACCAAATATCCCAAGTAATTACCAATCTAAATCATAGTTTATTCGTAGTTCTCTCCATTTTCTGAGATGAAACATGTCTTAAATAGTCAGAATTTATTTGCATGGTAGTTTGCTTCTCTGGGAATTCACCATTCAACTTTCTCTCTGTCTGCTCTGTTACATTTCTCAGATTATAAAATATAAAATTTATAAAATATAAAACTCTTTTAGGTGTGTATTACCTAAACTTGTAAATTTTTCCATTGTTAAGTCCCAGTCCCATCTTTTTTCACTACCAAGCTAATCTTACACAAACATATTAACTAAAAATTATTGCAGGAAATTTCCAGCATGCGAGCCCCACCCCCAGCAGGATGTGTAGGTTACCTAGGAGCTGTGTCTGAGAAAATAGAGGAATCTTCTCTGTAGTGCCATGGCTTCTACATTAAAAAGTAAAGGTTGCCTAAGAGTAAAGGGAATAAATACTGTATTTAAGAGGCATCCTCCCTCCCCTGAAGCTTCTGCCATGGAAACACGTGGAGAAGCCTGGAGGTCACCCTGTGTACAGTGAGGGCCTTTCCTTTCTAGTCCCTTTGCTTCTGCTTGCTGGGACTCAGTCAGAAACCAAATAAACAAAACATTCACAGCTAATTAGCAGGGGAAAGGGTTTCCAAGTGGCCTGGAGGCATTGGTAGCAAGCTGAGTTGCCTGTCCTTCCACGCAGAATTAAACACATATTTTCCAAGGGATGAGGATGCTTACCTTTAGTACTCTAAGAACTTCTTTAAAACTGCAGAGAAGTTTCCTCAATTTCTCAGACATTTGTTTATTTTCTCCTTAGTTTTCTTTGTCCCAGAAGATGTATCTGTAAACATATTGCTATGGGAGATGCCTGAGATTTTGCAGCCTATGGTTTCTTCTAGGATTTTTATGGTTTCACAACTTACATTTAAGTCTTTTATCCATTCTGAGTTTATTCTTGTGTATGGAGTAAGTTGGTGGTCTATTTCCATTGGTTTGCACCTATCTGTCCAATTTTCCCAGCACCATTTATTGAAGAGACTGTCCTGACTCTCTTGTATATTCTTGACTCCTTGTCAAATATTAATTGAGCATAATGGTTTGGAACAATTTCTGGGTTTCTGTTCTGTTTCATTGATCTATATGCCTGTTCTTGTGCCAGTACTAGGCTGTTTTGATTACAGTGGCTTTGTAGTATAACTTGATATCTAGTATTGTGATCCCTCCAACTTTGTTCTTCTTTCTCAAGATTACTGCCCCTTTTTGGGGTCTTTTTTGGTTCCATATAAAATTTTGGAGTTTTTTTTCTATATCTGTGAAATATGTTGTTGGTATTTTAATAGGGATTGCATTGAATCTGTAGATTAACATTTTAATGATGTTAATTCTATCAATCCATGAACATGGTATATTCTTCCACTTGTATATCTTCCTCTATCTCTTTTTTCAATGTTCTGCAGTTTTCTGAGTGCAAATCTTTTACCTCCTTGGTTAAGTTTATTCCTAAGTATCCTAATTTTTTTGTTGCCATGGTAAATGGGATTGTTTGTTTAGTTTCTCTTTCTGAGAACTCATTATCAGTGTATAAAAATGCCATCCATTACTGGGTGTTAATTTTGTATCTTGCTACATTGCTAAAATCATTTATTAAATCTAAGTTTGTTGGTGAAGTCTTAAGGGTTTTCTATGTACAATATCATGTCTTCTGTGAATAATGATAGTTTTATTATTTCCAGTTTGGATGCCTTTTATGTTTTCTTCTTGTCTGATCAATGTGGCTAGGACAGCCGTGGGCAAACTATGGCCTGCGGGCTGGATCCGGCCCGTTCGGCTGTTCTATCCGGCCCGTGGAGCCGAAAGAGCGGAGGGTTCTCTTGCTCTCCCCTCCGCTCCTTTACTTTGAATTTATATTAGTTCACACAAACACTCCATCCATGCTTTTGTTCCGGCCCTCTGGTCCAGTTTAAGAACCCATTGTGGCCCTCGAGTCAAAAAGTTTGCCCACCCCAGGGCTAGGACTTGCAGTACTATCTATACATATAATCTATACATATAAAGAGGTAATATGCTAATTGTCCATGATGGTGTCCCAGTAACGACCAATTTGCATATTGATAGACCAGCAGGAGGCTGTGCACGCAGGAGGGGGCAGACAGCCAGAGCCAAGTTCCCTGGGGTCTGAGGAGAGTGCCTGACAGGAGCCCGGACTGCATGGAAGGAAGAGGAAGCGGCCATGGGGAGCTCTTCCATTCCCCCTGCATGGACACCCTACCCCAGCCCCCGCACCCACAGGGGGACAGGGAGGCTGACCAGACAGGGAGAAGACCCAGCCTCAGTAGTAACTGCAGCCTGCACCTCCGACTCCTGATCTTTTCCCCTGCCATCCCCACCAGGGACGCCCACAACAATAGCACACCGGCGACCACTCGTCAGCACCCCCAAGGCAACCTAGTGCCCATGGCCTGCTGCTGCCAGGCCCCCTTCACTGGGGCCGGGCATGCCTCTCCTCACTACAACTCTAGATCTGGGTGGAGGCAGGCCTGAGCGGCCCCCCTCAGGGTCAGACCCTTCCCCCCCCCCACCCCCCCGCCACAGCAGCAGCAGCAGCGGACAGCAGCAGCAGCTGCGCCGTCTCCACAGCGGAAGCGCACTGAACCTTGCTGGGAGCACAGCTAAACCCACCCTCCTAGCCCGCCTGGCTCCGCCCTGGCCCGGCCCCCACCCCACTCCAGGAGATTGGAGCCCCACCCTTAGCAGGTACAGCTGCTAAACAGCTACGTACAATTTAAAGAATGACGCCAAGCGGGATCGTTTGACAGTTACTCCCCCTTCAGCCTCACCGCCCCCAATGCCCTGCCCCCCTCCAGTGCCTCCAGGAACGACCACCACGACAGGGCTGCTGGCCAGAGCCCACCCCTCCGAGGCCTGCGGAACCCTCTGCAAAGCTTCCATAGCTACAGTCCCAGGAAACAATCATGCCCTCCTCCCCTAATCAGCACCTGCTACCTGTGAGGGTACCCATGGGCTTAAAAATAACAATCCTTTCCCGTTTAGACATAACTTACTTGATGAAACATTTCTAGGTTTATTAGCTCAGAACCTCCTCATGACAACCCAGTGAGGTAGGCGGAGAAGAGATTACAATTCCCATGGTATATGCGTATGTATTCAGAAATGAAGCTCAGAGAGGAAAAGTGTCAAGCCCAGTGGTTCCCAAGGTGCAGCACACGCCCCACAGGGAGGGCAATTTGATTTTAAGTGGGGGCAATTCGAGAATGAGTTAACAGTGAATTTTTTGCATTTCTTAGGGTTCTAGGGAGCCTCATCTATAGAGTATCCTATATAATAAAAGGCTAATATGCAAATGACCAAATGGTAGAATGACCAGTCACTATGATGTGTGCTGAACACCAGGGGGGCAAACACTCAACGCAGGAGCTGCCCCCTGGTGGTCAGTGTGCTCCCACAGGGGAGCACTGCTCAGCCAGAAGCTAGGCTCACAGCTGGTAAGCAAAGCGGCAGTGGCGGGAGCCTCTCATGCCTCCATTGCAATGCTAAGGATGTCTGACTGACAGCTTAGGCCCACTAAGCCGTCAGTCAGACATTCCCCCAGGGCTCCCGGACTGCAAGAGGGTGCAGGCCAGGCTGAGGAACATCCCCAAGTGCACGAATTTCGTGCAACGGGCCTCTAGAGTTAAATAAGAGTGGTAAAAGTGGACATCCCTGTCTTGTTCCTGTTCTTAGGGGAAATGGTTTTAGTTTTTGCCCATTGAGTAGGATGTTGGCTGTAGGTTTGTCATATATGGCCTTTATTATGTTGAGATATGATCCCTCCATTCCCACTTTGCTGAGAGTTTTCATCAAAAATGGGTGTTGGATTTTGTCAAGTATTTTTTGTGCGTCTATCGATTTGATCATGTGATTTTTGTCTTTCATTTATATGATGTATCATGTTTATTGATTTGAGAAAATTGTACCAGCCTTGTATACCTGGAATACATGTCACTGATAATGGTGTATGATTTTTTTTAATATGTTGCTGGATGTGATTTGCTAATCTTTTGTTGAGGATTTTAGCATCTACGTTCATCAAGAATACTAGCCTGTAATTTTCTTTGTAGTGTCTGTATCTGGTTTTGGAATTAGCATAATGCTGGCCTCATAAAAAGAGCTTTTGAAGTGTTCCTTCCTCTTAGATTTTTGGGAATAGTTTGAGAAAGATAGATGTTAGTTGTTCTTTGAAGGTTTGGTAAAACTCCTCTGTGATGCCGTCCAGACCAGGGCTTTTGTTTGGTGGGAGTTTTTTGATTACTGCTTCTATTTCATGATTTGTTATTGGCCTCTTTAGGTTTTCTGATTCATCCTGGTTCAGTTTTGGAAGATTGTATTTTTTTAGGAATTTGTCTGTTTCATTCACCCAGATTGTCCAGTATGTTGGCATATAGTTGTTCATAGTATTCTCTTACAATGCTTTGTATTTCTGTGGTGACAGTTTTCACTTCACCACTTTCATTCATGATTTTATTTGGGACCTCTCTCTTTGTTTCTTGGTGAGTCTGGCTAACAGTTCATCAATCTTACTTATTTTCAAAGAACCAGCTCTTGGTTTCATTGAGTTTTCTGTTTTTGTTTTTGTTTTTTTTTTTAGCTTCTATGTAATTTATTTCTGCCCCAATCTTTACTACTTGCTTTCTTCTACTTACTTGCACTTGTTGTTCTCTTTCTAATTCTTTAAGTTGTAGTGTTAGGTAACTTATTACCAGTTTTTCTAGTTTGTTTGTTTTTTAGGTAGGCCTGTAGTGCTATGAACTTTCCTCTCAGGACTGCTTTCACCGTGTCCCAGAGATTTTGGGTTGTTGTGTGTTCATTGCATTTGTTTCCAGAAAGTTTTTTATTTCTTTCTGGATCTCATTGGTAACCCATTAATTGTTTAATATCACACTATTTAGCCTACCTGAGTTTAAATGTTTTTGAATGTTTTTACTGTAGTTGATTTCTGATTTCATTCCACTGTGACCTGGGAAGATACTGGATATAATTTGTCTTCTTTAAGTTGTAGAGACATGTTTTTCATTCTTACATGTGTCTATCTTTGAGAATGGCCCATGTGCACTGAGAAGAATGTATATTCTGCAGCTTTGGGGTGAAATGTGCTATAAATGTCAATTAAAACCATCTGATCAGTGTGTCATTTAGAGTCTCTGTTTCCTTATTAATTTTTTTATCTAGAAGATGCATCCAATGATGTCAGTGGGGTGTTAAAGTCCCCTACTATGACTATATTGCTGATGATCTCTCCCTTAAAGTCCTCTAAAAGTTTTTTTTATATATTTAGTTGCTTCTGTATTGGGTGCATATATATTTACCAGGGTTATATCCTATTGTTGGATCGATCCCTTTAGCATTATACAGTGACTTTTATTATCTCTTGTTATATCCTTCATTTTTTTAAAAAATATATATTTTATTGATTTTTATAGACAGGAAGGCAGAGGAATAGAAAGTTAGAAACATCGATGAGAGAGAAACATCGATCAGCTGCCTCCTGCACACCCCCTACTAGGGATGTGCCCGCAACCAAGGTACATGCCCTTGACTGGAATCGAACCTGGGACCCTGCAGTCCGCAGGCCGACGCTCTATCCACTGAGCCAAACCAGCTAGAGCTATATCCTTCATTTTGAAGTCTATTTTGTCAGATGAGTATTGCTACTCTAGCTTTTTTTTTTCCATTTGCATGAAAACTTTTTTCCATCCCTTCATTCTTTTGTTCTGAGGTGAGTCTCTTGTAGACAACATATAATTGGGTCATGTTTTCATATCCGTTCAGCTACCCTATGTCTTTTGACTGGAGCATTTAATCCATTTACATTTAAAGTTATTGATAAGTACCTATTTATTGCCATTTTCATTCTTTATGCATATGTTTCTCTCTCTCTCTCTCTCTCTCTCTATACACACACACACACACACACACACACACACACACACACTAGAGGCACGGTGCACGAAATTCGTGCACAAGTGGGGTCCCTAGGTCTGGCCGGCAGTCAGGGCTGATCAGGTTCCCT
Organism: Plecotus auritus; assembly: GCF_963455305.1. NCBI lineage: Eukaryota > Metazoa > Chordata > Mammalia > Chiroptera > Vespertilionidae > Plecotus > Plecotus auritus. The sequence continues at coordinate 143,956,592 of NC_137770.1, forward strand.
GCCTCCTCCTTCCCTCACTGCCCGCGCACTGCCACTGCACAGTTCCCCGTCTCCCCACCTCCCCCCTCCTTCCCTCTCCACCTGCGCACTGCCACCACACGGTTCCCCACCTTCCTGCTTCTCCCTTTCCTCACTGCCCGCGTCCGCCACCACCCACCCCCAGTTCCCCATCCCAGCTCGGGGCCCGGCTCCAGTCGGGCAATCGGGACCTGCCGGCCAGGGGGAGGTACCAGGAGGTTGGCTGGCAGCGGGGAGGGGACAACTGCCACCGTGGCGGGTGGGAAGTGGGCCAATCGGGGCCTACCAGATGGGGAGGGATGGAGGGAGGGACCCAGGAGGTTAGCTACTGGCCCCAAGGAGGGAGCCATCCCTTGGCGCCCCTGGAAAAGGGGCCGCATCTGCCACCACCCAACCCCGGTTCCCCGTTTCAGCCCAGGGACTTGCCTGCTTGGGGGAGGGACAGGGAGGTTGGCTGGCAGGCCCCTTCAGCGATCAGGGCCTGCAGGCTGGGGGCAGCTCCTGCATTGAGCATTCGTCCCCTGGTGGTCAGTGTACATCATAGCAACCAGTTGTTCCATTGTAACAGTTGCTTAGGCTTTTATATATATAGACTTCTTTTCATTACAGCAGTCCCTTTAGCATTTCTTGTAGTGCTGGTTTGGTGGTGATAAACTCCTTAGGCCTCCGTTTGTCTGGGAAGCTCTTTATTTCACCATCTATTTTGAATGATATCCTTCCTGGATATAGTAATCTTGGTTCAGATCCTAGCTTTTCATTACCTTGAATACATCATGCTATTCCCTTCTGGCTTGTAGAGTTTCTGATGAGAAACCAGCTGACAGCATTATGGGAGCTCCTTTGTAGGTAATAAGTTGCTTTTCTTTTGCTGTCTTTAAGATTCTCTCTTTGTCTTTAATTTTTGGCATTTTGATTATGATGTGTCTGGGCATGGGCCTGTTTGGGTTCTTCTTGCTTGGGACTGTCTGTACCTCCTGAACTTGTGCGACTTTGGTTAGGGAAATGTTCTATCGTTATTCAAATACGTTCTCTAACCCTTGCTCATTTTCTTCCCCTTCTGGTACTCCTATTATGTGTATATTGTTATGTTTCATAGTGTCCCATAGCTCCCATAAGCTGTCCTCTTATTTTAATTGTTTTTTTTCCTTTTGCTTCTCTGGTTGAGTGATTTTTTCCCCCTGCCCTGTCTTCTAATTCACTGATCCAATCCTCAGCTTCCCCTAATGAGCTGATAAGTTCTTTACAAATTTTGGATATTAACCCCTTATCAGATATATCATTGGCAAATATATTCTTCTATTGAGTGGGCTGTCTTTTCATTTTGTTGATGTTTTCCTTTGCTGTGCAAAAACTTTTGTTTGATATATTCCCACTTGTTTTTCTTTTGTTTCTCTTGTACAGGTTGATATATCAGAAAAAATACTGCTATGAGAAATGTATGAGATTTTACTGTCTATGTTTTCCTCTATGATTTTTATGCTTTCGAGTCTAACATTTAAGTCTTTAATCCATATTTTGCATCTTAATAAAACACACATTTATTATGGCACATTTTTCTTTAATCCATTTTTATTTTATTCTTGTGTATGGTGTAAGAAAGGGTCTAGTTTCATTTTTCTTTTGCATGTATCTGTCCAATTTTCTCAACACCATTTGTTGAATAGACCAGCGTTTCCAATCTTTCGGACCTCATGGACCACCAGTGGTTCGCGGACCACCAATTGGCGACCGCTGCTCCAAAAGTTTCCTTAAACCAGCAATTGCCAACATTTCAGACCTCACGACCACCTGTGGTCTGCGGACCACCAGTTGGTGACCGCTGGAATAGACTATCTTTACCCGATGGTATGTTTTTGCCTCCTCTGTAGAATATGAATTGCCCACAACGTTGTAGGCTTATTTTGGGGCTCTCTATTCTGTTCCATTGATGTACGTCTGTTTTTATTCCAGTAGCATGCTGTTTTAATTACTATAACCTTGTAGTGTAGTTTGATATCAGGTTGTATGATTCCTCCAACTTTGTTCTTCTTAAGATTGCTGTGGCTATTTGGGGTGTTCTATGGTACCATACAAAATTTTGGAATATTTGTGCTAGTTCTTTGTAATAAGCCATTGCTCTCTTGATAGGATTTGCTAAATCTATTGATTGCTTTGGGGAGTATGGATATTTTCTTTCCTTTTATAATATATTTTTATTGATTTCAGAGAGGAAAGGAGAGGGAGAGAGATATATAATCATCAGTGATGAGAGAGTATCGAACCTGCAACCCAACATGTTCTCTATCCCTGACTGGGAATTGAACTGTGACTTCATCATTCCTGTGTTGATGCTCAACCACTAAGCCACACTGGCCAGGCTAGTATGGACATTTTCATTATGTTAATTTTTCCTATCCATGAACACAGAATATGGTTCCACTTATTTGAATATTCTTTAATTTCTTTCTTCATCACCTCATAAATATCTGAGTACAGGTCTTTTACCTATTTGGTTAAATTTATTCCTAGTAAGTTCTTTAATTTTATTTTGAGAGTATGTTTATTAAAGCTAGGCAAAGGGAAACAAGGAAGGGCTTAGGATAGAAGAAGCAACAGGAAAGTGGTGCTGCTTTGGCTCCATAGAAACTTTATGGAAAAGAAATGAGCCAAGGCGGGGCTGCTATCAGCCTACTGGACAGTCAGAGAAAAGGAGGCCTAGAGGACAGGTTCAAGTGTTAGACATGCTGCTGTTGCTGCCCATTGCTCCCCTGTTTGCAAGTCTTGTGGGGTCTCTTAAATTTTAGGAGCTGCACGCCTGTGGGGGAAAGAAGAGGAGGAAAGGAAGGGCGTAGGCATGCTCATGGAAGGGGGAGTGTACCTGTATATTTTTTTGTGCAATTGTAAATGGGATTGTTTTCTTAGTTTCTCTTTCTCATAGTTAATTATCCTATCTAATAAAAGAGTAATATGCAAATTGACCATCACTCCAACACACAAGATGGCTGCCCCCATGTGGTCAAAGATGGCTGCCCCCATGTGGACACAAGATGGCCACTACAAGATGGCCAGCAGGGGAGGGCAGTTGGGAGGGATCAGGCCAGCAGGGGAGGGCAGTTAGGGGTGAACAGGCCATCAGAGGAGGGAAGTTGGGGGCGACCAGGCCTGCAGGGAAGGGCACTTGGGGGGGACCAGGCCTGCAGGGGAGAGCAGTTGGGTGGGACCAGGCCTGCAGGGGAGGGCAGTTAGGGGTGACCAGGCCTGCAGGGGAGGGCAGTTAGGGGCAAACAGGCTGGCAGGGGAGCAGTTAGGCATCAATCAGGCTGGCAGTGGAGTGGTTAGGGGGTGATCAGGCTGGCAGGCAGAAGCAGTCAGGGGCAATCAGGAAGGCAGGCAGGTGAGCAGTTGGGAGCCAGCAGTCCTGGATTGTGAGAGGGATGTCCGACTGCCCATTTAGGCCCGATCCTACCGGGATCGGGCCTAAATGGGCAGTGGGACATCCCTCGAGGGGTCCCAGATTGGAGAGGGTGCAGGCTGCGCTGAGGGACACCCCCCACCCCCGTGCATGAATTTCGTGCACCGGGCCTCTAGTTGGTGTATAAAAATGCTACTGATTTCTGAATATTTGTTTTGTATCCTGCTACTTTATTGAATTCATTTATCAGTTCTAGTACTTTTTTGGTGGAATTTTTAGGGTTCTCTATATACAGTACCATGTCATCTGCAAATAATGGAAATTTTACTAGTACTTCTTCTATTCTAATGTGGATGCCTTTTATTTCTTCTTCTTGTCTGGTTGTTGTGGCTAGGACTTTCAGTAAGTACTATGTTGAATAAGAGTGGTGAAACAGACATCCCTATCTTGTTCTCCATCTTAAAGGAAATACTTGTAATTTTTGCCCATTGAGTATGATGTTGGCTGTGAGTTTGTGATATATGGCTCTTATTACATTGAAGTATGTTCCCTCTATTCCCTCTTAGCTGAGAGTTTTTATCATAAATGGGTACCAGATTTTATCCGATACTTTTTCTACATCTAATGATATGATTATGTGGTTTCTATTCGTTTTATTTATGTGATGTGTGATGGTGATTAAATTGCAGATATTGTACCAACCTCATATCCCCATAATAAATCCCACTTGATCATGGTGTATGACCTTTTTAATGTATTGTTGGATCTGGTTTGCTAATATATTGTTAAAGATATTAGCATCTATGTTCATCAGAGATATTGGCCTATACTTTTCTTTCTTTGTAGTGTCTTTATCTGGTTTGAAATTAGGATAATGCTAGCCTTGTAAAATGAGCTTGGGAGTCCTTCTTCTCTTTAATTTTTTTGGAATAGTTTGAGAAAGATAGATGTTAGTTCCTTTTTGCATATTTGGTAAAATTCACCTATGAAGCCATCTAGTCTAGGACTTTTGTTTGTTGGGAGTTTTGTTTTGTTTTGTTTTTGTGCTTCAATTTCACTAATTTTAGTTTATCTGTCCAGATTCTGATTCTTCCTGATTCAGTTTTAGAAGATTGTATATTGCTCCCAGATTGTTCAATTTCTTGGCATATAATTGTTCAGAATATTTTCTTAAAATCCTTTGAATTTCTTTGGTGTCAGTTGTTACTTCTCTTCTTTAATTTCTGACTTTATTTATTAGGGATCTTTTGTGAGAATGAGGCACCAGTCATGTTTACAGGAAAATGGGACAAATGACTCCCTGCCCATACCACTACACCGTGGCCCAGGCAGCTGATTCCTCAGATGTGTGCAAGTTCCACCAGGTGGTGCCAGAGGTAGTCCAGAGGGTGGGACTATTCCATATCACCAGGCTGATGCAGTATGGAAAGGAATGCTCCACTCAAGACTGATTGTGTTTCAGATGTGGGAAATTAACTCAGCACAGTGATCTTCATGGCCCTCCCTTCAGCTCTGTCTAGAGCTACAAACCCAACTCTCTCCTCACATAACTCTAATCCGCCTCCCTCCCTCCATGGGAGCCAAGGATGAGTGGCTACAAACAAGATTTTGTGTGTTGGCCCTTTAAGAGAGTGTTTGTGTCTCTAGTGGATTCCTGTCTCTCCTTGGGGAAAAGAATCTCCTCAGATTTTCACAACCAGGTGCTATATGGACACCTCTTCCTGGCTCTGGTGCTCTGGGCTGGGGACACCGCTTGGGGTGAGACCCTATACTTCTCAGTGGGAACCTTTGCTGCTGATACATTTTTCTGGAATCAGCCACCACCCCTTGGACCAGGCCAGCCCTTTTCACATGTCTGCCCTTCTACCAGTCTCGATGTGGCTTCTTCTGTAAATCCTTGGTTATAGACTTCTGTTCAGCTAGTCTTCGGTTGCTAATTTACGATGATTGATCTATAAGTTAGTTTAATTCCAGTGTGGTTCCAGGAGATAAGTGTAGCTTCCACCTACTCCACTGCCATTTGGGATCATCTAAAACTGAGATCTTAATCCTAATAATCTGGCTTCAAAATCTATCCTCTTAATCACTATAGTGTCTTTCACATTTCATAAATAACTTATCTGTGCCCTTCTTTTCTTGTGTGGTGTCACATTTTCTATTACCCTAAAGGAGCCAATATCTTCCTGACTTTTTCTTTCCTTACTATTAACCTACTCTCAGCCCTAGCCAGTTTTGCTCAGTGGATAGAGCATCAGCCTGTGGACTGAAGAGTCCAGGGTTCGATTTTGGCCAAGGGCACATGCCCAGGTTGTAGGCTCAATTGCCAGGAGGCATGCAGGAGGCAGCCGATCAATGATTCTCTCTCATCATTGATGTTTCTGTATCTTTCTCTCCCTCTCCCCTCTTCTCTGAAATCAATAAAAATATATTTAAAAACAAAACCTACTCTCAGGAAATACATATACATATGCTCATTCATTCATTTACATCAAGGAATAAATGACTGATATGGTTTAATATAAAATAATTCTACTTCAGGGTTGAATTTTCTTAGGGACACGGGGAATGTTAAGGGGCCATAAAACCTTAACCAAAAACCTTGTTGAAATTTAAAGCATATATGGGCATGGGAGAACAAGTTAATTGTATGCATGGCATTCTGTGCCCTCAAATTATACCATTATTTAGTTGGCCCAAGCCTTGTGGGAATTCTTCTAGTAGAAATGAGGAACATAATGTGGAATGGAAAGAATAAGAGATACATCTTTATTATATTGATTAAATTATTTTAGAAATCCTATTATTCCCCTAATTCATTATCAAGTAGAGAGTTCTGATATAACCCCGAGAGACATAGACCCCAGGGGAAACTTTAACTTGGACAGTCACAGATGAAGAGAGATAATCCCATCCTAGGGTCTAAGTGTTTATGCATTTATACATGAATCAAGGTAGAGCCAAGGATTGAACTTTGTTCCTAAGAAATAAAACCCTCTCATGTGGGTATATGATTATTTGCTCTAGGTATCTTAAACCTAGGACAGTTACCCTAGTGCAGTGATTTTCAACCTTTTCACCTCATGGCCACAAACTACTAAACATCTGCAGCACATCCAAAAATACATTTTTTGACTATCTGACAAAAAAAAATGTGATTTTTATTCATCTACACCAGACAGCTATTGTGGTGGTAGCTGTTGTCATTTTTTTATTTGACAGTCTAAGGCAGTGGTCGGCAAACTCATTAGTCAACAGAGCCAAATATCAAAAGTACAACGATTAAAATTTCTTTTGAGAGCCCAATTTTTTAAACTTAAACTTCTTCTAATGCCACTTTTTCAAAATAGACTCGCTCAGGCTGTGGTATTTTGTGGAAGAGCCACACTCAAGGGGCCAAAGAGCTGCATGTGGCTCGCGAGCCGCAGTTTGCCGACCACGGGTCTAAGGGAAAAGAGGTCAATGCCCCTGACTAAATAGTCAGATATTGCATATTTTGAAAAATTCTTGTGGCACACCAGTTGGAAGAATCACTGCCCTAGAGTTATTTTTTATACCTCTCATTATTCTATATCAGTCAGTCATCATTTCTTTCTATCTAGTTTCTCATATATTTCTATCTAGTTTAGTTCAATGAACACTATTGAATGCCTGCTTTATGCTAGACACTGTGCTCTGGGCATATAAGTACTTCTATCTTAAATTTCTAATTTTCTAGGAAAGAATATAGCATGATTCAAGCAATCATAGAAGTGTGTTTCAATACAGTAGCAGTATACAAGAGGAATTACTTTGTTAGGGAAGGCACCTTGAAAGACTTGCAAAGGATATGATGCTTGAATAGGATATGATGCTTGAAAGACTTGCAAAGGATATGATTCTTAAAATAGATAAGAGTTCTTCAGAATAATGGTAGAGTAGCAACACATTCTAGCTAGAGGGCAAAGCATACACAAAGACATGGAAGCATAACACAGTGTGACCTGGCAGCTATAGGTAATAGCACTATAGAATAGATGAAGTTTGATCAAAGGGTGGTGAAAATTATGTTTTTTGGTGTTTTTTTTTTATTGTCAAGAGCTTTATATGCCTAGAGTATCAACTTGTTTTTCTCCATGTCTGTGATTATTGAAGGCTTAGTCTTTTTTCAGTACTCTGCTAAGTCATACATATGTACCGGTCCTTTACACTTTAGCCACTGTTATCTTGACACCTAAGCATTTGTATACAGCATGTGTTCTTAATCTTCAACCCTCCACAATAGGAACTGATATCTTAGTATAGTAGAAGGAGGAATGACAACTTTCACTTGTATCTACACATGGTCATATAAGTTTCATAATCAGATTTGCATATAATAACTTTGAAACAAAATTAGAGTTAAAGGACTAATATGAAAATAATGTTAGTACAATAATACAATTTAGCCCTAACCGGTTTGGCTCAATGGATAGAGCGTCGGCCTGCAGACTCAAGGGTCCCAGGTTCAATTCCGGTCAAGGGCATGTACCTTGGTTGCGGGCACATACCCATTGGGGATGTGCAGGAGGCAGCTGATTGATGTTTCTCTCTCATCGATGTTTCTGACTCTCTCTCCCTCTCCCTTCCTCTCTAAAAAATCAATAAAAAATATATTTTAAAAAATAATAATAATAATACAATTTACTATACAAAATAATTTAATTCCATTAAACAAGTGTCTTTTTTCCTGCTCTCTCGTCATGTGAAAAAAATGCACAATGGAAGAAAACAGGAAGAGGATACTTCCCTTCCATATCTGAGAGAAAATACTTACATGTATACTCATGCAATGTCTGGCTTTAATCAGCTAAGACAGTAAAATTATAGAAAAGTGTTCATTTAGTTTCTTCTGTTCATCATAAAATTTGAAAGCATAAACACAAAGGAAGACTCGTTGTTAAAGAATATACTGTTTTAGCCCCAGCCAGTATTGCTCAGTGGTTAAAACATCGGCCTGCACACTGAAGGGTTGTGGGTTTGATTCCCAGGCAAGGGCATGTACCTGGGTTGCAGGTTCGATCCCAGGCCCCACTTGGGGCTTGTGGAGGCAATCAATTGATATGTCTCTCTCACGTTGATATCTCTCTCTTTTTCTCTCTCTCTTCCACTCTCTCAAAAAAAAAAAAAAATCATACCCTTTGGTGAGAACTAACAAAACAAAAGAGAACATACTGCTTTAAAATAAAGTTATGTGGAAAATAATATCAAAACAAACTGATTCTTATGTTAATTTATAACTTTTTTAAGGATGCTGGACAGTTTTATGCTAAATATAAAGAAACAAGATTGAAGGAAAAGGAAGATGCATTGACTAGAGCTGAACTTGAAACACTTCAAAGTGAGTTTTAAACATTGTCTTACTGTGTTAACAAAATCATATAAAACTGATTATTTAAGTTTGAATTTTCCCTTAAGTTCAGTAGTAATTAAATTTTCTATGTCTTTTATGCCACCCTATATATAAAGTTAGTTGTTCTTAATGTATAATATGTGGAAAATACTGTATTAGTAATTACTGAGCCATCCACAGTTTAATATCAGAAAGAGAGAGAAAATCAACATGGGTCATATAGTTCCTCAAGTCCAAGAGGCATCCAGAATCTGGAAATCCTAAAATACTCCAGTGCTGTAATTGTCATTGATATAATATTATGTGTCAAGTCTATCCAGTTATCACCCAACTTGCTGTATTACAGTAGTAAGTGGGCAACCTGGAAAATCAATGACTTTTGTTTTGAAAATTTTGCTTCATTTGTATTAGTGTTATATAATATGAAAAACCTTGACTACATTATAGTATGTTGAAGTCTTTTATTGAACACTAAAGGCAGTTATTGCTGATTTTAGGAGAAGTGGAACATAAAAGGCATTTTCCTCATTTTCTTTTTTGTCTAATTGTTGAAATAGTTTCAATTAAATTGAATAAATAAGACTAAATGTAATTTTTATTAAGTAAAATCTATACTAATAAAAGGGTAATATGCTAATTAGACTGGGTTAGGGGCGATCAGGCCAGCAGGGAAGCAAGCAGTTAGCAGCGATCCGGCCTGCAGGGAAACAAGCAGTTAGGGGTGAGATCAGGCCAGCATGGGGGAGCAAGCAGTTAGGGGTGAGATCAGGCTGGCAGGGAAGGGCAGTTAGGGGGTGATCAGGCCGGCAGGGGAGGGCAGTTGGGGGTGATCAGGCTGGCAGGGGAGGGCAGTTGGGGGCGACCAGGCTGGCAGTGGAGGGCAGTTGGGGGCGACCAGGCCGGCAGGGGAGGGTACTTGGGGGCAATCAGGCAGGCAGGCAGAGGCAGTTAGGGGCGATCAGGCAGGCAGGCAAAGGTGGTTAGAGGCGATCAGTCAGGCAGGCAGGCAAGCGGTTAAGAGCCAGTGGTCCCGGATTGTGAGAGGGATGTCTGACTGCCAGTTTAGGGATTGGGCCTAAACCAGCAGTCAGACATCCCCTGAGGGGTCCCAGATTGGAGAGGGTGCAGGCCAAGCTGAGACACCCCCTCCCTCCCCAATGCACGAATTTCATGCACCGGGCCTCTAGTGTTTACATAAAAGTTTTCTAAATCCTTTAAGACTAGTCAAAATGTGCCTTTACATTTCTTTATTTTTGTTAAGAGCATTTAACAGTATTTAGCATTAATTTATTTATTACTGTTGTTTACCATATGTTTCCCCCAATAAAATATAAGTTTCAGGTCTATTGTTTCTATCAACCTGAAAGAGTCCCTGGGACACAGTAGGTGCTTGATAAGTACTTGACTGAATTCATGAAAGTGAAATCTCTTACTTTAAAAATTCCATTGTATTTTTGGTTCAGACTTCATTTCTTTCATGGATCTGGATTCCTAGAAAAGTGCATGGTGTGCCCAGTACCAATCTGGGCACAGAAGACAATGCAAAGATCACTTTGCACCTATAAATGAATGTACATGACAGCATGCATAGTTTTATAAAATAATTTGTGTACTTTGAGGATATGTAGTAAAAGTTTTTCTGCAGCATATAGTAGTAATTTAGTCAAATCAACCTAGAGATGAGCAACTGTGGTATTAGTACGTAATATCACACATTTAATATACAGAAAAGTGGTGTTACCTATTTCCCTTCATATACTGAAAGTCCTAGCTTTCTGCCTTCACCCTGACATCAGACCATGGTTTAAGAATAGATAAGAATTACGTTCTCTTCACACCCAAAAGTTCATTGCCACTACCTAAATGTGTGCCTTTGAGGATTTTAGTTTTCTGATCTGTCAAAAAAAAAAAAAATACAAAAAAACATGTTGGACTAGATTACCCCAGTGTTAGTTTTCTATTGCTACTCTAACAAATGGCCACAAATTAAATGGCTTAAACACAAATTTATTATCTTAGAGTTGTGTGGGTCAGAAGTCTGACATGGATCTCACTTGCCTAAAATCAAGGTTTATCAAGCAGGGGTGCATTCCTTTTCCAGCTTCTAGATTCCTTGGATCCTGGCCCCCTTCCTCCATCTTCAAAGCTAGCAATGGTTCATCTCTTACTGTTCTTCTAGTGTCACATCTCTGTCTGAATATAACTGGGAAATGTTCTCTGCTTTTAAGGACCCAGGTGATTAGATTAGGTCACTTTGGAGAATTCAGGATAATCTCCCTTCTCAAGGTGTTCAGTCATAATCACATCCACAAAGTTCCATTTCCCTTGTGAAGTAAAATATTCCCAGCTTCCGGGAATTAGAATATGGTCATATTTAGGGGACTATTTTTTTTTTTTTTTTTTTTTTGCCTATCAGAATTCTTCAAATGTCTGGGAAGCTTTAGCACAGGGACTAGTTTTTTGTTTTGGGGGGTTTTTTCTCTCCAGAATTGAGTACAGTGTCCTGGCACATAGTGAATGTTTAGCAAATGGATGAGTAATTGAATATATGAATTAATGTAATGCCATGAATAGTAATGAGTATCATGTGAGCCCCTATTCTATACAGAACTCAGATTCAGGAGCATGTAATTTAATTCAAAAGTTTCAACAAGTACAAACTAATATTCAAATCAACTATATAACTATATAAGTCAGATTTCCATTAAGAGAAAAATTTTTAGGATAAGAGAGAATTACATATTAAGATTGACTGATGTGTGTGTTGGGGGAGTAAGGGTGGACAAATGATTATTAGTGCCATATTAAACCTAAGATTGGAATAGAAGCTGATGTTATAGCAGTTGTTGAAATAGTTTCAGTTAAATCAAATAAATCAATGAATAAATGAAACCAAATGTAATTTTTATATAATTGTTATTAAATAAAATTTTTACATAAAATTTTCTAAGCCTTTTAAAACTAGTCAAAAGGAGGGGAAAAATCATATCTCTATATATAAAAGCCTAAGGGACAATCACAACTGAATGGACAACCGAACAGTCTGTGTGGGGCGACCAGGCTGGCAGGGTGGTTAGTGAGGGGCGACCAAACGACCAAGCAGCAGGCTGTGTGGGGTGACCAGGCCGGCAGAGGGGGCAGTTAGGGGCAACTAGGCCAGCAAAGGGGGCAGTTTGGGGTGACCAGGCCAACAGGGGGGCAGTTAGGGACGATCAGGCAGGCAGGCAGGTGAGCAGTTAGGAGCCAGTGGTCCTGGATTGTGAGAGGGATGTACAACTGCCGGTTTAGGCCTAAACTGGCAGTCAGGTATCCCCCGAGGGGTCCCAGATTGGAGAGGGTTTAGGCTGGGCTGAGGGGGACTCCCCTCCCCCATGCACGAATTTTGTGCACTGGGTCTCTAGTTTTCTATAAGAAAAGAGAAAAATATTAAACTAACTCTTTGATATGTAAATGGCATATAACATTAGTTTTCTGTGTACCATATAATGATTCAATATACTGTATGTATATATTGCAAAGTGATCACAACAGTAAGTCTAATTAATAACCATAATATTGTAACTGGTAATTACAAATGTTTTTTGTTGTGATGAGAACTTTAAAGATTTATTCTCTTAGCAACTTTTTAATATATAATACAGTATTATTAACGATAGTCATCATGCTGTCCATTCTATCCCCAGAACTTATTTATTTTATAACAGCTTATTTTTATGTAGTTTTTGTAACAAACCATTTGTTTTGGCATATATGAATTCTCTCATAATAATGGATTAAATATGTACACTAAAATTCTTTGAAAATAGAGTTTAACCGTAAAGTATTTATCATAGTACAGAAACTTCCTTTTGAAGTTTATGACCATTTTTCCAAATTTGTTAAAATATTTTTGTTCTGTCTGTTTGGTAGCAATTCTCAGATTTAATAATTATCTCTTATTTTTTATTATTTAATAAAAAAGATTACGTACAGAAACACAAATTTTAAAATCTGAATATACACTGTGTACCAGTAAAAATGTGTAATAGTTTACTAAAAAGTTTGAAAATTCATCACTAGCTTATCATTTCTTGAAACTAAAAATGGAAAAACTAAATACTGAAAAGCATTTTGGCCAAAACCGGTTTGGCTCAGTGGATGGAGCGTCGGCCTACGGACTGAAGGGTCCCAGGTTCGATTCCGGTCAAGGGCACGTACCTTGGTTGCGGGCACATCCCCAGTAGGAGGTGTGCAGGAGGCAGCTGGTCGATGTTTCTCTCTCATCGATGTTTCTAACTCTATCCCTCTCTCTTCCTCTCTGTAAAAAAATCAATAAAATATATTAAAAAAAAAAAAAAAAAAGAAAAGCATTTTGAAGACAAAACTCATGCTAGGCCCTGAGTAATAAGACTTCTGTCACACACATGTTTTGATATCAGTATATTTAGAAAAGGTGATGGTATCAACATTAAGAATGTTAAAGTACAGTCACATTATTAATGTCAGAAACTGTCATGCATTTTTAATATACTCTCTAATGGTTACATGCAAAGGATCTTTTAATTAATTTTGTGAACTTCATTACAGTGTTCTGCATTGTATCCTTTAGAATTATTATATAAAGGCCCCAAGTCCCCCAATGTGCATTTCATTTGCCCCTATTCTTCTTCATTTTAAAGAGCATCATTGGAATATAGAGTTCATAACAACATTTCTATCTGCTTAATTGAGTAAATGCATCTCATGCAGATTAGCTATAGCTATTTTATGCTGCCTGTTTTTCATGACCTAATTGCTAATTTGCCCTCAAGTCTGTCTGCTTTACTGCTAAGATTGTGCAGTATCCTCTGATGGCTATCCTAGAACTGCCTTGAGTAGGGTGTGGTGCTCTTAAGAAAATGATATTTTAGAGGGGGATATACAAAAAGGGTAAATTTCTTTAAAAATAAATATTCTTTTAGGAAGTTTCCATGCAAAAAGTGTGATATCTATTTGGAAAATTTGGGGCATTTAGTTCTTTACTAGAGGCCCAGTGCATGAAAATTCATACACTGGAGGTGAAGGAGGTCCCTCAGCCCGGCCTGCCCCTTCTCACAGTCTGGGAGCCCTCAGGGGTGGGAGGCAACCCAGCCATCAGTGGAAGGCGACGCCCCATCACACTTCTGCTGCTGCCACTGCCGACAGCGCAAGCCTCATCCAGCCCTGGTTACCTGAGATTCAGGCGGCCTTAGGCGACTGGGCAGCCACCATCTGAGGCTTGCCTGCACCTCGGGCCAGCCCTGGGCGGCTGGGGGCTGAGGGGACTGGGGAACTCTGGAGGCAGGTGCACGGCAAGGCCTGCCGCCCCAGCAGGGCTGAGGGGACTGGGCGCCACCATCTTGTGGCTGTGGATGCCGCCATTTTTGAGGGCAGGGCAGTCAATTAGCATATTCCCTCCTTATTGGCTGTGGGTGCCACTATCTTTGCGATGGCATGAGGGCCAATTAGCATATTTCCTCTTTATTAGATAGGATTATAAACCTTTAATCAATTTTATGTTTTAGGTTTAAACAAGTTGAACATTTATAAATACAAGACTTTTTCAGTGTTAATAATACTTTTATATATTTTCTATTTATATGAGTTTATTCTAAACAAAAAATTGTGAAATCAGAGTCCTGTCGTGAAACACTCCATATCATGAATAGGAAAAAATGCATTTGAGTTATTTTATAAAAAAACTAGAGGCCCAGTGCACGAATTCAGGGCCCGGAGTCCCTCGGCCTGGCTAGTGATCGAGGCCAATCGGGGCTGCGGGAGGTTGGCCAGGGGGAGGGGCCGTGGGAGGTTGGCCGGCAGGGGGAGGTTGGCCGGCAGGGGGAGGGGCCGCAGGCGGGAGATTGGCCGCTGACCCCACCCCCAATCGGGCCGGTTCGGTGGGCATCATAGTGACTGATTGTTACGGCATTTTGGTCGCTGGCTTTTTATATATACACTAGAGGCCCTGTGCACGATATTCGTGCATGGGGGGGCGGGGTCCCCTCAGCCCAGCCTCCACCCTCTCCAATCCACAACCTCTTGGGGGATGTCCGACTGCCGGACATCCCTCTCACAATCTGAGACCGCTAGCTCCTAACTGCTCACCTGCCTGCCTGCCTGATCGCCCCTTACTGGCCCCCCTGCCAGCCTGATTACCTCTAACACTTCTGCCTGCTGGCCGGATTGCCCCTCACTGCCCGCACTGTCGGCTTGGTCGTCCCACGGAGCCTGCTGTTCGGTTGTTTGGTCACCCCTCACTGCCCCCCGAGCTTGCCTCGTGGCCCCATGCAGCCTGCTGTTCAGTTGTTTGGTCGTCCCTCACTAACCCCCCTGCCAGCCTGGTCACCCCACGCAGCCTGCTTGTTCAGCTGTTTGGTCGTCCCTCACTAACCCCCCTGCTGGCCTGGTCACCCCACATACCCTGCTGTTTGGTTGTTACTGTGAGGGCTTCGTGACCAATTTGCATATTATCCTTTTATTAGTATAGATTATTAGTGTAGATAGATGATTTATAGAAGAAGCCAATTGAGCCTGGTAGGATGGTGGACAAAATAAGGGCTAACTTTGTTCCCACAGGCTATGGCTGAAGTTCCAGAGGGGTATCTCAGCTGCAGGGGTTTCCTCTGAGAAGTGCGGGGCCTAAATCCCAAGCTGGGCTCCTCAGCTCTGAGCACCAGAACCAAGAGGAAGAGGAGGCCACATAACATCTGACTGTGCAAGCAGCACAGTTTCTGTCTGCCAGGAAAACATGGGAATCTGCTTGAGGAACAGGCACTCTCTGCACAGAACTTCATTTGCAGCCACTCACCCTAGCCTCTGGCGGAGGGAGGATGGGGTGAACTAAAGTCCTGGGAGGAGCGTAGGAGTCAAGCCACCAGGATCTCTGTGCTAAGTTACTCTACCACACTGCAGACATCATCTTTCTTGGGTGGAGCACTCCCCTCTGTGTGGCATCAGCCTGGGAGAAATCAGTTGCCCCACCCTCTAAACTTCTTGCCCCAAACTGAGGAGTCAGCTGCCTTGGCCAGGGTGTAGTGGTCTGGACACACTCAAGGGGTGTCAGTGGCTGAGTGTGGGGCTTTGGGGTGGGAGCCAATCCAACCAATTTCCTGTGAACCTGATTGGCACTTCCTCCTCACAAGATACCTGACAGAACCACCCTCTTGGCTTCCCGTAGACCCACTCTCTGGTCTTTGAAGGCCCCACCCACTTGACTCCTAGTGGTTCTGCCCTGCTGAGCTCAGGGCAAAATCCAAGACAGACTGAGTCATGTGGCTCTTAGACAGGGGCCACACCCACTGCCTTCCCTGAAGCCTAACCAGCACCTCCCCGTCGTGGGAGATGCACTAGCCCCATTCTCCCAACTCTGCCAGAAGCTCTTTCAGTGACTGAGCCTAACAAGCAGTCTGTAGGCAAAGGTAGCTAGAGGTGGATATGGGGGTGCCTTGGGAATTTGCTGACTTGTCTCTGGGTCTGATTCTGGTCAAAGCCAGTCTTGGTGTGCCTCTTGGTCCTTTCCACATGCACTCAAGCCCAGCAGAGAGAGCAACAAACTGTGGATCACTTGTAGCTCCAAACAGGTTGCCAAGGGCAAGGCACAGACAGTGTCTGAGATAGGCCTGCACCAGAATCCCTGCCAACAGTCCCAGAACCAACACACGCAGTAGCCAGGCTCAAACAATGCCAGAGCAGAATCCAATAACTTCACAATCGGCATATCCAAAGGCAGATCTCAGCAGGAACCAAATTCTGCTGGGGAAAATATCTCTTTGATAGTCAGTACCTGCACAGGAGCTTGCACACTGTGGTTGGGGTTGAGTTTCACAGCCAGCCTGAGGGTTGATCCCATCCATGCATGAACAGGCTAATAATAAACAAAACTGGATTACAACAGGAGGGCTCATATAACACACAAGGACATTCCTTGAGCACCCAGCTCAGGTGATGAAGGAGACTGCGCCATTGAGTCCCACAGGACACCTACTTAATAAGGCCACCCCACAAAGACTGGGAGTCATAGCAGGTCTATTTAATACACAGAAACAAGAAATACAGTTATGTACAAAGGAGCTCCTATAAGACTGTCAGCTCATTTCTCAATAAAACCATCAAGCCATTAGAGATTGGCATGAAATATTCAAAAGAGGCTTCCAAATGGGGTGACAAAGAAACAGGCCCCAAATGAAAGAACTCTCCAGAAAAAGGAACTAAATTAATGCAAGCAAGCATTTTATCAGATATAAGTTCAATGTACTGGTTAAAAGGATGCTCAAGGACCTTAGTAAAAACAAAAACAGCATGAAAAAGAATATAGAAACCATAAAAAAAAGGACCACTCAGGAATGAAGGATACTCTAAGACAGTGGTTGGCAAACTCATTAGTCAACAGAGCCAAATATCAACAGTACAATGATTGAAATTTCTTTTGAGAGCCAAATTTTTTAAACTTATACTTCTTCTAATGCCACTTTTTCAAAATAGACTCGCCCAGGCCGTGGTATTTTGTGGAAGAGTCACACTCAAGGGGCCAAAGAGCCGCATGTGGCTCACAAGCCACAGTTTGCCGACCACAGCTCTAAGAGAAATAAACAGTAGGTTGGATGAAGCAGAGGTTTGAATCAACGATTTGGAAAAGAAGGTAGCAGAAAACACCCAAATAGTATTGGCATGAAATATTTAAAGTGATGAAAAATAAGGACCTACAATCAAGATTACTCTACCCAGCAAGGCTAGCATTTAAAATTGAAGAAGAAATAAAGAGCTTCCCAGACTACAAAAAGCAAAAGGAATTCGTTGTCATTAAGCCAGTAGTTCAGGAAATGTTAAACCAGTAGTTCCTCTTCTTTAAGAAGAAAAAGAAGAGGAAAAAGAAAACAAGAAAAACAGAGGAACATAGTTTTAAAAGAATAAAATGCCAGTAAGTATGTACCTCTCAATAATCACCTTACATGTAAATGGCTTAAATACTCCACTAAAAAAATCATAGGGTAGCTGAATGGATAAGAAAACAAGACCTATCGGCTTCTCTACAAGAGACCCACCTCACATTGAAAGATACACAGACTAAAGGTAAGGGGATGGGAAAAGATATTTTATGGAAATAGGAAAAAAAATGACATAGCAATACTTATATCTGACAAAATAAACTTTAGAAAAGGCTATAGTAAGAGACAAAGAAGGACACTACATAATGAAAAAGGGATCAATCTAATAAGAGGATATAACCCTTGTAAATATTTATGCTTCCAACATAAGGGCACCTAAATAATAAAGCAAATCTTGATGGACATAAGGGAGAGATCAATAGTAGTACAGTCTTAGTAGAGGATTATAACATGGCATTGATATCTATGGATAGACCTTCCAGACAGAAAATCAAGAAGGAATCAGCTAACTTAAATGACACACTAGATCAAATGGATTTAATTGATATCTTCAGAGCATTTTACCCCAAGCAGCAGAATATACATTCTTCTCGAGTGCATATAAAACCTTTTCTAGGATAGACCACATGTTAGGACACAAAACAAGTTAAAAAGACTGAAATTATATCA
Organism: Plecotus auritus; assembly: GCF_963455305.1. Taxonomy (NCBI): domain Eukaryota; kingdom Metazoa; phylum Chordata; class Mammalia; order Chiroptera; family Vespertilionidae; genus Plecotus; species Plecotus auritus. Next base: position 143,974,920 of record NC_137770.1, read on the forward strand.
AGCATGTTCTCAGACCATAATGGTATGAAACTGGAAATCAAACACAAGAAAAACACAAACACAGGGAGGCTAAAGAACATGTTACTCAACAATGAATAGCGGTTAACAAGGAGATCTAGGAAGAAATATAAAAAGATACCTTGAAACAAATGAAAATGAGAACACAACAACCCAAATCTAGGGTACACAGTGGAAGCAATCCTAAGAGAGAGATTTATAGCATTATAGGCTTACCTAATAAACAAGAAAAATCTCAAATAAACAATTTAACTTTATAATCGAAGGAACTAGAAAAAGAGCAAACAAAGCCCAAAGTGAGTAGAATAAAGGAAATGAATGAATGAATGAATAAATAAATAAATAAATAAATAACAGTACAAAAGATTAGTGGAACCAAGAGCTGGTTCTTTGAAAAGATAAAGAAGATTAACAAACCTTTAACCAGACTCATCAAGAAAAAAAGAAAGAGTACCCAAATAAGTAAAATCAGAAATAAAAGAGGAGAAGTAACACCAAAGAAATATAAAAAATTGTTAGAAAATATTACAAATAATTATATACCAAGAAATTGGACAATCTGGAAGAAATGAATAAATTCTTAGAAACATGCAATCTCCCAAAACTGAATCAGAGAATGTGAATGGACAGATTACAACTAATGAAATTGAAGCAGTAATTAAAACACTTCCAACAAACTAAAGTCTTGGAGCAGATGGCTTGACAGGTGAATTTTACCAAACATTCAAAGAAGAACTAACACCTATTCTTCTCAGACTATTCCAAAATATTCAAGAGAAAAGACTTCTAGCTCACTTAGGAGACCAGCATTATCCTAATTCCAAAACCAGATAAAGACACTATAAAGAAAGAAAATTGTAGGCCAATATCTCTGATGAACATAGATGCTAATATCCTCAACAAAACCGATCCAGCGATACATTACAAAGATCTTATACCATGGGATAAAATGGGATTTATTTTGTGGATCCAAAATTGGTACAATATCTATATCAATAGATGTAGTACACCACAGAAACATGAATGAATGGTAAAAAACACATGACCATATCAATAGATGCAGAAAAAGCATTTGATGAAATTCAGAACCCATTTATGATAAAAACTCTTAGCCAGGTTGCAACAGAGGAAACATACCTCAATGTAATAAAAGGTCATATTTGACAACCCACAGCCAACATCATACTTAATGGGCAAAAACTACAAGCATTTCTCTTAAGATTGAGAACAAGACAGGGATGCCCATTTTTACCACTCTTATTCAACACTAGGGGTCCAGTGCACAAATTCGTGCACCTTGAAAGGAACTGTGGACCACAGGGCTACAGTGGACACTGAGGCGGGTCTTGGCCCATCCTCCGCGCCCCACCCTGCTCCTCCTGCCACGGCCCCCAGTCCCAAGTCTGCCGGCAGCCTCGCTCCTGCTGCTGCTGCTCCTACGCGCTGCCGGCGCCAGCCCGGCTCGCACCCGCTGACAACATGGAGCGATTGGGGCCGGCGCCAACAGCAGGTGTGAGTGGGGCCAGCATCATTAGTGGGTGAGTGGCAGCTGCTTCCCCAGTCGCTCCTCAGGAGCAGGGGTAGGTGGAGAAGCCCTTGGGTGATCAGGGCTGGCAGTTGCCACTTGCACCTACTGAAGGTGCCGAGTGATCGGGACTGGCACTGGACGCTGGCAGTGGCTGTGAGCAGTGGCTCCGCCGCCAGCAGCAGGTGCAAGCGGTGCCGGCACCAGCAGCAGGTGCGAGTGCTGGGCAGGACTGCAAAGTGCGGGAGCAAAAAATTTTCAGTAACCACCAGAGGCTCATCCCAATGACAGCAACCGGTGCCTCGCCTTGGTCTGGTGCCCCCGCTCACCTACTCCACTATTCTGCCATAGCCGATGCCCACCATGTTACGCGCTCTGCCCCCTGCTGCTGACACCTACCATGTTATGCGTGTGCCCCCTAGTGGTCAGCACACATCATAGCAACCAGTTGTTCAGTTGTTTCACTGTTCAGTCTATTTGCATATTAGGTTTTATATATATAGTACTGGAAGTTCTAGCCACAGCAAACAGAAAATAAGAAGAAATAAAGGCACTCAAATTAGAAACAGAGAAGTAAACCTGTCATTTTTTGCTGATGACATGATACTATATGTTATAGAACCCTAAAGATTCTACCAAAAAACTACTGGAATTGACAAATGAATTAAGTAAAGTAGCAAGATACAAAATAAGTATCTGTATATCAGTTGCATTTTTATACATTTTAATGAACTATGAGAAAGAGAAACTAAGGAAACAATTCCATTCACAATTGCTTCCAAAAGAATAAAATACCTAGGAATAAACTAAACCAAAGATATAAAAGACATGTACTGAGAATATCCTAATATATAAAAACCCTGAGTCCGTCATGACTGGAGGCTCGACCAACTGGAAGTCAGTCCTGCAGTCAGCGCTGGGTTGCTGGAGCAACCCAGCACTGACTGCTGCGGCTACAGGCATGGTGACCCAGCACTGACTGCTGAGGGGGCTGCGAATCAGGCCTGGAGAGAGAAGCAGGGTCTGATCCATAGCCTGTGTGGCAGTTGTTGATAAGCACTTGCCTCTCTCTTTCTCTCCGAGCTGGGCCAGCAGCCGCACCTCCATTTCTTCTCCAGGCCTCCACTGGGTCTGCTGATCAGCCCCGCCTTTCTGATCAGGCCCCATTGATAGGCCCAGAGACACTGACTGGCATAGAAACCAACCAATCAGAACCAAATCTGGGTGAACTGTAAGGAGCCAATGGCTGCCTAGGAGGCAGAGCTTTTGACACTGACTGGCATAGAAACTGACCAATCAGAACCAAGTCTGGATCAACTGTGAGGAGCCAGTGGCTGCCTAGGAGGTGGAGCTTTTGACACTGACTGGTATAGTAACCGACCAATCAGAACCAAATTGGCCGGCAGAGGAGGGCAGTTGGGGGAGAGATCAGGTCTGCAGGGGAGGGCAGTTAGGGGTGATCAGACAGGCAGGCAGGTGAGCGGTTAGGAGCCAGCTGGCCCAGATTGCGAGAGGGATGTCTGACTGCCAGTTGAGGCCCAATCCCTGTGGCCAGCAATCGGACATCCCTCAAGGGGTCCCTGATTGGAGAGGGTGCAGTCTGGGCTGAGGGAATCCCCCCACTCCATGCACGAATTTCATGCACCAGGCCACTAGTTATAAGATACTAAAGAAAGAAATTGAGGAAAATTCAAATAAGTGGAAGAATATATCATGTTCATGGATAGTAAGAATTAACATCATTAAAATGATCTTACTAACCAAAGCATTTTATACATTCAATACAATTTCTATCAAGATACCAATGGTGCATTTCACAGAACTATAACAAATATTCAAAAATTTATAAGGAGCCACAAAAGACTTTGAATAGCCACAGCAATTATAAAAAAGAAGACCAAAGTTGGAGGAATCCAAATATGTTATATCAAACTATACTACAAGACCATATTGATAAAACCAGTATGGTACTGGCATAAAAACAGACATATAGATCAATGGAACAGAAATGAAAGCCCAGAAATAAGCCCACACCTTTATAGTCCATATTTGACAAAAGAAAAAATGTACTGTGGAGTATGGATAGCTATTCAGTAAATGATATTGGGAAAATTGGACAGATAAATATATTCAAAAAAAAATGAAACTAAACCACCTTCTTATACTACACACAAAAAAACTCAAAATGGATTAAAGACTTAAATGTTTCTCTTGAAACCGTAAAAATCCTAGAATAACACAGGCTATAAAATCTCACACATTTCTCATAACATTATTTTTTCTGATATATCACCTTGTGCAAGGGAAACAAAAAGAAAAACAAATGTGACTACATCAAACTAAAACATTTTTACACAAAATAAAAAGCTTTTGTACAGCAAAAGAAACCATCAGCAAAACAACAAGAAAGCCCACTGCATGGGAGAACATAATTGTCAATGTTATCACTGATAAGGGTTTAATCTCCAACATTTACAGGGAACTCATACAATTTAACAAAAGGAAGATAAACAATCCAATCAAAAAATTGGCAACAGATAGATAATTTTCTAAAGAGGACATAAGGAAGGCCAAGAGACGTGAGAAAACATGCTCAGAGTCACTAATCATCCGAGAGATGTAAATCAAAACGACAGTGAGATACCATCTCACACCTGTCAGAATGGCTATCATCAACAAATCAACAAATGACAAGTGCTGGTGAGGATGCAGAGAAAAAGGACCCCTTGTACACTGCTGGTGGGAATGCAGTCTGGTGTAGCCACTGTGGAGAACAGTATGGAGTTTCCTCAAAAAACTAAAAATGGAACTCCCATTTGACCCAGTGATCCCACTTCTAGGAATATATCCCAAGAAACTAGAAACACCAATCAGAAAGGATATATGCACCCCTATGTTCATAGCAGCACAATTCACAATAGCTAAGATTTGGAAACAGCCTAAGTGCCCATCAGCAGATTAGTGGATTAAAAAACTGTGGTACATCTACACAATGGAATACTACGCTGCGTAAAAAAAGAAGGAATTCTTACCATTTGCAACAGCATGGATGGAAATGGAGAGCATTATGCTAAGCAAAATAAGCCAGTCAGAGAAAGATAAATATCAAGTGATCTCACTCATTTGTGGAATATAATGAACAACAAAAACGGATGAACAAAAACAGATCCAGAGACAGAGAAGCATCGATCAGACCATAAAACCTCAGAGGGAAGGTAGGAGAGAGTGGAGGTAAGGGGGAGAGATCAACCAAAGGACTTGTATGCATGCATATAAGCCTAACCAATGGACACAGACAACAGGGGGGTGAGGGCATGAGTGGGGGATAGGAGGGCAGTGGGGAGATAAAGACACATATGTAATACCTTAATCAATAAATAAAAAATAAATAAATAAATGAAAAATAAAATAATAAACATTTTTGACCGCAAAGGAAATCAGCAAAATGACAAGACAACCACTCAATGGGAGAACTAGATGTATATTCGTCAATAATACATCTTATAAGTGGTTAATTTCTAAAATTTATAAAGAACATATACAATTCAACTAAAAAAAAAAATAACAAAAAACAGCAGCAATCCAAATAAAAAATGGGCAAAGGTTCTGAATAGAGGACATAGTAGATCGTCAATGGACATATGAAAAAAGATACTCAGTGTCACTAATTATCAGACAGATGCAAATTAAAACCACAGTGAGATGTCACCTCACACCTGTCAGGATGGCTATCATCAACAAACAACAATTGTTGGCAAGACTGTGGAGAGAAAGGAACCCTTATGCACTGTTGGTGGGAATACAGATAGGTGCAGCCACTGTGGAAAGCAGTATGGAGTTACCTCAGAAAATTAAAAATGGAACTGTCTTATGACCCAGCAATTCCACTTCTGGGAATATATCCAAAGAAGAATAAAATACTAATTCCAAAGCATATATGAACCCCTATTTCATTGCAGCATTATTTACAATAACCAAGATTTGGAAACAGCCCAAGTGTCCATCAGTAGCTGTGTTACATTTACACAATGGAATACAACTCGGCCATAAAAAATAAAGAAATCTTACTTTTTGCAAAAGCATGGATGGACCTGGAGAATATTATGCTAAGTGAAATAAGTCGGACAAAGACAAATACCATATCATATCCCATATGTGGGATCTCATGAACAAAATAAACTAACAAAGTAGAAACAGACACTTAGATAGAGAACAGACTGACAGCTGTAGAGGGGAAAAGGTTGGAATCTAGGTGGAAAAGGTGAAGGGTATCCTGGCCGTGTGGCTCAGTTGGTTGGAGCTTCATCCCATATACCAAAAGGTTGCGTGCTCATTTTCCAGTCAGGACACCTACCTATGTTGTGGGTTGGATCCTGTCGGGCGCATTTGGGAGGCAACAGATTGATAATTTTCTCTCCTATCAATGTTTCTCATTCTCTCTCCCTTTTATATCCATAAAACATATACTCAGATGAGGATTTTTAAAAAGAAAGAAAAAAAAAGGTGAAGGGATTTAAGCAAAGGGGGAAAAACTCAGATACAGACAACAGTGTGGTGATTACAAGAGGGGAAGTAGGTAGGGGGATTTAGAAGAAAGTAAAGGGGAAATAAATGGTGTTGGAAGAAGAGTTGACTTTGTTTGGTGAACGTACAACACAACATACAGGTATAGAATATATAGGATTTTATATCTGAAACCTATATAATTTTATTAATCAGGGTCACCCCAATAAACTCAATAAAAATAAATTTAAATAAATAAATTGATTGTAAAGGTTAAAATTTGAATAGACAAAAGGGGGTAGGAAAGATAGAAGAAAAACTTGTTATTTCCTTTACCTTTTTCTTTGTACTATATATGATTTAAGAACAAAATCAAGTAATCAAAACCTACTGCCAAATACTTCTTTTATATCTGCAGACATTATAATTTAAAACATGAATTAAGTTTTCTTTTTGTTCTGTGGTCCCCATTGCATGCCCAATGATGGATCTAAGTAGGGGTGCCAAAGGGACCCCAGCAGTCTCCCTGTCAGCCACCATCCTGCTGGTTTTTACAGCCCAAAGTTATGGGGACTTCTTCCCAACACTGGAACCCTGGGCTGGGTCCTGGTGTGGAGCTGGGACCCTTTGCTCCTCACAGGAGGCCTCCTCAGCCAAGATATCCTCCCGCCCCCGATTGAAAACATACCACACATGAGTGTCAGACCAGCCAGTTCCATGCCACCGCCCCTCCTACCAGTCTTAATGTGCTTTCTTCTTTACTTCTATAATTGTAGGACTTTCATTCAGCCAGATTTCAGGGGGTTCTGAATGATGGTGGTTCTGAATTTTAGTTGTAATTTTGATGTGGTTGTGGGAGGGTGCAAGTACTGGTGTTTACGTATGCTACCATCTTGGTTCCTCTATCTGAATCTTTAATATTGAACCAGACTTGCATCCCTGTAGTAAATACCACGTGGTCATTGTGTATGTGTGTTTTTTTGTTTGTTTGTTTGTTTTTTTAATATATATTGCTCAATTCCACTTGCTAATATTTTGGAGATTTTTGCTTCTATATTCATGTGAGATATTGATTTATAGTTTCCTCTTTTTGTACTGTCTTTGTATTATTTTAGTATCAGGGTAATACTAGCATCATATAATGAACTGGGAAATATTCCCTCTTTTCTGAGAGAAACTGTAGAATTACTGTTAATTCTTTAAACATTTCATTAGCAAATTATCTAAGCCTGGATATTTATTTTCTCAGAGTTTGTAAATTACACATTGAATTACCTTTATAGGGCTTTTTAAATGTCTATTTCATGTATCTGTTTCATGGATGAGTTGGGGTAGTTACTATATTTCAAGCAATTGGTTGATTTCTTCTAAATTGTCAAATTTATGTATAGGGTTTTTCCTAATGTTCAGTTATTGTCCTTTTGATATCTGCATGTCTTATAGCAATTTTTCCTATTTCACTGCTGATATTGGTATCTTTTGTTTTCTCCCCTTTTCCTTTGTCAGTTTTGCAAAATGTTTATCAGTTTTATTGATCTTTTCAAAGAACCATTTACTTGTATCATTTATTTTTCTCTATTGCTTTTGTTTTCCATTGCATTCATTTTTCTTATTTTCATTATTTTGTTCCTTCTGCTTGTTTAGATCTTTTGATTTTTTGTTTTTCTTTTTAAAAAATATTTTTATTTCAGAGAGGAAGGCAAGAGAGAGAAAAACAGCAATGATGAAAGAGTATCATTGATTGGCTGCCTCCTGCACACCCCCTACTGGGGATCTGCCAGGGTTCTTTTCCCAGTCTTACAAAGGGTTCGGTAATCTGGAGAAAGGGGCTGATGCGTAGATTCAAGAAGGAGTCCATAGACAAAAGATAATTTTGAAAGGCATTGGGGGTCAGAGGACCTTCAGCTAAAGGAGCTAGAAGCCTTACCCTTGTCTAAGGACCCTGTGGTATTTATTAACACAATTTGTCCTAAGGCAAGGTGGAGATAATACACTTCAAAGGGTAGGGTATCAAAGGGTATTGTCAGTTTGGGGAATAGCCTACAGCTGTTCAGGTGTTTGGCCAACAGGAGGCAATAATATGCAGATTTAAGATTCTCTGAGCTGTCTGGCAGCAAGCGATTATCCTATTCAGGTTTGGGGGAGATGCTGTTTAGCCATTCCAACAGGTAATTACATTTGTGGCTCACCCTTGTTGAGCCGCCCAAGCTTCAACCTTTTGGTGAAACTCTTGTAATTATGACATGTTGGAATTGGTTCCTGGCAGGGATCAAGCTTACAGCCCAGGCATCAAACTTTGATCTCCTGGTTCATAGGCTGATGCTCAACCACTGAGCAACACCGGCTGGGCTGTTTGTTTCTTGATGTGGAAGCTTAGATTATTGACTTGAGGTTTTTCATCTTTTTTTAATGTAAGCTTTTAGCACTATAAATTTTACTCATAGCACCATTTTGGTATGTCTCACATGTTTTTATAAATTATATTATTTAATTCAGTTTGTCTTTTTTTATCTTGAGATTTCCTCTTCGATACATGAATTATTTAGAAATATGTGGTTTAATTTCCAAGTCTTTGAGGATTTTCCGATTATTTTTCTGTTACTGATTTCTAGCTTGGTTCTATTTTCATCAGAAAGCTCACCCTGTATGATTTCAGTTCATTTAAATTTGTTGGGGTGTGTTTTAGTATACATTTTATAAGCATTTGAAATGTGTATTCTGCTGTTGTTGAATAGAGTATTATATAAATACAAATTATATCTAGTTGGATGATGGTATAGTTGACTTATTCTAAATATTTGTGGATTTCTGTTTAGATATCCTATCAATTGTTGAGAGAGGGATGTTGAAGTCTTTGAAAGTAATTGTGATTTTTTTTCTATTTCTTCGTTTCTGTCATTTTCACATCATGTATTTGGCAGCTCTGTTGTTTGTTGCATACATACACTTAGGACTGCTATGTCTTCTTGGTGGCTTGACATTTTTTAAAATCATTATATAATGTTTTTACCTTTGGTTCATAGTCTGCTTACCTGATATTAATATAGCTACTACTACTGCTTTCTTTTAGTTAATATTTGTATATTTGTATAGTGTGTCTTTCTCAATCTTTTTACTTTCAAACATCCATATTGTTATATGTGAAGTAAGTTTCTTGTAGATAGTATATACATAGGTCACAATATTTTATCCACTGTATAAATCTCTGTTTTAATTGGACTATGTAGACCATTTGCATTTAATGTAATTATTGATATGTTAAGGCTTAAGTCTGCCATTTTAATTTTTGTTTTCTCTTTGTTCTCTCTCTTTTTCATTTCCCTGTTTTCTTTTTCCTGATTCTTTGTGGGTTACTTGAATATTTTTTTAGAATTCTATTTGGATTTATTTATAGTTTGTTTAGTGTATCACTTTGTATAACTTTTTTAGTGGGTGCTCTAGGTATATATTAAATATACATAACTTATACATCTACTGTTGTCCACAGTTTACCATTTCAAGTGATATGTAGAAGCATTTCCTCCCTTAATCCTTCCCACTTATAATTGTCTTACGTATTTTCTTTACATATATTGAATGTTATTGTAATTCAGCTGTGAAGCATAACTTAGAAAACTGAAGAGGAGGAGGAAAACTCTATTGTGTTAACCCATATTTTTATATTTCTCTTATTTTTTCTTTTTCCTATTTTTTTAAAAAAATTTTTTATTCTTTTCTTTTTGGAGAATTTCCTTTAGCCATTATCAGACAGGTCTCCTGGTAACAAATTTTCTTAGTTTTCCTTCATCTACAGTTATCTTGGTTTTCCCTTTGTTCCTGAAGGATATTTTCACTAGACACAGAATTTTTTTTTTTTAACTAAAACCTCTTTTTTTAATGTCTTTTTAAATTGATTTTTAGAGACAGGAAGGGGAGAGAAACATCAATAATGAGAGAAAAACAACCAGCTGCCTCCTACACTCCCCCTACTGGGGATTGAGTCTGCAACCTGGGCTTATGCCCGGACCCAAAATCAAATCGGTGACCTCTTGGTTCCTGAGTCTATACTCAACCACTGAGCCACACTGACTGGGCTCACTAGATACAGAATTTTTTTAAAATATATTCTTATTGATTTCAGAGAAGAGGGGAGAGGGAGAGAGAAATAGAAACATCAATGATGAGAGAGAATCATTGATCGGCTGCCTCCTGCATGTCCCCTACTGAGGATTGAGCCCGCAACTCGGGCATGTGCCCTTGACCAGAATCAAACCCAGGACTCTACAGTCTGCAGGCCGATGCTCTATCCAGTGAGCCAAACCAGCTAGGCTAGATACAAAAGTTTAAGTTAACAGTTCTTTACTTTCAGCATTTGAAAATGTTGTGCCACTTCACTCTGGCTACATGTGTTTGCATACAAATTCTATTGTCATTTGAATTGCTTTTCCTCCACAGGTAAGGTTTCATTTCTCTCTTGCTACTTTTAAGATCTTTTTCTTTTCGTATTTTTTTTTTGCTGTTGACTTTTTATTTCTTTATTTATTTTAAGAGTGTTTCTTATTGCTTGTCAAAACATTTTTATATGGCTGCTTTAAAATCCTAGTCAGATCATTTGGGTATCTTTTTCATCTTGTTGGCATCTGTTGATTTTCTTTTCATTCAAATTGAGATATTCTTGATTCTTGATATGATGAGTATTTTTTATTAAAACTTGTACATTTGGGGCATTATAAGACTCTGGATCTTATTTAAATATTTTCTTTTTCCTGATGTTCTCTGACAAAGCTCTAGTAGAAGAAGGACAAGGTTGCTGCCCTGTTATGGTCAGGTAGGGGTGGGAGTCCAGGTTCCCTTCATGGCCTGTATTACAGCTGAGGGAGAGTACTTGTGAATACTCAGGGTGGGTAGGTATGGGCGTTCCTGCTTGTCAGTAGGCCTCCACTGATAACATCCTGGCTGGGATAGGCAAGAATGTCTACTCACTGCTCCCCACCTGGCTTCTGAAATGGGGTGGGGGGAAGAATGGGGGTTGCCTCATTGCTGCTGGGCAGCTGTGAAAGCCCTGAGTGTCCTCTCTGCTTCCTCTGCAACCATCCTGGAAGGGCAGGGTAGGGACACCTCATTTTCCTTGGATGGATATGGAAATCCAGGCTACTCACTTGTTCTCTACTGACTCTGCAGGGAAAGGTGGTCCTCATTACCTCTCAGCAGGGATGAAAGTCTGGCTTCCTACGACTTCTCCTACCTCACCCTGGTGGGAAGACTGTGGTGCCTTGTTACCGCCTCACAGTGGCAGGAGTCTGGGCTTCCCATTAGCCTTGCTGGCATGGGAAGGGTTTTGTCAGTTCTTCTTACCTGAAGTAGAATGGCTGTTATCTAAAAGTTCTGTTTTGGTTGTTTTTTCCTTTTCTTAATTTCCTTTTTGTTTTGGTCTGGGATGTATGAGGCAAAAAACAAACAAACAACTCACCACCTTGGTGTTCATTGAGTCCTGCCATACCTAGCTGGTCTATCTTCTCTCCAATATTCAGAATCATGTTGTGTTTGTTTCATGCAAAAATTTAGGACTAAAAAAAAATTTCGACTTTTTGCTTTTCTTAGTGGGATGACTGTGGAAAAGTATTTCTCCATTTTTCCAGAACTAGAAGTTTTGTACTACTTTTTTAAAGTGATTTTTAAATGCTTATTTAAAAAGACATCGAACACTTGTAATGGTGATGAAACACCTCAGAAATAAATACAAACAACCAAATTTATTTACTTCTTTTTCATAAGTGGTTCTCTATAAACAGACAAAATTAATTCTTATGAGATGGTTTCTTATTTATGTGGGCTGTCCCTTAGCAGTTCTTTGTTCAAAATAAAATAAAAAATTGAGAGAAGCTGAGTAATGTGACAGGCTTCTTCATGTGGAGTCAATTTTATGGCTTCTTCTTTTCTAAAAACGTTTTCAAAAACAAAAACCTAGCCCTGGCCAGTTTGGCTCAATGAATAGAGCGTCGGCCTATGGACTGAAGGGTCCCAGGTTCGATTGCAGTCAAGGGCACATACGTGGGTTGCGGGCTCAATCCCCAGTAGGGGTCATGCAGAAGGCAACTGATCAATGGTTCTCTCTCATCATCATTGATGTTGCCATCTCTCTCTCCCTCTCCCTTCCTCTTTGAAATCAATAAAAATATATATTTTTAAAAACAAAAAAACCTGGCCTTCTATTTGGGCTTGTATGGTACTCTGGTGATACTGGATGTGATTGTTGATACGTTTGTACCAAATTCACATGTCATTTAAGTTACTAATTTCCTGTTATGGTTGTCAGGGTTTGTTGTGGGGGTTTTTTAAGTCAGCAAATCAAAAGCCTGCAAATATTAAGGTATTGAAGCAATATAAAATAAAATATAATAGTAGATTCCACATAATTTCTAATTAAGGTAATATTCTTTCTAAACAGAACTGTTTCCCACAGCACTATATTCTTAACTAGTGGCCTGGTGCACGGAATTCATGCGTAGAGGGGGGTTCCCTCAGCCAGCCTTCATCCTTTCCAATTGGGGACCCCTGGGAGATGTCCGACTGCCAGTTTAGGCCCGATCCCACAGGGTTCAGGCCTAAACCCGCAGTCGGGCATCCCTCTTGCAATCCGGGATCGCTGGCTCTTAGCTGCTCACCTGCCTGCCTGCCTGATCACCCCTAACTGCCCTCCCCTGCCAGCCTGATATCGCTCCCAACTGCCCTCCCCTGCAGGCCTGATCTCACCACCAACTTCCCTCCCCTGCTGGCCAATTTGGTTCTGATTGGTCGGTTTCTATGCCAGTCACCGTCAACAGCTCCGCCTCTTAGGCAGCCATTGGCTCCTCACAGTTCACCCAGATTTGGTTCTGATTGGTCAGTTTCTATGCCAGTCAGCATCTTCAGGCCTATATCCGGGCCGTATCAGAGAGGCGGGGCTGATCAGCAGCCCCTGTGGAGGCCCAGGGAGAAACAGAGGCGCAGCTGCTGCTGAAGCCTGAAGAGAAAGAGAGAGGCAACGGCTGATCAACAGCTGCCACGGAGGCTGTGGATCAGACCCTGCCTCTCTCTCCAGGCCTCTTTCCGGGCATGATACACAGCCCCCTTGGCAGTCAGTGCTGGGTCTCTGTGCCTGCACCAGCAGCAGTCAGTGCTGACTGCAGGACTGACTTCTGGTGTTCAGTCGGGTTTTTGGTTGGTTGTTACGGACCCTGGGTTTTTATATATTAGGATGTACATTAATTTTGGCCTTTTTTTCTGTTGGGCTGTTTATCCCCTTGATACTTTATAGTCTGTTTATCAATCTTTTGTTTGTACTTTGACATGTAGAAGTTCTTTACAAATCTATTATTTCTCTCTTGATTTGTTATTCTATCTTTTATCTTTTTTATCGCAACTGGGTTTCTAGTTAAGATTTCCTTTCTTTAAATAGTACAAGTAGTATTTTAGATTTCTCATCGCAAGATTTTTATTGTTTTGGTATTAAGTCGTCTATCTACCTGGGATTTATTTTTGTATGTGTCTTAGTTGTTATTTTTTCAAATTGATATTCAGTTGTGCCAGCATCATTTATTAAATCCTTTTCCCACTGAATTGAAATATTTATAGGTTCTCTTTTCTCATCCAGGATTTTGTCTATTCCTATGCCCATAAATTTTATTAAGTTATAGTACATGCAAGCACACACACACACACAGGATGGTAAAGATATGGTTATAAGGCTGTGTGATTTTGACAGTAGTAATTAAGAATGTAGTTGCTTCTCAATGTTAACTCTCTAATCAAAATGGGACTTAATGAAGAGGCCAGTTGATAACTAGCTATTGATAACTACCCCTGATGCTGCCAGATTAAGTTTGCCTTTGTAAATATTGAAAAGATAAATGTATACCATTTTGTGCCAGATACTTTGATAGGGGGTATATATTTCTTTTTTACATCAAATTTATGAGGTTAGATTTAGCTTTCTTTTACAGATCAGAAAATGACACTTGATCAAATAGTTAAGTTACTTGCCCAATATTTAACTATTAGGTGGTAAAGGTAGGATTAAAACACTAATGACCAGGCTTTTTCAATTGTGCCAGAAATGAAATGTTTCATGTAAAGTACTTTTTTCCCAGTTTTTAAAATTTTTATTTTTAAATTACAGTTTACATTCAATGTTATTTTGTATTAGTTTCTGGTGTACATCATAGCAGTTATATAATAATATAGTTCACGAAGTGTTCCCCCAGTATTTCAGGTATCCACCTGGCATGCATAGTTATTACAGCATTGTTGACTATATTCCCTGTGCTTTACTTTATGTCCCTATCATAACTACCAATTAGTACTTCTTAATCCTTTCACCTTTTTCACCCAGCCCCCTAATGGCCCTCCCTTCTGGCATTCATCAGTCTGTTCTCTGTATCTATAAGTCTGTTTCTATTTTGTTTGTTCATTTATTTTATTCTTCGGATTCCACATATAACTGAAATCATAGGGAAAGTACTTTGAAAACTAAAGATGTATACAAATTGATATGATGATTATATCATCATCAGCATCTCTGGGGATTTTGTTTTGGTTTTTATTGATTTGAGAGAGAGAAACATCAATTTGTTGTTTCACTTATTTATGCATTCATTGGTTGCTTTTTGTTTGTGCCTGACTGGGAATCGAACCCACAACCTTGGTGTATCAGGATGATGCTCTAACCAACTGAGCTACCTCACCAGGGCCTCTAAGTTTTATTTTAAAACAATGCATGCAGTGGAAAATGCACACTAAAACCTATAGCTAAATAGTTTGATGGAAAATAGGTGTTCTTTCAAGATATAGTCTATGAATAAAATATTAAAAATTATTTTTGTTCTTTTAAACATATTTTAGAGCCGAAGAAAGTTAAAGTAAAAAAACCAAAACCAGAATTTCCTGTGTATACGCCTTTGGAAAGTGCATATATTCAATCATATGATCATGGAACTTCTATAGAAGAAATTGAGGAACAAATGGATGATTGGCTGGAAAACAGGAACAGAACACAGAAAAAACAGGTAAATAAGCTTTTCAAAATTTATTTTGTGTCAAATACATGCAGACAAATACATTAAATATAGATATACAGCTACATATCTCAGTGAGCTCAGTGATCTATCACTAGAGAACCAAGTTAACCATTGCCAAGATCAAGAAATAGAACATTGCTATTATTCACAGTGGCCAAGACATAGAAACAACCAAAGTGTCTTTTGATTGATGATTAAATAAAGAAGATGTGGTACATATATGCAATAGAATACTACTCAGCCATAAGAAAAGATGAAATACTGCCATTTGCCATAACATGGATGGATCTTGAGAATATTATGCTAAGCATACTAAGCAAAATAAGTCAGACAGAACGACTTAAGAATCATAATGATTTCACTCATAAAACTGAAGGGAACAAATGAATAAACAAGACATATAAAACCTCATAGTTACAGCCATCAGTAGTTACCAAAGGGAAGGGGGGCTGGTGGGGAGGGGTGTTGTAAATTGTAAGTAGGGTCAAATATATGATGATGGAAGGAGATTTGGCCAATGCCATATACAGATGATGTGTCATAGAATTGTACACTGCAAACCTATATAATTTTATTAACCAACTAGAGGCCCAGTGCATGAATTTGTGCAACAGTGGGGTCCCTTGGCCTGGCCTGCAGGATCAGGACCAAACCAGCTCTCTGACATCCCCCAAGAGATCCCAGATTGTGAGAGGGCGCAGGCCAGGCCGAGGGACCCCACCGGTGCACGATCAGGACCAGGGAGGGACGCGGGAGGTTGGCCAACCGGTGAGGGACCACGGGAAGGCTCCAGGGCATGTCTGGCCCGATCGGCTGGACCCCAGCAAACCTACTGGTTGGAGCATCTACCCCCTGGTGGTCAGTGCACATCATAGCGACTGGTCGACCGGTCGACTATCTGCCCCCTGGTGGTCAGTGCATGTCATAGCGAGCAGTTGAGTGGCCTTAGCATATCATTAGCATATTACGCTTTGATTGGTTGAATGGACAACTGGATAACCGGACACTTAGCATATTAGACTTTTATTACATAGGATGTCACCCCAATTAAAAAAGAAAGAGAGAGAGAAAGAAGGGACGGAGGGAGGGAACATTTCCAGTACACAGAAGTCTTACTCATTCTTCCTCCTTTGGCCCATGAGCCAGGAGGTCACAGTTTGATTCACTACTTTCCTTTTCTCCCAGCTAGATATCTATTAGCCTGACTTCTAACATCATAGATTAGTCTTTCCTGTTGTTTGAATTTTATAAATGGAAACATCCTTCATCAATTCAGGCTGCTATAACAAGAATATAATAGATTGGGTAGCTTAAAGAACAAACATTTATTTCTCATAGTTCTGAAGATTGAAAAGTCCAAGATCAAGGCATCAGCAGATTTGGTGTCTGGAGAGGGTGCTCTTCCTAATTCATAGACAGTAGTTTTCTTGCTCTGTCCTTATATGGCAGAGGAGGTGAGAGAGGTCTCTTTTGCAAGGTCACTTATTTCACTTACGAGGGCATATCACAATGGGAGTTATGATTTGAGGGGAACACAAACATTCCATTCAGAGCACATGCCATATGTAATTTTCCATCTACTTTCCTCTATTCAATATAATATTTGTGAGACTCATTCATTATTGTGTATAGCAGTGGGTTATTCATTTTTATTGCTATATAGTAGACCATTTAGAAATATATACAGCACAAATTATTTTTTTGTTGGAGATTTACATTGTTTCTAGTTTTTGGCCACAAAATAATTTCCTGTGAATATTATTATACTTTTAATACATTTTATAAAAAATGTAAATTTTTATTTTTGGAGTTATGTTGCAGGGTCAATTTCAGTAAATACTTCTAAACAAGTTTTTTTAAAATGTTTGTATCAGTTTCTACTTAAGCAGCATGATATGAAATTTCTAGTTACTCTACATCCTTGCCAGTAATGGTCAAGTCTTTTATATTTTAGCCATTATGGTAAGTTATGTAGAGATATCTAATTATGTTTCAATTTGCATATTCTTTGATTAATAAGATTGAGTTTATTAAACACTGATATCCTCCTATACACAGAGCCTTTTCAAGTCTTTTTGTACTAGGTTGCCTGTATTTGTTCATACTGATTTGTAAAGAGTTCTTTTTATATTTCAGAAGTGACTCTTGCATATATTTCCTCCTTCTGGCTTGCTCTTTTACTCTCTTAATGGTATCTTTTGATTATCAGAATTACTAATTTTAATAATCAATCTTTTCCTTTTCTTTATTTGGTGTTTTTTGTGTTGTGTTTAAGAAATATTTTCCTATCTCAAAATAAAGGTATTTTCATCCTAGCTGGTTTTGCTCAATGGATAGAGCGTCGGTCTGTGGACTGAAGGGTCCTGGGTTTGATTCCAGTCCAGGGCACATGCCCGGGTGGCAGGCTTGATCCCCAGTAAAGGGCATGTAGGAGGCAGCCAGTCAATGATTCTATCTCATCATTGATGTTTTCATCTCTCTCCCCTCTCCCTTCCTCTCTGAAATCAATAAAAATATATTTTAAAATAAATAAATAAAGATACTTTCAGGTCCTTCTAGAAGCTTTAATATTCTACTTTTTACATTTAAGATCAGTTATCCCTGGAGTTGATTTTTGTGTTGGGGGTAAAGTAATGATCAAGTTTAATTTTTTCCCAAAAGTTTTTCATACCAATTTACCCAATACCAATTAATAAAAAGACTGCATCCTACAGCTCTACAAATATGTCCGTTTTTTCATAAAAGTCCCCATTACCATATGTTTCTATTTCCATACTTTTCATTTTGTTCCACTAATCCCGTGGTCGGCAAACTGCGGCTCACGAGCCACATGCGGCTCTTTGGCCCCTTGAGTGTGGCTCTTCCACAAAATACTACGGCCTGGGCGAGTCTATTTTAAAGAAGTGGTGTTAGAAGTTTAAGTTTAAAAAATTCGGCTCTCAAAAGAAATTTCAATCGTTGTACTGTTGATATTTGGCTCTGTTGACTAATGAGTTTGCTGACCACTGCACTAATCTACTTGTCCATTCTTGTGCTGATACCATAGAGTTTTCACTACTGTGCCTTCATAATAGATATCTGGTACAGTAATTTTCCAGCTTTGTTTTCCTTCTATAAGATTGCCACTTTATATTTTTGTATAAATTTTTAAAGTAACATCATTTTCCACAAATTATTCAGGTGCCATGTTCACTTTGAATTACATTGAGCATATAGATCAATTTTGAAAGAATTGGCATTCATACAGCATTGACTCTACAACCGATGAGTAAATCCATTTATTTAAATCTTTTAAAAAATTTAATGCATTGCAGCTTATTATCCATATATATGTAAAGCCAGGGGCCATCACAAACAAAACAAACAGACGAACTGCTGGACAGGCTGCATGGGGCGACCAGTCCGGCAGGGGGGTTAGTGAGGGACGACCAAACAACTGAACAGCAGGCTGCATGGGGCGACCAGGCCAGCAGGGGGGTTAGTGAGGGACGACCAAACGACTGAACAGCAGGCTGCATGGGGCGACCAGGCCAGCAGGGGGGTTAGTGAGGGACGACCAAACGACTGAACAACAGGCTGCGTGGGACAACCAGGCCAGCAGGGCGGGCAGTGAGGGATGACCAAATGACTGAACAGCAGGCTGCATGGGGTGACCAGGCCGGCAGGGGGGTTAGTGAGGGATGACCAAACGACTGAACAGCAGGCTGCATGGGGTGACCAGGCCGGCAGGGGGTGGGGGGAGTCAATGAGGGACAACCAAATGACTGAACAGCAGGCTGTGTGGGGCAACTAGGCTGGCAGGGGGGGGGCAGTTGGGGGTGATTAGGCTGGGGGGCAGTTGGGGGCAACCAGGCCAGCAGGGGGGGGGCAGTTAGGGATGACCAGGCCAGCGGGGGGAGCAGTTGGGGGCGATCAGGTCAGCAGGCAGATGCAGTTAGGGGCGACCAGGTTGGCGGGAGGGGGGCAGTGAGGGGTGACCTGTCCAGCAGTGGGGGGCAGTTAGGGTCAACCAGGCCAGCAGGGGGGGGCAGTAAGGGGCAACCAGACTGGTGGGAGGAGCAGTTGGGGCAATCAGGCCGGTTAGATATCAGGGAAGAGGCAGTTAGAGGTGATCAGGTTGGTAGTGGGGGCAGTTAGGGGCGATCAGGCAGGCAGGCAGGCAGGTGAGCAGTTAGGAGCCAGCGGTCCTGGATTGTGAGAAGGATGTCCGACTGCCGGTCTAGGCCTGATCCTGGGGATCATCCCCCAAGGGGTCCCGGATTGGAGAGGGTGCAGGCTGGGCTGAGGGGACCCTCTCCCCACCCCCATGCACAAATTTTGTACACCGGGCCTGTGTACATATTACACATTTTTTTCTTGGATTTATTTCTGGGTATTTAGTGTTTTTAGATGGCTTTGTGTATGATATTCTTACTTAAGTTTCACTTTCTACTATGCTTGGTATATAGAAATACAGTTGATTTTTGTATCTAACAATCTTGCTAAATTTTAAAAATTCTAATCGTTTCTCTGAATATTATGTGTTTTTTCTCTTTTGTGCTAAGAATCTCCAATACATGTAGACTAGGAGTGATGATAGGCATCCTTGTTTCTTTTTACATGTCAAAAAAGGCTTCATCTATAAATTTTTTATAATATTTTAAAATACATTTTTATTCATTTTAAAGAGAGTAAGGGAGAGGGCTAGAAGATAGAAACATTGATGAGAGAAATATCAATTGACTGCCTCCTGCATGCCCCCGCTACTGGAGATCGAGCCTGCAACCGAGGCGTGTGCCCTGACCGAGAATCAAACTGTGACCTCCTGGTTCATGGGCCAATGCTCAACTACTGAGCCACACTGGCCAAGCCATCTATAAATTTTTTCTGGTTAATCATTAAAATTACTTGTTGAACTTCTTTCACCACAATAAGTCTAGCTGACATACAGTCACCATACATAGTTACAAAAAATGTGTGTGTAATAAGAACCTTTAAGATTTACTTTGCTAGCAACTTTTAACTATGCCAGTGGTCAGCAAACTTATTAGTCAGCAGAGCCAAATATCAACAGTACAACGATTGAAATTTCTTTGGAGAGCCAAATTTTTTAAACTTAAACTTCTTCTAACGCCACTTCTTCAAAATAGGCTCACCCAGGCCGTGGTATTTTGTGGAAGAGCCACACTCAAGGGGCCAAAGAGCCGCATGTGGCTCGCGAGCCGCAGTTTGCCGACCACTGAACTATGCCATACAGTAATAGTAACTTGTTACATGCTGTACATTACATTGCCATGACTTGTGTTTTTTATAACTGTAGGTTTGTTCCTTTTGATCCCCTTCAGTCAGTTCACCCACCCCCACACCCCATCTCTGATTAGCAGCAATATGTTTGCTTTATCTGTGAGCTTAGACTTTTTTTTTTTTTAGATTCCACTAAAAATGTGAGGTCATTTGGGAGATCATATAGTATTTGTCTTTCTCTAATTTATTCTACTTAGCATAATACCCTTTAGGACCATCTATGTTGTGGCAGATGATAAATTTCATTCTTTTTTGTGGCCAAGTAATATTCCACTATATATATATATATATATATATATATATATATATATATATATATATATATATATATATCACAATTTCTTTGTCCATTCATCCATTGATGTACATTTAGGTTGTTTTCTAAGGTTAAGTGCTGTAGATAATGCTGCAGTGAACATGGGGGTGCATGTATCTTTTTCAGTTGTATTTTTGTTTTCTTCAAATAAATGCCCAGAAGTGGGATTGCTGGGTCATATGATAGTTCTATTTTTAATTTCAGCCACTGTTTTCCATAGTGACTGCACAATTTGCAATCCCACCAAAGTACCAGAGGATTCCCTTTCTCCACATCGTCAACATTTGTTTGTTGATTTATTGATGATAACCATTCTTGTAGGTGTGAGGTAATATCTCATTATAGTTTTATATTATATTTCCCTTATGATTAGTGATTCTGAGCATTTTCTTTTACGTCTTTTGGACTCTACAGAAATATCTGTGTGGGTCCTCTGCCCATTTTTTAATCAGATTGTGTTTTTGGTGTTAAGTTTTATGAGTTCTTTATATATTTTTAATATCCCTTAATGGGTATCATTGGTGAATATCTTCTTCCATTCAGTAGGTTGTCTTTTTGTTTTGTCGATGGTTTCATTTTCTGTGCAAAAACTTTTAAATTCAATTTAGCACCATTTGTTTATTTTTTCTTTGTTTCCCTTGTCCAGGGAGACATATCCAAAAACATATTGCTAAATACTATGTCACAGAGTTTTAAGGAGATAGTCTTTACCTCGTTGTATATTCTTGCATCCTTTTTCATAGATTAGATTAGGTGTGGGTTTATTTCTGGGCTGTCTCTTCTCTTTCATTGGTCTATGTGTCTGTTTTGATGCCAGTACCATGCTGTTTTGATTACTATAGCCTTGTAGTTTGATATTAAGTAGTGTGATACCTCAAACTTTGTTCTTTTTTGTCAAGATTACTTTGGCTATTAGCAGTCTTTTGTGGGGGTTTGTTTGTTTGATTGATAGATTGATTGATTTTTAGAAATTTTATAATTATTTGTTCATTGGTATTTTAATAGGAATTGCTCTGAATCTGTAGATTGTTTTGGGTAGTGTGAACATTTAACAATGTTAATTCTTCTTATCTGAACAAAGCTTATTATTTATTTGTAAATTCAATATCTTTTGTACTTTTCTGCTTACAGGTCTTTTACCTCCTTGGTTAAATTTTTTCCTAGATATTTTTTAAAATATATTTTTATTGATTTCAGAGAAAGGAAGGGAGAGATAGAAACATCAATGATGAGAGAGAATCATTCATTGGCTGCCTCCTGCATACCCCCTACTGGGGATCAAGCCCACAACCCAGGCTTGTGTTCTGACCAGAAATCGAACCATGAGCTCCTGATTCATAGGTTGATGCTCAACCATTGAGCCACACCAGCCAGGCTAGGTATTTTTTTATGCAATTGTAAATGGGATTGTTTTTAATTTCTCTTTTAGTAGTTTGTTATCTATATAATAAAAGGCTAATATGCAAATTGTTCCCCCTGGAGTTCAACCAACTCGGAGTTGGACCACTCGCTATGACGTGCGCTGAACGAAGGAGGGCCCCAGCCAGCAGCCAGAAGGCCCCAATCCGCCCTGATCACTGGCCAGGCCTAGGGACTCTACCCCATGCACAAATTTTGTGCACCGGGCCTCTAGTTGATGTGTAAAGATGCAACCAATTTCTGAATATTAATTTTGTATTCTTCTACTTTACTGAATTCGTTTATTAGTTCTAATATTTTTTATGGAACCTTTAGGGTTTTCTATATTATGTCATCTGCAAAAAATATAGTTTTACTTCTTCCTTCCCATTAGGATGCCTTTTTCTAGTTTTCTTGATTGGTTGGCTAGGATTTCCAATATTATGTTGATTGGAAGTGGTGAAAGTGGACATCTTGTCTTACTCCTGATCTTAAAGAAAAGCTTTCAGCTTTTCACTGTTGGGCATATTATTAGCCATATAGGGCCTTTATGATGTTGAGGTATGTTGCCTCTATCCCCACTTTGCTGAGAGTTTTTAGCAACAATGGATGATGGATTTTGTCAAATGCTGCTTCTGCATTTTTTGATATGATCATGTGACTTTTAGCCTTTATTTTATGTGGTGTGTCACGTTAATTGACTTACAGATATTGAATCAATGTTACCTCGGAAATAAGTCTCATTTGAACATGGTGTATGATCTTTTTAATGTTTTGCTGAATTCAGATTGCTAATATTTTGTTGAGTATTTTTACATCTGTATTCATGAGAGATATTGGCCTATAATTTTCTTTTGTGTAGTGTCTTTGTCTGGTTTTGGTATCAAGGTAATGCTGGCTTTGTAAAATGAGTTTGGGAGCCTTCCCTCTTCAATTTTGAGAATAGTTTAAGAAGCATAGGTATTAATTCTTCTTTTAATGTTTGTTAAAATTTACCTAGGAAGCCATCTGGTCCAAGGCTTTTGTTTGTTGAGAGTTATTTTTTATTATTGACTAGCATCTGTCTGCACCTGTAGTCTAGATGGGATAAAAGTTCAGCAATGGAATGCCTGCCAGCACTTCCTTTTCCGGAAATAGTTGCCTCAACCCTTGCCCCTCCAGGCCTCACCCTGAGGTTAGTCAGTTTACTAGTAGTCCCATCCCATATGCCCCTGGTGCTTTTTAAGTTGCCCATGTGCTGGAGTTTTGAGCAAGTGAGTTTGAGAGTGAATGAGTCTGTGTGCTGTCTCTTTAAGTCCTGCAGTACCTTGGTCTCTTTTTAGCCCTTATTTCTCTGGGACACAATCCTTACCAGTTTTCACAGCCTGATGTTATGTGGAATCCTCTTCCCAGCACTGATGCCCCCGTTTGGGGAGCCTCGTGTGGGGCTGCGACCACTCTCTCCTTAAGAGGGAACTCCACCACACTGAGCGGGGGACTCTTCTGTATTGGATACCCACCCCTCCTACCAGTCTCATTGTGGCTTCTTTATATCCTCAGTTATAGGAATCCTCTTCAGCCAGTCTATGGGTGGTTCTCCATGATGGTTGTTCTATAATTTAGTTTTTTGTTTTTTTTTTGTTTGTTTGTTTGTTTTTTTAAATATATTTTATTGATATTTTACAGAGAGGAAGGAAGAGGGATAGAGAGTTAGAAACATCGATGAGAGAGAAACATCGATCAGCTGCCTCTTGCACACCCCCTACTGGGGATGTGCCCGCAACCAAGGTACATGCCCTTGACCGGAATCGAACCTGGGACCTTTCAGTCCGCAGGCCGACGCTCTATCCACTGAGCCAAACCGGTTTTGGCTATAATTTAGTTTTAATTTTGATGTGGCCATGGGAAGAGGGGAGCACAGAGTTTATCTACTCTTCCATCTTGACTGGAAGCCATCTATTCCCTGTTTGTGTTATTGAGCTTAAAGTTCTTTCTGTATTTTAAATGCAAGTCCTTTGTCACCTATATGTTTTGCAAATATGTTCTCCCAGTTATGACTTGCTTTTTATTAAGTGATAGTGTTCATTGAAGAGCAAAGGTTTAAAATTTCGATTATCATTTTATGAAGTTTTATCTTTTTCTTTTTTAATATATTTTATTGCCCTAACTGGTTTGGCTCAGTGGATAGAGAGAGTCGGCCTGCGGACTGAAGGGTCCCAGGTTCAATTCCAGTCAAGGGCATGTACCTTGGTTGCGGGCACATCCGGGGTGTGCCCACAACCAAGGTACATGCCCTTGACCGGAACCGAACCTGGGACCCTTCAGTCTGCAGGCCGATGCTCTACCACTGAGCCAAACCGGATAGGGCTGAAGTTTTTTCTTTTATGCTAAGTTCTTTTTATGGCCTAATTAAGAATCTTTGCCAAATCCAAAGTCACTAAGAGTTTTTCCAAAGTTTTTACCTAGAAGTTTTTATAGTTTTTGCTCATATATTTAGATCTGTGATTGAGTTCAAGCTAATTTTGTATATAGTGTGAAGTAAGGTTTATATATTTTTTTAACATCCAATGTTCCATCACTATTTCTTTAAAGGTTATTCTTTACCCATTGCATGGCCTGGTTCCTTTGTTGAAAATTAATTGACCATATATGTATTGGTTTATTACTGGGTTCTCTATTCTGTTCTATTAATCAATATGTCTCTATTTACACTAATATAAATTGTCTTGCTAATAAGCTATAAAGAAGCCTTGAAATCAGATCGTGTAAATCCTCCAACTTTGTTCTTCTTTTCAAAACTTTATTGACTACTCTACTTTCTTTATATTTATATATAAAATTTACAATCAACTCAATCTTTACAAAATATTCTGCTGGAATTTTTATGGGAATTGAATTGAATCTGTAAATAAATTTTAGGAGAATTGACATTTTTAAAATGTTGAGTCTTTTTATCCATGAACATAGTATAGCTTTCATTTTATTTAAGTATCCTCTAATTTTTCTTAGTAACATCTTTTGTCAAATTTATACATAAATAGTATTTTTTCTAATATTCTGAATTGTATTTTTAATTTCAGTTTCTTATGGTTCTTTATGAGTATGTGGCAATACAATTGATTTTTGTATTGATTTTATTTTATCCTTCAACTTTACTAAACTCACTTATTAGCCCTAGTAGCTTTATAAATTTTATTTATTTTATTGTTGTATAGACTCCTTCAGATTTTATACAGGGATGACTATATTGCCTGCAAATAAAGACAGTTTTGTTTCTTTCTGTCCAATTTGGAAACCTGATAGGTCTTTTTGTTGCCTTTTGATTGGACACAACCTCAAATCCAGTGTTTATTTTAATGATTAGAGAAGACTTCTTTATCCCCTTCTTGATCTTGGAAAGTATTCAGTCTTTACCACTAAAAATGATGTTAGCCCAGCCCTTTTAGCAGGTGCTCTTCATCAAGATAAGAAAAGTCCCTTCTGTATCTAGTTTTATGAGAATATTTTTATGAATGGATGTTGAATTTAGTATATTTTTTCCTGCCTCTAAAAGGGTGATAATATGGTCTTTTTTCTTTTATCTGTTAATATAGTGAATTTAATGGGTTGATTTAAAAATGCTAAACTGGCCTTGCATTCTAGGGATAAACCCTAGTTAGTCATTAGGTATTATCATTTTTATATGTTGTGAATTTGGTGTACATATTTTCTTTAAAATTATCTCTATGCTTATGAAGGATAGGTCTATAATTTTGTGTTTTTTAAATGTTTTTTCTGTTTTTTCCATCAGATGGTGGTGGCCTCCCAAAATGCATTGGGAAGTGTTTCCTACTCTTTTTTTTTTTTTTTTCCTACAAGCATTTGGGTAGAATTTCACCTATGTTTTCTTAAGGTAGCATTGGTCATTTATATCTTTGAAGAGGTTTGAGTATATTTCACCTAAGTTGTTGAATGGCTTAAGTTGTTTACAATATTCCTTTCATTTTTAATATTGGCAATTTGTGTCTCCTGTTTTATTTCTGGTCAGTATCAATAGAAGTACTCCATTTAACTCATTTAAGTATCAGCTTTTGGTTTTATTGATTTACTGTATTGTTTTCAACTTTATATCTTATTGATTTCTCTTCTTAATTTTTTCTTGTCATCTGCTTATTAAGGATTTAATTTGCTCTTCATTTTCTAGTTTTTTAAGGTGGAAATTTAGGACATTGATTTAAAAGCTTCCTTCTTTTCTAAGTGACAATGCTGTAAATTTTCTCTGAATCTAGAGTTTTATATGGTTATATTTATATTATATTTTAGATGTTTCCACAATGTTTTCATTTTCTTTCAGTTCAGAACAGTCTAATTTCCCTTGTGATTTTATTTTCTTTGACTCATCTTCAGTTTCTTAATAGAAAGGTATTTTCAAGATATCTTTCTGTTATTGCCTTCTGTTTGTATATAGTAGATTTTATTCTTTTGAGGGGTATTTTATTTTTATTTTTTTAATTTTCTTTTATTGTTTAAAGTATTACAAATAGTAGTACATATGTCTCCTTTTTTTCCCCATTGACTTTCCCCCGGCCTCCCTTACTACTCTGGGACATGCCCTCACTCCCCACCCCTCGCCCAGTGTCTTGCATCCATTGGTTATGCTTATATGCATGCGTACAAGTCCTACAGTTGATCTCTTACTGCCCTTCCCCCAACCTCCCCAGCCTTCCCAATGTAGTTGGATAGTCTGTTCAATGCTTCTCTGCCTCTGTATCTATTTTTGTTCATCAGGTTATAATGTTCTGTATTATCCATAAATGAGTGAAATCATATGGTATTTTTCTTTCACTGACTGGCTTATTTCACTTAGCATAATGCTCTCCAGTTCCATCCATGCTATTGCAAATGGTAAGAATTCCTTCTTTTATATATATATATATATTTTATTGATTTCTTACAGAGAGGAAAGGGAGAGGATAGATAGTTAGAAACATCGATGAGAGAGAAACATCTATCAGCTGCCTCCTGCACACCTCCCACTGGGGATGTGCCTGCAACCCAGGAACATGCCCTTGACCGGAATCGAACCCGGGACCCTTCAGTCCGCAGGCCAACGCTATATCCACTGAGCCAAACCGGTCAGGGCAAGAATTCCTTCTTTTTTACCGCAGCGTAGTATTCCATTGTGTAGATGTACCACAGTTTTCTAATCCACTCATTTGCTGATGGGCATTTAGGCTGTTTCCAAATCTTAGCTATTGTAAATTGTGCTGCTATGAACATAGGGGTGCATATATCCTTTCTGACTGGTGTTTCTAGTTTCTTGGGATATATTCCTAGAAGTGGTATTACTGGGTCAAATGGAAGTTCCATTTTTAGTTTTTGAGGAAACTCCATACTGTTCTCCACAGTGGCTGCACCAGTCTGCATTCCCACCAGCAGTGAAGGAGGGTTCCTTTTTCTCCGCATCCTCTCAGCACTTGCCATTTATTGACTTGATGATACCCATTCTGACAGGTGTGAGATGGTACCTCATTGTTGTTTTGATTAGCATCTCTCAGATGATTAGTGTCTTTGAGCATGTTTTCATATGTCTCTTGGCTTTCTGAATGTCCTCTTTCAAAAAGTGTCTATTTAGGTCCTTTGCCCATTTTTTGATTGGATTGTTTATCTTCCTTTTGTTAAGTTGTATGAGTTCCCTGTAAATATTGGAGATTAAATCCTTATCGGAGATAACATTGGCAAATATGTTCTCCCATGCAGTGGGCTTTCTTGTTTTGTTGATGGTTTCTTTTGCTGTGCAGAAGCTTTTTATTTTGATGAAGTCCCATTTGTTTATTTTCTCCTTAGTTTCCATTGCTGTAGGAGCTGTACTGGTAAAGATATTGCTACGACAAATGTCTGCTATTTTGGTGCCTATGGCTTCTTCTAAGATGTTTATGGTTTCCCATTTTATGTTTAAGCCCTTTATCCATTTTGAGTTTATTTTTGTGTATGGTGTAAGTTGGTGGTCTAGTTGCATGTATCTGTCCAGTTTTCCCAAAACCATTTATTGAAGAGACTGTCTTGACTCCATTGTATGCTCTTGCCTCCTTTGTCAAATATTAATTGAGCATAATGGTTTGGGTTGATTTCTGGGTTCTCTGTTCTGTTCCACCGGTCTGTATGTCTGTTCTTGTGCCAGTACCAGGCAGTTTTGAGAACAGTGGCTTTGTAGTATAGCTTGATATCTGGCATTGTGAACCCTCCAACATTGTTCTTCTATCTCAAGATTGCTGCAGCTACTCAGGGTCTTTTTTTATTCCAGATGAATTTTTGTAGAGTTTGTTCTAGGTCTTTAAAGTATGCCGTTGGTATTTTAATGGGGATTGCGTTGAATTTATAGATTGCCTTGGGTAGTATGGACATTTTAATGATAATTATTCTACCAATCTATGAACATGGTATATTCTTCCATTTGTTCATGTTTTCTTCTATCTCTTTTTTCAACGCCCTGAAATTTTCTGAATACAGTCCTTTATCTCCTTGGTTAAATTTATTCCTAGGTATCTTAATGTTTTTGTTGCAATGGTAAATGGGATTTCCTTTTTAGTTTCTCTTTCTTTGAGTTTATTATTGGTATATAGAAAAGCCATAGACTTCTGGGTGTTAATTTTGTATCCTGCTACATTGCCGAATTCATTTATTAATTCTAGTAGTTTTTTGATGGAATCTTTGAGGTTTTCTATGTACAACATCATGTCATCTGCGAATAAGGACAGTTTTACTTCTTCTTTTCCAATTTGGATGCCTTTTATTTCTTCTTCTTGTCTGATTGCCATGGCTAATACTTCCAGTACTATGTCGACCAGGAGTGTGAGAGTGGGCATCCTGTCTTGTTCCTGCTCTTAGGGCAAATGGTTTTGGTTTTTGCCCATTGAGTATGATGTGGGCTGTGGGCTTGTCAAATATGGCTTTTATTATTTTGAGGTATGATACTTCTATTCCCACCGTGCTGAGAGTTTTTATCAAGAAGGGGTGTTGGATTTTGTCAAATGCTTTTTCTGCATCAAGGATATAATTATGTGATTTTTGTCTCTCAGTTTGTTTATGTGATGTATCACGTTTATCGATTTGCGGATATTGTACCATCCTTGCATCTCCAGAATAAATCCCACTTAGTCATGGAGTATGATCTTTCCAATGTATTGCTGGATTCGGTTTGCTAGAATTTTGTTGAGGATTTTGGCATCTATGTTCATGAGGGATATTGGCCTGTAATTCTCTTTCATTGTGTTGTCTTTATCTGGTTTTGGTATT
The DNA here is from genome assembly GCF_963455305.1 of Plecotus auritus. Taxonomy (NCBI): domain Eukaryota; kingdom Metazoa; phylum Chordata; class Mammalia; order Chiroptera; family Vespertilionidae; genus Plecotus; species Plecotus auritus. Next base: position 144,004,252 of record NC_137770.1, read on the forward strand.
AGAGTGATGCTGGTTTCATATAAAGAGCTTGGAAGTGCTCCTTCCTCTTGAATTTTCTGGAATAGTCTGAGGAAGATAGGTTTTAGTTCTTCTTTGAATGTTTGATTAACTCCCCTGTGAAGCCATCTGGTCCAGGGCTTTTGTTTGTTGGAAGTTTTTTGATGACTGCTTCAATTTCTTCCATAGTTATCAGCCTATTCAGATTTTTTGATTCCTCCTGGTTGAGTTTTGGAAGTTTGTATTTTTCTAGGAATATGTCCATTTCTTCTAGGTTGACCTGTTCGTTGGAATAGAGTTGCTCATAGTATTTTTTTATGATTCTTCGTATTTTGGTGGGGTCTGTTGTTATTTCGCCTCTTTCGTTTCTGATTTTGTTTATTTGGGTCCTCTCTCTTTGCTTCTTGGTGAGCCTGGCTAGAGGTTCATCACTCTTGTTGATCCTTTCAAAGAACCAGCTCTTGCCAAAACCGGTTTGACTCAGTGGATAGAGCGTCGGCCTGTGGACTGAAAGGTCCCAGGTTCGATTCCGGTCAAGGGCATGTACCTTGGTTGCGGGCACATCCCCAGTAGGAGGTGTGCAGGAGGCAGCTGATCGATGTTTCTCTCTCATCGATGTTTCTGACTATCTATTCCTCTTCCTTCCTCTCTGTAAAAAAAAATCAATAAAATATATTAAAAAAAAAAAAAAAAAGAAGAACCAGCTCTTGGTTTCATTGATCTTTTGTATTGTGTTTTGTTTTTGTTTTTGTTTTTGTTTTGGTCTCTATGTCATTTATTTCTGCTCTGATCTTTATTATTTCCTTTCTTCCGCTCACTCTGGGCTTTTCTTGTTACTCTCTCTCTAATTCTTCAAGTTGCAGATTTAGTTGGTTTATTACCAGTTTTTGTTGTTTTTTGAGGTAGGCCTGTAATGCTATGAACTTCCCTCTCAGGACTGCTTTCACTGTGTTCCAAAGATTTTGGATTGTTGTGTTTCCATTGTCATTTGTTTCCAGGATGGTTTTATTTCTTCTTTGATCTCTTTGGTAACCCACTCATCCTATATAATAAAGAGGTACTATGCAAATTGACCATCACACCCTCGCACAAGATGGCCACCACAAGATGGCCACCATAGGAGGGCAGTTGTGGGCGATCAGGCCAGCAGGGGAGGGCATTTGGGGGCGACTGATCCTGAAGGGGAGGGAGGGCAATTGGGGGGGACCAGGCCTGCAGGGGAGGGCAGTTAGGGGCAACCAGGCCGGTAGGGGAGGGAAATTAGGAGTGACTGGGCTGGCAGAGGAGGGAAGTTGGGGGCAACCAGGCCTGCAGGGGAGGGCAGTTGGGGGCGACTAGGCCTGCAGGGAAGGGCAGTTGGGGGCGACCAGGCCTGCAGGGAAGGGCAGTTGGGGGTGATCAGGCCTGCAGGGGAGGGCAGTTGGGGGTGATCAAGCCTGCAGGGGAGGGCAGTTGGGGGGACTGGGCCAGCAGGGGAGGGCAGTTGGGGGTGAACAGGCTGGCAAGGGAGGGCAGTTGGGGGGACCAGGCTGACAGGGGAAGGCAGTTGGGGGTGACTGGGCCGGCAGGGGAGCAGTTAGGCGCCGATCAGGTTGGCAGGGGAATGGTTAGGGGGTGATTAGGCTGGCAGGCAGACGTGGTTAGGGGCAATCAGGCAGGCAGGAAGGCGAGCGGGTGGGAGCCAGCAGTCCCGAATTGTGAGAGGGATATCAGACTGACCGTTCGGGCCCGATACCTGTGGGCAGTGGGACATCCCTCGAGGGGTCCCAAATTGGAGAGAGTGCAGGCTGGGCTGAGGGACACTCCCCCCCACCAGGGCACTAATTTCATGTACCAAGCCTGTAGTCCTATTTATAAAAGGGTAATATGCAAATAGACCAAAGGGCAGAACAACTGAACAACCAAAGTGTAATATGCTAATGATATGCTAAGGTTGCTCAGCTACTCGCTATGACATGCACTGACGCCAGGGGGCAGATGCTACAACCAGTAGGTTACCTTGCTCCTGGGGTCTGGCTGATCAGGACTGAATGAAATGGGCTGGGCGGACATGCCCTGGAGCCCTCCCGAGGTCCCTCCTCAGCCCAATCTTGCACTGGTGGGGTCCCTCAGCCTGGCCTGCGCCCTCTAGCTATCCGGGACCCCTTGGGGGATGTCAGAGAGCCAGTTTCAGCCTGATCTGCAGGCCACTCCCCTTGGGAGGGCACCAGACATAGAGCTCTTGGCTGGTGAGCGCGGATGAGGCAGCGGGAGCCTCTCCTGACTAGGACTGATTGGGCGTGAGCCTGCGGCAGGCACAGTGGGGTGGGGATGAGTGGAAATGGCAGGTAGGAGCTGCAGGCGGCATTGGACTGCGGGTTTCGGCCCAATCCCTGCAGGCCACCCAGAGGGACCCCACCCATGCACAAATTCGTGCACTGGGTCTCTAGTCTCTAATAATAAAAGCGTAATATGCGAATTAGACCAGACTTCCTTCCGGATGACCTTCCGGACAAAGCTAGGGCTGAAAGGGAAGCCTGGGTCCCAGGTGCCTGCCAGCGGCTGGAGGGAAGCCCAGGTCCCGGATGCCTGTCAGTGGCCTGAGAGAAGCCTGGCTCCCGGCTGTCAGAGGGAAGCCGGTGCCAGCAGCTGGGGGAAGGAAGGCCTACTCTTGCACAAATTTCGTGCATCAGGCCACTAGTAACAAACTCTTTTAAAATAAAATAGTTCCTTCTCTCCCCCCTCTACCCCCCACTCCCTGAGGCTGCAATGAATAAAATCCTATCTAATAAAAGAGTAATATGCAAATTGACCATACCTCCGCTATACCCACAAGCCACGCCCACCAGCCAATCAGGAGCGCGTATGCAAATTAACCCAACCAAGATGGCTGCGGCCACGGAGAAAGCAGGAGGCTTGGGTTTCCCCAGCAATGAAGGAAGCCAAGCTTTCTGCCTGCCCTGGCCTGCCTTGGCCTCCGCTTAAGGCTACAAACTTTCAATTATAGAAAATAAATAAGTCCCAACAAAAATGGCTGTGGCCACGGAGCAAGCAGGAGGCTTGGCTCCGCTCAAGGCTACAAAGTTTCAATTATAGAAGATAAATAAATCCCAGATACCAGGGCCTCCACTTGGGTCGCCGGGGGGCGTGGCCAGCCTGCAAACCACCACAGGCCCCTCACCCAGGCCTCCCCACGCCCCAAGGGAACCCCCACCCTGATCCGGGACACCCTTCAGGGCAAACCAGCCGGCCCCCACCCTTGCACCAGGCCTCTATCCTATCTAATAAAAGAATAATATGCAAATTGACCATCACTCCAATACACAATATGGCTGCCCCCATGTGGACACAAGATGGCCGCCACAGGATGGCCAGCAGGGGAGGGCAGTTGGGAAGGATCAGCTCTGCAAGAAAGGGCAGTTGTGGGCAATCAGGCCAGCAGGGAGAGCAGTTGGGAGGGACCAGGAATGCAAGAGAGAGCAGTTGGGGGCGATCAAGCCTGCAGGGAGGGCAGTTAGGGGTGACCAGGCCAGCAGAGGAGGGAAGTTGGGGGCAACCAGGCCTGCAGGGAAGGGCAGTTGGGGGGGGGGGCCCAGGCCTGCAGGAGAGAGCAGTTGGGGGGGGACCAGGCCTGCAGAGGAGGGTAATCAGGGGTGACCAGGCCTGCAGGGGAGGGCAGTTAGGGGCAAACAGGCTCACAGGGGAGCAGGTAGGCATCAATCAGGCTGGCAGGGAGTGGTTAGGGGGTGATCAGGCTGGCAGGCAGAGTGGTTAGGGGCAATCAGGAAGGCAGGCAGGCGAGCAGTTGGGAGCCAGCAGTCCTGGATTGTGAGAGGGATCCCAGATTGGAGAGGGTGCAGGCTGGGCTGAGGGACACACACCCCCGTGCCTGAATTTCATGTACCGGGCCTGTAGAAAGAAATAAAATCACTATCCTGCATCCTTAGTGCCATGGGCTGTAGCCTTGTTAGATTTCATAAGCTAAGCCAGATGGGCCTGGGTTAGTACTGGGATGGAAGACCTCAAAGAAAACAAGGTCTGTGTAACACACATCTTCTGTGCAGCCAGTATTTCATCTTCTTTGAACCCTTCTCTTACAGTCATTTTTGCACTTTCCTATTTATTATTTGATTTATTTACTTGCTCTAGGTGGGGAAAAAACAGTCCTTAAAAGTAAATGCATTTCTAGTCATTTAAATCAGTGCATTTATTTTACCATTTCAAATTGGAAAGACTAGTCTGAAAGTTGCTTGGCTATATTCTTGAAGAGACTATTCCAACTAGCAATGTCTTTTATTGTCTAAAAATTTACTTTCTCTTGGACTTCTCATTATATTTATCTCTATAGAGTGTTCTCTGTTTCAGTTTGTTTTGAGAGATAGTGTTCTTGTTTTACAAAAGATATACAACACATGAAATTATTTTTAAAACACAGAAAATATAATCGTGGAAAGATTCAAAACTTAGAATTCTTTTCTTGTTCCCTTTAAAACCTAGATTCTCTACATACTCTAATTTTAATTTAAAAGGCTCAAATACCAATAATTTTTATTATATATATAGATAGATAGATAGATAGATAGATAGATATAGATATATATATCACGATGTAAATAATTCAGTTACAAATGCACTAATGTTTTAACTATGAATAGACACAATCTACTTACAACTGTTCTTCCCTAAACTCACACAAACACACCTTTCATAATTACAGATGGCACATATGCATGCTTGCACACATACATCCCTATGTTCTTTAACAGACTAGTTTGTTCTCTTTCTCTCCTGCTCCTTCTCTTTCCCTCCCTATAAAAGAACGCTTTTTTTTCCTTAATGAAATTTGACATAGAACCTCAATATATGCAAGACAGGTTTTATTTTGTTTTAATTTTTTTAAAGCTGAGCTTCACTGATTAAGGTCAAAATGAGGGAAGCTAGGGTCCTATCCATTTGGTCTCTTCCTCACTCCATGAAGCAAAGCACCTTGGAAAAATCCTAAAGTTCTAAAAAACATGTCTATCCCTCGTCAGTTTCACATACATCCATATACACAAAAATTCTGAAAGAGTAATGGTGAGTAAAGAAAAGTGAATTTTAAAAAATACATTAAGTGTAGAAACAAAATTGGTTATTGTGAGAAAACAGGTATTGAGTAGAAATGTGTGTAACTCTAAAAGAGTGAACATTATTTAAATTTAAAACAAGTGCATATAAAAACCAAGATGGCGGCATATGTAAGCACCTAAACTTCTGCCTCGCACAACAATTTCAAAACGACAACTAAAAGACAGAACAGACACCATCCAGAACCACAGGAAAGCTGGCTGAGTGAAAATTCCACAACTAGAAGGAAAGAGAAAAGCTCACAGAGAATTGGAGGTACGGCAAAGGGTCTTTGTGCGCGCAGAGAGGAAGGGCGGCTGAGAGCCTGGCTGACTTTCTCTGGCGGAAGGGGGAAGGAAGCCTCCGACCGCACTGAACCCCAGTTCTGACTGCACTGAACCCCAGTTCCAGGCGAGCCCCTGGGACCCACGCTCTTGTGGGGGGAATCTGGACTCTTGGGCGGAGACTCGGGAGCCGGGGAAGGCGGAGGACTGAAAGTGCGCGCGCGCCAGTGCGCACAAAGGCTGCGGAGGTTGCCACAGGCTTTCCCTAGTGGAAGGGAGTCAGAAGCTCCTGACTGCACTGAGCCCCAGTTCTGATTGCACTGAACCCCAGTTCCAGGCGAGCCCCTGGGTACCCACGCTCTTGTGGGGGGAATCTGGACTCTCGGGTGGAGACTCGGGAGCCGGGGAAGTCAGAGGTCTGAAGGAGCGCGCATGCGCGCAAGGGCAAGGCTGACGGGAAGCCAAGACTGTCTGCTCCGCCCTGAGATTCCACCCCATCCAAGCTGAGCACAGAGGCTATTGCAATTTGGCAAGTCTAATCTTATAAGGCTGTCTCCAGCACCGAAATTCTCCCAGCGTAGACACAGCTGATCCTTACAGCCAACTGGCCTGGAGGTCAATTCTTCCCAGTGATACCAACAACAATCAAAACTTAATTACAACAAGGCTGTACACACAGTCCACAAAGGGGTGCACCAAGAGTGTCCACCTCAGGTTAACTGGGGAGGCTGACCCACTGGTCCATATAGGAAACCTAGCACACAAATTTACCCTACCAACTCAGGGAAGCAGTGAAAATGCGGTGTCAAAGAAACAGATCACAAACGAAAGAAATGGAGGAAAACAAACGACTGGATATAGAATTCAAAACCATGGTTATAAGGCTTTTCAAGAACATCCTAGAAAAGGCCGATAAATATAACGAGACCTGCCGAAACCGGTTTGGCTCAGTGGATAGAGCGTCGGCCTACGGACTGAAAGGTCCCGGGTTCAATTCCGGTCAAGGGCATGTACCTTGTTTGCGGGCACATCCTCAGTGGGAGGTGTGCAGGAGGCAGCTGATCGATGTTTCTCTCTCATTGATGTTTCTAGCTCCCTATCCCTCTTCCTTCCTCTCTGTGAAATATCAATAAAATATATTTTAAAAAAATATATATATAACGAGACCCTCGAAGATATGAAAAAGGACCAACTAGAAATTAAACATACACTGACTGAAATAAAAAATATTATACGGAGACCCAACAACAGACTAGAGGAACACAAGAATCAAGTCAAAGAATTGAAATACAAAGAAGCAAAAAACACTCAACCGAAAAAGCAAAAAGAAAAAAAAAATCCAAAAAGTTGAAGATAGTGTAAGAAGATTCTGGGACAACTTCAAGCGTACCAACATCAGAATTATGGGGGTGCCAGAAGAAGAGAGAGAGCAAGATACTGAAAACCTATTTGAAGAAATAATGACCGAAAACTTCCCCCACCTGGTGAAAGAAATAGACTTACAAGTCCAGGAAGTGCACAGAACCCCAAACAAAAGGAATCCAAAGAGGACCACACTAAGACACATCATAATTAAAATGCCAAGAGCAAAAGACAAAGAGAGAATATTAAAAGCAGCAAGAGAAAAACAGTTAATTACCTACAAGGGAGCACCCATACGACTGTCAGCTGATTTCTCAACAGAAACTATGCAGGCCAGATGGGAGTGGCAAGAAATTTTCAATGTGATGAATAGCAAGAACCTACAACCAAGATTACTCTACCCAGCAAAGCTATCATTCAGAATTGAAGGGCAGATAAAGAGCTTCACATATAAGAAAAAGCTTAAGGAGTTCATCACCACCAAACCAGTATTATATGAAATGCTGAAAGGTATTCTTAAAGAAGAGGAAGGAGAAAAAAGTAAAGATAAAAATTATGAACCACAAATACATATCTATCAACAAGTGAACCTAAAAATCAAGTGAATTAAAAACCTGAGGAACAGAATAATCTGGTGAATATAATAGAATCAGGGGCATAGAAAGGGAGTGGACTGATAATTCTCAGGGGGAAAGGGGTATGGGGGGGTTCATGAAGAGACTGGACAAAAATCATACACGTATGGATGAGGACAGTGCAGGGGAGGTAAGGGCAGAAGGTGGGGTGGGAACCAGGTGGAGGGGAGCTATGGGGGGAAAAAGGAGAAACAATTGTAATAATCTGAATAAAGATTTATTTTAAAAAAATAAAAAATAAAAAATAAAATAAATAAAATAAAAAATAAAACAAGTGCATATATTTTATCAGGAAAGCAACTTTTGTAATGCTGTTCTGTTTTAAAATGGTGATGATAACACTTTGAACTATGAGCATGGACCTGAAAAGTGTTCAGTAATGACTCTCTGTGGTTTCTTATTCTACTCCTACCCCAAGTCCCCTTCTTTTCTGATTACCCCCAAACCAAAATTAAACCCCAGAGTCATAGCAGCCAGTTAAAGATGGATGGTATATCCTTCTTTATGAAATAAAAATGGTCATTTATTTATATTGTGGAGTATCCCAGACCTGATATAATTTATAACTTAGTTCCATTTAAGGTAATATTCCCTATATGACATGAATGTTTCTTTCAGGGACAAATTCTTCAAGTTGCTCATTTTAAACTCATCATAAAGCCCTCTTTATCAAAATTTTAGAATACACAGTGGGAGTGGTGTGTTGGTAAATTTTTTAAAATTGATTCTTTGGTGGAGGGAAAAGGCCTCAATGTGTTGTATTTGCCAATTTTAGTGGCAGTTACATCCATCATGGCTGATTTGAAATTATGAACATGAATTCACTGAAAGTGGAGTTGGGAAAAGATGTTTAGTAGTAAAATACCATTATATATGTGCACCATGTAGATACAATAAATGTGAATATCCCCAAAGGCATACATAATAAAATGTAGTAAAATAATTAGGAAGTGATGAGCTTTGAGTATTACCTTTTTGTCATAATTATACGTTTATAAAACTTAATTTTTAATATTGGGTATGTTTAACAACTGACTCACAACATTTCTGAAAGTTTAGCTATTGGCTCTCATGAGCAGGTATTAATGGACTCCAGCACACCACTGTTTTGAGGACGATTCAGTTCCTTTACCTTTTACTAAAACTGTGATTCAACTAGCCTTCCTCTGTCTCCAAGATTCACTGTAGTATACAGATTATTTTGCTCTTGGTATTTAGGGAATTAGTGGATATTAAGTACCAGCCTGCTTCCTGCTTCATTTTATCAGTTTGTCTATGTTATTAAGTCATCTATTATGTTATTTTATAGTCATTTAATATCTTACCTTCTTGTGACATGTCTAGCAAGATGACTTTAAATCAATCAAAATTATTCCTTTCCATGTTTAACAACAGAACCAAAAGAGATGAGCCATGGGTGCATTGGAGTACCGGTAAGACATTTTTGTTGGCAGATCTTTAATTCCCTACAGCTGCCTAGATTGATCTGTTTTATTGTTAAGAACAGGGTTTTCTTTTACAAAGCTTTTTAATGTAGTTAGTTGATAACAGCTGAAGTCTCCAGTGAGAGGTCGCGATCTGTTACCCAGCAATTAACTATTCAGCTTGCCACTGAATATTTTATCATTCTTTAGCTTACCCTTAAGTCAAATAGTTCTACATATACTTTCTGAAACATTTTTATATTTCCATAAATAATTTTACTATGATAATATTAGATTTCGAATATCTGCTGTTTTCAGATGGTAAATTAAAACTTTGCCTATTAGAAAATCATGTATTTTGCTGAGTTAACCTTTTGTACTAAATATTTTTATCACATAAGAAAGCTTCAGGGATAAAAGGAAAACTCTTTCTAAACATTGCTTCTGAATGGATAGCAGAGAAGTCACCCTGATTAATGAATTTTTATCTGATGCTATTTGGTCATCATGACAAAAAGGACCAGTGATTTAAGAGCTCAAAAATTTAAGGTATTTGTTCACTATTAGTTTGGTATTCTTACTTTATTAAAGTCCTATTTTAAGTCTATTAAAATCACTTTTTACAAATGTTAAGCTATATTTTTGTGAGATTCTTTTAGAGATAAGGTATAACCTGTATATCATTCATGTACAAAAAATATCAAATCTTAATTTTTTCAAAGAAATTTCTGACATTAAGCCCTTCTCTGCAGGGTCTGTGAGAAGTCTGTTAGTCATTCTTTGGGGCATGGTCCCTTTCCCAATGATCTCTTCAAAAGGACACTGTCTGGAGTTGCTGCTTTGCTGATTTTCTGAGTGCCCTCTCCTTTGGAAGCGAGTCTCACTTGCTTGTCTTCCTGCTCTCAGGCCAGTGTGGTGTCTGCAGACTGACATAGCAAGAGACTCACTGGCAGCTGCCCTCCTCTTGCTGTCACTCTCACGCTTGCCTCTAAGAACAAATATGGAATCATTTCTTTCCAAAGCCCTTTTATCTCCATTTGTGCTGCACCCAGCACAGAACATCCACAAACCTATCTACTCTTCCCAACTTAAGGAACTCTCTCCCCTCAAAACTATTTTGGTTTTTAGTTCAACTCTTCCCTTTACACTTAGATTTTCTTTTTTCACCCTTTTCTCTTCACACTCAAAAAGAATTTACTGGCTTCAATAAGCACCGGATTGTTTTGAATTAGGACACATTTCTTTTAAGCTGTAAAAAGTAAACAATATAGGCAGTTTTCATATCCTGCTATATTAAATTCTTAGTAACCTCCAGTGTTATAGAAGTTTCTCTGAGTGGGAAAAGAGAAAATAATCACAGTCTGGACTCAGATTTACAAAGTAAGAGAAAGAGAAAGAACAAAATCAGAAGCTGTACCTTTGTGTGGACTAAAATATGTACATGAGATTATGTATGTTTGCATATATTCAAGAATATATATGAATAGACAAAGAATACCATGAGAATTAAATAAAATAAAGTGATAGACACATGATAGCCCTTCAATAAATATTAGTTTAATTTTAATTAGATAATTTTCTGAAAGAATTTTTAATTGTTAGTTGGCAAATTTTATTTTATTGACTAATATTTTCTAACTCCATCTTTCGTTTCATAATGTCTTTCAGTGAATATTTCATAGATAGCTTGAGAAAATATTTTTACAACCATTTATCTTGTGATGGCTATTTAACTTTGTAGTTTTAAATTTGTTTTCTTTATAGAAACTTCCTACAAAGAAAACAGTTCACAATTAATTGAAAGAATGCCAAGATAATATTAATGATTAAGTCTCTAAAGTGGGTTTTTTGTTAAGCCTGGGCATCATGTAATTAAAACTGCTACCACACCACCTGCTCTCTTTTGCCTTGAATCCTATCACATCAATGTTACTTTGAAATCTGAGAATGCTTTCCACTTCCTGACAACTAATATGTTACTTGTTCTAGTCAGACATCATATTGCTGATTAGCTGAATACTATTTCCTGTTTCTTTTTCCTGTATCTCTCAATGAACCACTTCTGTCTTAGTAGGATTATGATGTTATATAAAACAGATAATTAAATAAATTAGATTTTATTTTGCAAAGAGAAGGTCATCATGGAAAAGATGAATCATAGTGTACTAAATGTTTTCCCAAAGTAAAATTTTGATATTTTAAATCTAACTAGGTATACCTATGGAGAGAGAATTTTTTTAAATATACATTTGTTTCTGATCTTCCTTTTATAATGTAAGAGTTTTTCTGTATTCCTTAGTATAGGATTTTTGTGTTTTGTATTATTATTTTCCTTGTATTTGGTCTTTTTAATAATATTAAAAATATTTTTAGAAAAAAACTGAAATAGCCCTAGCTGGTTTGGCTTAGTGAATAGAGCATTGGCCTGCAGATTGAAGGGTCCTGGGTTTGATTTCAGTCAAGGGCACATACCTTGGTTGCAAGCTCCACCCTGTCCCAAGCCCTGGCCAGGGCTCGTGCAGGAGGCAACCAATCGATGTGTTTCTCTCACATCAATATTTCTCTCTGTCTTTCCCTCTCTCTAAAAGATCAATGGAGCCTTAGCCGTTTGGCTCAGTGGATAGAGCGTCAGCCTGCGTTCTGAGGGGCCCGGGTTCTATTCCAGTCAAGGGCACATGCCCGGATTGCAGGCTCAATCCCCAGTAGGGGCGTGCAGGAGGTAGCTGATCAGTGATTCTCTCTCATCATTGATATTTCTATCTCTTTCTCCCTCTCCCTTCCTCTCTGAAATCACCCGAGGATTTTTTTAAAAAGGGAAAAAACTGAAATATATAATTCTCATATTGTAATTACTGGTCACTTATACATATGGCTCCTGTATTCCATTATAAACCACCTGATGGTTGAGTTCACATCTCTTTTATCTTTATATCCACTGCAGTGTCTATCTATAGGGTAAATGTTAATTGAACTCAGTTGTTGAATTAAACTGATCCCACTAATTTACTTCACTCCATCACTCAATGCCCATTACATGTTCTTATCCTTTATGTGTTTATTTTTCAAAGAACAATCTTATTTTCATCATATTAAAGTTTCTAGAGAATCTCACCATATTCTCAACTAGAAATCACAGGGGCAAGGCTAATTTATTTTAATAATGGATTAGATTCAAGTTGCTGGACCAGAAAAGTCATTTTCTAATGATTTCTTAAAGTCTTTTAAGAAAAGATGTTCTGATACAACAATACAGTTATTATTGAAAAAATAACTTCCTCTACCTAAATAAAATGCCCATGAGGCCAAAGTGTGTTCCTGATTGCCAATAAAATGCCCATGAGGCCAAAGTGTGTTCCTGATCTACTTTGTCATGTAGATCAGACTACTCTCATAAATGTGATCAGTTTATTCTGTCCCCTGCTTAATCTATATATTAAGTTAAATTATATGTAGAAGACCCTTTATCAATATACCATGAAAAATGACTTTCTCATGACCTAAACATATTCAGAGTGAATTCTTGAAAGAAAGCCATGTTGAGCAAAGACACAAAATAAGACATTTCAAAAGCATGTTCAAGATATAATGGTAGGCCATTGTGTCTAGAACATGGTGATAGTATAACATGAAAAACAGGTAGATAAAATCTAGAAACATTTTAATGTCAGGCTAAGAAATTTAGATTTTATATTACATGTCATGGGGAATCTTTGGAGTGATGGTAGTCTGTTTTATGAAGATGACTCTAGCATCAATACACTGCAACTGTAGAGTGAGAGTAGAAAAGAAAGAAATTTTAGAAATGATATTGCCTTAATTATAGTTAACTAGTAAATTGTGGAGCCAGGACTCAAATGGTCTATCTGACTCTAAAACCAATACACCATCCACCCCTACAATATAAATATATTAAAAGTTATATGTCTATTTACTAAAAGAGAGAACCATGTCTTTTCATTTTTACATCGCAGTGTGTTAGCACAGTGTCTACAAAAATAGTGGGTACTTCATTAGTTCAATCAGTAAACATTTATTGAGCACATACTAGGCATTGTGCTAGCACAGTGGTCGGCAAACTCATTAGTCAACAGAGCCAAATATCAACAATACAACAAATGACATTTCTTTTGAGAGCCGAAAACCGACTTCTGCGCATGGGCCACGAAGTTTCAATCACACTGTACGTTCATGCCCGCACGTGGTATTTTGTGGAAGAGCCACACTCAAGGGCCCAAAGAGCTGCATGTGGCTCGCGAGCCACAGTTTGCCAACCACTGTGCTAGCATATGCATATGGTTCAGTTGGAGTAAATATTACCAGTTTTCCCAAGTAATTATAATCAATTTACCCATCCATCTCCAGTTTGCAAGTTCCTGTTGCTCCATATCTTTATCCACACTTGGTATTATCTTTTTTTCATTTTAGCTTTTCTAGTGTTATCCCAATTATTTTAAAAGTAATTTTTTAAAATTGAGGTGAAATTTATGTAACATAAAATTAACCTTTAAAAGTGAACAATTCAGCCTGGCTGGTGGTGGCTCAGTAGTTAAGCATTGACCCATGAATCAGGAGGTCAGGGTTCAATTCCGGGTGAGGGCACATGCCCAGGTTTCGGGATCTATCCCTAGTAGGGGGGCGTGCAGGAGGCAGCCAATTGATGACTCTCGTTGTTGCTGTTTCTGTCTCTCCCTCTCCCTTCCTCTCTCTGAAATCAATAAAAACATTTTTAAGTGAACAATTTAGTACATTCATGGGTAGTGTTGTACAACCATTACCTCTGTGTAGCTCCGAAACATTTCATCACCCAAAAGGAAACTCTGTACCTTTTAAGTAGTTGCTCCCCATTCCCTGTCCGTGTCCCCATCAGCCTGTAGCATCCACCCATCTTCATTCTGTCTTTGTGGATTTACCTATTTTGGTTATTTCTTTTAAATGAAATTATATAATATGTGACCTCTTGTTTCTGACTTCTTTCACTTAGCATGTTTTAATGTTTATCCACATTGAAACATTATATTTATGCCACATTATAGCATGTATCAGTCTTTTTTATGGCTGAAAAATGTAACATTCTATATATATACAAAAATTCGTGTATCCATTCTTCAATTGATAGATATTTGTGCTGATTCTTCCTTTCGGATACTGTGAATAGTGCTATAATGAACATGTATGTACATGTATTTGTTGAGAACCTGTTTTAAGTTCCTTTGAGTATTTACCCAAGTAGAATTGCTAGGACATATGGTAATTCTATGTTTAGGTTTTTGACAAACCCCCAATCTGTTACCATAGCAGCTGAACCATTGTAACATATCCTCACCAACACTTGTTATTTCTGTTGTTGTTGTTGCCATCCTAGGGTGTGCAATGGTATCTCATTGTGGTTTTGATTTGCATTCCCTTCATGACTGATAATGTGCATCTTTTCATGTTGGCCATTTGTGTACCTTTGGAGAAATGCCCTTTTTGTTTTCTTGTTTTTATTTTTATCATTATTTTTGAAAGTGTTGCATAGGTCCTCCTTTTTCATCCAATTACCTCTTCCAGCCCTCTCCCGTTCTCCCCACCTCCAGGCCTTCCCCACCCCATTGTTTGTGTCCACAGGTTATACATATAATCATACAAGTTCATTGGTTGATCTCTTGCCACCCACCCTCCCCTGCTTCCCTCTGAGGTTCAACAGTCTGTTCATGCTTCTGTGACTCTGGGTCTATGTTTGATCATCAGTTTATTTGGTTCATTAGATTCCACATGAGTAAGGTCATGTGACACTTACCTTTCTCCGACTGGAAATGCCCTTTTTTTTTTTTAATATATTTTATTGATTTTTCACAGAGAGGAAGGGAGAGGGATAGAGAGTCAGAAACATCGATGAGAGAGAGACATCGATCAGCTGCCTCCTGCACACCCCCCACTGGGGATGCGCCCACAACCAAGGTACATGCCCTTGACCGGAATCGAACCCGGGACCCCTCAGTCCCCAGGCCGACACTCTAGCCACTTAGCCAAACCGGCCAAGGCTGGAAATGCCCTTTTTGAATTGGGTTATTTGTCATTTCGTTATTAAGTTCATTATATAGTCTGGATACTAGACCTTTATCTCATAACTGATTCACAAATATTCTCTCCCATTCTGTGCAATTTCTTTTCACTTTCTTAAAATGGTCTCTCTTTTTTTCATGCTTTTATTGATTTTTAGAGAGAGAGGGAAGGAGAGGGATAGAGTAATAGAAAAATCGATGAAAGAGAAGCACACTGGCTGAGCTAAAAATTTAGTTTTTTTATACACATTATTTTTTAATTTTGATGAAGTCCCAATTTTTATACTTTTGCATTTGTGGCTCTTGCTACCATTCCTATGAATCCATTGTCCAATCCAAGGTCTATATATACATATGTCTTTATGCCAGTAGCACACTGTTTTGACTACTGTAGCTTTGTAGTAAATTTTGAAATCAGGAAGTATGACTTCTCTAGCTTCTTTTTTTTCAAGATTGTTTATGCTGTTTGGGTTCCCTTGAATTTCCAAATGAATTATAGAATGATTTTACTATTTGCACAAAATATCATTGGGATTTTGGAGAATAACCAAGATGGTGGCATTGGTAAACACCTGTACTTGCTGCCTCTCACAAACACATCAAAACTCCAACTAAAAGACAAAACAAATATCATCCATACCATGGGAAAGCTGTTTGAGTGGAAGTTCTACAACTAGAAGGAAAGAAAAAAGTGCATTGAGACTGGTAGGAGGTGCGGAAGTGCGGAGGTATGGAGGCGCGCGTGAAACGGGCTGGCAACTGGGTGCGCTGTTGTTATTTTTCAGTCGGGAGGGAGATACAAGCTCCCGTTTGCTCTGAACTCCAGTTCCGGGCCAGACTCTGGGGACCCAGACTCATATGGGGAGAAACTGGACTGTCTGGCAACCCCACCCAAGCTGTGCACAGCGGCTTTTGCATATGAATGGCCTGTCCTCTTGCAACCTAAAAACTAACAAACTGCAGCTGGGTCAGAGAGCTCCAAAGCTTCCAAAAGAAGGCCTAAGGCCCTGCAGCAGAAGCCGGCATTGCTTCAGCTGGGCACTTCCAAACACCGAACAAAGAGGAGGAATCTGCAGATCTCTGTGTAGCTCCAGCTGGGTGGCCTCAGGCAGTGGCTGACTTTGCACCTCCTTGGAGATCCAAGAGCCAGTGTACCAGTGGTCAGTGTGAGACCATACCAGATTACAACTCTTCACATCCATAAGCGACACACTCAAGAGGAAGACTCAGTGAGCACCAAAGCCCCACTGAAGCAAGTCTTGCCCCATAAGGGTGTCTCCAGCACAGCAGTTCTCCCATTGTAGTCACAGCTGGTCCTCACAGCCACTTGGCCTGAAGGTCAGTTCCTCCCAGTGATACCAACAGCAATCAAGGCTTAACTACAACAAGACAGTGCACACAACACACAAAGGGGTGCACCAAGAGTATCCACCTCAGGTAATTGGGGAGGCTGAGCCACTGGGTTCTATAGGACACCTAGCACACAAAGCCACTCTATCAACTCAGGGAAGCAGCCAAAATGTGGAGACAAAGAAATAGGTCACAAATGAAAGAAATGAAGGAAAGCAAACAACTGGATATAGAGTTCAAAACCACAGTTATAGGGTACTCAAGAATCTTCTAGAAACCTCCAAGAAATTTAGTGAGACCCTCAAGGATATGAAAAAGGACCAATCAGAAATTAAGCATACACTGACTGAAATAAAGAATAATATACAGAGATCCAACAGCAGACTAGAGGATCCCAAGAATCAAGTCAAAGATTTAAAATATAAAGAAGCAAAAAACACCCAACCGGAAAAGAAAAAAGAAAAAAGAATCCAAAAATATGAAGATAGTGTAAGGAGCCTCTGGGACAACCTCAAGCGTACCAACATCCAAATTATGGGGGTGCCAGAAGAAGAGAGAGAGAGCAAGATATTGAAAACCTATTTGAAGAAATAATGACAGAAAACTTCCCCTATAGAAAGAAATAGACTTACAAGTCCAGGAAGCGCAGAGAACCCTAAACAAGGAATCCAAAGAGGACCACACCAAGATACATCATAATTAAAATGCCAAGGGCAAAAGACAAAGAGAATCTTAAAAGCAGCAAGAAGAAAACAGTTAATTACCTACAAGGGAGCACCCATATGACTGTCAGCTGATTGCTCAACAGAAACTATGCAGGCCAGATGGGAGTGGCAAGAAATATTCAAAGTGATGAACAGCAAGAACCTACAACCAAGATTATTCTACCCAGCAAAGCTATCATTTAGAACAGGGGTCCTCAAACTTTTTAAACAGGGGGCCAGTTCACTGTCCCTCAGACCATTGGAGGGCCGGACTATAGTTTAAAAAAAACAACTATGAACAAATTCCTATGCGCACTGTGGGCCCAGGACGAGTCGGCTGCTAAGCAGGACAGGCAGCGGCACCCAGCAGGCCGGGTAAATGTCCTTGGCGGGCCGCATGTGGCCCGAGGGCCATGGTTTGAGGACCCCTGATTTAGAATTAAAGGTCAGATAAAGAGCTTCACAGATAAGAAAAAGCTAAAGGGTTCATCACTACCAAACCAGTATTATATGAAATGCTGATAGGTATTCTTTAAGAAGAGGAAGAAAAAGGTAAAGATAAAAATTATGAACAACAAAGTGACAACAAATACTTATCTATCAACAAGTGAATCTGACAATCAAGTGAATAAAAAATCTGATGAACAGAATAAACTGGTGAATATAATAGAATCAGGGGCACAGAAAGGGAGTGGACAGACAATTCTTGGGAGGGGAGGGGGTGTGGGAGTGCGGGAAGAGATTGGACAAAAATCTTATACCTATGGATGAGGACGGGGAGGCGGGGAGAGGGTAAGGACATGGGGTGGGGTGGGAACTGGGTGGAGGGGAGCTATGGGGGGGAAAAGAGGAACAACTGTAATAATCTGAACAATAAAAATTTATTTAAAAATATCTTTGGGATTTTGATGAAGATTGCATTAAATCTGTAGATCACTTAAGAATATTAAGTCTTCTAATCCACAAACATGGGGTGTCTTTCCATTTATTTATGTCTTCTCTAATTTCTTTCAATAATGTTTTATAGTTTTCATTGTACAGATCTTTCACCTCTTTGGTTATGTTAATTCCTAAGAATTTTATTCTTTTTTATGTTATTGTAGAAAAAATTATTTTCATAGATTCCTTTTCATATTGTTAATTATTAGTGTATACAAATGCAACTGAGTGTGTGTGTTGATTTTATATACTTCAACAATGTTGAATTCATTTTTAGTTCTAACAGAAGCTAATTCTAGTACTAGGCTAGAATTTCTAGTACCAGGTTGAATAGAAGTGCCTAAAGTGGGCATCCTTGTCCTTTTTTATCTCTGAGGGAAAGCTTTTGGACTTTTACATAGAGTGTGATGCCAGCTGTGATGTTTTCCTTGTCTAACATTTATTATGTTCCTTCTATGTGCATAGTTTAAATGGTTTTAACATGAAAGATGGTTGAATTTGTGGAATGCTTTTTCTGCATCAATTAAAATGATCATGTGGTTTCTTTCCCCCTTAATTCTGTTAGTGATTCTATCATTGGGTGATTTTCTTGTATAGAACAATCCTTGCATTCTTGGCATAGATCCCACTTCATCATGATACATATTTGTTTTAATGTACTTTTGGAATTGATTGGCTAGGATTTCATTGAAGATTTCACCATCAATATTCAAAACGTATATTGGTCTGTAGTTTTCTTACGGTGTGTTTGTCTGGCTTTGGAATCAGGGTAATATGGACCTCATAGAATGTGTTAGCGCAGTGGTCGGCAAACTGCGGCTCATGAGCCACATGCGGCTCTTTGGCCCCTTGAGTGTGGCTCTTCCACAAAATACCACGTGCGGGCACGAACGTACAGTGCGATTGAAACTTCGTGGCTCATGCGCAAAAGTCGGTTTTTGGCTCTCAAAAGAAATTTCAATTGTTGTACTGTTGATATTTGGCTCTGTTGACTAATGAGTTTGCCGACCACTGTGTTAGTGCAACTGAAAAATGCAGGTTTGGCTACCTGCCACAGGAAAGCCAAACCTATGAGACAGGTGCTGGTGCAAAAGGGAAGACCTGGGACAACAGTGAATTCCCATCTCAAAGACCCATCCCCCCTTCCTGCTCATTATTCTGATTACCCATACATTTCCCTCTGAGTACTATTTTGACTATACCAATATATTTTTATATTGTTCTATTAATCTTTTTCTCTAAATAGCCTTAATTCTGCATTTTTTTTTTCTGAGTTACTTTGGAGAGTTTTATAAAATTTCAAAATGGTTCATTCTATTCTTTTTGGCTCTTCTTTTGTTGTGAATACCCTTTTCACTGCTATGATAGCAATTTTAAAACAGTGTGCCACAAGACTTCAAAACATGCTATACCTGACTATTTTTTTTAACTGTTTGCCTAATAAGTTTATTGTCTCTGAAAAATCTTCATAGAAAATTGTGATTTGTTTTATTAGCTCTCAGCAGCCCATTCCTGAGCTCTGAGGAAGCTTGCTTTCTTCTGAGCTACCTGATCTTTCTTCTGGGCAAGAGACATTTTGGGACGGTTCCACCTCTTCTTTTTAACTTCTTTCTTAGGCTTCTTCTCATAGACTGGATTCTCTCGTATAGCAGCATGAGCGTTCTTATACATCTCCTCCATCATGTCTGGAGTTACGTTGTTCTTTATATATTGAGAGAACTGTTTCTTGTAAGCATCTTCATCTTCTTCCATTAGATAACGCATATAATCTGCAACATTCTGACCCATGATGTACTTCGATGTACTTCTGCATTGAATTCCTTGCTTTCTGAATCATAACCAGGGAATTGTTTGTTACTGTGAGGAATAGATAGGCCTCCATCCACAGCTCCCTTCAGGGCCCCAAAAACTTTATTTCCAGTAGTAGTTCTGGCAAGCTTTGCATCCAAATAGCAGGTGAAGGCACCAGGTTGACCATCAATGCTTTCCACGTTGTATTCATCTCCATTCACCTCCACCTGGCCTTCAAAGATCTTGTCCATGCCAAACCTATTGAGAAGCCTGCGGGCCAGCAACAGGCCAGTACAATATGCTGCAGCATAATTTGTCAGGCCAACCTTCACACCATACTTTGGGAGTTCATGAGCATAAGCTGCACAAACTATCATATCTCCTCCTATACAGGCATAAGCAATCTGACAGATGATATCTCTGTTGGTTACACGAATTATCATCCTGTATTTAGGTGGGTTGTACTTGTTTTTATCCTGGATTACCAAGCATTTCCAGGCATAATAATCAGTTTTACCCTCTCGCTGTCTTCTGATTTTCACTTGGTATCACTTGAAGTAGGCCTTATTCTTGACAACTTTCACAAACCCCATCCTGCGGAAGAGAGACCCACGACTGCAGCTTGCCACGGACCTGCTGCTATACCAGACTATTTAGTCACGGCTATTGACCCCTTTCCCAGATTGTTGACTAGAAACATGACAGCAGCCAACACAACAAGAGCCATCCATTGTGAATAAATCAAAAGTATACCTTTTTGAGGGGTCAGTATAATTTTTGGTGGACCACAGAATTTTAATAATTAGTTTATGTGTGTCATGAGATGTAAAAAGTTGAAAAGCACTGCTATATAGTCATAAATGGTCTTAGAATATTTCTGTGTCTTAGAATATTATCAAGATTTTCTCTTTGTGACCTTATACATAATCAATTTTGACAAATATTTCATATTTAATTTTTAAGTACTTTTATTATAGCCAAGTTCATAGCACCATTGTATCTTTTAAAAATCACAATTAATTGTTCTTCCTTACCACCTTACCTCTAAGGGTTGAAGTGCCCAGAGCATTCTGCACTCACTTCCAGAGTGATCTCATTTAATCTCATGGATTGAAATCCCACCTTTATACTGATGACTTCCAAATTTATATCTCTACATGGGACTTCTTCCCTGAACTTCAAACCTATTTATTCAACTGCCTGCTTATTTCCACTTTTGTATCTAATAGGCATCTCCAATTTAATTTGCTTCTTTTTCTCTACTTTCTTTCTTGCTTTTTGACTGTTTTCTTATTCCAGTTTCCCCTTTTAATCGTTTTTAGGTTACATATTCTATTTCTGTTCTTTTAGTGGTTACTATAGAGATTGCAATATTTATTATTAGCTTTTACTCTTTTTCTGAAAAATATGAAGACCTTAAAATACTATAACACTTTTTATTCCTCCTTCTTGATTGTTATAATATTAATGTATTTTAAAAATTTGTTTAAACTGATTATTAGAGAGGAAGGGAGAGAGAAACATCAGTGTCAAAGTGAAACATCCATCGGCTGCCCCCCTCCCCCCACTAGGGATTAATCCTGAAACTCAGGCATGTGCCCCAACCAGGAATCAAACCAGCAACCCTTCAGTGCAAAGAACAATGCCCAACCAACTGAACTAAAGTACCTTTTTAACACTTTACGACATCATTATTATATACAGGGTGTCCCCCAAAAACTGTATACATAGAATATCTGTAGATTCTATTACATTTTGAAAATAAAATGCATTTTACTAAACACTGCCGTTATAATTTTTCAAAGTGTGTATACATTTTTGGGGGACAGCCTGTATATTTAATTTTTATTTGTGGTTTTCTTTTCCTTTTTTTAAAATATGTTTTTACTGATTTCAGAGCAATGAAGGGGAGAGGGATAGAAACTTCAATGATGAGAGAGGATCATTGACTGGATGCCTCCTGCATGCCCCCTACAGGAAATTGAGCCCACAACCTCGTCATGTGCCCTGACCTTGAATTGAACTGTGACCTCCTGGTTCATGGGTTGACACTCAACCACTGAGCCACATCAGCTGGGCTATGCTTTTTTTGTCTTTTTATTTCTCATACTTCCTTTTGGGAATCATTTTATTTTTTCCTGAAGTTCATCCTATAGACTTCACTTTAGTTAGGGAATATCTGAGTGAAAACTCTTAGTTTTTGTTTCTTAAAACATATTTTTGCTGGGTAACTCTGAGTTTACAATTTTCTTCTAGCATGTTGATTTCAGTGTCTTTTTAACTTCTACTCTTACTGTCAACTGTTGGTCTAAGTTTTGCTTCTTTGAAAATAATGTCTTCTTTTGCCTCCTACTTATTTTTAAAAGAACTTTGTCTTCAGTGTTCTCCATTTTCACCATTACATTCTAGGTGTGAATGTTTTCAGTCACCCACCCTTCTTGGAATTTGTTGGGCTTTTTGAATAAGGGATTGATGCCTTTTTCACTAGTAGGAAAACCTTAGTTATCATCTCTTTATATAATTTCCATGTCCTATTTCTGCCTAATCCCGAGGCACTAATTACATATTCGTTAGACTTTCTCACTCTATTTCCCAAATTTCATAACCTCTATCATATTTTTTATACCTTTGTCTCCTTGGGCCTCATTCTAGATTACTTTTTATTTCCTATCTTCTCTATTACTAATTCTCTTTACAGCTGTATCTAATCTGCTATTTGACCTATCCAGAGTTTTATATTTCTTTTTTTTTAATTTTATTTTATTGTTTAAAGCAGTGGTCAGCAAACTGCAGCTCTGTTGACTAACGAGTTTGCCGACCACTGGTTTAAGTATTACAAACAGTGATACATATGTCTCTTTTTTTTCCTATTGACCTTTCCCTATCTTCCCCTACCCCCCAGCACATGCCTTCACCCACCCCCCCAGTGTCTTGCATCCATTGGTTACGCTTATATGCATGCGTACAAGTCCTACAATTGATCTCTTACCTCCTCCCACCCCATCCCTCCCAGCCTTCCCACTGTAATTTGACAGTCTGTTTGATGCTTCTCTGCCTCTGTATCTATCTTTTTGTTCATGAGGTTATGTTCTTTATTATCCATAAATGTGTGAGATCATGTGGTATTTTTCTTTCACTGACTGGCTTATTTCACTTAGCATAATGCTCTTCAGTTCCATCCATGCTGCTGCAAATGTTAAGAATTCCTTCTTTGTTTTACCACAGTGTAGTATTCCATTGTGTAGATGTACCACAGTTTTCTAATCCACTCATCTGCTAATGGGCATTTAGGCTGTTTCCAATCTTAGCTATGGTGAATTGTGCTGCTATGAACATAGGGGTGCATATATCCTTTCTGATTGGTGTTTCTAGTTTCTTGGTATATATTCCTAGAAGTGGTATTACTGGGTCAAATGGCAGTTCCATTTTTAGTTTTTTGAGGAAACGCTATACTGTTTTCCACAATGGCTACACCAGACTGCATTCCCACCAGCAGTGCACGAGGGTTCCTTTTTCTCCACATCCTCTCCAGCACTTGTCGTTTGTTGATTTGTTGATGATAGCCATTCTGACAGGTGTGAGGTCATACCTCATGATCATTTTGATTTGCATCTCTCAGATGATTAGTGACTTTGAGCATGTTTTCATATGTCTCTTGGCTTTCTGAATGTCCTCTTTCAAAAAGTGTCTATTTAGGTCCTTTTCCCATTTTTGATTGGATTGTTTATCTTCCTTTTGTTAAGTTGTATGAGTTCCCTGTAAATATTGGAGATTAAACCCTTATCAGAGATAACATTGGCAAATACGTTCTCCCATGCAATGGGCTTTCTTATTGTTTTGTTGATGGTTTCTTTTGCTGTGCAGAAGCTTTTATTTTGATATAGTTCCATTTGTTTATTTTCTCCTTAGTCTCTCTTGCCCTAGGATCTGTGTCTGCAAAGATATTGCTACGACATATGTCTGCAATTTTGCTGCCTATGGACTCTTGTAGGATTTTTATGGTTTCCCGTCTTACATTCAAGTCCTTTATCCATTTTGAATTTGTTTTTGTGTATGGTGTAAGTTGTTGATCTAGTTTCATTTTTTTGCTTGTATCTGACCAAATTTCCCAGCACCATTTATTAAAGAGTCTGTTTGATTCCATTGTATGCTCTTGCCTCCTTTGTCAAATATTAATTGAGTATAATGGCTTGGATCAATTTCTGGATTCTCTGTTCTATTCCATTGGTCTATATTTCTGTTCTTGTGCCGGTACCAGGTAGTTTTGAGAACCGTGGTTTGATAATATATTATGATCCCTCCAACTTCGTTCTTCTTTCTCAGGATAGCTGTAGTATTTATTTGGGGTCTTTTTTTTATTCCAGATGAATTTTTGGAGAGTTTGTTCTAGATCTGAAATATGCCATTGGTATTTTAACAGGTATTGCATTGAATCTATAGATTGCTTTAGTCAGTGGTTCTTAACCTTTCTAATGCCGTGACCCTTTAATACAGTTCCTCATGTTGTGGTGACCCCCAACCATAAAATTATTTTCGTTGCTACTTCATAACTGTAATTTTGCTACTGTTATGAATCGTAATGTAAATATCTGTGTTTTCCAATGGTCTTAGGCTCTACAGCAGCAGTTCTCAACCTGTGGGTCGTGACCCACAGGTTGAGAACCGCTAGCAGGGTCGCCTAAGACCATCAGAAAACAGATATTTACATTATGATTCATAACAGTAGCAAAATTACAGTTATGAAGTAGCAACGAAAATAATTTTATGATTGGGGGTCACCACAACATGAGGAACTGTATTAAACTGTCACGGCATTAGAAAGGTTGAGAACCACTGCTTTAGGTAGTATGGACATTTTAATGAGGTTGATTCTACCAATCCAGGAACAGAGTATGTTCTTCGATATGTTTATGTCTTCTTCTATCTCTTTTTTCAATGTCCTGTAGTTTTCTGAGTACAGGTATTTTACGTCCTTAGTTAAGTTTATTCCTAGGTATCTTAATTTTTTTGGTACAATGGTAAATGGGATTGCTTTTTTCGTTTCTCTTTCTGTGAGTTCATTATTGGCGTATAAGAAGGCCATAGCTTTCTGGGTGTTAATTTTGTATCCTGCTACATTGCCACATTCATTTATTAGATCTAGTAGTTTTTTGATGGAGTCTTTTCTACGTATAGTATCATGTCATCTGTGAATAATGACTATTACATCTTTTCCAATTTGGAGGCCTTTTATTTCTTCTTCTTGTCTGATCACTATGGCTGGTACTTCTAGTACTATGTTGAACAGGAGTGAGGAAAGTGGGTATCCCTGTCTTGTTCCTGTTCTTAGGGAAAATGGTTTTAATTTTTGCCCATTGAGTATGATGTTGACTGTAGGTTTGTTATATAGGGCTTTTATTATGTTGAGGTATGATCCCTCTATTTCCACTTCGCTGAGAGTTTTTATCAAGAAAGGGTGTTGGATTTTGTCAAATGCTTTTTCTGTATCAATTGATATGATTATGTGATTTTTGCCTCTCAGTTTGTTTATGTGATGTATCACATTTATTGATTTGCAGATATAGTACCATGCTTGCATCCCCGGAATAAATCCCACTTGGTCATGGTGTATAATCTTTCTAATGTATTGCTGAATCCTATTTGCTGGAATTTTGTTGAGGATTTTAGCATCTATGTTCCTCAAGGATATTGACCTTCAGTTCTCTTTTTTTTTTTTTTGTGGTGTTTTATCTGGTTTTGGGATTAGGGTAATGCTGGCTTCATAGAAAGAGCTTGGAAGTGTGCCTTACTCTTGAATTTTTTGGAATGGTCTGAGGAGGATTGGTTTTAGTTCTTCTTTGAATGCTTGGTAGAACTTCCCTGTAAAGCCATCAGGACCAGGCTTTGTTTCCTGGAAGATTTTTGATCGCTGTTTCAATTTCTTTGGTAGTTATCAGCCTATTCAGGTTTTTTTATTCTTGGTTGAGTTTTGAGAGCTTGTATTTTTCTAAGAATATATCCATTTCATCTAGGTTGTCCGTTTTGTTGGAATAGAGTTGTTCATAGTATTTTTTCATAATCATTTCTATTTTTGTAGGATCGGTTGTTACTTCACCTCTATCATTTCTGATTTTGTTTATTTGGGTCCTCTATCTTTGTTTTTTGGTGAGCCTGGCTAGAGGTTCATCAATCTTTTTATCCTTTCAAAGAACCAGTTCTTGGTTTTGTTGATCTTTTGTATTGTGTTTTTTGTGGGGGTTTTTTGTTTTTTTGTGGTTGTTGGTTTTTTTTTGTTTTGTTTTGTTGTTGTTGTTTTTTTGTCTCTATGGCGTTTATCTCCGCTCTCATCTTTATTATTTCCTTCCTTCTGCTTATGCTGGGCTTTTCTTGTTGTTCTCTTTCTAACTCTTCGAATTGTAGGGTTAGATAATTTATCATTGTTTCTTGTTTTTTGAGGTAGGCCTGTAGAACTATGCACTTCCCTCTCAAGACTGCTTTCACTGTGTCCCATAGATTTTGGATTGTTGTGCTTTCATTGTTGTTTGTTGCCATGATGCTTTTTATTTCTTCTTTGATCTCTGTGGTAACCGAGTCATTGTATAATAGCATGCTATTTAGCCTCCAGGTGTTTGATTTTTTTATTGTTTTTATTGTATTTGATTTCCAGTTTTATGCAACTGTGATCTGAGAAGATGCTTGATATGATTTCTATCTTCTTGAATTTGAAGAGACTTTGCCTGTGTCCCAATATATGGTCTATCTTTAAAAATGACCCATGTGCAGTTGAGAAGAATGTATTTTGTGGCTTAGGGGTGAAATGTTCCGAAGATGTCATTTAATTCCATCTGATCTAATGAGTCATTTAGGATTGATGTTTTTTTCCTGATTTTTTTGTTTAGAGGATTTGTCCAGTGGTGTTAGTGGGGTATTAAAGTCCCCTACTATGACTGTATTGCTATCAATCTCTCCCTTGATATCCTCCAGAAGTTTTTTTTGTTTTTTATGTGTTTGGGTGCTCCTGTATTGGGTGCATATGTTTACCAGAGTTATATCTTCTTGTTGAATTGCTCCCTTTAGTATTATGAAGTGGCCTTCCTTATCTCTTGTGATAGCCTTCACTTTGAGGTCTAATTTGTCAGATATAAGTATTGCTACCCCAGCTTTTTTTTTTTTTTTTTTCATTTCCATTCACCTGAAACCCCTTTTTCCATCCCTTCAGCTACCGTATGTCTTTTGATTGGGGCATTTAATCCATTTACATTTAACATTATTATTGATAGGTACTTCTTTGTCACCATTTTTATTCTTTACCCCTGTGTTCCTTCTTCACTTCCTATTTCTTCTTTTTATAGCAGACCCTTTAGCATTTCTTGCATTGCTGGTTTGGTGGTAATAAACTCCCTTAGTCCTTTTTTGTCTGTGAAGCTACTGATTTTCCCCTCAACTTTGATTGATAGCCTTTCTGGGTACAGTATTCTTGGATTCAGACCCTTCCTTTGCATTACTTTGTATATTTTATTCTATTCCCTTCTGGCCTGATGTGTTTCTGTTGAGAAATCAGTCACTAGTCTGATGGGGGATCCTTTGCAGGTAACTTTCTGTCTCTCTCTGTTCGTTTTTAAGATTCTTAACTTTGTCGTTGATGTTTGCCAATTTAATTATTATGTGCCTTGGCATCAGTCTTTTGGGATTCATTTTGTTTGGGACTCTGTGAGCTTCTTGGACTTGTGTGAGTTTTTTCTTTCCTATATCAGGGAAGTTTTCTGTCATTATTTCTTCAAACAGGTTTTCTATTCTTTGCTCAGTTTCCTCTCCTTCTGGCACCCCTATTATGCGGATGTTGTTTTGTTTCGTGTTGTCCCAAAGTTCCCTTAGGCTCTCCTCCTGTTTTTTAAGTTTTTTTTCTAGATGCTGCTTTGCTTGGGTATTTTTTCCTACTTTATCTTCTATCTAACTGATGCGGTCCTCCACTTCCTCTAGTCTACTGTTGATGCTTTCTATTGAGTTCTTTATTGCAGAAATGTCATTTTTCCTTTCTTCTTGGTTGTTCTTCATTTCCTCTTGGTTCTTACACATATTGTTGAATTTGTCTTCCAATCTTTTCAGCGACCTTATGACCATTTCTCTGAATTCTTTTTCTGACATATTGCTTGCCTCCATTTCATTTACTTCCTTTTCTGGTGAGGCCTCCTTTTCTTTCATATGTGGGCTGTTTCTTTGTCTCCCCATAATCGCTCCTCTCTGGGTGTCTGGTTATGTAGCTCTCTCTCTCCTGTAATGACTGAAAGGCACATAATACAACACAACAGGGCACAAAACACCACGCACTGCACGCAAGTGTATTCACGATACTAGTAACCCCAAATAAAGGTGACCACCAGAGAGAAAAGAATTAGGGGATTAAAAAAAAGTGCAAAAATGATATTGAGTAAAGGAAAAAAAGAGAGAAAAGAAAGTAAATAAAAAAGGGGGAAAGAACTATTTAAATGGGGAAAAAATCCAATAGAACAACAACTAATCCAAAAAAATGCAAACAACAAACACCCAGAGATGAATGCATACTACAAACAATAACTAATAACAAGTGAGGAGAGGAAAAACAGGAGCAAAAAACAGAGAAACAATCACACAAACAAACAAAATACCATACTAATCAACATTCAAACAAACAATAACAATAGGACAGAGAGAAAGAAGGGCAAAACAAAACAAAAAAAAACATAAAACAAAAGAAGAAAGGGAAGAGAAAAAAAATTTTGAATAGTGAAGAAAGAGAAGAGGGAAGTGTTTATGGACTTGGAACATGGGAGCGGAAATTAGATATATAAGTAAGATGAATTTTTAACAGGGTAAAAAGAAAGAATAGGGATAATCTAAAGCAAGAATAGGAAAAGAGAAACAGGACAACAGTAGGGGAAAAGTTTTGGCATAAAGGTAAAGTTGAGATAGAGTAAAATGATGCTAAAGGAAAAATGAAAATAGAATGTAGATCACCAATCCCAAAATAAAATAGAAAATAAAATGAAACTTTAAAAAGTGGTAAAATAATGGTAGTAATAATACTAAATAAAAATATAATAATTAAAAAGATAAAATCAAGCCCTAACTGGTTTGGCTCAATGGATAGAGTGTCAGCCTGCGGACTGAAAGGTCCCAGGTTTGATTCCGGTCAAGGGCATGTACCTTGGTTGCGGGCACATCCCCAGTAGGGGGTGTGCAGGAGGCAGCTGATCAATGTTTCTCTCTCATTGATGTTTCTAACTCTCTATCTCTCTCCCTTCCACTCTTTAAAAAATCAATAAAATATATTTTTAAAAAAATAAAAAGGTAAAATCAAGTGAGAAAAAAATTAGTTTCTTAAGTAAAAGATGAAAAATAAAAATGTGCAGTAGTGAAGGTCATTCACTTCCTCTACTGTTCTGTTTGGCACACCCTTTTCCTCTCAGGTCATCAGGACAGTATTGAAGTTCCCTGCGTTCCACCTCTCCTCTGTGTTGTAAGCCACAATGCTGTCTTCAAGCAGGTGGTATTTTATTATTTCTCAGCCTGCCTTTAGTTGTATTTACACAAGAGTCAATTTGTGATTCAACCCCTGGGTGGCAGTGTTTCTGTGTTGACATCCAGAACTATAAGTCCTCTCTATCAGTATTTAGATTTTGTTTTCCCTGCAGCACTTAATACTGGTTTGGGGAAATGGACTGCCCAAGAGCTGGTTTTCTGATTTCTCTCCACTCTGATCCCCAGGTTCCACAAAACCAACTTTCCCCTGCAGTCTCTGAGAGTTTTTAATTGGGAGATCCTATGTACTGAGCTTAGTAATGAAAAGCAAGAATTTAGAGAGAAAAAAGAGCTAGAGTGAGCACACGAAATTGTGACATTTTCCTCGAGCACTGTGCGCGACTCTGGGCACGTCTTTTCCCCGAGCACTGTGCAGCTGGTATACTGGTAGAACTTCAGGCTGCTTTTCTGTGCCCAGCCCAGCTATGGGTTGATTTCTAGAGTTCCCTTCTGCCAGCAGCCCTGTGGACCCCCTTCCATATTCGCAGGCTATGCTGACCCCACGGCCACGGATTTTGTGGGGCGCAGACTTCCTCTGAACCGCTAGACTCTGCTGTGAGCGTTTCTCCCTCCAGCCTGGATCACAGACCTCACCTTTCTCTAGGCAATATCTGACCTTTCCAAGAGAAGGTGCAGGGCTCATCTGCATTCGCATATTCACGCTGCTTGAGACCCAGAGTTTTATATTTCAATTCAAAAATTTTTAAGTACTTGAAATTTTACTTGGTACTTTTTTCAAATCTTTGTGGTAAATATTTATAGTTTTATAATTCCTGTATTTTCACCCTGGTCTTTTCTTACTTTAAACATTCTAAAAATAGTTTTATAGTCTTTATATTACAATTCTAATATTTAATTTTTTGTGGGTCTCTTTCTCCTATTTGTTTTTTCTGTGAATTCTCACTCATGTGCCTAGTAATTTATTTTTCATTACTGTTATTATGGGAGCTGATCTTTCTTTAGAAAATTATTCAACTACTAGAGGCCCGGTGCACGAAATTCATGCACGGGGTGTGGGGGTTGTCCCTCAGCCCAGCCTGCACCCTCTCCAATCTGGGACTCCTCGAGGGATGTCCAACTGCCCTCTCACAATCCAGGACTGCTGGCTCCCAACTGCTCGCCTGCCTGCCTTCCTTATTGCCCCTAACCACTTCTGCCTGCCAGCCTGATCACCCCCTAACCACTCCCCTGCCAGCCTGATTGATGCCTAACTGCTCCCCTGCCAGTCTGTTTGCCCCCAACTTCCCTCCTCTGCTAGCCTGGTCACTCCTAACTGCCCTCCCCTGCAGGCTTGATCGCCCCCAACTGCCCTCCCTTGCAGGCCTGGTCCCTCCCAACTTCCCTACCCTGCTGTCCATCTTGTGGCGGCCATCTTGTGTCCACATGGGGGCAGGATCTTTGACCACTTGGGGGCAACCATCTTGTGTGTTGGAGTGATGGTCAATCTGCATATTGCCCTTTTATTAGATAGAATAGAGGCCTGGTGCATGGGTGGGGGCCAGCTGGTTTGCCCTGAGGGTGTCCTGGATCAGGATGGGGGTTCCCTTGGGGCATGGGGCGGCCTGGGCGAGGGGCCTGTGGTGGTTTGCAGGCCGGCCACGCCCCCCGGCGACCCAAGCGGAGGCCCTGGGATCTGGGATTTATTTATCTTCTACAATTGAAACTTTGTAGCCTGAAGCAGAGCCAAGCCTTCTGCTCACTCCATGGCAGCAGCCATTTTTGTTGGGACTTATGTATCTTCTATAATTGAAACTTTGTAGCCTTAAGCGGAGGCCAAGGCAGGCCAGGGCTGCAGAAGCTTGGCTTCCTCCATCGTCTGGGGCAACCCTAGCCTCCTGCTCTCTCCAGCTCCGTGGCTGCCACCATTTTTGTTGAGATTTATCTTCTATAATTGAAACTTTGTAGCCTTAAGTGGAGGCCTGGGCCGTCCAGGGTGTGTGGAAAGCTTGGTTTCCTCCATCGCCGGGGAAACCCAAGCCTCCCTCCTGCTCTCTCCGTGGCCTCGACCATCTTGGTTGGGTTAATTTGCATACTTGCTCCTGATTGGCTTGTGGGCGTGGCTTGTTGATGTAGCAGAGTGATGGTTAATTTGCATGTTATTCTTTTATTAGATAGGATTTCATGCCTTTGATGAACATACTTTTTTCAAGGCACCTGGTGACCATGACATTCCTAGTGTAGTACTACTTTAGACAGAATCCAGGGCTTAGAGCTTTCTTTGATTACCCATGTAGTATAAATTTGGGCTATAAATTCCAGTGAGAGCCAGCTCATGGTTACAGATTCTCAGGAAATTTTATCCCCCTGAGGTTTTCAGCCCCTAGAGAATACCATTCTCTTTAGTCCCATGTAGATGGGAGGTATGTGGTAGATGTTCTTCTCAGTGCCTTAAACTGAGAATCTAGTCCTTAATAGAAATCCCAGTGTTATTTTTGGGGGGAATTGGGGGAGATTCTATTAGATGTTTCACCTTATGTAAACTCTGGAGTTTATTTCTGTTTCCTGAAATTCCAGGCTCTGTGAGGCTAGGTTTTAGATTATAAAGGTCTTAATATTTTGTGAATTCTTCAGCAATTATATATATATACATATATAGTTGTTAGTTACCAGCCACAAGATTATCCATATACCTAGTCAGCCATATTAAGGAAATTTTAAATCTTTAATGTTCATTTTTCATACTCAGTTATTTTTTTCACAACCTACAATTATATTCTTTTTTAAAATTAAATTTATTGGGGCAACATTGGTTAATACCAGTATATGTTTCAGGTGGTGTATAATTCTATAATACATCATCTCTATATTATATTATATGCTTACCACTCAAAGTCTAGTACCCTTTCATCGCTTATATTTGACCTTCCTTACCTTCTTCATCCTTCCTCCAACCCACCTTTCCCTCTGGTACCCACCATACTATTGCTATGTCTATGAGTTTGTTTGTTTTGTTTGTTCACTTGTTGCTTTCTGTTTTATAACCCACACTAGAGGCCCGGTGCATGAAATTTATGCATGGGGTGGGAGGGAGAGTCCCCTCAGCCCAGCCTGCACCCACTCCAATCTGGGATCCCTCTCACAATCCTGGCCTGCTGGCTCCTAACCGCTCTCACCTGCCTGCCTGCCTGATCACCCCTAACTGCCTCTGCCTGCCGGCCTGATCACCCCCAAGTGCCTCCCCACTGTCCTGGTTGCCCCCAACTGCCCCCCCTTCCGACCTGGTCGCCCCACATAGCCTGCTGCTTGGTCGTTTGGTCGCCCCTCACTAACCCCCCTGCTCGCCTGGTCACCCCACACAGCCTGTTCGGTCATCCGTTCAGTTGCGATGGTCGCTTAGGCTTTTATATAGATAGATATAGTGAAATCATATTGTTCTTATTCTTTTCCATCTGACTTAATTCACTTAGCATGATTTTCTCAAAAACCATCCAGGTTGTCTCAGATGGCAATATTTCATAATTTTTTATGACTGAGTAGTATTACACTGTATATATGGACCACATCTATATCTAATTATCCATTGAAGGATACTTAGGTTGTTTACAGGTCTTGGTTATCATTAATAATGCTGCAATGAACATAGGGTTACATATATCTTTAGGAATAAACTAGTGGCCCAGTGCACAAAATTTGTGCACTGGAGGAGGGGGAGTGTCCCTCAGCCCAGCCTGCAACCTCTCCAATCTGGGATCCCTCTTGCAGTCCAGGACCGCTGGCTCCTAACCACACACCTGCCTGCCTGCCTGCCTGATCGCCCCTAACCACTCCGCCTGCCGGCCTGATTGCCCCTAACTGCACCCCCTGCCGGCCTGCTCGCCCCCAACTGCCCCCCCCGCCGGCCTCCTCACCCCCAACTTCCCCCCCCCGCCAGCCTGCTCACCTCCAATGCCCCTCTTGCCAACCTGCTCGTCCCCAACTCCCCCCCCCCTGCTGGCCTGCTCTCCCCCAACTGCCCTCCCCTGCTGGCCTTATTGCCCCTAATCACCTCTGCCTTGGCTTCACCACCATGGCTTTGTCCGGAAGGACTCCTGGAAGGTCTTCCGTTCTAATTAGCATATTACCCTTTTATTAGTATAGATATTTTTTTTTTAATTTTTGGCTAAATACCCAGAAGTGCTATTGCTAGGTCATATGGTAGTTCTATTCTTAATTGTTGAGGAACCTCCATACTGTTTTCCATAGTGGATGTACCAGTTTACAGTCCCATTCCACATCATCTCCAACACTTATTTCTTGTCTTAGTGATAACTAGAGGCCCGGTGTACAAATTCGTGCACGAGTGAGGTCCCTCGGGGTGGCCTGCAGAGATCGGGTCCCATCTTGTGCCCCCAGCCTCACAGCTCTGCCTGGCACCCCGCCTTGGCCTGGCGCCACCCCCTCACCTGCTCTACCATCTCACCTGTGGGGCAATCAGCGGAGCGATTGGGCCCCTGCTCGCACTCGCCTTGGCCTGGTGCCGCCCACTCACCTGCTCCACCATCCTGCCACAGTCCCACTCTTGTCGGGATCCATTGGGGACAGCAGCACCTCCACTGCTGCCCACTGCCAGCGCCACGTCGCTGACGCCCACCATGTTCCATACCACCCCCTGGTGGTCAGCGCACGTCATAGTGAGTGGGTGAACTCCCGGTCTCCCATTCAAACAACCACTCGAGGCGCCAATTTGCATATTAGGCTTTTATTATATAGGATAGCCATTCTAACAGGTGTATAGTGGTATCATTGTGGTTTTGATTTGCATTTTGCTTATAACACTGAAGTTAAGTATCTTTTCATATATCTGTTGGCCATCTACATGCTTTCCTGGGAAAAGTATTCAGTTCCTCTGCCAATTTTTAAATTGGAATGTTTGGGAATTTTTTGGTTGAGGTATGGATTCTTTATATATTTTATATAGTAGTATTAGGCCCTTATCAGAGGTATCATTTGAAAATATCTTGGTTGTCTTTTTGACTTGTTGATGGTTTCTTTTGCTGTGTAGAAGTTCTTTAGTTTGAATAGTCCCATTAATTTATTCATGCTTTTACTTCCTTTGCCTTTAGGATCAAGTTAAAAATAAATAAATAACACTTTGAGACCAAATCTGTAAGTTTAGTATCTATGTTTTCTCCTATGTATTTTATTGTTTCAGGCATTTTGTTCAAGTCTTTAGTGCACTTTGAGTTCATTTTTGTGTATGGTGTCAGATAGCAGTCTAGTTTTACTCTTTTGCATGTGGCTTTCCAATTTTCCCAGCACCACATATTGAAGAGACTTTCCTTTCTACATTCTACATTTTTGGCTCCTTGGTTGAAAATTAGATGCCCATATACATGTGGGTTTTTTTTCCTGGATTCTCAGTTCTGTTCCATTGATCTGTATGTCAATTTTTCTGCCACTATAATACTATTGCAATGGTTGTAGCTTTGTCTACACTAATAAAAGAGAAACATGCAAATTGACCACCCCTCTGCTACGCCCACCATCCAATCAGGAGCGAGTATGCAAATTAACCCAACAAAGATGGCAGCGGCCACAGAGGTGGAGCAAGCAGGATGCTTGGGTTGCCCCAGAGACGGAGGAAGCCAAGCTTCCAGCCAGCCCTGGCCACCGCTCAAGGAGTGGCTGGGGATAAAAAAGGAGGGGCTGGGAGCCTGGGTCACCCCAGCCGGCCCTGGCCTCCATTCAAGGAGTGGCTGGGGGCCTGGGTCGCCAGGGGAAACCCAGGCTTCCAGACTCCCCTGGCTTCCACTCAAGGAGGGGCTGGGGGCCTGGATCGCTGAGGGGCATGGCCAGCCTGAAAATGGCCCTCAGCCCCTTACCCAGGCTGGCCACACCCCCATGGGGTGAGGGTCTCCACTGGGGGGGGCTTGGCAAGCCTGCAAACAACCATCAGCCCCTCACCCAAGCTGGCCAGGCACCCCAGTGGGGACCCCCACCCTGAAAGGGGTGTGGCCAGCCTGAAAACGTCCCTCAACCCCTCACCCAGGCTGGCCATGCCCCCATGGGGTGAGGGTCCCCGCTGGGGGGCATGGCCAGCCTTCAAATAGCCATCAGCCCCTCACCCAGGCTGGCCAGGCACCCCAGCAGGAACCCCCACCCTGAAGGGGGTGTGGCCAGCTTGAAAACAGCCCTCAGCCCCTCACCCCCTCACCCAGGCTGACCAAGCTCACCCAGCGGGGACCCTCACCCCATGGGGGCATGGCCGGCCTGCAAACCACCACAGGCCCCTCGCTCAGGCTGCCCCACGCCCCAAGGGAACCCACACCCTGATCCGGGACACCCTTCAGGGAAAACCAGCTGGCCCCCACCCGTGCACCAGGCCTCTATCTATACTAATAAAATGATAATATGCTAATTAGACTGGGAGACCTCCCAGGAGACCTTCCGGACGTTCTTCTGGACAAAGCCATGGTGGCAGGGCCAAGGTAGAGGTGGTTAGAGGCCAAGAGGGGAGGGCAGTTGTGGGTGATCAGGCCAGGATTGGACGGCAGTTGTGGATGATCAGGCTGGTGGGGGAGGCCGTTGGGGTGATCAGGCAGGCGGAGGGGAGCATTTGGGGGTGAGCAGGCCGGCAGCAGGGGGCAGTTGGGAGCGAGAAGGCAGAGTGGTTAGGGGCAGTCAGGCAGGCAGGCAGGTGAGCAGTTAGGAGCCAGCAGTCCCGGATTGCGAGAGGGATGTCCGACTGCTGATTTAGGCCCAATCTCTATAAACCAGCCATAGGACATCCTTCGAGGAGTCCCAGATTGGAGAGAATGCAGGCCGGGCTGAGGGACACCCCTTCCCCGCCCCCCTCCCCCTGTGCACAAATTTCGTGTACTGGGCCACTTAGTAGTATAACAATTTGAAGTCAAGGAGTGTGATACCTCTGGCTTTGTTCCTTTTTTTCTCAGGATTGCTTTGGCTATTTGGGGATTTTGTGATTCCATACAAATTTGATGAATTTTTTGTTCTACTTCTTTAAAAAATGCCATTGGGAATTTATAAGGATTGAGTTAAATCTGTATATCGCTTTAGGTAATAAGGTCATTTTAACTATGTTGATTCTTCCAATCCATGAAAATGAAATATCTTTCCATTTCCTCGTGGGTTTTTGGTTTGTTTTTGTGTGTTTTTTTTTTAAATTCTTTTAACAATGTCCTGTAGGTTTCAGTGTGTAGGTTCTTTATGCCCTTTAAGTTTATTCCGAGGTATTTTATCCTTTTTTTCTTTCAATTGTGAATGTGATTGTTTTCTTCATTTTTCTTTTCTGATATTTCATTGTTATATAGGAACACAACAGATTTTGTACATTGATGCCATATCCTTCAACTTTACTGTATTTGTTTATGGTTTCTAATAGTTTTTTGGTGGTGAGGTCTGTAGGGTTTTCTATATACAGAATCATGTTTTTTTGCAACTAGTGACAGTTTTACTTCTTCATTTCCAATTTGTTTGTTTTTTTAATTGATTGATCTTAAAAGAGAGAGAAACATCAATTTTGTTGTTCCACTTATTTATGCATTCACTGGTTGATTCTTGTATTTGCCGGGGATCAAATCTGCAACATTGGCATATCAGGACAATACTCTAACCCAGTGGTCAGCAAACTGCGGCTCGCGAGCCACATGCGGCTCAAGAGCCATGGTTTGCTGCTCTGTTGACTAATGAGTTTGTCAACCACTGGGATAGGGGCTTAATCACAAGGAACAACAACAGCCTGTAATTATTGGAATCGAGAGTCTAAGTCAGTGGTGGGCAAACTCATTACTCAACAGAGCGGCAAACGGGCTCGTGAGCCACATGTGGCTCATGAGCCGCAGTTTGCCGACCACTGCTCTAACCAACTGAGCTACCTGGCCAAGGCCTTCATTCCCAATTTTGATGCCTTTAATTTCTTTCTCTTGCCTGAATGCTCTAAAACTTCCAGTACCATTTACACTAATAAAAGGGTAATATGCTAATTAGACTGGGAGACCTTCCAGACATACTTCTGGACAAAGCCATGGTGGTGGGGCCAAGGCAGAGGTGGTTATGGGCGATCAGGCCAGGAGGGGAGGGCAGTTGGGGGTGATCAGGTTGGCAGGGGAGCAGTTGGGGGAGAGCAAGCCGGCAGGGGTGGCCAGTTGGGGGCGAGCAGGCCAGCGGGCGGGGGGGGGGGGCAGTTGGGGGTGAGCAGGCCGGCAGTGTGGAACAGTTGGGGGCAATCAGGCCCATAAGGGGTGGCAGTCGGGGGTGAGCAGGCGGGCAGGGGGGGCAGTTGGGGGTGATCAGACCAGCGTGGGGGGTAGTTGGGGGTGAGGAGGCCGGCGGGGGGGGGGGGTAGTTGGGGGCAATCAGGCCAGCGGGGGCGGCAGTTGGGGGCAATCAGGCCAGCAGGGGGGGGGGGGCAGTTGGGGGTGAGCAGGCTGCTTTGGGGGATAGTTGGGGGCGATCAGGCCGGCAAGGGGGGGCAGTTGGGGGCATGAAGGCCGGTGGGAGGGGCAGTTGGGGGTGAGAAGGCCAGCATACAGAATGGTTAGGGGTGAGCAGACAAGCAGGCAGGTGAGCGGTTAGGAGCCCACGGTCCCGGATTGCGAGAGGGATGTCTGACTGCCGGTTGGGATCGGGCCTAAACCGGCAGTCGGACATCCTTTGAGGGGTCCCAGATTGGAGAGGATGCAGGCCAGGCTGAGAGACCCCTGCCCTCCCCATCCCCCATGCACGAATTTCGTGCACCGGGCCACTAGTGTTGAATAACAGTGTCAAGAGTGGGAATTCTTGTATTCCTGATCTTAGAGGGCAGGTTTTCAGTTTTTTACCATTCTCTGTGATATTGGCTGAGGGTTCTTCACATAGACTTTATTATGTTGAGGTACTTCCTTTCTACACCTGTTTTATTGAGCACTTTAATCACAAATCAATATTGTATCTTGTGAAATTCTTTTTCTGCATCTATTGATATCATATGATTTTTATCTTTTATTTTGTTAATTGGTGTATCACATTGATTAATTTGCATAAGTTGAACCATCCTAGCGTTCCTGGAATGAACCTCAGTTGACTGTGATGTGTATCGTTGTATTTGACTCTGTAGTATTTTGTTTAGGATGTTTGCATCTATGTTCATCAGAAATACTGGCCTGTAGTTTTCATTCTTTTGTGTTTTCCTTGTCAGGTTTTGGTATCAGAGTAATGTTGGCCTCAGAAAATGAGTTAGGAAGTATTCCCTTTTCTTCACTTTTTTGGAAGAGTTTAAAAGGATGGCTATTAAATCTTTTTTTTAATGTTTGATGGAATTCACTAGTGAAGCCATCTGCTCTTGGACTTTTGTTTTTTGGGGGAGATTTTTTATTATGTTTCAATATTCTTTCTGTTGATTGGTCTATTTTCATTTTCCAATTCTTGGTTCAGTCTAGCAAAGATATATTTCTAAGATTTTGTCCATTTCTTCTGGGTTATCAAATTTGGTGGCATATAGACTTTCATAGTACTCTTAATAATCCCTTGTATTTCTGGGGTGTCCGTTGTAACTTCTCCTCATTTCTGATTTTCTTTATTTGAATCTTTTCTATTTCCTTAGTGAGGTTTGTCAACTTTAACTTTTCAAAGAAGCATTTATGTTGCATTTATTTATATGTTGTCTTTTTGCTATTTTGTTTAATTTTGCTCTAAAACTTTATTACTTCCTTCTGCTGACTTGGGGCTTTGTTTCTTCTTTTTCTAGTTTCTTAAAGTGAAATATTAGTTTTTTTGTGATTTTTCTTGTTTCTTGAGGTAAGCCTGTAATGCTATGAACTTTCCTGTTAATACTGCTTTCTTTGCTGCATCCCAAAAGTTTTGGTATGTTGTATTATCATTGTCATTTGTTTCTCTGTATTTTTTATCTATTTTCTTTGAACCAGTAGTTGTTTAGTACCATGTTATTTCATTTCCACATATTTGTGGGTTTTCCAGCTTTTTGTTGTTGTTGTTGTTTTTCTTTTTGCATTTAATTTCTAGTTTCAAACCTTTGTGTTTAGAGATTATGATTTCAGTTTTCTTATATTTGTTGAGAATATTTTAATGCCCAACATATGGTCTATCTTTGGCACTGTTCCACATGCCCTAGAGAAGAATATATATTCTGGTATTCTGGGATGAAAGTTTTGTAAATATTGATTATGTCTATTTGATATAATGTGCCATTTAAGGCTGATATTTCCTTACTCATTTTCTGAGTAATCTATCCATTGCTGTCAGTGGAGTATTTAGATTTCCTACCATAATTATATTTTTATCAGTTTCTCGCTTTAGTTCTCCCAGGTTAGGTTCATATATTTTGATAAATGTTATACCTTCTTAATATATTGTCCACTTGATCATTATATGTCCATCTTTATCTCTTTTTACCTTTATTTTTTTTTCAATCCTCACCTTAGAATATGTATATTGATTTGAAAGAGAGAGAAAGGGAGAGAGAGAAACATTGATGTGAGAGAAAAGCATCCACTGGTTACTTCCCATACATGCCCTGACCAGGGATCAAACCCACAACCTAGGTATGTGCCCGCAACCTTTTTGGTGTGCGGGATGATGCTTCAACCAACTGAGCCACTGGCTGTGGCTTCTCTTATTACCTTTTTTTATCTTGAAATCTGTTTAGTTTGATATAAGTACAGCTATACCTGCTTTTCTCTGGATGCCAGTAACTTGGAGTATCATCTTCCACCACTTCATTTTGAGTCTTTGTAGCTGAGAAGTGTTTTCAGAAGGCAGTATAAGGTTGGATCGTGTTTTTTAATATATCCTGCTACTCTGTGCCTTTTAATTGGTAAGTTCAGTCCATTTACATTTAGGGAGATTATTGATATATGAGGATTTCCTGTAGCCATTTTAACTTTTATTTTCTGGTAGCTCTGTGTCTCTACTGTTTCTTTTTCCCTTGTGTTCCTGTCGGATATTTTAGTTTGGTGGTATTCTCTGATTTTTTTTTCCCTCCATTTCTTCCCTTTTTATGTAATGTGTCTCAATTCTAGACTTTTGTTTTGTGACTTACCACTAGGTATTTGCAAAACAAAAAAGTTTCATATGTACAATATGATTTTTTTCTGAATGTATCCTATCTCCATTCACCTGTGCAATTCTGTCCTTTCCCCCTCCCCCTTGATGCTTTTGTTGTCACAAATTATCCCTTTTTATGCTGTACGTTGATTCCCAAATTGCTGTAGCTATTGTCTTTTTTTAATGCTTTTACCCCCTTTGCCTTTATATTATACTAGAGGCCCAGCGCACTAAATTTGTGCATGGGTAGGGTCCCTAGGCCTGGCCTGCAAGCAGGGCCAATCTTCCCCGGCTGCTGGCAGCCACCCGCGTCCGCTGCCATCCACCTCCGGTTCCCCATTCCGCATCAGGCAATT
Organism: Plecotus auritus; assembly: GCF_963455305.1. Lineage (NCBI taxonomy): Eukaryota > Metazoa > Chordata > Mammalia > Chiroptera > Vespertilionidae > Plecotus > Plecotus auritus. The sequence continues at coordinate 144,044,740 of NC_137770.1, forward strand.
GGAGCGTGCCGGCCAGGGGGAGGGATCAAGAGGTTGGCCCAATCAGGGCCTGTGGGCTGGGGGCAGCTCCTGCTTTGAGTGTCTGCCCCCTGGTGGTCAGTGCGCATCACAGTGAATGGTCATTCCACCATCAGGTCGATTTGCATATTACACTTTTATATATATAGATAGATAGATAGGTGTTTAATACCCTATTCTGAACAAGGTTGCAATTTCCTATTTATGACTGCATGTCATCTTACTTAGTTCCATGTTCTTTCGTCTTTTTATTTTAGGGAGAACAGCTCCTTTCAGTGTTTCTAGTACTGCAGGTCTTATGGTGATAAATTCCCTCAGTTTCTCTTTGTTTGGAAAAGCCTTTATTTTTTACTTTATATCTAAAGGATAATTTTGCAGCATATTTTATTCTTGTCTTTTGCTTTCTCTCTTCAATATTTTTTAATATTTGATTCCGCTCTGTCTTAGCTTAAAGGGCTTTTGCTGAAAAATATGATAATCTAATGGGATTTCCTTTATGCATTACCATCTTATTTTCCCAGGCTGCCTTGATAATTCTTTCTTTGTCATTAAGTTTTGAGAGTTTTAATATAATGTGCCTGCCTTGGAGAAGCTTTTTTTGCATTGATAAAACTAGGTGTTCTGCTAGCTTCTTGGAGTCAAGGGTCCAGCTTTTTCCATAGTTTTGTGAAGTTCTCATCAAGTATTTCTTTGAATAGGCTCTCTGTTCCTTACTCCCTCTCTTCTTCTTCTAGTATATCTATTACTCTTCTATTTCTTGTTCAAATGGAGTCAGTATTCTTCCCTTAAGTTCATTGAGCATCCTTATAACCAGAGTTTTGAACTCTGCATCTGGTACATTGCTTGTCTCCTTTCGTTTAATTCTTTTTGGGGGGTTTTTCTTGTTTTTTTCATTTGGGACATGTTCCTTTGTCTCTTCATTTTGGCTGACTCCCTTTGTTAGTTTCTGTGTATTAGGTAGATCTGCTACATCGTTCAGTCTTGACAGAGTAACATTATGTAGTAGGTATCTTGTGAAGCCTATTGGCACAGTCTCCCTGGTCACCTGAGCCAGGTACTTACGAGGGTTGTGTGTACCCTCCTTTTGTAATTGAGCCTTTATTGCTATTGTCACATCAGTGGGTGGGGTTAACTTTCACTGGCCATGAGGGCTGGCCAGGACTACAGCAGACAAGCTGTTGTGCAGGGGCTGTCCTCATGTCAGCCCAGTCCACCATTTGGGTGTAGTGTTTGTGATGCCGGTTGGATAGTGCTCTGAAGTTGGTCACTGGGTTTGTTGGCTCTGGAGCCACTTGGGAGGGACCCTGGTGCAGGGCAAGGTCGGCCACCATTTGTGCTCAGCTTAGGGCTCCCTGTTCGGAGCGGCAGAGCCATCTGCTTTTGGTTGCTGCTTGCTCTGGGCTTGGAGGTCCTTGGGAAAGGCTGTGCTGTGAGCGGAGGTCAGCCAGCACTGTGCCAGGCTTCGGCCACCGGATGGGAGTTTCAGTGCAAGCTGAGACCAGCTGCAGCTTGTGCTGGGCCTCAGGTCACTTAACAGGAGGTACAGGGCATGCTAAGGTCAGCTGCTGCTTGGTTGGGGTTTGTGGGTCTTTGAGAGATTTCAGGAAGTTCTGTAATACAAGTGGAGGAAGGTTGCTTATGTGGAAAAGCGGCTGAAAGTGGCTCAGGCTGGGCCTGAGTTGGGTGGGACCTCAGGGATCCACCAAAGCCAGGCTAACAGTGTTAGCCAGGTTAATGGAGATCACAGATTTGGTACCTACGGGCTGGGTAAGAGGGGAGTTCAACGAAGGAACAATGGTGCCTCACAGCACTTCCATCACCTGAGAGAGCTGCCCTGACCCCTGCTCCTCCCGTCCTTGCTCTGAAGCTAGTCAGTTCAGTTCTTCCCTGTAGGCCCCTGGTGCTCTTCAAGTTGCCTCCCAGCACTGAAGCCCACAGCAGGTGAGTTTGCCAGTGCATCCATGCAGGGCCTCTACAGGAAAGCCAGGGACTCTAGCAACCCTCTGTCTTACTCAAATGCAATTCCCATTGATTTTCACAGCCAGATGTTACAGGATTCCTCACCTGGGCATTTGTGCCTGGGTTGGGGAGTCAGGTGTGGGACTTGGATTTCTCACTCCTAGGGGAAGTGGGGAGACTATGTAGCCGAAATATCCCTCCCAATTCATAACCACCATACCCATGAGTGTGGGACCTGCCTATTCCACTCTCCACGCCTCCTACCAGTCTCATCATGGCTTCTTCTTTGATCCTAAGTTATAGGACTTCTGTTCACCTAGTCCTCAGGTGGTTCTCAATGATGGTTGCTCTATAATTTAGTTGTAATTTTGATGTGGTACGAGGAGGCAAGTACAGTGTTGACCTACTCCACCATCTTGACTGGAAGTCCAGATTAGATCTTTTAAAATACCATTATATTGGGAGTCACTCTTTCCTAAAGTATTGTCAAGATCTTTCCTTTATCTGATTTTATAGCACTACTTCATTTATTCTTATACTTGGGTACATAGTGCCTTGCTTGTATTATCTAGTCTTTTGTTGGTTGTAAGACTTTTTTCAATTAAAAAAAAAAACAACTTGCCAATTGCCTGCTATATGGAAAATAGTGTTACTGGGTGATACAATTGTAAATAAGACATACCCAATTTTGTCCTTAATACTTGCTGACATTTATTAAGTGGCTATTATGTGTCTGCTACTATACTGTGCACTTTTTATATAACCCATTTAATCCTCACAGCAGCCTTGTGTTATACGGTATTATTTTCCTCATTTTACACAGGAGAAAACTGAAGTACAGAGAGGTAAAATAACTTTTTCCAAATTAGTTAGCTAATAAATGACATAGCCATGATTCATATCCACTTCACTAGCTTCAGAATCCATGCTCTTAGCCACTACCACTATATCATCTAGCTGAAAGGTAAGACAGAGACCTACATAAGCATATTTTGAAATATACTGTAAGAGCTTTGTGAGAGGTTTAAAGTACTTTTGCAATTCAGCAGATGGCAAGATTACTTCCACCTAGGAAACACCACAAAAGCTTTATGAAGTATTTGGAAGTGGGGTGGGAGAAACATTCCAGAAAGAGGAACTTGCATTACATAAAGTACTCTTCAGACAAGACTTTTCAGAGCATATTACTAAAACAGTGAGTAGTGTAGTTAGCTGGGAGAAATGATACTTGAAATGGTAAAGCAAAATAAGTAAAAGTAGATTGCAGTCAAATCATAGATTTAGAATATGACATTAAGGTATTTAAATCATATTTTATAGGTAGTACAGTGATATTAAGTCTGCATTTTAGAAATGTTTAGCTGCCTTGATGTATAAGGTCAAAAGGTTGAGAAGGTCCAATTAGAAAGAGTTTGCAGTAGTTTGAGTGAGAGATATGGAAGCCCTGAGTTAGGAAAGTAGAAACCAGAGGAGAGACTGTATGAATCTTCAAGATTTGTCAACTGATTGGCTATACAACAAGAGTGCAAGTGGGGGACTAGCAATGGCTACCAGATGATTGGAAGAGGCTAGTACCATTAATAAAGTTAAGGGAGCACAGTTAGGAAGTGATAGTGTTACAGAAGACCAGAAAAAAACCAAGCCATGCTTAGAGAAAGGGAGTTACATTTCATTAAGGGCAGGGCCAGAGAAAAATGTGCCTTTCAAATTCTGGCCCCTCCCCACCACATGGAGGAAACCTTTTCTTTTTATACTTTTCCTAGCTCTTTTGTCTCCCAAATTTGGAATGAGACTTCCGGGCCTTCTGGGAAAGAAGGCCTATGTGCTGGGAAGGGGCCATGAGACCATATCTCAAGGCCTGGCTTGGTGTCAGCACTGACAACTCTGCCTGGGGCATAGTCCCCGGCATCTCTGGAATGGGAGTAGTCTTATTTTCCTTACTATTTAAGCAAGCAAGCATTTACAGAAGCCAAAATAGCAGGGTTAAAATTTCAAACAGCAGTTTTTATATAAGATGGATGCTTCAATAGTTTGGGAGAAAGGAAGATATAATCAGTTTGAGACATGCCAAGTTTATGATGCCAGTGGAAGGAAATATTCAGCAGATAATTAGTAATGTAGAATTTAAAAAATCAGAATTAGAAACTTTCGTGTGGCCCTGACTGGTTTGGCTCAGTGGATAGAGCGTCGGCCTGCGGACTCAAGGGTCCCAGGTTCGATTCCGGTCAGGGGCATGTACCTTGGTTGCGGGTGCATCCCGAGTGGGGGTTGTGCAGGAGGCAGCTGATCGATGTTTCTCTCTCATCCATGTTTCTAACTCTCTATCCCTCTCCCTTCCTCTCTGTAAAAAATCAATAAAAATATATTTTTTTTAAAAAGAAACTTCGGTGTGCTTGGTGTGCATTTGGAAGCATGTAGAGGAAAAACATTTAGGGGAAAGATGGAGGAATCAGAACCACCAAAGGAATATTCCCAAAGTAAGGATAACCTGAAGGATTAAAGTAGGAAGGGAGAGACTGGAATATTGCAGAGAGATAAAACAAATGTGGCAAATTTAACAGCCACATTTATGAAATCTAGGTTGTGAGAACATGAGTATTTATGCTTATACTGTTAGGTATATGTCTTATATATGCCATATTATTCCTTCCCTTAGATTATTTTTTTTTGCTTCCTGTCATTGGCTGTTCTACTTCAAATTATTGTCTATTCCTTATATCATAAATCAAATCTAGATTTTTTTCATAGCACCTGGGAATAACAGATTAACTAGGGTATCTACATATGTAGGTAAGGGTAAAGTGAATATTACTTGGTACACATAAGAGTGAACGTGGATTAGTCCTTGAGAAGTCTCCATCAGGAGATTTATAGCACATAAAAACAAGGCTAATATGAATGAGGCCTGCCCTTCCAATGTAAGATATCTTCTTATCAGGAATTCCACTTCTACATATATACACTAGAGAAACACGTACACATATAGGTAAAGAGTCATTTAAAAGATGTTCATTAGAGCATTGTAATAGTGAAACATTGGAAACAATCTAAATGTCCATCAATAAGGGAAATAAATGGATAGATTATCCTATATAATAAAGAGGTAATATGCAAATTAACCCTCATGCCCTCACAAGATGGCTGCCTATGACCAGGCTGGCAGGGCGGTTAGTGAAGGACGACCAAATGACTAAACAAGCAGGCTGTGTGGGGTGACCAGGCCGGCAGGGGGGCCGTGAGGGGCGACCAGGCCAGCAGGGGGGGGCAGTTGGGGTGATTAGGCTGGCAGGGGGGCAGTGAGGGGTGACTAGGCTGGCAGGGGGGGGCAGGTGGGGGCGACCAGGCCAGCAGAGGGAAGCAGTTGGGGTTGACCAGGCTGGCAGGGGTGGTAGTAAGGGGTGACCAGGCTGGTGGGGGGCAGTTAGTAGTGACCAGGCCGGCAGCGGGGGGGGGGGGGGGGCAGTTAGGGTTGATCAAGCAGGTGAGCAATTAGGAGCCAGCGGTCCAGGATTGTGAGAGGGATGATTAAACCGGCAGTCCCCCGAGGGGTCCCAGATTGGAGAGGGCACAGGCTGGGCTGAGGGGACCCCCCCACACACCCCTGTGCACGAATTTCATGCACCAGGCCTCTAGTATATTATAACCATACAATGTGGAGTGGGTTGAAGAGTACCCATATACAAAAATTAACTCAAAATGGATCACAGACATAAACGTGAGAGCCAAAACTATAAAATGCTAAGAAGAAAATATAGGGGGAAAGAATCATGACATTAAATTTGGCAAGATTTCTTGGTTATGACACCAGAAAAACAGCCACAAGAAAACATTAGATAAAATGGACTACATAGAAATTAAAAACATTTGTGTACCAAAGGACACTATCAAGAGAGTGAAAATGACCTGGCCCTAACCAGTGGTTCTGTTGATTGAAGCATCTTGCCATACACCAAAAAGTTATGGGTTTGATTCCCAGTCAGGGCACATATCTAGATTACAGGTTTGATCCCCAGTCAGGATGCGTACGGGAGGCAACTGATCAATGTTTCACTCTCTCTCTAAAAGTCATTATATATTTATATTTATATTTATATTTATATATATATATATATATATATATATATATATATATCTCCATCCTCAGGTGAGGATTAAAAAAGATAGTGTGTGGGAAAATGGAACAATGGGAGACCATATTTGCATATCATATAATAACTCAACAGCAACAACAAAATACCCAATTTGTGGTAATATCCTATGACAGCCCTAGGAACTAATAAATAGTGAATACTAACTACATAACAGTTAAAATGAATGAATTAGAATTATATGTATCAATATGGATATAGCTTAATGCAAAAGAAGTATATAGCATGCTAAAGTTTATGTAACCCCAGCACAGACATGAGGATAGGGAAGAGACTGTGACCTCCAGTAAGCAAGTGGTACTAATTAGACAAAGTGACTTTGAGCTTCATTATAAAAATGAATGAGGTACACTAAGAACTATAAATCATTGCTGAAATAAATTAAAGAAGTCATAAATATATGGAAAAGCATATCATATTCATGGGTTGGACGATTACATAGTGTTAGATGTGAATACTACCCAAGTCTACAAATTCAGTACGTCAAAAATCCTCTGGCCTTAAGTTGGGTCTGTCACTTACTGCCCAGTGAACCTGAGGAGCTTTTTCAGCTTCTGTAGGGTTCTGTTTCTTCAGTCATAAAAGAAGAGTGTTGGAGTAAATTCTCTCTGTGATCCCTTGTAGTTCTAAAATCTTATTTAATATCATTGCTTAAAAGTAAACTATTGAAATGAGGTTGTTCCAAGAGAATATAACTACTAAATATGTTGCCTTTCATACTTGATGAAAGCCAATTAGATTCCAGTGTACATATATGATACTAGTTACTAAACTAAGAATTAAGTGTCACCTGTTGAATAATATGATCTTTGGCTAATACTGGGTGCATGGTTGAATAGAATGGAAATAATAACTGCAAATTTCTAATTTGGCCCATATGATTTTTTTTTAATTCCTTCAATTTCTTACGGTTTCAGTCATTTTTCCTCAAGTATGATAATACAGTAAATATTCTCCCTGAAGATAGAATATTTGTTTCCTTGAGGTCACATATAACTTTAAGAGCTGTCTATAATAATAAAAGCATAATATGCAAATCAACTGAACAGCAAAATGACCAAACAGCGGAACCACCATCCGGACAACCATGCTATGACACCCATTGGTCGGGGTCCCGGCCATCGCCCCATGATCGTCCTGCAGAGGGAGGCCCAGGCCACTGACTGGCAGGCTGCAGCAGGTGAGCGGGGCCTCCTTCTGCGGGTGGGAGTGGGGGGGGTCCATCTCCCCAAAGAGGAAGGCCCAAGCTACCCAGGTTCCATCACAGAGCCTTGGCCGGGTGGGCAAGGGCCTACCTCCTTGGGGCAATTGATCGCAGGGCTCATGGACTGTGAGAGGGCGCAGGCCGGGCTGAGGGACCCCACCCCCAGTGCACGAATTATGTGCACCAATTATGTGCACCAGGCCTCTAGTAAGTCTATAAATAAAAATGTACATTGAGACGTGAAAATGTCTCTTTGGTAGACATCTAACTTTACTCAGTAAGAGATCTACATTTTGAGCATCACCAACCCTGGGAGATCTCTCTGAAAGAATGAAAGCGGCTAAGACCCACTTCCAAAACCTCAGAAACCTTTTAATGTCATTTCCAAATAGACTTGAGGTTGGCAAGATAGACTACAGAAAAGGCTGAGTGGTGTAGTCTGCAACCTCCTCTAGAGTTCATCCTCATTAATAGGCAATAAAAGGAAGGTCCATTTACTACCTAATTGATTATATAATTTGGCCAATATGTTCACCACAGGTTCACATGGACTTCCCTCTAATCCCTGTAAGCCCTCGTCCTTCCTCTTTCAGAAAGTCATATTCCTGTCAGAATTCCATTCTTGTCGCCAAAGCTGTCAAAAGCTATAAAGAGTTGGAGATTTTACTTGCAAGCACTTAAGTTAGCCTGCCACATTTTATGGATGCTGTTAGAAGACACAAGATTCCAAGATCAGAGACAAAGGACATTTTATTACTCTAGCAATTGCAGTAGCATTTTTATTTTGGGTCCCTCATCCAATTCCCACAGAACAATACAAAGAGGGTCAGTTGACCTATATAATCAATGAGTTATGTCACAGGAGGAGGAATGCTGAGCTTAGCAAATGCAAGTCTTTTATAACAGGCTAGTAAGCATGGCTTCCCTTTCCTCCAGAGGGAGGCATTATCTTCACTTACTAGACAGTAAGAATGTTTGACCCTTAACTTGAGGGACACTAGCCTTACTATCACCGCTTATCTGCTGGGATCCTTGAATGCCCTCACAACTTGACAGTTGGCTTTTCCAGAGGAACATAATCCAAAAGAGAGCAAGGCAGAAGTTGCTGTCTTTTATAACTGATCCTTGGATGTCACACTGTTGTTCCACAATATCCTATAGATTCAACAGGTCAGCTCTAGCCACTGTGGGAGGGGACTGCACAAGGCTGTTAATACTAGGAAATGGGAATCACGTGGGACCATCTTGGAGGCTTGAGCATATGGTCATTAAGATATATCATAAAGGCCGCAACGTAAGTCTTAATAAATTTAAGAAGATTCAAATCATATCAACCACCTTTTTATACCACAGTAATATGAAACTAAAAGCCATTTACAATAAGAAAACTGGAAAATTGATTGCAAATCATATATCTGATAAGGGGATAATATCTAAAAGAACCCATAAAACACAACAGGAAAAAGAAATCTCATTTAAAAATGGACAGAAGGCCCTGGCTGAGTAGTTCAGTTGCTTCAAGTGTCATCCCAATACACCAAGACTGCCAAGGTTGCAGGTTTGATCACAGGTCAGGGCACATACAAGAATCAACCAATGAATACATAAGTAAGTAGAACAACAAATCCATGTTTCTCTCTCTCCCACCCCCCTTCCTTCCTCTCTCTAAAATTATTTTTTTATTTTAGTTTAATGGCCAGGAGGAGGACAGGCAACCATATTTCCCTCACACGCCTGACTGGTGCAGAGCCTTCCCTTCATGCAGCCAAATCTTGGTTCCTTTTAGCCTGATAAACTATTCTTGCTTCCCCCTGACAACTCCTGAGACCCCACCCAAACACAAAGGTCTGTGGCAACCAGTGGGGGCCAGCTAGAGTTGGTATACCTAGGCCATTTGCTGAGTGGCCTCAGACCCAGCACTGGCATTAGGTTTAAACCTGTATCAATCTGGCAAGCACCACTCACCCCTACCTGGTGACTCACTGCGAACCTACCTCCTACAAATCGAGTACTGCCAAAGTCTCTCTCAGTCACTGAGCCTCTCAGGCAGTCAGCAGGCAGAGGCAGATCTCAGGGTGCCTTGGGACTTTCGCTAACCTGCCCCTGGGCCTGGTGCTGGTAAAAGCTGGCCTTGGTGCATAGCTTGATCCTTCTCGTGCACACCCAGGTCCAGCAGAGGCAGCCACAAACTGTGGATCACTTTACAACTCCAAACAGGTTGCCAATGCCATTCACAGCAGGATCTGACACTGCCAAGAGGCTCCAGGACCAGTACACGTAGTGGTCAGCTTCAGGCATCAGAGCGGGATCTAGTAGCTTCACAAGTGTCATATCCAAAGGAAGATCTTGGCAGAAACCAGATCCTGCTGAAGCAAATTCTGCTTCATGTGGTCAGCAACTGCACAGCAGCTCATACATTGTGGTCGAGGTCAGCCAGCCTGAGGGTCAGCCCAACACACAAATGGGCCAATAGCAATCAAGAGTCAATTACAACAGGAGAGCCCACATAACGTATGCAAGGGACACCCCTGGAACACCACTATCAGGTGATCAAGGAGATTGTGCACTGGCTCTCACAGGACACCTACTACATAAGGCCACCCTGCCAAGACTGGGAGTCATAGCAAATGTGCGTAACACATAGAAACACAAAGAGGCCACCAAAATTGGGAGACAAACAGGACCCAAATGGAAGAAAAACAGGAGGACTCCAGCAATTCCACCAGTAGATATTTATCCAAAAGAAGTTAAAACATCTGATCACTAAGACAGTTATAAACAAATGCCTGTAGCAGCTGTATTTATATACATTAGAACCAAGAGCTGGCAGCTACCCACATGTCCATCAATAGAAGAATGGATAAACAGATTGTGATACGAATCACTTTTCTGATGTGTGTTGTGAATATTTGCTCCCAGTGTGTGGCTTTCCCATTCATTTTTAAAAGTTTCCTTAAAATTTAATTTTAGCAAAGAGCAAATACATATTTGTAGTTTTACTATTTTAAAATCATTATTTATACACAACTGGTATTTTGACACTGAGAGAAAGTTGTCATGACCATTCCAATGAAGGAGTCTTTGGCGGGAGGAGGGGCAGGTAGTTTGGTTTTCTGTTTTGGTCTGAGGTTTTTTGTTGTTTTTGTTTTGTTTGTTTGTTTGTTTGTTTGTTTGTTTTGTTTTGCAATGTGGACGGATTCTAGAGGCTTTTGTTAGAAGGGGCCCATTCCAGGAGAAGTAGTTTGCAAGTAAGAGCATAAAATATAGATTTAAGTACAATTTATAAATGAAAAATATGTTCCTTCTAGAACCCAAAAATAACCTAAAAGAAGTTGTAGGTGTTGAGAGACATAGTAGCTGTTTCTTGACAGTGTCATAGGTAGAACGAACGGCCTTCAGTTCACCACATAATTTTCAGACTTCAACCAAGGTGATAGGTAGGGCCTTCCACTATGTTGAAGCAGTGGTGCGTGCTCTTGTCATGAGCTCCATTGTATTTGTATAGCCTGAACAAGTATCAAATGAATCTCCTCAGAGGAAGGTGTCATTATGTAATACCATACCTTGTTCCTGAAGAAAGCAGGGTGGAGTTAAGATCTTGTTCTTGCCCTGGCCCAGTAGCTCAGTTGCTTATACTATTGTCCTGATGTGCCAAGGTTGCAGGTGTGATCCCCAGTCAGGGCACATATAAGACCAATCAATGAATATATAAAATAAGTGGAACAACAGATCAATGTTTCTCTTCTATCTCTTAAGTCAATACATGAAATTTCTAAAAAAAATGTAAATAAAGCAAATCATAGCCCAGCTAGTGGAACTCAGTGGTTGAGCATCCACCTATGAACCAGGAGGTCATGGTTTGATTCCTGGTCAGGGGACATGCCCCAGTTGTGGGCTTGACCCCCAGTGGGGGTGTGTAGGAGGCAGCTGATGAATGATTCTCTCTCATCATTGATGTTTCTATCTCTTTCTCCCTCTCTTTTCCTCTCTGAAATCAACAAAATATTTTTTAAAAAGTGAGATAAAAAGGTTAAAAAAAGCAAATCATATTTTAAAAAATAATAAAAGATCTTAACACTAAAAAATTGTATGTGATGACAGGTTATTGAGGTACCCCATGGTAGCTGGGTAAAAGTTTATCGTGTCTCTTTGGAGGAGAGGGCAGATTGCAGTCAAGAGGCTGTTGAAATAGGCACTGAACAAAAGATATTCACCAAATATATAATTGCAAAATATTCACCAGTTGCTGATTGGATGAAGTCAGTAATTGAAACAATATTGGCCAGGGAGCCCTTAATGAGGCCCACAGTGTGAAGGTTGAGATAATCTACTATGAGACACTAGTCATTCTTCCCAAGTTTATGAGTAGGCCAAATTGGGATGTTAAATGGCAAACCAGTAGGGATAATCACCCCTTCTCTAAATATGATTTGTATAATGGGTTTCAATCATTAAAGACTCTGCTTAATTTATGTTGAGCCATATTAACTATTTTAAAAGGGAGGAGGAAGTCCTGGAGGTTTCATTTTACCACAGTTCGATTCCTGGTCAGGGCACATGCCTGTGTTGTAGGCTCGATCCCCAGCAGCTGATCAATAATTCTCTTTCATCCTTGATGTTTCCATCTCTCTCTCCCTAAAATCAATTAAAATTTTTAAAGAGAGAGAGAGAGAGAGAGAGAGAGAGAGAGAGAGACCTGTACGACCTGTACATGTGCTGCAACAAGAGATGCATTTCACATTGAAAAACAAACACAGTCTGAAAGTAAGATGGGAAAAGATATTACATGTGAATGGAGACAAAAAGAAGTTAAGTTAGCAATACTTATATCAAGCAAAATAGATTCTTGTTACTTTTGTAACAAGAGACAAAGAAGGGCATCGTAATTATAAAGGGACCAATCCAACAAGAGGACATCCTATCTAATAAAAGAGTAATATGCAAATTAACTGTCACTCTGCGACAAAAATGGAGGCGCCCAGAGACACAAGATGGCAGCGCCCAGTCCTCTCAGGTCCGCCTGAGTCCCCCAGCCCCGGACCGGGCCATCAGCCTGCGAGGCCCCCGCACACCTCCAGCGCGATCCGCTGCCAGCCGCGGCCCTGCCCACATCCGCCCCCTCACCTCCCCACTCCGGCGCAATCCGCTCCTAGCCATGGCCTGAGCTGTGGGCCTGGGAGGTGCCCGCGCCGCCTATCCTCCCCGCCCCTCCCCCAGCGATCAGCTCCCATCTGCAGCCTGGGGTGTAGGTCTGGGAGGCAGCCGTGTCCCCCAGAGCGATCCCCTCCCAGCGGCAGCCTGGGGTGTCAGCCTTCAAAGGGCCTGCGCCCCCATGGACTGATCCCCCACACACACACCTATAGCCTTGGAACTTCCCTTGCCCCCAGCCGAGTGATTGGAGATGGGGGGTGATATCTGGGTGACGCTGCCCAGCAAACCTCTCCCATTGGGTAGAAACTTCTGACCAGGTTAGGGAGGTAAATGGGTTTTGTTTAAAATCTTTACAAACCGCAAAGGAAATGTCTGAGGTAGGGTTTCACATCGGAAATAACTTACAACTAATTTCTGAAGGCAAACGGGGACATTGCAGTTACATTACTGGAGAGTACCCCGCGGTCCGGAGTTTGGCTCTGCAGCGGTGGTGGGTGCTTCCCGCCCTGGTTCCTCAGCTCCTCGGGCAGGGCTCAAGCCCACCCAGGAAGGCCTTTTCCCCTACAGTTTTCACCAAGGCAGGGAGGTTTTGTAGACATGAATAAGAAGTGCCCACGCACAAGTCCTGAAGATGCCAGGGCCGGCAGAAATGACAGACAAACCAGGAAAAGAGCAAAACCGAAACACCACCGATCCCAACATAGATCATCTTTTTCTTCAGATGACGGTGTGTTTCCCTCTTCTTAATCTTCTGGAAGCAAGACAGATTCAAGTACTGACGATTCTACCAATGGAAAAGTTAAGAGAAAGAGAGGACAGAAAAGGAATAAAAGGAGAAAAGAAAGAAAGGACAAAAGATGAAACATCAAGAAAAAGAAAGAGAAGGAAAAAAGGAAGAAACAACCACATGATATCACCTTTCCAAGGTCTCATGAAATTCCTGTTTAAGGAGTTTACTTTATGATACTTTTAGTTTGGGTTTACATTTTTACTGGTTTGTCAAGACCATGGCAGGTACACTGTCCAATATGTTAAAGAAAAAACCCTATCTAATAAAGAGGGAATATGCAGGGGAGGGCATTTGGGGGTGACTGGGCTGTCAGGGGAGGGCAGTTGGGGATGATCGGGCCAGCAGGGGAACAGTTAGGCGTCGATCAGGCTGGCAGGGGAGTGGTTAGGGGGTGATGAGGCTGGCAGGCAGAAGCAGGTTAGGGGCAATCAGGCAGGCAGGCAAGCAGTTGGGAGCCAGCAGTCCCAGATTGTGAAAGGGATGTCTGACTGCCTGTTTAGGCCCGATCCGTGTGTGGGATCAGGCCTAAACAGGCAGTCGGACATCCCCCGAGGGGTCCCAGATTGGAGAGGGTGCAGGTTGGGCTGAGGGACACCCCCCCCCCCCCCAGTGCACGAATTTCATGCATCGGGCCTCTAGTAAAGCTCGTAAACATCTACACACCCTAACATAGGAACACCTAAGTATATGAAGCAAATATTGATGGATATATGCAGTCATAGTAGGGTACTTTAACACCCTATTGACATCAGTGGATAGATTGTCCAGACCGAAAATCAGTAAGGAAATAGTAGCCTTAACTGACACATTTGACCAGATGGATTTGGTTTTTTAAAATATATTTTATTGACATTTTACAGAGAGGAAGGGAGAGGGATAGAGTTAGAAACATCGAGAAGAGAAATATCGATTCAGCTGCCTCCTGCACACTCCCCACTGGGGATGTGCCCGCAACCAAGGTTCATGCACTTGACCGGAATCGAACCTGGGACCCTTCAGTCCACAGGCCGACACTCTGTCCACTGAGCCAAACCAGTTAGGGCTGGATTTGATATTTTTTTAGGACATTTTACCCAAAAGCATTTTACCCAAAAGCATACATTTTTCTCAAGTATACATGGAACATGATCCAGAATAGACCACAAAGCAAGTCTCAGTTAGTTTAAGAAGGATGAAATCATATTTAGCATCTCCTTCGGTCAAAATGATATGAAAGTAGAAATCAATTACAAGAAGAAAACTGAAAAACACACAAATACATGGAGGCTGAATAACATGCTACTAAACATCAAAAAAGAAATCAAAAGATGCCATGAGACAGCTGGTAATGAAAACACAATACCCAAAAAATCTATGGTACACAGCCAGAGCAGTTTTAAAAGGAAAATTTATAGCAATACAGGACTACTTCAAGAAACAAGAAAAATCTCAAGTAAACAATCTAAACTTTCATCTAAAGGAACTAGAAAAAGGACAAACAAGTAGAAAGAGGAAATAAGGAAGATTACAGCAGAAAGAAATAAAATAGAAAAGATGAATGAAATCAAAAGCTGGTACTTTGAAAAGATAAACAAAATTGATAAACCTTTAGCCAGAAGACTCAAGAAAAAAAGAGAGGGTGCCCAAATATAATAAATCAGAAATGAAAGAGAAGTGACATTTGACAACACAGAATTACAAAGAAATATAAGAAAATACGAATAATTATACGCCAGCAAATTGGACAACCTAGAAGAAAAGGCTGAATTCCTAGAAATATACAATGTTCCAAGACTGAATCAGGAAGGAATAGAAAATCTGAATAGACCAAAAACTGCTAACTAAATCAAACCAGTAATGAAAAAACTTCCACAAACAAAAGTCCTAAACCAGATAGCTTCACAGGTAAATTTACCAAACATTAAAGAGAGTTAATATCTATTCTTCACAAACTATTCTAAAATATTGAACAGGGATTAAGGCTCCCAAATTCATTTTATGAGGCCAGCATTACCTTGATACCAAAACCAGACAGACAAACAAAAAACTATAGGCCAATATCCCTAGTGAGCACAGATGCAAAATTTTTCAATAAAATATTAGCAAACTGAATTCAGCAATACATTAAAAAGATCATACACCATGGTCAAGTGGGATTTATCCCCAATGCAAAGGTGGTTCAATATCCACAAATCAATTAATGTGACATACAACATAAACAAAATGAAGGATCAAATCATATGATCATATAAATAGATACAGAACAGCATTTAACAAAAAACATCTATTTATGATGTAAAAAGAACATTCTTGGCAAATTAGGAATACAGAGAACATACTCAACATAATGAAGGCCATATATGACAAACCCACAGCTGACACTATAATGGGGAAAAGCTGAAAGCTCTTTTTCTCTAAGATCAGGAACAACACAAGATGTCCATACCACTTTCATTCAATATAGTATTGGAAACCCTAACCACAACCATCAGACAAGAAAAGGAAATAAAAGCCATCCAAATTGGAAAGAAAAAATTAAAACTCATTATTTTTAGATGACATGATACAATATAGAGAGAATCCTAAAGAATCCACAAAGAAACTATTAGAACTAATAAGAATTCAGTAAAGTAGCAGGATACAAAATTAATATTTAGAATTCAGTTGCATTTTTACCCACCAACACTGAACTATCAGAAAGGAAAACTAAGAAAGCAATCCCATTTACAATTGTATCAAAAATAAAATAACTAGGAATAAATTTAACCAAGGAGGTAAAAGACCTGGACTCAGAAAATTATAAGACACTGGAGAAAGAAATAGAAGATACAAATAAATAGAAGCAAATACCATACTCATGGATAAGAAAAATTAACATCATTAAAACCCCATACCTCCCATCGTGATCTATAGATTCAGTGCAATTCCTATAAAATACCAATCACAGTTTTCACAGGACTAGAACAAATAATTCAAAATTTTGTATGAAACCACAAAAGACCCCAAATAGCCATAGCTATCTTGACAAGAAGAAAGAGATACCACATTACCTGATATCAAACTATACTGCAAAGCTATAGCAATCAGACCAGCATGGTACTAGCATAAAAACAGACATATAGACCAATGGAAGAGAATAGAGAGCCCAGAAATAAATCCACACTTACATGGTAAATTAATATAAGACAAGTACATACAATGGAGTAAATAGCCTATTCAATAAATGGTGGGGAAATTGGACAATGAGTGCAAAAAAAATGAAACCTAGACCACGTTCTTACACCATATACAAGAATTAGCTCAAAATGGATTAAAGACTTTAATGTAAAACTTCTAGAAGATAACATAGGCAGTAAAATCTCTTAACATTTCTCTTAGCAATATTTTTCTGACATGTCTCCTTGAGCAAGGCAAACAAAAGAAAAAATAAGCAAATGAGACTACCTCAAACAAAGAAGTTTTGCAGGGCAAAGGAAACCATCAACAAAATGAAAAGCCAACCTACTGAATGGGAAAAGATATTCAGCAATGATACATCTAATAAGGGCTTAATATCTAAAATTTATAAAGAATTCATACAACTCAACACCAACGAAACAAACAATCCAATTAAAAATGGGCAGAGGACCTGAATAGCTACTTCTCCAAAGAGGACGTACATTACAGATGTCCAAAAGACATATGAAAAGACGTTCAGTGTCACTATTCATCAGAGAAATACAAATTAAAACTATAATTGGTTCCACTGGTTGGAGCATCATTCCCAAAAGGGTGCAGTTCAATTCTGATCAGGACACATACCTTGGTTGTGGGTTCGATCTCCAGTTGACAGTGCGGGAGGCAACCAATCATGTTTTTCTCTCTCTCAAATCAATAAATCCTCGCTTGAGCTATCAACTCACACCTGTCAGAATGGCTGTCATCAATCAACAAACAAGTGTTGGCGAGGATGTGGAGAAAAGGGAACCTTCATGAACTATTGGTGAGAATGAAGATTGGTGCAGCTACTATGGAAAAACAGTATGGAGGTTCCTCAAAAAATTCAAAATGGAACTACCTTACGACCCAGCAATTCCACTTCTGGGTATATATCTGGAGAAACCCAAAACACTAATTCAAAATAATATATGTTCATTGCAGTGTTATTTACAGTAGTCAATATATGGAAGCATCCCAAGTGCCTATCAATAGACAAGTGGAGAAAGAAGTGGTACATAATATACAATGGAATATTACTTGGCCATAATAAAGAATGAAACCTTACCTTTTGCACCAGCATGGATGGACTTAGAGGTCAAACTCAGTGAAATAAGTCAGACAGAAAGATAAATACCATAGGATTCCACTTATATGTGAAATCTAAAGAAAAAAAATCAATGAAACAAAATAGAAACAGACTCAGAGATTAGACTGATGGTTGCCAGAGGGTAAGGGGTTTGGGGGATGGGTGAAAAGGTGGAGGGATTAAGAAGTGCAAATTGGTAATTACAAAATAGGGGGATGTAAAGTACAACATGGGGAATATAGTCAATAATATTCTAATAACTATGTGTGGTATCTGATGGGTATTAGACTTTGTAAGTTATATACATGTCTAATCACTATACTGACACTTGAAACTAATATATATTGTGTCAACTTATTGAAAAAAAAATGTTAAGCCTTAGCCAGTTTTGCTCAGTGGATAGAGTGTTGGCCTGTAGACTAAAGGGCCCCGGGTTCGATTCCGGTCAAGGGCACCCACCTCAGTTGCAGGCGCTCCTCCCCAGCCCCGGCCCTGGTCGGGCACGTGCAGGAGGCAACCAATCAATTTGTTTCTCTCACATCAATATTTCTGTCTTTCCCTTTCTCTTCCACTCTCTCTAAAAATCAATGGGAAAATATCCTCGGATGTGGATTAAAAAAAAATTTTTTTTTTAAGAAAATGGTGCAGGCCGAAACCGGTTTGGCTCAGTGGATAGAGCATCGGCCTGCGGACTGAAGGGTCCCGGGTTCGATTCCGGTCAAGGGCATGTACCTTGGTTGCGGGCACATCCCCAGTGGGAGGTGTGCAGGAGGCAGCTGATCGATGTTTCTCTCTCATTGATGTTTCTAACTCTCTATCCCTCTCCCTTCCTCTCTGTAAAAAATCAATAAAATATATTAAAAAAAAAAAAAGAAAATGGTGCATACACATACAGAGGAATATTATTGTATTATTCAGGCATTAGAAAGAGAAATTCTGCCACTTGTAACAACACATTCATGGACCTTTAGGGCATGATGCTTTGTGAAATAAGTCAGAAAAGAAGAAATACCATGTGTTCTCACTTATCTGTGGAATCTTTAAAAAAACAACTCCATAGATACAGAGCACAGATGCTAGAGGTTGCAGGAGTGGTGTGCAGGGGTGAGGTAGGTGTCAAATGGATGAAGGGTGTCGACAGGTACAAACTTCCAGTTATAAAATAAGTCATGGAAATATAATGTACAGCACGGTGACTGTAGTTAATAATACTTATATTTCATATTTGAAAGTTGGTAAGAATAAATCTTTAAAGTTCTCTTTACAAGAAAAAAATATTCTGTAACTAAGTATGATGACAGATGTTAACTAGACTTATTGTTATAAGACAAGATTGATGTTCACTTATTGTGATGATCATTTCACAATATATACAAATATCAAATCATTATGATGTACAACTTCAACTAATATAATGTTGTCTGTCAATGATAACTTAATGAAAAATAAAATCAATTCTATAGCTTTGTATGTCATGCAGAGTCAATGAGCCTTAGAGTGGCCTTTACGCCCTTTGATTTTTACCTCCTCACCTCTCTGTCCTCATCTTCACCCCCCGCTCCCCCTTACCTCTTTGCCTGCTGCGCCAGCCTCGCAGGTCATCTTGCTGTTCCTTAGACATCCCAGACATGCTCCCACCTCCAGGCTCTGCAACCTGCTGTTCCCTGTGCCTGCACTGATCTTCCTGTATCAGTTACCTCTTACAGGGTGGCAAAGCACCATGACCCTTAGTAAATAGTGTTTTGTTCACTTCTCAAGGAAGGTATTTATTCTTGCTCCCAAAAAAGGAGTTATAAAGGAATTTGATCTGTTTGCATTATCTTGAGCCAGTGTTTCTCAGACTCTGTAGTAAAAGACCAGGTTTTAAAAAAATCTTTATTTGTTTCTGACCAATCTGTAGTCCTGATGTGCCTAATAAAAATGCAGCTCGCTCTTCATGTCATTCCCCTATTCTAGTTTAACAGCATTCCAACTGACTTACATTCTGTTTAAAAGAAGAATTGAGCTCAGCTGGTGCGGCTCAGTCGCTTGGGCATCACCCCATGCTCCAAAAGTTTGCTGGTTCTGTTAGGTTTGATGGAACAATTGAATCGATACCCCTTCTCCTAGGAACTGACCCCCCACCACCACTTCATAATGGACATTCCACTTGCCTAGACCACAATCCACGTGCTAAGACCATTCTCTCTCCCCTCCGGACTTCCAGAATCTGGACCTGCACAGAGAATTCTCCGCCCAGAAAAAGCCTGTCAAAAGTCCTTTAAAAACCGCTGACGCCCATCACTGGGGTGTTGGAGCCATTTGGGGCTCAGCCACCTGGTGTGCAGATGATCAAATAAATTTGTAATCCCTCACCATTCTGGCCTTGTGTGTTCCTCCTTCGGTGACCTAACAGTTCAATTCCTGGTCAGGGCACATGCCCAGGTTGATCCCTGGTAAGGGGGCATGCAAGAGGCAGCTGCTTGATGTTCAGCTCTCACATGGATGTTTCTCTCAAGATCTCTCCCTTTCCCTTCCTCTCTCCCTCTAAAAAATCAATTAAAATATTTTTAAATAAATAACAGAAGAGTTGACTGATCACATACTTGGTTATTGTGGCAGTATTAAATCCTTATTTCTAACCTTTATTGTATGTTTCTAAACTGTATTACAGATGGGTAATAATTTTCAGGTTGGTGCTGTTATCAGTGGGGTGTACTCCTATGATGGTGAAAGTGGAGATCTTGGGGGGCCGCAGGAAGGAGAATTTCCCGAGGGATGATGAGGCATTGTGGAAAGCTTTATTGATGAAGTAACATTAAGGGAGTTCCCCCTCCAAAATGCCATCTCACTCAGTCCTGCCATGGAAAATGTCCCGTTTTGTCTTCAGCAGGGCTAGGGTTAAAACCACTGCCCAGAGTCTTTGCTCCATATTAAAGTCCAGTCCAGTCCAGCATCAGGCTAGCTTAGCTTGTGTTCCCAGCTGCAGTCCATTGCTTCCAGGATCACAAGCAAGCTGGCCCGAGTCACGGAACGAGTAAGTGCCGGGAAGCAGGAGTGAAGCAAAAGGAACAAAAGAGCAAAAGTTTCTTTGGGGATTTTAACTAGAAGCTTAACCAATGAATCTTTCAGGATTTCACACGCTTGCAGTGGCTCCATCCCTCTAACCAATCCATGGTTCCCCAGGCTAGACTGACAGGCAAGCGTTTTCCCCATGTCACCGTGACTTCACTGCACATGTGCCATCTTCCCCTTCATTGGGATCCTTTCCCCAGTGACCTGCAAGGAGTAGACCAGGGGTTTTCTGGGAAGCATGAAGTTACTGCTTCCTGCTGAAGTTGCCCAGATGATCATGCCCTTTGCTTTCTTCCTATCTATATATATAAAAGCCTAAGCGACCATCGCAACCGGACAGACAACTGAACAGGTTGTGTGGGGCGACTAGGCCGGCAGGGAGGTTAGTGAGGGGCGACCAAACGACTGAGAAGCAGGCTGTGTGGAGCGACCAGGCCGGCAGAGGGAGACAGTGAGGGGTGACCTGGCTGGTGGGGGGGGGGGGCTGGTTGGGGGTGACCAGGCCAGCAGGGGGGGGCAGTTAGGGGCAATCAGGCCGGCAGGCAGGCAGGTGAGCAGTTAGGAGCCAGTGGTCCCAGATTGTGAGAGGGATGTCCCAGATTGGAGAGGGTGCAGGCTGGACTGAGGGGAACCCCCCCTCCCCCATGCACAAATTTCATGCACCGAGCCTCTAGTTATTAAATAACTAGCTAGTTAAGATGGTAGCAGTGCCACCCCAAAGAACACACTTTACAATCACTGGTCCAGGTGGGAGCTCTTTTTTTGGCAAGGCAGCTAATCATAGATGAGGAGACCTTGTGGACACACATGAAATACTGAGTGTGCTAAAGGATCACAACAGTAGAACGATAGTTTGGGATGAGTTGCAAACTTTCTTCAAAGAGTTTCTCTTCCTAAGAGTGAAAAGATATTTAAAGTGATTTGTTTTTAATTCTGTTGTTTGCTTTTTTTTTTTTAACATACCATTTCTCTACATATATAGTGAAATTGGAAAGGAAAATGTGTAGCCAAAAGCCAAATTGACATTCTAAAACACAAAGTCAGTGTAGGACATAGAATTACAGGATAGCATATTATTCAATTATTAGATATATCAACCACATCATTAGATATACATTTTAACTGGATGATGTTATATAAGGATATTATTTCTTAGGTAACATATCTGGGAAGTGTCAATGTAAGAAATGTCCAGACCTGCACATTATGAGTTTATTTACACCAAACTGATGACAATTGCCAGAAAGCAAAATCTCAGCAGATTGAAAAAATGCACCTTATTTTATACATTGAAAGCAAAGTGGGGAGGGGGGAAGTATCTCTGGGACTGGATAAAAGGTAAAACGTTTGTGGGTATAGGATAGTTAACAGTCAATAATTAGCATGATAATAATAACAATGAGGGCATTTATGGGCTCTGCTCTGGCTTGGTGTTGTGCTTTGAGGGGTCCAGAAAAAGGGAAATTGCTTTGATATTGCAAAGTTACTGTTATTGGATATGTTATCTTAGTTGAAAAAAACAACAAGATAACAGACAGGCTCAGTTAAAGTAAAGATTGACCTTTGTTAGGGAAAAATACCCACCTAGGACATGACTACCAGCTATGAACTGGTTTTAGTTAGAAAGTTTCACTTTCAGACCATTCTGTGTCCTTACTTTAGGTCTGGAGTTTGTAAGACCATCACTAGGCCTCCCCTTGAGCTTGTCAGGTTTATTATGTGGCCCCTTTTTCATCCACAGAAGTTACGAATTGAACTGAATCTATTAAAAATTACTGGGTCCAAAATTGCAACTTCTTTAATTATATAAATAATTATTATTAACAAGTCATTTCAATAGAAACATTGTTCATTAGGGAGTTTCAGTATCTACTTATTAGATAGAAATGGACCTTTTGTCATTCAAGTATGAAAATAAATAATACATTTAAATTTTTTATTTTAATTTGGCCATAAATTTTCAGTGTCAAATAAATTGCATGATCCTTTTTTTAATTAACATTTTATGTTCTAAAGCTGTGAGGGGGAAAGTGTGTTTAGATTACTTTAAAAATATAACATGTGTTTTGCTACAGCCTCTAACTCCTATCCCCCAAGCATAGTAAGGATTTTCAAGGGCACCAAATCTTTGACATAGCTGGATTTCTGACAAAAATCTATTCCAAAGGGACCTTACTTGGGAATACAATTTAAAATTTCATATCAGCTCTTACTTTTGGGTCATTACATAAAAATATTGAATAATTTGAAAACTTACTTCTTATGTTGTATTCAGTATGGAGATTTATCCCCAGAGTGGGGCTTTTCTGATGCAAAATTGGAATGCTCGTGTAGTCACAACAGCTGTCCCCACACCATGTGGTATCTTCCATTACTTTACTAAAGAGATGAATTTTTGGCCCAGTGTCTTGGTAATAATGGACACACATGGTTTTACGTGGCAAAGCCGTATGCTTATGCATTCATTTGACTTTCACAGCTCCAGTTGGCTCCAGATTAGAACAAGGAGAATACATTCACACCATGGCCACCCTCATAGCGGCCTTCGTGGCTGGGGCACAGGAGGCTCTGTTGCTTCTAAAGACACAGCTAACTATTGCTGAGGAATGGCACATGAACCAGAGTGCCTTACAGCTGAAGGAGAGAAAATAATGACCTGCTGAGAGTATTCTCTCAAAGGTTTCAGGTTATGGTCCTAGTTATTATTGATCTCTCTTAAAATTAAAACTATGGCCATGAAATAACTTTGAAACTAAAAAGATTGTTCTCACAGTTGATAATTTTTCAGGATATCAGTCCAAATATTTGATTTAATTATTTTCCTTCCCAGAAAAAGTGGAACTATACTTTTAGACTCATCTTATTAACAGGGAATTTAATAAAATTTTTAAAGCCCATTGCTCATATATGCAGCATATTTGGAAAACCATTCTCATAAAAATAGAAATTATTTGAACAAATTAGTTTACTATGTGAAACAATACCTATGTATTATTAACATTTTAGACAATTTTGTTTGATCCAAAAATATTTGTTATAATTTGTCAGAAGTAAACATAAGATGATTTTATTTAGTGTGAAATTGCATTGATATACTATATAGTTTGAATACTATATCTCTGCAGTGTCAACCTAATGCTCTTTTTGGTATGACTTTATACTATAAGCTTATATTTAAATTCTTAGCTCCTTAGCATTTCTGAAATCAACTGGTACAGTTATTTAAAAGTTTCAATTTTATAGCAATAAAAATATACTTTTCCCCCTAAACAAAGTAAAAACAAGCAGAAAGAAAGAAAGAAAACTTTCATTGTAAAATTTTAATTACGTGATATGGAAAATTAGATTTCTGATATCATTAAATATCAGAGAAATTTCAACCATACCCAATGTAGGCTACTTTTTTATGTGAATTTATGCATGGATCTTAAGGGCTGTACTGATGAATATGTTCGAGGCTTTCAGCTTTTAGAGGATACAAAATAGGAATGATTGATAAAATCCTCCCTACTATTGGCTATTATTTACTGACTCTTAAGTGGCAGGTTGTATTTATGCCAATTTATCTGCTTCAGGGAACATTCTTGATAGCAGAACAAAGTGAATAAAAGTAGTTTGCTTTGCAAATGAATGCAAATGGGAGAGCCTTTGGGAAAGCCCTTTAACAGGGCAGTGCACTTTGATTATGAGTGAAGCTGCCATTTGGACTTGGTGAAAAGAGCACGCTTGAACCATTGATTGGGGGAGACAGTAAAAAGTCAGGAAGGGCCCCGTTAAGCTTGCAGTGAGGCAGGCGGATGTCAGTGTGGTTAGAACACAGTGGGAGAATGACAGGGAGGATTAGTGTCAGGGAGAAGCTTTGCTGTAGCTGTGGAGATAGTCCCTGGGGTCACTCACCTCTGACTGTGGTTCTGTGCTGATGATTCTGTAATGCAAACGCCCTGATGTATGCCTGTTCATTATCGGAAATGGTGATTAGAAAAGGTATTTGTCTCAAAGGTTTCCTTCTTTCGTTTCTTCTTCCTTTTTAATTAAAGAAAAATAAAGTGGGCTTCCTCCATCTCGCTGCTGACTCCTAGAGAATTGTTTAATACCAGAATGGTCACTGCCCCAGTAGGGAATAGTTTAATGCTAAAATGTAACGTAAAATAATCGTAACATGTTTGTTTATTATATGATAATAGTTGTGTGTTTTTTTGCTTTGCTCAGCTTTGGGTTTGACCAAATGGTCGTGCTGAATAAAATGCAGAGAATGTGCCTTGAATGTTTGCTTTTGCAAAAAAATAAAATTCTGTAATATTTCAAGGTATTTTATTATTCAAATAATAATTGATTAACTTTTAGGAGCTGATTACCCTCTCAAAAATGAAATGTTGCTTTGCACAGACTTGATGGTTTAAGTGTTAGTCCCATGAGTTTCTAATTTTATTTCTGTTCCCAAATTTTATAAAATGGTAACATTTGATAAGTTAACTTTTTGAAAATACATGATTTTT
The DNA here is from genome assembly GCF_963455305.1 of Plecotus auritus. Classification (NCBI taxonomy): domain Eukaryota; kingdom Metazoa; phylum Chordata; class Mammalia; order Chiroptera; family Vespertilionidae; genus Plecotus; species Plecotus auritus. The sequence continues at coordinate 144,069,824 of NC_137770.1, forward strand.
AGAATGTTGTTACTTAGAATGAACAAAATAGATCTTTGTCTCAATTATGATTCTTGTTCTCTACATTTACTTGTTGACATTTTCATTTATGCTTATACTTTAAAGAAAGCAATAAAAACCTTATTTTTAAAAAAAACTTAAGTGTGACTATATGAGGCATTTGTAAGCAGCAGTGACACAATGCATTTCATAGGCTTTGTGAATCGCTTTTATATTTGGTATACATAGGAAAATGTAAAAGGCTACTGGAGCTTTGCATTCTAATGTTAAACACGCAACTCAAACCTCTATCTGAACTATTAGATACATTGTAATATTATTGTTTTTGCAGAAAGCATATTGCCAATAGTTTGTTTCACAGGTTTATTAAATGTATTAGCAAACATTCTTTAAATTGTCTTTTTTTTTCCCCTTAATGTTTTGCAGGCACCTGAATGGACAGAAGAGGACCTCAGCCAGCTGACAAGAAGTATGGTTAAGTTCCCAGGAGGGACCCCAGGTCGATGGGAAAAGATTGCTCACGAATTGGGTCGATCGGTGACAGATGTGAGTTCACTCAGATTTGCATTGTATGGAGAGTGAAAATCCAGAAAAGCCAGCTATGTAGAAGGTAGACATAAATGCCTCCACCATTATCTTTGGAGAAAGGCTACAACCCTTTTAGGACCTGGAAGTGAACCATTAACGAAATAAGCAAGAAGCAGATTTCAGCCAGTCCCATGATCCACAGTTAACAGCTGTTTAAAGAATTCTAGTGTTTAGAAACTTAAGCTAGTTTTGTATTTAGAGTGAGTCCTTCAGCTTTGGGGAAAACAATAGTTCTCAGACTGATCAGAATTAGGAAAGTTATATTTCATAAAAAGGGGGGGGGGATAAAAAGAAGTTACATTTCATCTGGATCTTGTTAACATTGGAATTATACAGATTCCTTGGTGTAGGTATTTAGACAGGTGGTTTGCATTAATTAAATCAACAGTATCTCTATAACGTTTGTTTTTATCTTAAGGATGATGCCTACCATCTATTTTGACAAGTTGTTTAAAATCCTTAAACTCCCCCCCCCAAAAAAAAAAAATACACACACATGTAATATGACAAGCCATACCTGGCATTTTAAAAAACAAAGTGTTTACCTGGACAGTGTTAGATTTATCACTTTGGGTACTTTCATTGAGGAAATTTAAGTCAGAGAATCTTATTAAAACATCTACCACAGCGCCTGACAAGTACTTCTCAGTAAATGTTCACTTGATATTAAGAAGTTTTTATTTTCATCAATATGATCCTTATTTTTACAAATAACAGTAGTCTTTACTAAACAAGTTCTTTACTGAATTTATTTAAATTATTTACTTTAAATAAATCCTGTAGATCTAAAATATTTATAGGGTTACTGAAAGCAAAGATTCAAATGTCTTCCTCAATTCCATTAGTAAATGTTGGACCTTTTCTGATAATGAACAATTTAAAACCCTGAAAAATGATTAATAAGCACAACCACCAAACAGAAAAGCTTGTTATCATAAAATGCTGTTACCTTTTTGTAGTAAATTACAATCTTTTAATTTAAAAACAAACTTAAGAACATATTACTGTCAATTTTTTAAATAGTTCTTTAAGAGTTTTAAATTATATATAGGAATGTTTTTAATGCCATATAGATCTTTTTAAAATCACTCTTAAAATACTACTATTTGGATTTTATAAGATGTTTTTTATTTTGGCTTCAGAGTTAAAGTCTGATCATGTGGAAAAATAGCGCTTATATCTTGTAACTTTTTTTTTTTTTTTTTTTACTATGTTTCATCAGGAGACTAGTTATCTTAGGTGACTGGGAAAGAACCATAAGGATACATTTTAAGTACTATGACCCTCTAATTATACAACTATGTACTGTTAATATAATGATTAACAAAAATTACTAAAACAATTTTCAAAAGTTTATCAAACCATTATTGGCTTAATAGGGCTCAAATTTTTAGTTAATTGCCTAATGAGAAATAATAGTTCACTAATTCAGTGTCTCTTCTGAAGACAGCTTTTAACTTTTTAAATAATATTTCTTTGAGGCCTTACAGTTAATAATGCCAAAGGCAGATAGGATACTGAATAGAGCAGTATTTTACATTAATTTGTCATTATCATCTGCTTAAATTTTTAATCTATGTTTTTAAGAAGAGAGAAATGAAAGTTTACTGGTAAATGCTAAAATATACATGATGTAGCCAACAGAGCCTTGACATGGCTTGTCGGTATCATAGATCTAGAAAATCTAAACATAATTTAAAAAGTTGTTTTAGTGCAGCAGTCCCTGGACAAGCAAAGACACCTTTTCAAACTTTTGCAAATTCATTCCATGTGTTTCAAATTTTTTTCTTCTAGAAAATTGCCATAGTTTTCTCTTTGCCAAAACTGAAGGGAGACTAATCCCTTGTCTGTAATAGATATTCCTGCTCTTATCGCAGAAGTAGCAAATGTGACTTTTTGAGATTTTTTTTCCTCCAGGTATTAGTTCTATTTTCATAATACTAACAGTACCTTATAGATCAGTATTTAGTATATCAATATTTAGTATACCAAAATGCCATTGTAACTTTTCTTCTATGTCAGCTATATAGATTCACTGTATTTTCATTCTGTGAGCATCATCTCCATAGTTGGCCTGTACATTTCATTTCACTAACTACACACACACCTGTAAATTACTCTCTTTAAAAGAGAACAGGTGTCTGAAGACTCATTCATTTTAGTGAACACGCAGTAAATGCCATTGAAGCAGCTGAAATGGGTGTGGCTAATACAGGTTTCTTTACTAGGATGTTAACTAAAAGTTAACCACACATTACAAGATCACTTTTGGCCTGTGGTGTTAATTAGATTTGTTTTCATTAAGTGTTTGATTATGAAAAAGAAGGCAAGTTCAGTTTGCTGTCCCTGAAACCTCTGCATACTGACCTGATCACCTGGGCCAGTTCTCCCCTGCTCTGCACATCTGGTTTTTGACCTGTTTTCCTTGCTAAATTTGTAGCTTCAGGGTTTGTTCTCTTTCCTTTCAGAAACAATTGACCTTTTTCAGGGAGGTTGTGAGAGTGTAGCCCTGGTGGGATCTTTATAGTCTTGATTTAGGTTGACAGACTACAGTGAAAAACGCATTTAATTCCTCAATTAAGAAAGGAGTTTTCAGTGTATTAATTGTCATAATTAATGACAGTTGCTAAATTCTGCTCCAGATAAATACAAGCAATGTTACTAGCTTTGTAAAACATGAATGCAAAGTATATTTTAACTCAGATATACCTAAACTGTAAGACCTATTTTATTATATATCAAATTTTTTTAAAGTTAATATATGCCTTGCAGCAAATAACTCTGATAACCACAAAGGACACTCCAATTGTAAAAACAACAGGAAACAAAAGCTGTCTGGCATGTAAAGCCAACTTTAATGTGATATTAACTGCAGGTTTTCTAAGTTAAGGTCAGGGAGCCTCAGATTTCTTGCCTGTGAGGTGGTATCATTCTCTAGCCTGAAAGGATGTAAACTGATTCTGCTTCTCTCCGTGGTCACTAATCTCTTACATTCTGGTTGTGATAACAGACTGATTGGAGATTTTCTGCCTGCTTGGAAAAGACCCAGTTAGGCAGCAAAACAAAAGACAGGTGGGTAGATTTAAACAGACTTTTATAATTACCTTAGTACCACAGTGAGAGGTAAGAGGTGTGTAGTTAGATAAGTGTCCCCATATGAGAGAGAAGAAGATGAGAATGAGAATTTTATTATTTATCACTATAACAGAAAGGTAACAGAGATGCCTATTGGGGGGAATTTATGTGCCATGGCAGTTGTTTCAAAAATATATCTGGATTATTCAATAGAAAATAAACTGTATGGTTTATCAGTGAACTAAATATGTAGTAATTATTTTGGCAAATATATTGCTATAACTTCTTAGAGTCAGACTAGTCCTACACAAGTTGTAAAGATGACAAGGATAGTCTTTTTAATTGTCTATCTTCATTCACCCTTGCCGTCTTCTTAACCAGGCTTCTTGCTCTAGTTCAGGGGTCCTCAAACTTTTTAAACAGGGGGCCAGTTCACTGTCCCTCAGACCGTTGGAGGGCCGGACTGTAGTTTAAAAAAAAAAACTATGAACAAATTCCTATGCGCACTGCGGGCCCGGGACGAGTTGGCTGCTAAGCAGGACAGGCAGCGGCACCCGGCGGGCCGGATAAATGTCCTCGGCGGGCCACAGTTTGAGGACCCCTGCTAGATCTCCGGATCTCAGCCTACTCACACATTCCTCTCCTTCCCTTCTTCCCTCACACTCTCAACCCCAGGACCTTAAAGATATTTAAATTTTAGAAAGGAATGGGTTCTTTATTCCATCCTTCTTGCTAGATAAGTCACTAACAGATCTAATAACCAATTTTCAATATGATATTAATAGAAAATAATTTACTGTATTACCAAATACACACACACATGGATTTTAATAGAAGCCTTTTTTTTAAAGTTAGATTACAAGTGATCCGTGTGTGTGTGTGTGTGTGTGTGTGTGTGTGTGTGTGTGTGTGTGTTTATTGAATTTAGAGGGAGAGAAAGGGGGAGGGAGAGAGAGAGAAAGAGAAACATCAATTGGTTGCCTCCTGTACGCACCCTGACCTCACTCGGACACAGGGACTGAACCCACAATCTGGGTATGTGCCCTGACCAGGAATCAAACCAGCAAACCTTTCCATGCACAGGATGACACTCAACCAACTGAGCCACACTGGCCAGGGCAAGCCTGCAGTTTCTTATCCCAAGTATATGAATGATAGGTGTGAGAATTTCAGGCGATTTGACTGCCTGTTTGAAGAAAAGAGAAGGCAGAGCATTATTTTGAGGAAAATAGGACCTTTTGGTGTCCATGGGGGAAACTACATAATTAATTGCTTAATTTGTTCATTGGCCTCATTAGGGTTTTGCTATTATATGATTTCTGGGCCAGAGGTTTATAGATTTGCATTCTATGTCACCATTTCTGACTCAGCATTGAGCAAAATCATAGGACAGGATTATAAAAGGTATTCACTACGTGAGCATAACACTGCAAGAGTCAGTTAAAAGGTCAAACCAACATTTTCCTTTTTTAACTTTTTTTTTATTTTTAGAAAGAGGGGGAGGGAGAGAGAAACATCATTATGAGATGGCCTTGCCTCCTTCATGCCCCTAGAGCCCCAGCCCTGGCATGGCCCTGACCTGTCCAACGACCCTTCGGTGCACTGGACAACACCCAACCAACGGGGCCACTTGGCCAGGGCAGTAGCAACATTTTTACATTTAAGTACTCTTAAGTGATAATATTGATCATTGCATCTTCTATTTTCATAGTATTTTACATTTTTCAAGACATTTTACTTGATCTTCACAACAGCATTGTGAGGTAGATTAGGCAACCATTTTACAGTTGTGTAAACTGCTCCTAAGATACTTGTTCAAGGTGACACAGCAATTAGTGTTGGGACACCAGATATTTTGATTCCTCCTCTAATAATATTCTTAGCACTACTTAATGCTGTTTTATTGCTGTGGATATGAAAAACACTTTAAATGTGTCTAGAGACTTTTATTAGAATTTTTTTTGTAAAACTGTGTTTATAGAAAAAAAAGGAACTTTAAAAAGTACACTGAAGTAAAAAAAAAGTTATAATCAACCACAATAAAAAATGACTCCTGTAAACATTTTATTATATACCATTTTAGACGCGAGTTCTCCTATAGGCATATGACTAGACAGTTTCCACCGTATCAATCTGTATCCTGCCCTTTGCATGTTGCTGTGAAACATGAGCCCCTTCCTGTGAAAGAGCCTCAGCATTTTTCTAAACCCTTACCTAATGTGCCATGTTGTCTGGATGTAAGTAAGGAGCATCCTACTGATTGTCATTTAAATTGCTTCCTTTTTTGCTGTTTCCCTGAGAGGTCTGTTTTGTGGGGTATTTTTTTTTCATTCATCTTTCCACTTCTATCCATTTTCTTACCTTGTATCCTAGAATTGGAGCTGCTTGGTTCAAGAATATGGATGTTTTCAGAATTTTTGATGTCTCTAAAACTGGCCCCCAGGGAGGTAGTACTAATATACTGTGGTGCCACTTTAGCACATGAGAGGCCCCTTCCTCAGTGTCCCATCAACACTGAACATCCTTTTTTGTTTTTCATCATTGCTTGTCAAATAAGTGAAAAGTGCTATGGACTGATTTTGTAACTTGCCTCCTTACTTCCTGGTCTTATTTCAAAAACAGTTTGTGTTAATTCATTAGAATTTTAGGATAGTTCTATTGTCTACAAATAATTTGCCATTTTCTTTATATTTTATTTGACTGCATTAGCTAGCAATTCCAGAGAAATGTTGTATTACAGTAATAATAGTTAGTGTAGACATTTTTGCTCAATATCTTAAGAAAACCTAATGTTTGGCCAGTAAATTTAATATTATTCATTGATATAAGTGTTATATTATTATACCAGGGATATTTTCCCTTTAATTTTTCCAATTCTAATTTATTATAATTGTATTCAGAAATAGAGGTGAAATTTAATAAAGGGTTTTTTTTACATATATTTTTTTTTAAATATATTTTATTGATATTTTACAGAGAGGAAGGGAGAGGGATAGAGAGCTAGAAACATCGATGAGAGAGTAACATCGATCAGCTGCCTCCTGCACACCCCCCACTGGGGATGTGCCCGCAACCAAGGTACATGCCCTTGACCGGAATCGAACCCGGGACCCTTCAGTCCACAGGCCGACGCTCTATCCACTGAGCCAAACCGGTTTCGGCTTTTTTACATATATTTTTATTGATTTTAGGAAGGGAGAGGGAGAAATAGAAACATCAATGATGAGAGCGAATCATCTATCAGCTACCTCCTGCATGCCCCTTACTGGGGATCGAGCTGGAAACCCAGGCATGTGCCCTGACTAGGAATCGAACCATGACCTCCTGGTTCATATGTCAACTACGGTCAATCACTGAGCCACACTGGCCAGGCTAACAAAAGTTTTTTTTTTTAACATCTCTTGACATGTTCATATAATTTTTCTCAGATGAACAAGTGAGAATAAATATATTGCCAAGGTCCCTTTATATTTCCAAGATAAACTTTACTTGGTCATATAATATTATTCTTTGAATAAATAACTGGTTTTGATTTGTTAATTTATTAGGGTTTTTGCATTTGTATATTTAAGAATATCATAGAGGTTTTGCTATTTTATTAATTGGATATATTTATCCTGTCTTATGTGATTTTGTTCAATGCTGATATAGAAATGATGACATGGAATGCAAATCTATAAACCTCTGACACAGAAATCATATAATATATAGCAAAACTCTATCCAGACCAATGGACAGGTTAACAATTAATTATGTAGTTTCCCCTGATGGACACCATTCGTACCAAAATGAAGTAGAATGACTGAAAGTTATAATGAAAATCTCCTAGAGAGCCTAATAAAAAGACAAGTAATTTTAAAATATTATAGAAACGATAAGAATCAGTTCAAGAGGAGGTCTGAATCTGATTAAGAGTTTCAGTGAGACAGACAGGGAAAACAGACCCAAGAACATTATTCAGGAAATAATATAATGGCCCTGGCCAGTATGGTTCAGTTGGATATCGACCTGTGCACCAAAAGGATGCCAGGTTGATTACCAATCAGTCAAGGCACATGCCAGATTGCAGGTTCCATCCCAATAGGGGGTGCACAGGAGGCAATTGATCAATATTTCACTCTCACATCACTGTTTTTCTCTCCCTCTCCCTTCCTCTCTCTAAAATCAATAAAAAATATTTTTTAAAATAAATTAAATAAATAATACAGTGAAGCTTTTGAGGCAGGAACACCTGAAAACAAATTTTAAGAACCTTCCAAGTCAAGTAGGATACATGGAAAAGGTGCTTGGAAAATGTATCAACACTGAGACTACGTAGATCTTTAAAGCTTCTTGAGAGAAGAAACCTCCAAAGGAAGGCAAATCATAGTGACATCAGATTGCTCAGCAACAAGGAGAAAGGAATAATGTCTTCATAGTTCTGAAGGGAAATGGTTCTGAATCTAGAACAGACCAAGTGTGATGGTAAATACATGGGACAAAGATTCATAGTCTTTCTTAAAACGTCTCCTGAGATTAAAGTGCAGCAAAAGAGAAATAAGTTAAAAAGAAAGGGAAAAAGACATAGATACCAAGGAATCTATGCCCAATAAACAGAAACTCCAAGACTCCACAGTAATATAGCCAACCACTAGCACAGTAAGTCCATGGTGAAATACAACAATGAAGGGCTGTGTGAGAGCAACCCTGGAGACACGAAGATTTCATATCCTAGATAATATGGCTGAGAACTTGCAAAATGTTTTATATATGAAAAAAGCCAACTAGAAACTACATAAACAACAGAAAACCATACACAAAAAAAAGGCGTAGTCCAAATTTAAGTACACTAAAAAATAGAGCAAAAAAACTTGATAGCGAGAACATTCTCTTTTGAACAACACAAGAAATGTGATCACAGCATAGTACTTGTCTCTAAGGTGAGTAATGTTGATCAGATCATAATTATATAAGACCTTACATTATGACTTTTATTTCAAATATTTTATATATTTTCAGAAGATTTTTCAATTTTTAAAAAACTGTGTAAGACTAGCCCTAACCGGTTTGGCTCAGTGGATAGAGCGTCGGCTTGCGGACTGAAGGGTCCCAGGTTCGATTCTGGTCAAGGGCATGTACCTTGGTTGCGGGCACATCCCCAGTAGGAGGTGTGCAGGAGGCAGCTGATCGATGTTTCTCTCTCATCGATGTTTCTAACTCTCTATCCCTCTCCCTTCCTCTCTGTAAAGAAGCAATAAAATATATTTAAAAAAAAAAAAAAAAAAACTGTGTAAGACTAAAACAAGTAGTTCACCAAAATATGTTCTTTCCTTGTCTAGTACTAGATTTGTAGTCAAGCACATATTGCCCTTGCACTTGCAAGTACTGCCCTCACCCCCAAGCTCTGTTGTGGGTGAGGAGCATGATTGAAGTGATGTGTGTTCACAGGAGCTCTTATTTACTTTTCCCTGCCTCTAAGCTGGAATACCAATTTGCCTGCAACTAAGCTGCAATCATGCAGGCAAAAACAGTTGCCCTAAAGGATGATGGAGAAGCATGAGGGAGAACCTAAATGCATGGAGTAAAAGAAAAACTGTAGATAGTGACAAGGGCTATGAAGAAAAATAAAGCAGAATATGAGGTTAGAAACTGAAGGGAGTTGCGATTTTTAAAAGTATTCTAAAAAGAGTCCTCCCTAAGAGGGGATACAAAGTAAGTAAGAGAGCAAGTTTGAGAAAGAGTGTTACAAGTAGAGGAAACAGCCCTTACTCTGGCTTTGAGGTAAGAGCATGCTTGGGATGTGCACAGTCCAGCAAAGCGGTCAATATGACTGATAAGGAGTGCGTAGGAGGGGATTACAGATGAAACCAACGGTAGTGGAGGACCAGGCTGAATAGGACCTCACTGGCCAAGATAAAGATGTTGGATTTTATTCTGAGTGAGATGGGAACGCATTGGAAGATGTGGAGCAAAGGAGTGCAAGATCTAAAAGAGTCATTCTGGCTGCTTTGTGAAGAAGGCTCCGTGGTAGGGAAAATGTGGAAGCAGAAAGACCAAGAAAGAGGCTCCTTTAGTTGTCTGTGCAAAAGATGCTGGTAGTTTGGACCGGGGGTATTGGTAGAAGTGGGAAAAAGGTTGGATTTAGGGTATAATATACCAAAAGCATGTTTCCTATGTAGTATTTGTGTCCCCCAGAAGAACTGTGGTCAGAAATGAGTGCCTCTGGGTATAAGGAACATTGCTCTTCATCATAAGCCCTTGTGTTTACTGCCTTTTTTTTTTCTTTAGCTAGGTACATATATTACCTTGATTTTAAAAACTACGTTTTAAAGTGTAAAGAAACAAAACATTTTACTTCTGATATCTTTCCATGTCAATATATATAGTCCTACCTCATTCTTTTAAAATTTATTATAAAAGCTTTATTGATTTACAGAAAAACAATTGTAAAATGTATATGAAACCATAAAAGAGGCCAAATATCAAAACAATTTAAAAAAAAACAAAACTGGAGGCATCACATTTCCTGATTTCACAATATATTATAAAGCTACACTAATCAAAACAGTATGATACTGGCATAAAGAAGATAAATAGACAATGGAACAGAATAGAGAGCCCAGAAATAAATCCACACATACACAGTCAACTGATCTTCGGCTAGTATGCCAAAAATACACAATGGATAGTCTCTTCAACAAATGGTGTTGGGAAAACTGGACATCCACATGCAAAATGAAATTGGACCCTTATCTTGCACCATACAAAAAATCAACTCAAATTTTCATAAGACCTGAAATTGTAAAACTCCTAGAAGGAAATGGAGGAAAACTTCATGATACTGATCTAGGGCAATGATGTCATAAGTGACCAAAAAAACAAGTGGAAACATACTAAGCTGAAAAGCTTCTGCCACGGCAAAGGAAACAGTCAGTGGAGTAAAAAGGTGACCATAAGGAATGGAAGCAAATATGTGCAAACCATATATCTGACCAGGAATTCATCTCCAAAATATAAAAGGACCTCCTACAACTCAGACCCCTCCCCGCCCCCCAAAAAAACACACAGATTTAAAATGGTAAACTGGTATATGAAAAGATGCTCAAATCAATAGTCATCAGGGAAATGCAAATCAAAATCACAATGAAGTATCATCTCATTCCTCTCAGGAAGGCCATTAAAAATAAAAATGACAAGTGTTGGCAAGCATGTGGAGAAATTGGAACACTTGCACACTGTTGTGGGAACATAAAATTATTCAGTCATTATGGAAACGGTATGAAGGTTCCTCAAAAAATTCAAAGTAAGATTACTATGTAACCTAGCTATCCCATTTCTGGGTAGATAACCAAAAGAAGTGAAATCTGGATATCTAAGAAATATATGCATTCTCATGTTTATTGCAGCACACTTCACAGTAGTCAAGATGCACCCCACATGAATGGCTAGGATGGAAATATGACAGATGGATAAAGGAAATATTATACACACACATACATACACTGGAATATTATTCAGCCATAAAAACAAGGAAATTTATGCACTATGCAACACCATGAATGAACCTTAAGAACATAAGTGAAGCCCTAACCTTGGGGTCCTCAAATTACGGCCCGCGGGCCACATGCGGCCCGCCAAGGACATTTATCCGGCCCGCTGGGTGCCGCTGTCTGTCCTGCTTAGCAGCCGACTTGTCCCGGGCCCACAGTGCGCATAGGAATTTGTTCATAGTTTTTTTTAAACTATAGTCCGGCCCTCCAACGGTCTGAGGGACAGTGAACTGGCCCCCTGTTTAAAAAGTTTGAGGACCCCTGCCCTAACCAGTTTGGCTCAGTGGATAGAGCATTGGCCTGCAGACTGAAAAGTCCAGGTTTGATTCCGGTCAAGGGCATGTACCTTGGTTGCATGCACATCCCCAGTAGGGAGTGTGCAGGAGGCAGCTGATCAATGTTTCTCTCTCATCGATGTTTCTAACTCTTTACCCCTCTCCCTTCCTTTATGTAAAAAAATCAATAAAATATATATATTTTTAAAAAGAACATAAGTGAAATAAGCTAGTTACAGAAGGACAAAATGCCACGTGATTCCACTTACATGAGGTATAAAATAGTTAAGCTCATATTAGCAAAAAGTGGAATGGTGGTTGCTGGGGGATGGGGATGAGGATAGAGAGTTACTGTCCAAAGAGTATAAAATTTCATTTATACAAGATGAATAAGTTCTAGAAATCTGCTATACAATTTTGTGCTTATAGTTAAAAATATTGTATGGTACACTTTAAATTTTGTTGAGAGTAGATCTTGTGTTATCTCTTTTTACAAAAAAACACGACATAATTCACATAGCTTAAAATTTCTCATTGTTAGTGTAAAATTAAGTGATTTTTTTTTTTAGTAAATTTGTAGTTTGTAATCACCACAATTTAGTTTCAGACATTTTCATCACCCAAAAAAGTTTCCTCAATCCAATTTGCAGTCATTCCCCACTTTCTTCTCCTAACTCAGGCAACCAGGGATCTGTTTCATATATGTGTAAATTTCCCTTCTCTGGAAATCACATATAAATGGAATTGTATAAGTATTTATTATTTGCAACTGACTTCTTTCACTCAGCAAAGGTTGTTTGAAGTCCATCCATTTTGTAGCATGTATCAATAGTCCATTTCTCTTTAGTGTTCAGTTGTATATATAATACCAATTTTTGTTTATCCAACTACTATAGTAGTTGATCATTTGGATTATTTCCCCTTTTTGGCTATTATGAGTAATGCTGCAATGAATATTAATTTACAAGTCTCTGCATGGATGTATATTTTTATTTCTCTTGGTTAGATTCCTAGAAGTGGAACTACTAGGATATATAATAAGTTTATGTTCAACTTGGAAGGAACTACCAAATTGTTTTTCTTTTTCTTTTTTTTCCCATATTAAAGCAGCCACAGTCTATTAATTAACCAGATTACAAAATAACCAGGATAGTTACCTTAGTTCAGTGGTTGGCAAACTGCGGCTCGCGAGCCACCGCAGTTTGCCGCTCTATTGACTAATGAGTGTGCCAACCACTGACCTAGACTCTCGATTCCAATAATTACAGGCTGTTGTTATTCCTTGTGATTAAGCCCCTATCCCAGTGGTCGGCACACTCATTAGTCAACAGAGCGGCAAACCACGGCTCGCGAGCCGCAGTTTGCTGACCACTGCCTTAGTTCATCCTTCTACAAAATGGTGGTCTTTCTCTTCATTCTACCTCGTGGAAGATCATTTGAAGGGCCACAGGAAATTTGCTTCTTTGGAGCTCTTTCCAACCATATAGATCTCATGAATCAGATCCTCCATGCAGATAGATGATGCTATATTTACCAAGAGATCGAGCAGTCAATGTGTTATCTGTCCAGTCAATTCGTTTTTTGTTGATTTTCACATAACCATGCTTAGAGATCAATTCATGTATTAACATCAGGTTTGGGTACCCTCATGCAATATACGGTTCCACAGTCCTCATCATGTTAATGGAACCCTTGTTGAGCTTAACAAAGGTGCATTGAAGGTCTGGCAAAGGCAAAGAAGCCACAGCACCTTTTGGACCTTTGGGCTCACACCACTGACACCTCTGATCTTGATGACAAATGCCAGTTTGGGTTCCGCATGTACACTGAGTGGCCAGATTATTATGACCACCCATCAGTACTTCATTGGGCCACCTTGTGCCTTCAATACTGCGGCGATTCTTCTTGGCATTGACTCCACGAGATGTTGAAAGGTGATGCAAAGAATCTGACACCATGCCTGATGAATAGCACTGTCCAGTTCTGTGAGATTTGATAGTTGTGGAACCAGCTGCCTGATGGCTCTTTTAACTTCGTCCCACAAATGCTCAATTGGATTGAGATCTGATGATTGTGGGGGGCACTTAAGCAAGGTAAAGTCTCCCTCATATTCTTGAAACCACTCCTGCACAATACAAGCACCATGGCATGGTGCATTGTCTTGTTGGAAGAAGCCATCTCCATTGGGATACGCCATCAACATGATAAGATGAACTTGATGAGCAATGATACTTAGGTATGCTGTGCTATTCAGACGTTGTTCCACATGAATTAAAGGGCCCAAATCATGCCAGAAAAACATGCCCCAAACCATAACACTGCCCCCACCATCTTGAAGGGTTGTACTCATGCATGTGGGGTGCATGCTTTCATGCTGTTTCCGCCAAATTCTCACTCTGCCATTTGCATGATGCAACTGGAAACGTGATTCATCGGACCACATGACTTTTTTCCAATGCTCAACTGTCCAATCCTTGTGTTCCTGTGCAAATAGGAGATGTTTTATCTTGGTAACGGCAGACAGCAAAGGTGTTCGAACAGGCCTTTGACTTCCATATACCATACGATGCAGTGTACGGCTAATTTGCTTACAAACGTCAGGTGGTCATAATAATCTGGCCACTCAGTGTATTTGACAAACCTATAGCCAACATCGTATTCAATGGGCAAAAACTAAAACCATTTCCCCTAAGAACTGGAACAAGACAGGATGCCCACTCTCACCACTCCTGTTTGACATAGTGCTAGCCATAGCAATCAGATAAGAAGAAGAAATAAAACTGTCATTATTCACAGATGACACAACATTGTACATAGAAAACCCTAAAGACTCCATCAAAAAACTACTAGATTTAATAAATGAATTTGGCAATGTAGCGGGATACAAAATACCCAGAAATCTATGGCCTTTTTATACACCAATAATGAACTCACAGAAAGAGAAACAATGAAAACAATCCCATGTACCATTGCACCAAAAAAATTAAGATACCTAGGAATAAACTTAAGTAAGGAGGTAAAAGACCTGTACTCAGAAAACTACAGGACATTGAAAAAAAAAAATAGAGGAAGACATAAACAAATGGAAGAATATATGGTGTTCATGGATTGGTAGAATCAACATCATTAAAATGTCCATACTACACAAAGCAATGTATAGATTCAATGCAATCCCCATTAAAATACCAACGGCATATTTCACAGGTCTAGAACAAACTCTCCAAAAATTCATATGGAATTAAAAAAGACCTTGAATAGCTGCAGCAATCTTGAGAAATAAGAACAAAGTTGGAGCGGTCACAACACCAGGTATCAAGCTATATTACAAAGCCACTGTTCTCAAAATGCCTGGTACTGGCATAAGAAAAGACATATAGACCAATGGAACAGAACAGAGAACCCAAAAATCGACCCAAACCACTATGCTCAATTAATATTTGACAAAGGAGGCAAGAACATACAGTGGAATCAAGACAGTCTCTTCAATAAGTGGTGTTGGGAAAATTGGACAGATACATGCAAAAAAAATGAAACTAGACCACCAACTGACACCATACACAAAAATAAACTCAAAATGGATAAAGGACTTGAATGTAAGATGGGAAACCATAAAAATCTTTTGAAGATAGACATATCTCGTGGCAATATCTTTACCAAGACATCCCCTAGGACAATGGAAACTAAGGAGAAAATAAACAAATGGGACTACATCAAAAGAAAAAGCTTCTGCACAACAGAAGAAACCCATTAACAAAACAAGAAGAAAGCCCACTGCATGGGAGAACATAATTACCAATGTTATATCCAATAAGGGCCTAATCTCCAAAATGTATAGAGAACTCATACATCTTAACAAAAGGAAGATAAACAATCCAATAAAAAAATGGGCAAAGGACTTAAATAGACACTTTTTAAAAGTAGACATAGAAGGTCAAGAGACATATGAAGACATGCTCAAAGTTGCTAATCATCTGAGAAATGCAAATAAAAACAACAACAAGATGCCATCTCACACCTGTCAGAATGGCTATCATCAACAAACAACAAGTGCTGGCAAGGATGTGGAGAAAAAGGAACCCTCCTGCTGTTGGGAATGCAGACTGGTGCAGCCACTGTGGAAGACAGTATGGAGTTTCCTCAACAAATTAAAAATGGAACTCCCATTTGACCCAGTAAACTCACTTGTAGGAATATATCCCAAGAAATCAGAAACACCAATCAGAAAAGCCATATGCACCCCTATGTTCATAGCAGTGCAATTTACAATAGCTAAGATTTGGAAACAGCCAAAGTGCCCATCAGCAGATGAGTGGATTAAAAAATCATGGTACTTTTATACAATGGAATACTACAATGCTGTAAAAAAGAAAAAACCTCTTACCATTTGCAACAGCATGGATGGACCTGGAGAGCATTATGCTAAGTGAAATAAGCCAGTCAGAGAAAGGTAAATGTCACATGATCTCACTCATTTGTGGAATATGATGAATAACATAAACTGATGAACAAAAATAGAACCAGAGAAAGAAAAGCATCAAATAGACTGTCAGACTTCAGAGAGAAGGTGGGGAGGGTAAGAGATCAATGAAAGGACTAGTATGCATGCATATAAGCATAACCAATGGACACAGATACTAGGGAGGTGAGGGAATGTGCTGGGAGGTAGGGTGGCCACGGAGAGGTCAATGGGGGGAAAAGGAATCGTAATACTATCTACATATATAAAACCCTAACATGCAAATAGACCGAACGGCAGAATGACTGAACGGCGGAACAGCCGAACAACCGGTCATTATGATGTGTGCTGACCACCAGGGGGCACGCAGAACATGGCGGGCGTTGGCAGCAGGCGGCAGAGCACAGAACATGGTGGGCATCGGCCGCGGCAGGATGGTGGAGCAGGTGAGTGGGGGCGCCATTCGCTGTCATCGTGGCGAGCCTCTGGTGGTTACTGAAAATTCTTTGCTCCTCCACGCTGCGGTCCCACCTGGCACTCGCACCTGCTGCCGGCGCCAGCCCCACTCACACCCACTGCTGGTGCCGGAGCCACTGCTCCCACCCGCTGCCAGCGCCTGGTGCCAGCCCCATTCACTTGGCGCCGTCAGCGAGTGTGACCAGCGGCTGCCGGGCCCTGATGGCCCCTCAGGGCTTCTCCACCTCCCCCTGCTCCTGCAACGGCCCCACTTGCACCCAGTGCTGGCCCCACTCTCACCCGTAGCTGGCGCCCGGTGCCAGTCCTGATCTCTCGGCGCTGTCAGCGGGTGCAAGTGGCAGCTGCTGGCCCCATTCACTCCTGAGGGCTTCTCCCCCTCCCCCTGCTCCTGAGGGGCGATCAGGGCAGCAGCTGCCACTCGCACCCACTGAAGGCACCGGCCCTGCTCACACCCGCTGCTGGGGCCGGCCCCAGTTGCTCCGCGATGTCAATGGGTGCAAGCAGGGCCAGTGCCATCAGCGCGTGGGAGTGGCAGGAGCAGGGCTGCCGGCAGAGAGGACACTGGGGGATGCGGCTGTAAGGGCCAGGCAGGGATGTGGAGGCGGGGCCAAGACCCACCCCTGTGCCCACTGCAGCCTTGTGGCCCACAGTTCCTTTTAAGGTGCACGAATTTGTGCACTGGGCCCCTAGTATGTAATACTTTAAACAATAAATATTTTTTAAAAAACATTAATGAGCAGGGGTGGATCTACATTAAATGGAACCTGAAGCTCACACTATGAACAACATTCCTAGTGGGTTTTTTAGGGGGAAGGGAGGCACCCCCTCTAACAAGAAGCTTAAAAATCCATACCAGCCTTTACTGTTGCACAGTGCCCTCTTGGTCATGCCATTTCCACTTGCTTTTCTCCTTTATCCTTATCTCCTTTATGGCTTTGTTCCTCCTCCTCTGTCTTCCATTTACCCTCACGTTCTCTCTTTCAGATAACCCTCAACCTATGCTCCAAATTCTTTTATTTGTACTGCAGAGCAGCTTGCTCCTTCCTCTGAAGTCTAGGCGGCAGCTGGCACCTCGGTCCAGGAGGGCATTGGGAGTATTGAACCTCTACTTGAAACACTTGCCAGACTGTCTCTTCAACAAAGACAGCTTTATTTCTCAGAGGAATTCTAGAGCCATCTATTCATGTTTTTCCTGCCTAAAGCCCCCTGTCACAGGCCCTTGTCCTCCTTATTTCTGGCTCAGTTGTCTTCTTCCTCAGAGGACACAGCTTAAGGGGGAGCAAACAGTAGTGGGGAGAGAGGAGCAAGGCACCCACCTAGCCTGCTGGATTCTTGGAATCCTTGGACATCATTAGGATAACATATCACAGAGATCTATCTAGCACACATTGGAGAAACTGAAGTACAGAAGGTTTTCGGAGATGCTGGCGAAAGGGGGAAAAATTTGAAATCAGGTATTTAATGTCCCAGGACACTGCCAGTTAAGTGGCTATCCTCCCGAGCAGCTTTGTAAGCAGTTTCTCTCCCCTATGGCCTTTGAATATTTGAACCACAGAAACATTCAAGGTCTGATTAAACTCTTTATTGAACATTTGTTCATCTTTAGTGACTCACTCAAGGAAAACATACTTGCAGGTTACATGAAAATTTTTCTTTATATCTCCCATTGAACTTTTTTTTTTCTGGACCCCACTTAGTGTCATGTATTGCTAGGATACTGAGTTTGTATTTTATACTCAATCATCAGAACCCTGTAGCGTTCCCCAAGAAGAGACTATCTACTTTAAAGCTAGACCTAATTTATTAGTTACAATAATGTGCACCTTGAATACTAAGAATGATTTTATTTGTGAGTGAACTGGTTTAACTCAAATTATCATCTATAGTCTGGCAATAGCATCATACTTTATAGTTAGGACTTCCGTAACTCCTTTGTATGTATAGCTTAGAGATGCAGCAAGTCAATAGACTGGTAACTCTTGAACAGATGCTAATAATTGTGAGTGTAATTTAAAATTGCTTCTTTGTGCTAAAAAATTTGGTAAACCATTTTTTAAAAAGGAAGATGGGTGAATATATTATGTTGGACTGTTAAAATAGCTCCCTGATGGACTAACAATATCTGCAGAACTACACTATTATCTGCTAGCAAAAATTATTTTCTCCTAATGGCCATTTAAATCACTGATAAGAGGTAATCAGGAAGTTAATGGAAGTCCCTCTTTTTTAATGGTTAGAATGAACACTATTGTTATTTCTTGTATTTTTTTCTATCCAGACAGAGAATCCAGAGAAATTTTTAAAGATATTGAAGAAATAATAAAAATGAACAAAAATGCTTTCTAGCAGTTGGAAACACTTTTCAGCTGGTTTATTAATGTTCAGGTAACAGAGTGCCATGTTCTTGTTACTCTAGTTTTCGGTTATATGAGTGTTAAATTCAAACAGAAAGTTGGCCAAAATTAAATACAAATGAATGAAAATAATGAACTTAACAGTTACATAATTTTTATTTTAAGAGTAACACTTATGATATCAAATCAGTCCAAACTTGAAAAATATGAGTTGTGGTCATTACTAGTAGTAAACATTTATTTTCTGAGTTATCTGAGGATGCCAGGTATATGAGCATACATTTTATATAGATCACAAATTGGACAATTCTTCCATATATTAAGTGGAAATGTGCCACTATGTAACTAGTCACTGCTCCTAACTCGACTCTATGGAATATAACTTTCATTTTTCTAATTTAATGTTCTGTAAGGAACAAAACTCATTTTAGATTTCTTTTCATTCACTCAACCCTAACCCATATTCCTAGATGAAATCATAGGGTCCCTATGAGTTTCAAAGATAAGATTAGGTATAATTGTGTTAAGAAGGAGGATTATAAAGTACTAGGGGCCTGGTGCAAGGCATTCGTGCACAACGGGGGCGGCGGGGGCGGGGTGTCCCCTTTCACAGTCTGGGAATGTCCGAGTGATGGCTTAAGCTGTCAGTTGGACATCCTTAGCGCTGCCGTGGAAGCGGGCCACTATGCTCGCCAGCCATCAGCCTGGCTTGTGTCTGAATGGCACCCCCCCCCCCCCCCCGCCACCGTGGGAGCTCACCAACCACCAGGGGCAGCTCCTGCATTGAGCATCTGCTCCCTGGTGTTTAGTGCGCATCATAGCACCCGGTCATTCCACCATTCGGTCAATTTGCATCTTACCCTTTTATTATATAGGATTTATTATATAGGGTTTTCTGCTTTGAATAAGAACATGAAACAAATTTCCCCACAATTCCACAATCCATGTGAGTGTTAATACACATGTAGATCCAATGCCATCCAAAACTTATCCAAGCTGGTAGCCCATAATAACTTTCTTTTACTTTGCATTTTTAATAATATGCTGCTGCTGCTGCTGCTATTTCTTGATTTTTAAATTTTAGACATTATCTTTGGATTCTTAGTTGAAGATGACAAATGATCTTTTTCAGCACCCACAAACACTTCCCATCCCTTTACAATATAGACATAGTACCAATTTTAGCTTAAAAAGTTTAGTACTTACATTTTTATGACTATATAAATATTATTCACAGCCAAGCCACAAGGTATATTATTATAACATTTTCTTTCTTATACAATCTTTTGTTTTTCTTGGAATAATTATCTCTTTCTTGGTTTGCTTGGAGTTTCTAAGAATTAATCACTACGTCTTTTCCTTTTTTCTTTTCTTTTTTTTGGGGGGGCGGGTGGGTGGGGTCACAGGTAATCCTTACCCCAGGATATTTTTCCAATGATTTTTTTAGAGAGAGTGGAAGAGAGAGGGAAAGACAGAGAGAAACATCAATGCGTGAGAAACACACTGATTGGTTGCCTCCTGCATGAGCCCCCACCAGGGCCCAGGCCAGGGAGGAGCCTGCAACCAAGGTACGTGCCCTTGATCAGAATTGAAC
Organism: Plecotus auritus; assembly: GCF_963455305.1. Taxonomy (NCBI): domain Eukaryota; kingdom Metazoa; phylum Chordata; class Mammalia; order Chiroptera; family Vespertilionidae; genus Plecotus; species Plecotus auritus. Next base: position 144,090,172 of record NC_137770.1, read on the forward strand.
CTGGGACCCTTCAGTCAGCTCTATCCACTGAGCCAAACCAGCCAGGGCAATCACTACTTCTTCAACTGAAGTATTAATCTCTAATTCTCCAACTAAACATAATTTCACACAACAGTTTGATCAGTTCTGCTTTTTTTGTTTTTGTTTTTGTTTTGTTTTTTAATTTTCTTGCAGCCATTCTTTATAGAGCTTACTGTCCTGCTGCTCTAGTCTGAACTGGATCTTTCTAGCTCTCCTGCACAAATGGCTGTCCTGGGACTCCTTCATTAGCATCCTAAGAATTCTCTTTCCCTTTCTCCTGTGCTGGATCCCTTGTATCTTTATCCCATAAGTTCATCTTCTTACATTCATTCTCATTTCTTAATTTTCTTCTTTTTTTTTCTTTTTAGAGAGAGGAAGGGAGAGAAACATCCATCAGCTGCCTCCAGCACGCCCCTACACTGGGGATCGAGCCTGCAACCTCTGCATGTGCCCCAACTGGGAATTGAATCAGCAACCTTTTGGTGCATGGGAGGATGCTCAACCAACTGAGCCACACTGGCCAGGGCTCATTCTCATTTCTTGATGAAACGCATCCAGTAGTTTCATGAGAAAAGCTATATGGAAGTTAAAATATAAGCTCTTGCCCATTTAAAAATCTATATTCTACTTTTATAGTTGATTGATGGTCTGGTTTGGTACAGAATTCTGAAAAACATTGCTCTATTGTGTTTAGCTTCTAGTGTTGCTGTTGAGAAGACTTACGACACTCTAGTTCCTCTGTTCTCTGTTTCTGGAATTTGGTTGTTTTGTTTTGGTTCCTGGTTATCATCTTAGAGACTTCTCTCAAATGTCTGGTGATCCTTGAATATATCCATTCCTACTTAGAATGAGATTACAAAAAAGCTGATTATCTGAATGGGTGGAAGTTGTTGACATTGAGTTTCATTGTAGAGTAAACAGGTGGGGATCTGGTCTTTCACTGTAGAACTCCTAAATGTCACACATTTGTAGGGACTTTTTCTGGGGCTACTTCGGTTTCTCCAGAAAATATTCCAGGATTGTGCCTCAGGGGTACCCATTTGACATTTGGCAGCAAGTGTTCTGAGAGTGCCATTTTTGCCCCCAGTTTGGAAGCATCTCTAGGAGGCCCGTAAGAATGATACCATGTTGTGAGGGGTGGCTTAGATGAAGCTAAATCCCCAAAAATAGAATGTGAGTTCCCTGACACACACTGTTAAAATATTCAGTGAAGAACCTGGCAATGCCATATTGGCTAATACCTTCCTTATTTTCTAGCAGCTGCACACTGCATCCTCCATGTACATGAGGACAGATCACTGAGCCAGATACTCATATCAGGATTCAGTAACCTTTGACCAAGGTAACTTCCAAACTTTAGCTCTCAGGCTTCCGGAACCCAGGTCAGCTGTTCTCTCCCTTGCCATGGCACCTACCAGCGGGAGGAGAGGTAGGAGGCAGAGAACTAGCCCATAATATTATTTGTCCAGACACTGAAGAAAAGCCTGAACTCTGAGAGACCTATGTAGGAATACATGCCTTGTCCCAAGATAAAACTAGGATAAAAGTCCTAAATATAGCTTATCATGAAGTTAAATCAAAGACCATATCTTCTGCAATCACACATGATATAAAAACAGATTGACTAGCTCTAGCCGGTTTGGCTCAGTGGATAGAGCGTCGGCCTGTGGACTCAGGGGTTCCAGGTTCAATTCTAGTCAAGGGAACATGCCCGGGTTGCAAGCTTGGTACCCAGTAGGGGGCATGCAGGAGGCAGCCAATCAATGATTCCCTCTCATAATTGATGTTTCTAGCTCTCTCTTCCTTTCCCTTCCTCTCTGAAATCAATAAAAATGTATTTTTAAAAAAAAAAAACAAAAAAGAATGAATAGCTGAAAAATTCATTATAGAACATATGAGAAAAATAACACTAAACATTTCAAAAGTAAATTGGCACCCATGGAATCGAAGTCATCTACATGTATAGGAGAGACCTAGATTTGGTGATGACCATGCTCACTGAAAGCTGATTTTCCTTCCTGAAGCAGCATGCTGTTATACTCAGAGACTCCCTGGCCATTGAGCTTTATATAAACCATCACTTATTTGGAAACTTCTTAAACTGCTCAGAATCATAAATGATGTGCTAAAGATCCCAAACTTGCCCCCAAGACAAATATGTTGCCATCATCTCCATATACATGTCTTCTCCTGAGACAGAAACTAGCAAAAAAAGAAGAAAAATTCTCAAGAAAAAAGGATCACTTGCCATTATCATTGTTATACCACCCTATTATAGCACCAGGAGATGTGTACTTGGTAGTCAGGTTAGAATGTTAAAGTAATTGTTGGACCACATAGAAGTGGAAAATTGACAATTTCTAATAAGTTGTAAGTTCCTTTGAAGTGGAAAAAAAGTATGGCTCATGGATTAGTGTAGTGGCATCCCATTAAGTTTCAGTGTTTGACACTGAGGATCTGAAGGATTCACATTATAGCATCTATACGTTGTGTAGTAGACAGGCCAGATTGTGATACATACTATTCAGAATGTTCTATCAGTATACATAGTCACCAACCAGGTATTCTCAAAACAACTCAGGAGGAGCCCCTGTAGAATAAGAACAGATATCAAACACTGTTCTTTAAAAGAACCACAATTTGATTGGATAAGTTTTTAGAGCAATTTATGGTCCAAGATATTTTATAAATAATAGTAGATCAACCCCAACCGTGTAGCTCAGCTGGTTGAGCCTGGACCTATGAACCATTCAATTGAGGTCATGGTTCAATTCCCAGTCAGGGTACATGCCTGGGTTGGGGGCTTGATCCCCAATGTGGGTGTACAGGAGGCAGCCGATCATCATTGATGTTTCTATCTCTCCCTCTCCCTCTCTGAAATCAATAAAAAATCTATTTTTTTAAAAAAACTACAATGAGATACTACCTTACATCTGTTAGAGTGGCCATTATCAACAAGACAAGCAATAACAAGTGTTGGAGAGGTTGTGGAAAAAAGTGAACCCTCATTCACTGCTGGTGGGAATGTAGACTGGTACAACCACTATGGAAAGCAGTCTGGCAATTCCTCAAAAAATTAAGAATAAAGCTACCATATGACCCAACAATCCCACTCCTGGGTGTATACCCGAAAAACTCAAAATCATGTATTTGCAAAGATATATGCACCCCTATGTTCATTGCAACATTATTCATGGCGACCAAAAATGGAAACAACCAAAGTGTCCTGTGATAGAGGATTGGAAAAGAAGATGTGGTACATGTACACAATCAAATACTATCAGCCATAAGAAAGGATGAAATATTGCCATTTGCAACAACATGGATGGACCTTGAAAATACTATGCCAAATGAAATAAGTCAGAAAAAGCTAAGAACATAAGATTTCACTCATATGCGGAATATAAAACTGAAACTCATGATCACAAACAGCAGTGTGATGGTTGCCTGAGGAAACGAGGTCCTAATATATTGTGATGGGATAAGATTTGACTTTGGGTGGTGGGCACACAATACAATATACAGATCTTGTAACATAGAAACTCACACCTCAAACATATTGATCATATTAACCAATGTCACCCCAATAAATTATTAAAAAAGAAAAAAAATAAGATACCTTGGAATACACTTAACCAAGGAGGTAAAAGACCTATACTTGGAAAACTGTAGGACATTGAAAAAGGAAACAGGAAGATACAAACAAGTGGAAGCATATACCATATTCATGGATTGGGAGAATTTACATCATTAAAATGTCCTTACTACCTAAAGCAGGCGTCCTCAAACTACGGCCCACGGGCCAGATGCGGCCCGCCGAGGACATTTATCCGGCCCGCTGGGTGCCGCTGCCTGTCCTGCTTAGCAGCCGACTCGTCCCGGGCCCGCAGTGCGCATAGGAATTTGTTCATAGTTGTTTTTTTTTAAACTATAGTCTGGCCCTCCAACAGTCTGAGGGACAGTGAACTGGCCCCCTGTATAAAAAGTTTGAGGACCCCTCACCTAAAGCAATCTATAGATTCAATGCAATTCCTATTAAAATACCAGCAGCATACTCCACAGATCTAGAACAAATACTCCAAAATTTTATATGGCACCAAAAAGATCCTGAATAGTTGCAGCAATCTTGAGAAAGAAGAACAAAGTTGGAGAGATCACAATACCCTATATCAAGTTATATTACATGCCCTTGAAATCAAAAGAGCCTGGTACTGTCATAAGAACAGGCATATAGATCAATGGAACAGAACAGAAATCAATCCATATCATTATCATCAATTAATATTTGACAAAATAGGCAAGAACATACAACAGAGTAAAGACAGTATATTCAATAACTGATGGTAGGAAAATTAGACAAGTACATGCAAAACAATGAAACTAGAACACCACCTTACACCATACACAAGAATAAACTCAAAATGGATAAAAGATTTAAATGTAAGTCACAAAACCATGAAAACCCTAGAAGAAATCATAGACAGCAAAATCTCAGACATCTCCTGTAGCAGAATTTTCACAATACATCTCTGAGGGCAAAAGAAACAAAGGAAAAAATAAACAAATGGGACTATATCAAACTAAAAGCTTCTGCACAGCAAAGGAACCCATCATCAAAATGAAAGGGAACCCACTGTATTGGAGAACATATTTGCCAATGACACATCTGATAAGAGTTAATTTCCAAAATATATAAAGAACTCATACAACTTAACAAAAGGAAGGCAAATAACCCCATTTAATGGAATGGGATGCTGTCCAATTCACAGGATCTGAAAAGGCACTTTTCCAAAGAGGACATATAAAAAAATGCTCAAAGTCACTGAACATCAGAGAGATGCAAATTAAAATGACAATGAGATATCACCTCATACCTGCCAGAATGGCTACCATCAATCAATCAAACTACACGTACTGGCAAGGATGAGAAAAGGGAACCCTACCTAGTACATTGATGGTAAGAATGCAGATTAGTGCAGCCACTGTGGGAAACACTATGGAACTTAAGCAAAAAATTAAAAATGGAGCTACTATTTGACCTAATGATCCCACTACCAAGAATAGATCCTAAGAAGCCCAAATCACCAGTCAGAAAGAATATATGCATCCCTGTGCATAGCAGCATTATTTACAATAGCTAATATCTGGAAACAGCCCAAATGACCATCAGTAGATGAGTCAATAAAAAACTAATGGTACATTTGTACAATAGAATACTATGTAGCTGTAAAAAAGAAAGATTTCTTACCCTTTGCAGCAGCATGGATGGATCTGGAGAGTATTATGCTGAGTGAAATAAGCCAGTCAGAGGAAGATAAATATCACATGGTCTCAATATATGTGGAATCTAATGAACATAATAAACTGACAAACAGGATAGGTCTAGAGGCATGGAACAGAATGACATAGCTCAGAGGATAGAGGAGGCGGGAAGATGAGAAGAGATTAACCAAAGAACTTTATATACATACTAGAGGCCCGGTGCACAAAATTCGTGCACAGGGGTGTGTCCTTCAGCCCAGCCTGCACCATCCCCAATTCTACTGGGACTGGGCCTAAACAGGCAGTCGGACATCCCTCTCACAATCCAGGACTGCTGGCTCCCAACTGCTCACCTGCCTGCCTTCCTGGTTGCCCCTAACTGCTTCTGCCTGCCAACCTGATCACCCCCTAACCACTCCCCTGCCAACCTGATTGATGCCTAACTGCTCCCTTGCCACCTGATTGCCCCTTACTGCCCTCCCTTGCAGGCGGGGTCCCTCCCAACTGCCCTCCCCTGCTAGCCATCTTGTGTCCACATGGGGGCAGCCATCTTGTGTGTTGGAGTGACACTCAATTTGCATATTACTCTTATTAGATAGGATAGAACAGTGGTCAGCAAACTGGCTCGCGAGCCGCCGCGGTTTGCCGCTCTGTTGACTAATGAGTTTGCCGACCACTGGGATAGAGGCCTGGTGCACTGGGTGAGGGGTCTGTGGTGGTTTGCAGGCCCACCACGCCCCCTGGCAACCCAAGAGGAGGCCCTGATATCTGGGATTTATTTATCTTCTATAATTGAAACTTCATAGCCTTGAGCAGAGAACAGGGCCAGCCAGAAGTTTGGCTTCCTCCATCGCCAGGGCAACCCAAGCCTCCTGCTCTCTCCAGCTCCGTGGCTGCCACCATTTTGTTGGGATTTATTTATCTTCTATAATTGAAACTTTGTATCCTTAAGCGGAGGCCAGGGCCAGCCAGAGCAGGCGGGAAGCTTGGCTTCCTCCATTGCCAGGGAAACCCAAGCCTCCTGCTCACTCTGTGGCTGCAGCCATCTTGGTTGGGTTAATTTGCATACTCGCTCCTTATTGGCTGGTGGGCGTGGCTTGTGGGCATAGCAGAGGTATGGTCAATTTGCATGTTTCTCTTTTATTAGTGTATACTAGAGCTTGGTGCATGAAATTTGTGCATGGGGGGGATCCCTCAGCCTGGCCTGCACCCTCTCTAATCTGGGACCCCTTGGGGGATGTCCGGGACCACTGGCTCCTAACCGCTTGCCTGCCTGCCTGCCTGATCACCCCTAAACACTCTACCTGCCTGCCTGATCGCCCCCTAACTGCCCCCCCCTGCCAGCCTGATCACCCCCTAACTGCTCCCCTGCTGGCCTGAAGGAAGTCAGACGCCTGGAAGATATCTGGTCTACCCAGTCTAATTAGCATATTACCATTTTATTAGTATAGATATGCATAGTCCATGGACACAGACAATAGTGTGTTGAAGGCCTGAGGTGGTGGAGAATTGGGGAACATCTGTAATACTGTCCACAATAAAATAAATAAAAATAAATTGAAGAAAATCAAAATAAATGGGAAAATATTGCCTATTCGTGGTTCAGAAGACTTAATATTGTCAAATGACAGTATTCTCCTAAATATAAGAGTTAAACAACTATAAAACTCTGATAAGAAAACAGAAGGGCATATCCTCATGACCTTGGATTTGGCAAAGGATTCTTGCATATGACTCCAAAGTACAAGCAACAACAAAAAGGGTCCCGGGTTCAATTCCCATCAAGGGCACGTACCTTGGTTGCAGGCTCGATCCCCAGGCCTACAATCAATGTGTCTCTCATGTCGATTTTTCTCTCTCTTTGTCTCTTCCCCCTTCCTTACTCTCTCTTTGAAAATCAATGGAAAAATATCCTTGGGGGTGGATTAACAAACAAACAAAAAAAGAAGGTGAAAAGAGAATACACCCTTCTAGTTGCGAGATGGAATACTTTCAATTCATGAAAATAAGATCTTAAAAAAAACACCACAGAATGGGATAAAATATTTGTAAATCATTTATATGATAAAGGACTTGTATCCAGAATATGTAAAGGACTTTTACAATTCAATAATAAAGACAAAAATCACCCAAATAAAAAGTGGACAAAGCATCTGAATAGACATTTCTCCATATCTATACAAATGGCCAGTAAACACATGAAAAAATTGCTCAATATCATTAGTCATTAGGGAAGTGGAAATCAAAACTATCAGTTAGCACTTCACACCACTAGGCTTGCTAGAATAAAAAAGTTGGATCATTAAAAGTGTTAGCAAAAATGTGGAGAAATCAGCCCAGCCGGCGGCTCAGTGGATGAGTGTCAACCTATGAACCAGGAGGTCATAGTTTGATTCCAAGTCAGGGCGCTTGCCAAGGTTGCGGGCTCAATCCCCAGTGTGGGGCCTGCAGGAGGCAGCCAATCAGTGATTCTCTCTTGCCCTAGCTTGTTTGGCTCAGTAGATAGAGTGTTGGCCTGTGAACTGAAGGGTCCCAGGTCTAACTCCAGACAAGGGCTTGGTCCCCAGTGGGGGGAATGCAGGAGGCAGCCAGTCAATGGTTCTCACTCATCATTGATGTTTCTTTCTCTCTTCCTCCCCCTCTCCCTTCCTCTCTGAGGTCAATAAAAATACATGTTTTTAAATGTGGGAAATCAGAAGCTTCATATGTTTGTTGCTGGTGTGAATATAAAATGATGCATTTACATTGGAAAATAGTATGGCAGTTCCTCAAAATGTTAAACATACATGATTTAGCAATTTTACTAGTGGGTATATACCCAAGATAAAGGAGAATAAATGCCCCCCCCACACACACACACACACACAAAAATACTTGTACACAAATGCTTATAGCAGCATTATTCATAGTAGCCAAAGATGAAAATAACACAAATGTTTATCAACTGATGGATAAACAAAATGTGGTATTGCACACAATGGAATATTATTTGGCAATAAAGAAGAATGAAGTACTGTCTGGCTGGTGTAGCTCAGTGGTTGAGCACTGAGCGAAAAACCAAGAGGCCACCAGTTTGATTCCCAGTCAGGACACATGCCGGGTTGTGGGCTTAATCCCCTGTTCAGGGGGGGCATGTAGGAGGCAGTTGATCGATGATGTTTCTCTCATCAATGTTTATATATATCTATCCAACTCCCCCTTTTCTCTCTCTCTAAACAATAATAATAATAAATATTTTTTAAAATATATTTTATTCATTTTTTACAGAGAGGAAAGGAGAGGGATAGAGAGTTAGAAACATTGATGAGAGAGAAACATCGATCAGCTGCCTCTTGCACACCCCCTACTGGGGATGTGCTCTCAACCAAGATACATGCCCTTGACTGGAATCAAACCTGGGACCTTTCAGTCCTCAGGCTGACGCTCTTACACTGAGCCAAACGGGTCAGGGCAATAAATATTTTTTAAAAATAAAAAAAAAATGAAGTACTGATACATACTACCACTTGAATGAACCTGGAAAACATTACCCTAAATGAAAGAAGCCAAAAATACCAATTGGCATATTTTACAGGTCCAGAACAAACTCTCCAAAAATTCAATTTGAATTAAAAAAGACCCCAAATAACCGCAGCAATCCTGAGAAAGAAGCACAAAGTTGGAGCAATCACAATACCAGGTATCAAGCTATATTACAAAGCCACTGTTCTCAAAACTGCCTGGTACTGGCACATCAGACATATAAACCAATGGAACAGAACAGAGAACCCAGAAATCGACCCAAACCACTATGCTCAATTAATATTTGACAAAGGAGGCAAGAGCATACAGTGGAATCAAGACAGTCTCTTTAATAAATGGTGCTGGGAAATTTGGACAGATACATGCAAAAAAATGAAACTAGATCACCAACTTACACCATACACAAAAACAAACTCAAAATAGCTAAAGGACTTGAATGTAAGACGGGAAACCATAAAAATCCTACAAGACTCCATAGGCAGCAGAATAGCAGACATATGTTGAAGCAATATCTTTACAGATACAGCTTTAGGGCAATGGAGACTAAGGAGAAAATAAACAAATGGGACTACACCAAAAGAAAAAGCTTCTGCACAACAAAAGAAACCATCAACAAAACAACAAGAAAGCCCACTGCATGGGAGAACATATTTGTCAATGATATTTCTGATAAGGGCTTAATCTCCAGAATTTACAGAGAACTCATACTACTTAACAAAAGAAAGATAAACGATCCAATCAAAAAATGGTCAAAGGATATAAATAGACACTTTTTGAAAGAGGACATACAGAAGGCCGAGAGACATAAAAACATGCTCAAAGTCACTAATCATCAGAGAGATGCAAATCAAAATGACAGTGAGGTACCATCTCACACCTGTTAGAATGGCTATCATCAACAAATCAACGAACAAGTGCTGGCGAGGATGCGGAGAAAAAGGAACCCTCCTGCACTGCTGGTGGGAATGAAGACTGGTGCAGTCACTGTGGAAGACAGTATGAGTTTCCTTAAAAAACTAAAAATGGAACTCCCATTTGACCCAGTGATCCCACTTCTAGGAATATATCCCAAGAAACCAGAAACACCAGTCAGAAAGGATAAATGCACCCCTATGTTCATAGCAGCACAGTTTACAATAGCTAAAATTTGGAAACAGCCGAAGTGCCCATCAGCAGATGAGTGGATTAAAAAATGGTGGTACATCTACACAATAGAATACTATGCTGCTGTAAGAAAGAAAGAACTTTTACCATTTGCAACAGCTTGGGTGGAACTGGAGAGCATTATGCTAAGCGAAATAAGCCAGTCAGAGTAAGATAAGTATCACATGATCTCACTCATTTGTGGAAGATAATGAACAACATAAATTGATGAACAAAAATAGATCCAGAGACAGAGATACATTGCACAGACCGTCAAACCTCAGAGGGAAGGTAGGGGAGGGTGGGGGTAAAGGGGAGACATCAACCAAAGGACTTTTATGCATGCATATAAGCATAACCAATGGACACAGACACTAGGGTGGTGAGGGCATGTGCTGAGGGGTGGGAGCAGGCTGAGGGTGGTCAATGGGGGGAAAAGGAGACGTAACACTTTCAACAATGAGGGAGGGAGGAAAGAAGGAAGGAAGGAGCCACAGAAGTCCACACTAATAAAAGAGAAACATGCAAATTAACCATCACTCTGCTACACCCATAGCCAATCAGAAGCGAGTATGCAAATTAACTCAACAAAGATGACGGCGGCCACAGAGCTGGAGCGAGCAGGAGGCTTGGGTTGCCTCTGGCGATGGAGGAAGCCAAGCTTCCCCCGCCCTGGCCGGCCCTGGCCTCCGCTCAAGGCTACAAAGTTTCAATTATAGAAGATAAATAAATCCCAGATACCTGCTTCCAGCTGGGCCTGGCCTCCGCTCAAGGAGGCGCTGAAAAAAAAAAAAAGAAAACCCCTTACCCAGGCTGGCCACACCCCCATGGGGTGAGGGTCCCGCTGGGGGGCTTGGCCAGTCTGCAAACAGCCCTCAGCCCCTCACCCAGGCTGGCCAGACACCCCAGTGGGGACCCCCACCCTGAAGGGGGTGTGGCCAGCCTGAAAACAGCCCTCAGCCCCTCACCCAGGCTGGCCAGGCACCCCAGCGGGACCCTCACCCCATGGGGTCATGGCCGGCCTGCAAACCACCACAGGCCCCTCGCCCAGGCCACCCCACACCCTAAGGGAACCCCCACCCTGATCTGGGACACCCTTCAGGGCAAACCAGTCGGCCCCCACCCGTGCACCAGGCCTCTATCTATACTAATAAAAGGGTAATATGCTAATTAGACTGGGAGACCTTCCAGGAGACCTTCTGGATGTTCTTTTGGACAAAGCCATGGTGGCAGGGCCGAGGTAGAGGTGGTTAGAGACCAAGAAGGGATGGCAGTTGGGGGTGATCAGGCCAGCAGGGAGGGCAGTTGGGGGCGAGCAGGCCATCAGTGGGGGTCAGTTGGGAATGATCAGGACAGCGGGGAGAGGAGCAGTTTGGAATCAGCAGGGGGGCAGTTGGGGGCGAGCAGACCAGTGGGAAGGGAAGGTGGGGGCAAGCAGGCCAGCAGCGGGGGGGGCAGTTGGGGGCGAGCAGGCCGGCAGGGGAGGCAGTTGGGGGGCGAGCACACTGGCACGGGGGGGCAGTTGGGGGTGATCAGGCTGGCAGGGGGGCATTTGGGGGTGAGCAGGCTGGTGGCAGGGGGCAATTGGGGGCGAGCAGGCCAGCAGGCAGAGTGGTTAGGGGCAATCAGGCAGGCAGGCAGGTGAGCAGTTAGGAGCCAGCAGTCCCGGATTGCGAGAGGGATGTCCAACTGCCGGTTTAGGCCCGATCCCTGTAAACCGGCAGTAGGACATCCTTCGAGTGGTCCCAGATTGGAGAGGGTGCAGGCCAGGCTGAGGGACACACACACACCACCACCGGGCCTCTAGTATTATTATATGCTTCTGCTCATATGAAAACCCAGTATAGGAACCTCTAAAGAGACCGAGCTAGATTAGTGATTGATTAGTTGGGAGTGAGGGGAGGTAGGGTCGGATAAGGTGGGGAGGATGAGCTATGATAGCTAAAACATCAACATGATGAAAATGTTCTAAAATTGGCTGTGGTGATGGGTGCACATATCCAAATATACTAAAGCTGAGAAGTTGGGTGTAGTCAGGGGTTTGTTTAGTTTGTGGAGCTAGAAGACCTCCAAGTAAGATTAGTGGCAGTTAAAGGGGAGCCTTGTAGTGTATCAGAAGGTGCACTTGACTTGTTTCCTCATCTGTAAGAGATTTAGATTTGAAAGGCAGTATTTACAGGGATTGAGAGCAAAGATTTTGGAGCACGACTTGCCTGAGTTCAGCTATTCACTAGCCTTTTAATCTTGGACATATTATTTATTCTCTGAGCTTCAGATTACATAAAATGGGGATAATAATTATATACCTACCTAATACAACTGCTGTGGGGAATATGTATACACACACATATCTTATTTAGAACAACGCCTGCTGCATAGTAAGCTTACTGTTATAAAATGGAAGTCCTTTTCAGATCTATTATGTTACATGGTCAATTTCTGCCAGCCTGGCATTCCAAGGTAGAGATCTGAACCAGAGATGTTGGCTAATCATTTCCTGTCTAAAGTGTTATTGAACACATGGTATGAGATACCCAAGGAGAAAACGGAAAGAACATATGAATAGCAAGGACAAGTGTTGAGGAATATTATACTTGGGAACAAGAGGCAGGAGTATACAGAAGGGGCCAATGAAGGAACATTCGGAGACAGAGATGGAAAAGCAGGAGATACTGTCATGAAAGCCAAGTGCAACAGAAGAGAAGCTCAAGGGAAGGGAGCCTTTTCGAGCAGAGGCCACTTGAGCTTAGTGTGAAGGTTTGTGGGACATCGCTGACAGGGAGAAGTTCAAGATGAAAGCAAAGGAAATTAATTGATGAAGCAGTTTTGTGATGATTCAAGAAGAAGGAAGATAATTTCTTTGAGTTGGAATAAAAGAAGGGAAAGCTATATTTTGATACAATCAAATTGGAGTTGAGAAAGTTGGAAGTTGGGGAGGCTCATGTTGGATAACTTCAAGTTTTCCCCCATAAACTACGACGCAAAGCCATCTGGAAAGAGAGAAGAAAGAACCATGTTTCTAAGCAAGCTTTAAATATTTTCCCTAATTCTGCCTTTTGTATGAATGAAAAACAAATGATCCATGTCAGTTATAATGGGTAATATTTACTGAGCCATTAATATCTTGCTAAGAGCTTATTTCAAACTTAAAACACCCCTAACAGGCAAATGGTATCAGTATCATATCTACATATTATAGGAGGCATTACATGAGACAGAAAGCACTGGAAATTGCTCAAGGTTATCTAGCTAATAAGAGGTATAACCAAGACTTTATATGAAATACATCACTGACCTATACCTTAGATATGTGGAAAGTAATCTTTGCTTTGCTTTTATGTTTTGTAACAGGTGACAACCAAAGCCAAACAACTGAAGGATTCAGTCACCTGCTCCCCAGGTGAGTCAGCATCTACTTCACCCCATTAACCTAAAGCAGTTTCTCTAAAATAAACCCCTTTTATAACATCTTCTTTAAACCCGATGGGTAATAGCTTTGACCAATGAACTCTATTGGCCAAACCTCTAAAAGGTGTCAAATTAGCCCTAGCTGGTTTGGCTCAGTGGGTAGAATATCGCACTGCAGACGAAAGGGTCCCAGGTTTGATGCTTGTCAAGGGCACATGCCTGGGATGCAGGCTTGATCCCCAATGCGAGCACGCAGGAGGCAGCTGGTCAATGATTCTCTCTCATCATTGATATTTCTTCCTCTCTCTTCCTCTCTGAAATCAATTAAAATATATTTTAAAAAATAAAGGCATCAAATTATAGGAACCAACTAGCCATTTCAGCCCTAAACATATAGTGGGTGCTAAGATGTATGTGGTAAGTTTAAAGAATTATAAAAAACCTTGTTCTCCTCTAGTTCGGGGTCAGGGAAGAAGGGGACTGTGTGCAGTGTCCCTACACCGCCCCACCCCACACACCCACACACTGCCCTCAGAAGAGACAACAAGCAGTTTTCCCAAGAATCTATGTTTCTGCAAATGTTTCCTCCAAGACTAACTGGAATTTTGTTATTGTCTCTGTGATGTTTACCTAGAACCAGGAAGTAAGAAAATGCCTCCTAAGCCTTCCAACTTAACCTAAATACAGGTCCCAGGGAGAGTAGTGCAGGTGAGCAAACCCGGAGGCGCCCAAAGTCACCCCCAGGAAGGGTTCAACGTGGGGTCTGCAGGCTTTAGAAAAGGGCATTTCCAGATTCCTTTTCTACCAGTAAGGTTATTGTCTGGGCATGGAGGCAGAAGTAGGCAGTGAGGTGTTAAAGAAGCCGACCTCCACGACATTCTCCAAAAACGTATTCTGGAAAGGCAGTGTGGTGTATGCAAGTGAACAGGCAGATAGGTCCTACCAGAGCATTGGCAGGGGGGTGGGAAATGTGCAGTTGGATATTTCAGGGCATCTCTGAGGTGACACCTGTGGCTGGGAGGCTGTCAGTTTGCCCACTTTCTGCCGGGCGCTGGAATGAACAGGTGTCGATCGCGATGGCACCAGAAGCGGCTTTGAGTAGAGAGCAGATCCCACAGGTGCGTGGTCACCTGCAGATGGTGGCGCAGCGTGAGCTCGGACAGGCCCGCTTTAGTTGTGCTAATGGAATGAAGGACAACTCTGGATAGTGAAGAACCGCCTTCCTAACCTCAAAAGTAGCAGCTGTTTCTTCTCGGGTGGCCTGTGCCTTCTGATCAGTGGGTCCGGGTACACCCACTGTTCCTCAGAGTCAGGTCCCACCCACCTCTGCTGCCTCCTGAGGCGGACTTTCCTCATCGGTAAAATTAGGACACGGATACCTGTCCTGACTCTAGAAAAGACACATTACTAGAGCAAAGTGAACAGTAAATGAGATGACATGTGAAATGCCTAGGACAGTGTCTGCCGTGTGAGAGGCCGCCGCGGCCCCTCCTGTCTCCTGACTTGACCCTTTCATCTGTGTGAGTGCCTTTCCCACAGGGACGGTGAGGCTCTCTGAGCTCAAGTCAACAGCTCAGCATCCCAGGCCCAGCAAGGCCGCCGTGGCCCTGCCCGACGACATCATCACACAGCGGGAAGACGCCCAGCAGGCCGTGGGCGCCGGGCAGGACAGCGAGCAGGAGGAGCCGGAGGCCGCGGTCACAGAAGGCCAGCCGAGGAGACGCAAGCCAGCCAAGCTGCCCGAGGCGGCGGCGAAGGCAGAGCCAGAGGAGAAGTTCCGTGGAAAGAGGCAGAAGGACTTCGATATATCAGAACACAACGCATCAAGCGATGAGGAGAGCCAGAGGAAAGAGAGAAGCCGCACTGCCGAGGAGCCATGGACTCAGAATCAGCAGAAACTTCTGGAATTAGCATTACAGCAATACCCAAAGGGATCCTCTGACCGCTGGGACAAAATAGCCAAATGCGTCCCGTCTAAGAGTAAGGTGGGTGAGGCGGGGAAAGGAGGCGGCCTTGCGCTGGTGTGACAGCCACCGAAGTGGCCGCAGCCAGCTCTGCCCCGTCGGTCCTTCGTCTTAGTCACATCCTCGGTCTGTGGCTGTCCTGGGAGCTCGGGTCTCCCAGCTCTCCCCGGGGACCTGTGCACTCAGCTGATTAGGGTGCATGAATGGGGTCAGCAGTCCAAGTTGGATCATTATACAGACCAGGTCGTTTTTCTCAGAGAAAATTCCAGGCACGGAACATAAATGTCACCTCGGCCGCCCTGCCAGCCCCTGGAGCACTTGCTCTCCCTGGTGGCAGCTCCCTCTAAGCAGAGTGAGGAGGTTTCTCAAAATCACGGCCCCCCGAGCTCCATGACGAGCCTTTAGCCAGGGCATGTGTGGCCCCAGCGCTGCACGTGGCCCTGGACGCGGCAGGAGCAGCAGCTGACCGGAGACCCTGGCGCCATGTTGGTATGTGGGTCAGTGTGAGGAGGACATTTAGGGTTCAGCTTACCCTCTGTAGCCTTGACTTTTATAATAGACTTTCCTCCCCATTTAGTATCTGCTTCAGTACATCTGCAGACAGTCCTCAGATAAAAACTAATACGGGCGGGAAGACGGTGTCCCTGGGGAACGCCAGCCCCTCCCGGCCTTTGCCCTCTGCCCGCATGGTCTTTCCTGCTCGGCCCCTGTGACGCTCAGCCTCCAGGGCTTCTCTCCTTGCGGCCACGCTCTTCTGTCTGAGGCACCAGGAACACTGAGAAATCAAAAGAACCCATCTCCTCTGCCTTCTGTGCCTTTTCCTCAGTAGCCTCTGGGCACATGGATGTTCATTTACATTCGTATTTTTTTAATTGAAATTCTATGTTGGACAATCTAGCTTGTGGCCATGAATGTCCCCATGTGTACAGGTCTAGTTATCTATCACCTACTTTAAAATGAGGAGTCAAGATTTCCCAGGGAGCATTACAGCAATACCAATAAATAAAACCGTTATCAGTTGATCTATTTGAGAAACACAGACTCCCCCGCCTCTCCAACTACTTTGCCAGAAGTAATTATTTTCCCTAAATTTCTCCAGCATCTGTCAGGACACAGGCCTGTGCATATGTATTGAACTGGCATTGGTGTAAAAGGAAGGAGAGGGAACTGGATTCCTTAGGACACTCAGAACCTCACTGCCTTGGGGTTTGGAAACCTTCCTGTCTCAACCAGAAACGAGCAGTGCTTTTCCTGTCCTGCAGAAGTTCCCTTTCAGCCTTGCTTGATGTTAACCGGGTCCAGGAAAGGCTGCCGGGGCTCACCTGCTGTGCAGTGCCTCCATGAGTGGCCGGAGCGGGAGGTCCACGCAGCCTTTGGGGAGAGGCAGACCCGAAGGAGAATATCCTGGATGCCTGGCCTCACGATTTTTGTTTTGTCTGAAGTGACGTGTTGTGATGAAACAGTGAATGTTAAACATGATCCTTATAGTTAGCAAAGTGACAGTCATGGTCGCAATGACAGTAGGCCTCACAGACAGCTGCCACTGGCCCCTCACCTAGCAGTTCGTACCACGCCCTGAGCCGGACGTTCAGCTGGCCGCCTCCTTGCACCTGTCTAACCTTATCTTCCTGTGACCAGCTGGACTCACCTGGCAAATTCTAGGCAGGTCCTGTGCAAAGTGAATGGACATGAGACTGTCTCATTATCACTGGGCACAGCCGACAAGCAGGCTTACCCAGGAAGTAATTGTTTTACCTCTTTGGTTTGTGGAAGTAATTGTTTCACCTCTCTTTTTCTTCCTACAGGAAGACTGTATCGCTAGATACAAGTTGCTGGTTGAACTGGTCCAAAAGAAAAAACAAGCTAAAAGTTGAATATTCTGGAAGATGATGATCACCTTCATTTTCCAAAATGAGTATTTTAAAACTCTTATGCAGAAATTTGCATTTTGTACCTCAGCATTCTATGAATCATGTGCCTTAATAAAAAAATAATAAGTTTAAAATAAATGTTGTGCTCTACTGTTTAAACAAATACTGAGTTAAAGGAGAAAAAGAATTGGGGTATTTTACCGCTTATTCTCTCATTACTACCAACTTTACTTTAATGGGGAACAAACTGAATAGTGCCTTCCAGCAATCAGACAAATAGATGGTTTTGAAGGAACGATGAGTAGACCAGCGATTTTCAGCATTTTTCATCTCATAGCACATAAACATTATTAAAATTCTGTAGTACACCAAAATACAGATATTATATTATTTGCCAATCTGACCAAAAAAAAAAAGTTATTGTGTTGGCTGTTGCCATTTTTTTACTTGACAATCTAAGGGGAAAAGAGGTCAGTGCTCCTGACTAAATAGCCAGGTGTTGCCCTAGCCGGTTTGGCTCAGTGGATAGAGCGTTGGCCTGCGGACTGAAGGGTCCCGGGTTCAATTCCAGTCGAGGGCACATGCCCGGGTTGTGGGCTCAATCCCAGCAAGGGGTATGCAGGAGGCAGCCTATCAATGATTCTCTCTCATCATTGATGTTTCTAATGTTTCTCTCTCTCTCCCTTTCCCTTCCTCTGTGAAATCAATAAAAATATATTTTAAAAATCACTATTTTGTCCTATTAATTTTTTTAAAATATGTATCGATTTTTAGATAGAGAGGAAGGGAGAGGGAGATAGAAACATTGATGAGAAAGACACATCTATTGGTTACCTCCTACATACCCCCGACTGGGGATCAAATCCGCAACCCGGATATGTGCCCTGACCAGGAATCGAACCCAGGACCTCAATCCACTGAGCCATGCCAGCAGGGCTGTCCTGTTAATTTTGATTGAACTTTTTCTTACTGTTTGTGTTTAAACTGTCACCATCAAGCTGAAGTGTTGCTGTTTATATTTTCTATCGTTTGCTCAAGGCTTGGAAACAGTTTGCCAAGTGCAGACTGCCTAAACTTAAACCATTCAGATCACCAAAACACATTTAAGGAAAGTGATTTGATAAAGTATCTACAAAGATGCCGTATTTCTGTAAGGATGGAAAACAGGTTACAGTTTCCTCCTCTTCCAGTTCCTCCACTTGGCCTTCAGTCACCGGGAGCAGTCCTCCACCCCTGTCCTGCCCGACTGATCCCGGGGATCCACCGCCAGTGGGTGCACTCTTTTACTGGTGTTTTCAAATTCCCATCTCACTTTTAGAATAAAGTCATAGGATGCTTTTCACTGTAAGTGTCTTGGGTTTTAGATACTTTAAAAACAGCTCCCATCATAGGGCTTTTTCTTGATATGTGCAAATCCCACCCCAAAACAAGTCCACTGGCTACCCCTTTGAAAGGAGAGAACTGATCCCTTTACCATACCAGCTGTTTCCTCTCTGCTGCACCTATAGGGTATTTGTAGTACTTGTTTTTTCCTAATATTTAAATGGTGCGGTTTAAATTGTGCTGTCCTATATACATGGGGTGATCATACGCCCCCAGGTGCCGGGGACAGCCCGGCTCTTGCAGTCTGGTCACCTCAGGGATCCTGCATTCCCCACCCCCGAGGGTGGACAGCTGAGAGATTCAGCATTCTTTCTATTTGCTTTTGGTTTAGAAAGCCCCAAAGATGGAGGGGTTTGCTGATCCTGACCCCCAGCTCCTCCTGAGGCACCCACCCCACCAAAGGGAAACTGAGGCACAGAGTCCCCCCGCCCTCCGATCTCCTGCAACTGGCTCTTCCTGCCCAGGACGCCGTGGGTCTCGGTCCCCTGGGGAGGGAAGGCCTGCAGGCGAGGCGGCTCTGGATCAGACCGAGTGGCTGCAGGGACCTGGCGAGGCGGGGCTCCTCATTTGATAAAAGCAGACTTTGATGGTTCACCTACATTTTAAAGTCCTCTTCCCCCCACATGGTCCCGACTGTCTAGACACGGAGCTGGAGCTGAGAAAGAGCGGCGGCTCAGGTCCCAGGTCTGCCTGCGCCGAGCCCTGGGGGCGGGCCTGCGGGAGTGAAGCAGGTCCCCGCCCAGCGCCCTGCCCTCTGCAGGCCCAGGGCTTCAGAGGACGTTCAGGAAAGCCCTGTGGAGGCGGTGGGCGGCGGGGTGGCCTCCGGAGTCAGTCGGGCAAGCGGGTCTCTTCAGCCACTTGTAGCCGCAAAGCGCCCGCACCCCCTGCTGGAGCCGCGCGTCCTCGCCACCTGCGCACGTAGCACAGCCCGCCAGCCTGGAAGCCGCTCCGCGTCTTGGCAGGAGTCCCGGCCTCCTGTCTGAGTCAACTGCTTGGCCTTCAGCCTTTGACTTCAGTCACGGAGCTAAACACGCTGGGAAACAGCCGCTACAGTGCTTTTCTTTGGGTCTGGAGGAAAAAAGAATGGCTTCACGTAGGACAGAAAAAGGGGCACCGCTCAGCAGTCTGATTCCCGGGAACTACTGGTGTCTGCAGAGCAGAGTCCACACAAAGCTGGGACCTGTTCCCAGCCAGGCCTGCGGGAGACGGAGAAAGACCCCTACCTTCCTCGCGCCGAGGCCTGGCGGCTCTGTCCCCTCTCCCCGCAGAGGCTCGGGATGGGATGGACACACACACACACACACACACACACACACACACACACACACACACGCAGATATTCCGCAGGAAAGGTGACTGCTCGCCTGTCGCCTCCACTGCCTGTGATAAACAGCCGGGCCAGGAGCAGGTCCCCGGGTCAGCAACTCCTGGGCTATCACAGGAGTTTAACTCCATTAAGCCCATCTTTGGTTAGTACAAGTTAAAAAGAAATCCTGGTGTTTACAAAATGAAACTGACCAAGAGCTGGGGGCAATGGGGGAGCTTTTAACTTTAGTTTGTCCGTCCTAAGTTACAGAGGGAGAGGAACAGCCTCTGCCATGTTTTCTTCTATCACTACTCAAAGAAACATTTTGTAAATTTACCATAAAATACCAAATTGTTTATCCCAAATTATCTTGGTTCCAATCTGTTTCACAAAGGAAGACATGAATGGCGGTAAAGAGCCGTGACCGCAATGCATCCCCCTTTTTTCTTTTTTAAGTATTTTATTGATTTTTTTACAGAGAGGAAGGGAGAGGGATAGAGAGTTAGAAACATCGATGAGAGAGAAACATCGATCAGCTGCCTCCTGCACACTCCCCACCGGGTATGTGCCCGCAACCAAGGTACATGCCCTTGAGCAGAATCGAAACTGGGACCCTTCAGTCCCCAGGCGAATGCTCTATCCACTGAGCCAAACTGGTCAGGGCCGTGTCCCCCTTTTAAAGGCTTAAGAAATCCTATTGGAAATCTCCTCTTTGGCTGCAAGGAGAGCTGTTCTGTTAAAATGGAAAAATTCCATGTGGAAATTTTTGTTTGGGGCTATCAGACCATAATAGGAAAGGAGGGGTCATGCCTGGGGTGAGAGAGGCAGTCAGGGCCTGGCTACAATTGGGACAGTGAACCCAAACTCGCTTTAATCCTGACACTGGTCAGCTCTAAATCCTCCACCTGCCCTGCTCCCAACCCCTGGTGGCACAACCATCTGCTCTGGTTTCCTGAGAGCTGCGGAGGACCTGAACACACAGCACCTGCCCAGGAGCAAAGCCCATGGGCGAGGGCAAGGGCGAGGGCGGGGCTGCAGGCAGATGCTGCCAGGTGCGCATCCTAGGTGTGCACATCTGAGCCTGTGGTCTCTCTCTCTCTTAGTCTTGGGTTGGACATTGATTCCCAAAGTCAAACGGAAAACAGAGCTGCAGTCATGGAGAAAAAAGGCTATCCTGATGGAGGGACTAAATGCTGGTCAGAAGTCAGAAGAAATTAAAATTTCTGAGAGCCCAGCTGGTGTGGCTCAGAGGTTGAGTGCCGACCTATGAATTAGGAGGTCACAGTTGGATTCCTGATCAGGGCACATGCTCAGGTTGCAGGCTCAATCTCCAGTAGGGGGCGTGCAGGAGGTAGTCGATCAATGATTCTCTCTGACCACTGATGTTTCTATCTCCCTCTCCCTTCCTCTCTGAAATTAATATAAACATATTTTTTAAAAAAACAAACAACAACAAAATCTTCTGAGAACTGCAAGAGCTGTGGCCAGTGTTTCATGGGCTCGCAGTCCTGCTGCTGTGAAGACTGAGGCCAGCGGAGCTGCACTCGGGCCCACAGTAAAACCCAAGACTAAGCATTTATGTCTGCGATTAAAACGTCAAAGTTTCCCCCTGCCGGTGAGGCTCAGTCGTTGAGTGTCTACCTATGAACCAGAAAGTCACAGTTCGATTCCTGGGCATGTGCCACTGTGGGGCATGCAGGAGGCAGCCGGTCAATGATTCTCTCTCATCATTGATGTTTCTGTCTCTCTCTCCCTCTTCCTTCCTCTCTGAAATCAATTTCTAAAAACGTCCAAGTTCCTCATTGGCCTGAGCAACAGGCCACCTGACTCACCTCTGGGATTGGAGTCTCTCCTGCAACCAGGCTGGTTCCTGGGGCAGCCACACAGCCACCAGGAATTTCCCTCCGAAGCTCCCTGAGCAGGAGGCTTCAGCCAAAAGTCCGGGAGGAGGAGGGGGTTCCCCAAAGGGCAGAGGGCCCAGGAATAGACAGGAGAGCAGCCTGAGGCTGAGCTGAGCCCCCAAGGTGAGCAAGGCCAGGTGGCCTGTGGCCCATCCCCTCTTCTCCTGGCTGCACGCTGGGCTCAAGCGGGAGCTCCAACAGCTACCCTGCCTGAGCCCCACTCTGAGCCCCACCTCTGGGTCCTGGGTGAAGGGAACCAGCACAGAATTCGAATCTCCGTGCCAGCGCTCTGCCAAGGAGAGCTGCTGCTTGAGGCCAAGTGTTTGCAGAGAAAATGTGCGCCGTATTTTGTTCAAAGAATCCTATGTACGTGAACAGTTCAGCTGCACAAAACACCTGTCTGTACTTGCTTTGGGAGGAGACCAGGAGAAGCAGAAAGATTGCTGCGGCAGGCACAGTGGCGGTGCCAAAAACGCAGCCTCCTAATTAATCCGTCTGCTTGTTGCGTGAGCCAAGCGAAAAACACCAGATGCGTCAATCAGAGTTTGAGAGAAACCAAATTAACACGATCAGCAAAAAAAGTGAATGTCTTGCTTTAATTTTAAACTTCAAAAGGCACCAGCACAATCACGATGCTGAGAATTGACTGTCGCAGCCTCCGGGTCACTCTCCTTATTACTGGTTTCACAGGACTTCCCTGTAACAGGGACACATCCTGCTTGTCATCCGCCCCGCCGCTCCTGCCTCTGGAACTGCTCCTCCACGTCACCAAATGCCATTCCAGCCACTGCTCTCAGTCCTGATGACAGTGGTGGGGCTGCCTCCCAGCTTCCCCAGCCTCCATCTTTGTGGGACCATCGATGTCGGTAAGACGGGGGCTCTCCTCGTCAGGTCCCCGTACACACGTTTCCTCTCCCACCTGCTACTTAAATCTTAGTGACCGAAGGCTTGTCTTCCGCCCACCCGGGACTTCACCTGCCCCCCGAATTTGCCAGACAAGGGCCAACCGCCTTTTCCTGGGCCATCCTACTCAGCAGTCACTGCCCTGGGCACGGGCGGTGGGAAGGCAGCACTGGCTACTGCGGGGAAGGAAGGCAGGACGAGGACTGCGCCTGGCCCGAGCCGGGTTCCCAGTTGCCTTCACGCCAGGAAGGCCGGATCTGAGCGGACAGGCCTGTTCAGAGCCGCGTGGCTGGGTTTTGCAGGAGAGGCAGCGAGGGGAGGAACTGTGGCAGCTACAGCTGGACACACGGCTGAGCCCAGACTCTGAGGGGCCGTCTGCCCTGCTCGCTTGGGGATGAACCACAGTAGATCTGGGGGTGGGTGGAAGGATCAGCTTTTCTGGAATTATCACTAAGTGCTTCCTACCTCACTGGCTTCAAATATTGTTCGTATTTGTACCAATTCACACTTTGGCAGTTATGTGACTGCTTAGCCTCTCCAAGCCTCAATTTCCTAATCTGTGAAACGAGGAAAACAAGTCATTCCTGGCAGGGCCGTGTGAAGATGGACTGAGATGAGGCCCGTAAGGTGTTTAACGGAAACCTGGCTCCTCGCAGGCCCTTGAGATTAGTGGTGCAGCTTCACTGACCCCCTGTCCCAAGCCCCCCGACCCCCCCTCACCACCACACTCCCTAAGGAGGGCTGATGTGCGATGTCCTTACACACCAAGTACCTACAGCTGGTTTGACATAAAGAAAGCAGAAGCATCAGGCACTGAACAAAACCTGGAGCCCGGACTGAAGCCCCTGAAGCTGCCGAGGGGCTCCGAGGACTTGTGTGAGGGCTGTCGCTGAAGAGGCAGTCACCTGGAACAGGTCACACGGGCTGGCTATGGGACCCAGATCTAGAAAACACGCAAGTCCTTCTGACGTCCCCTCCTGCCTCCTCCTCAGCCCACCGGCCTGCTCTGACTTTGCATGCTTCTCACCTTGCTACCTTCCTTGGCACTGCCGTCCCTCATTTCGTAACCAAGGAAATAGGAACCGCACTCCAGAACGCCACCCAGAACCTCCTCTTTCTTGCAAACCCACAGAAATTTCCCAACCTCCCGTTCTGAGCCCACTCGATACCATTTGAAAAGCTCATATCCCTTCCCCTTGAAACCTGTTCCATTTCCATAGTGCGCCACGGTGCTCCTGCAGCTGGCCCGTCATCCCCCCAGTTCCGGAGACCCTCTCCCCCAAAAGCTCCCGCTGTGACAACCACTCTGGTAATAGATCCCCAGATGGTGTCTGAGGCTTGGCCAAAGGCACTGGCTTTCCTCTGAAAGACTGACTATGGGTAAGGATGGTTTCCAGCGCCGGGCCCTTTCCAGGTGAAGGGTACACTCCCCGGTGAAGATAGGATCGGACAGGTCAGGACTTGGGGAAACTGCACAACTGGCCCAGAAAATAACTGAGTGATGGCACTCTACAAAATTCAATTTCTAAAATATTTCAGGTATTTGTTGCTTTTTACTTAAGTTCCAAAAGCAGGCCACAAAATTATCCTATATAATAAAGAGGTAATGTGCAAATTGACCCTCACACTGTCACAGAAGATGGCCACCCCCACGTGGTCAAAGATGGCTGCCACAAGATGGCCTGCAGGGGAGGGCAGTTGGGGGGGACCAGGCCTGCAGGGGAGGGCAGTTGGGGGCGACCGGGCTGGCAGGGGAGGGCAGTTGGGGGCGATCGGGCTGACAGAGGAGCAGTTAGGCATCAATCAGCCTGGCAGGGGAGTGGTTAGGGGGTGATCAGGCTGGCAGGCAGGTGAGTGGTTGGGAACCAGCAGTCCCGAATTGTGAGAGGGATGTCCAACTGCCAGTTTAGGCCCAATCCCACAGGGGTCCCAGATTGGAGAGGGTGCAGGCTGGGCTGAGGGACACCCCCCCTGCAGTGCATGAATTTCATGTACCGGGCCTCTAGTGTATATAATATAATTGAACTTTGTAGGAAAAGTGCACATAAGAAAAGAAAATATATGCCCTAGCCGGTTTGGCTCAGTGGATAGAGCGTCAGCCTGCAGACTAAAGGGTCCCAGGTTCGATTCTGGCCAAGGGCACATGCCCGTGTTGCAGGGGGCGTGAAGGAGGCAGCCAATCAATGATTCTCTCTCATCATTGATGTTTCTATCTCTGTATCTCTCTCCCTTCCACTCTAAAATCAATAAAAAGTATATATTAGCCCTGTCCGGTTTGGCTCAGTGGATAGAGTGTTGGCCTGCGGACTGAAGGGTCCCGGGTTTGATTCCGGTCAAGGGCATGTACCTTGGTGGCGGGCACATCCCCAGTAGGGGGTGTGCAGGAGGCAGCTGATCGATGTTTCTATCTCATCGATGTTTCCAGCTCTCTATCCCTCTCCCTTCCTCTCTGTAAAAAATCAATAAAAATTAAAAAAAATAAAAATAAAAAGTATATATTAATAAAGACAAGATAGATTGTAGGAAGATGGCTGCCAATGGGAAGGCAGACTGCAATATAGTGTGTGAGTGAGAAAACAAAGGGAGAGTGTGGGGTCACACGGAGAGTGTTTGTTGATGAGTTGAGGGACCGCTATACTCCAGGAGACTGTGGGGGACTGCCAGACGGGGCTCCCCTGACTGGGCAGCCCCCACTGCTGCTGGGTTCCCTCCCAGAGCGACCGGCTCGGTCGTGGAGACCACGCCATCTTGAAGGGGAAAGTGGATGTTATCGGAAGCCTGAAAAGCCCAGGGAATCTACAACTACGGCACCCACCAAACAGCTGCGAACCCGAGAACACCAGTCCACAAGTGGCGCAAGCACGCGGATTCAGAGGAGCTCTACACTCCCTCACGGAAAGATCAGATTTCCCCTGGGATAAGGTGAAGTCTGTGGTCCCAGCAGGAGAGAGAAACATGTACGGCGGGAGCTGGAGGACCTAGGGAAGTCTGCACCTAGAAAAATCCGCGGCCGTGGGGGCTGGCGTGATCTGTGAATGTGGAAGGGAGTCTCCAGAGCTGCTAACAGAAGGGAACTCTAAAAAGCAACCCATTTTGATCTGGGCGCAAAAGGACAGCCTAAAATTTTAAAAAGTGTGCCAGCTGTTTTGACCCAAGGGGATAAAAGATTGCACAGAATTGCGCGCAGCCCCAGAGTTGGCACATTTACTCTGGCTCTTTTTTTTTTCTTTTTTTTTTTTTTTCTCTTTAAATCCTTGCTTTTGATTACTAAGCCCAATACATAGGATTACCCAATTGGGGACACTCTAAGAGGCTGCAGGGGAAAGTTGTTTTTCTGGAACCTGGGGATCAGAGCAGTAATAACCATTAGAGAACCAGCTCTGGGGCAACCCACTCCCCCAAGCCGGTATTAAGTGCCACAGGGAAAACAAAATCTAAACACTAGCTAGAGAGGACCTATAGACCCGGAGGTTAATCCAGAAACACTGCCACCCAGGGGCTGAATCACAAATTGACTCTTGTGTAAACACAAATAAAGGAATACAAGAAATTAAGACACACTACCTGCTTAAAAATCAGGACTGTGGCTTACAACACTGAGGAGCAGTGGAACACAGGGAACTGCAATACTGTCTGACTATGAAACAGGCGTGCCAACAGAACAGTAGAGGAAGTAAATGACCTTCACTACTGAACATTTTTATTTTTATTTTTTTCATCTTTACTTAAGAAACTAACATTTTTTTTCTTTTTCCCTCACTTGATTTTACCTATTTAATTATTACATTTTTATTTTCAATCAGTATTATTACTACTACTATTTTACCTTTTTTTTTTTTTAAAAAAGTGTCATTTTATTTTCTCTTTATTTTACTTTGGGATTAGTGTTCTACATTCTATTTTCATCTTTCCTTTAGCAGCATTTTACTCTATCTCAGCTTTTCCTTTATGCCATCACTCTTTTCCTCACTTTCCCCTTTTGTTGTCCTGTTTCTCTTACCCTATTCCTGCTTTAGATTTTCCCTATTCTTTCTTTTTACCCCCTGTTAAAATTTCACCCTACTTATATATCTAATTTCCAATCCCCTGCTCCAAGTCCATACACACCTCTCTCTTCTCTTTCTTCACTATCTAAAAAACAAAAATTTTTAAAAAATATATTTTATTGATTTTTTACAGAGAGGAAGAGAGAGGGATAGAGAATTAGAAACATCGATGAGAGAGAGACATCGATCAGCTGCCTCCTGCACGCCCCCTACTGGGGATGTGCCTGCAACCCAGGTACATGCCCTTGACTGGAATCGAACCTGGGACCCTTCAGTCCGCAGGCCGACGCTCTATCCACTGAGCCAAACCAGTTAGGGCCAAAAAAAAATTTTTTTTCTCTCTTTCCTTTTGTTATTTGCTTGTTGATTATATCGATTTTTTTTATGCTTATTTGTGAGATTGTTTTGCTTTTTCTTTGTGTGTTTTTGTTTAGTTTTTGTTTGTTTTTTGCTTCTGTTTTCCCTCGCCTCACTTGATATTAGTTGTTGTTTGTAGTTTGCGTTCATCTCCAGGTACTTGTTGCTGGCATTTGTTGGGATCAGTGGCTGTTCTATTGGAGTTTTCTCCATATATATATATATATATATATATATATATATATATATATATATTTATATATATATGTGTGTATATATATATATATATATATATATATATAGTTTTTCCCCCTCTTTTTTCTTATAATCTTTCTTTTCTCACTTTTTTTTCCTTTTCCCAATTTCATTTTTGCACTACATTTTCTTTCTTTTCTTCTTTCTCTCTTATCCTCTAATTCACCTTTCTCTGGTAGTCACCTTTATTTGGGGTTATTAATATCGTGAATGCATTTGTGTTCAGTGCCTTGTGCGTTGTACCTTGTGGTGTTGTATTTTGTGCCTTTAAATCAACGCAGGAGAGAGAGAACTACATAACCAGACACCGGAGAAGAGAGATCATGGGAGACAAAGAAACAGCCCACATATGAAAGAAAAGCAGGCATCACCAGAAAGGAAAGTAAATGAAGTGGAGGCAAGCAACCTGTCAGAGAAAGAATTCAGAGAAATGGTCATAAGGTGGATGAAAAGAATGGAAGACAAATTCAACAATATGTGTAAGAACCAAGAGGAAATGAAGAAGAATCAAGAAGAAATGAAAAATTACATTACTGCTGTAAAGAACTCAATAGAAAGCATCAACAGTAGACTAGAAGAAACAGAGGACCCCATCAGTGAGCTAGAAGACAAGGTAGGAAAAAATACCCAAGTAGAGCAGCTTCTAGAAAAAAAATTGAAAAGCAGGAGGAGTTCCTAAGGGAGCTTTGGGACAACACGAAATGAAACAACATCCACATAATAGGGGTGCCAGAAGGAGAGGAAACTGAGCAAGGAATATAAAACCTGTTTGAAGAAATAATGACAGAAAACTTCCCTGATATAGGGAAGAAAAAACCCACACAAATCCAAGAAGCTCAGAGTTCCAAGCAAAATGAACCCCAAAAGACCGACACCAAGGCACAATATAATTAAATTGGCAAACACCAACGACAAAGTATGAATCTTAAAAGCAGCCAGAGAGAGACAGAAAGTTACCTACAAAAGATCCCTTATCAAACTAGCGACTGATTTCTCAACAGAAACATATCAGGCCAGAAGGGAATGGAATGAAATGTACAAAGTAATGCAAAGGAAGGGTCTGAATCCAAGAATACTGTACCCAGCAAGGCTATCAATCAAAATTGAGGGTGAAATCAGGAGCTCCACAGACAAAAAAGGACAAAGGGAGTTTATTACCACCAAACCAGAAATGCTAAAGGGTCTGCTGTAAAAAAAAAAAGAAATAGGAAGTGAAGAAGGAACACAGGCATAAAGAATAAAAATGGCGACAAACAAGTACCTATCAATAATAACTTTAAATGTAAATGGATTAAATGCCCCAATCAAAAGACATAGGGTAACGGATTGGATAAGAAAACATGACCCATATATCTGCTGTCTACAAGAAACCCACCTCAGAAAAAAAGATGCACACAGACTGAGGGTGAAGGGATGGAAATAGTTTTTTCAGGCAAATGGAAATGAAAAAAAAAAGCTGGGGTAACAATACTTACATATGACAAATTAGATCTCAAAATGAAGGACATAAAAAGAGATAAGGAAGGCCACTTCATAATACTAAAGGGAGCAATCCAACAAGAAGAAATAACTCTGGTAAACATATACACATCCAATACAGGAGTACCCAAATACATAAAAAAAACTCCTGGAGGATTTCAAGGGAGAGATTGACAACAATACAATCATAGTAGGAGACTTTAATACCCCACTATCACCATTGGACAAATCCTCTAAACAAAAAATCAGCAAAGAAACATCAATCCTAAATGACTCACCAGACCAGATGGAATTAATTGACATCTTCAGAACATTTCACCCCAAAGCCACAGAATATACATTCTTCTCAACTGCACATGGGTCATTTTCAAAGATAGACCATATATTGGGTCACAGGCAAAGTCTCTTCAAATTGAAGAAGATAGAAATCATATCAAGCATCTTCTCAGATCACAATGGCATAAAACTGGAAATCAACTACAGTAAAAACAATCCAAAAAAATCAAACAAATGGAGTATAGGTATTTCTCTCTTTCTGCGTCCAGCGCGGCTAGAGAGTGGGTCCAGTTCCTGAGTAGGGGCGGCTGGGGATTGAGAAATAAAAGAGACAAGACACAGAGATAGAAGGAAAAAGCTGGGATCAGGTGGGACCACCGTCCTCTTCTGATGGAGAGACAGGAACAGTGACCCAGAGCCAATCCAGCGAGTTTATTTTATATCCCAAATATCGGGAAGTTTCACCAAAAGGTCAAGACAAAAGGAGATTATTTGCATTCTTGAGTAGGCCCTAAGCATTCCTGGCGCTAGGCTGGATTTAGATATCAAAACCCAACTTCCCCACACCACGGGCTGAAATGAAGGTCAAGCTGACAACACCCTTGCCCTTTTGGCAAGGTGTGTTCCCAGGGCGTGGCTTTGCCGATGCCACTGGGTTCAGCTGACAATAATTAAGGAATGCCCATGTGCCTTCCCAGGGGGCCCTCTACAATGGAGACTAAATAGCATGCTATTAAACAATGACTGGGTTCCCAGAGAGGTCAAAGAAGAAATAAAAAACATCATGGCAACAAATGACAATGAAAACACAACAATCCAAACTCTATGGGACACAGCGAAAGCAGTCTTGAGAGGGAAGTTCATAGCTCTACAAGCCTACTGCAAAAAAAAACAAGAAACAATGGTAATAAATTGTTAGAAAGAGAGCAACAAGAAAAGCCCAGCATAAGCAGAAGGAAGGAAATAATAAAGATCAGAGTGGAGATAAACGACATAGAGATTAAAAAAAAAAAAAAAAAAAAAACAATACAAAAGATCAACAAAACCAAGAGCTGGTTCTTGGAAAGGATAAACAAGATTGATGAACCTCTAGCCAGGCTCACCAAGAAGCAAAGAGAGAAGACACAAATAAACAAAATCAGAAATGAAAGGAGAAATAACAACAGACCCCACAGAAATACAAAGGATTGTTTAAAAATACTATGAACAACTCTATTCCAACAAACTGGACAACCTGGAGGAAATGGACATATTCCTAGAAAAATACAAACTTCCAAAACTTAATCAGGAAGAATCTAAACATCTCAATAGACCAATAACTATGGAAGAAATTGAAGCAGTCATCAAAAAGCTTCCAGCAAACAAAAGCCCGGGGCCAGATGGCTTCACAGGGGAGTTTTACCAAACATTCAAGGAAGAACTAAAACCTATCCTCCTCAGACTATTCCAAAAAATTCAAGAGGAAGGAACACTTCCAAGCTCATTCTATGAAGCCAGCATCACCCTAATACCAAAACCAGATAAAGACAACACAATGAAAGAGAATTACAGGCCAATATCCCTCATGAACATAGATGCCAAATCCTCAACAAAATTCTAGCAAATCGAATTCAGCAGTACATCAGAAAGATCATACACCATGACTAAGTAGGATTTATCCCAGGGATGCAAGGATGGTACAATATCCACAAATCAATAAATGTGATACATCACATAAACAAATTGACAGATAAAAAACACAGTCATATCAATTGATGCAGAAAAAGCATTTGACAAAATCCAACACCCTTTCTTTTTTTAAAAAAAATATATTTTTTATTGATTTTTTACAGAGAGGAAGGGAGAGGGATAGAGAGTTAAAAACATCGATGAAAGAGAAACATTGATCAGCTGCCTCTTGCACACCCCCTAACTGGGGACGTGCCCGCAACGAAGGTACATGCCCTTGACCGGAATCGAACCTGGGACCTTTCAGTCCACAAGCCGACACTCTATCCACAGAGCCAAACTGGTTTTGGCTCCAACACCCTTTCTTGATAAAAACTCTCAGCAAGGTAGGAATAGAAGGATCATACCTCAACATAATAAAAGCCATATATGATAAACCCACAGCCAACATACTCAATGGGCAAAAACTAAAACAATTTCCCCTAAGAACAGGAACAAGACAGGGATGCCCACTCTCACCACTCCTGTTTGATATAGTACTGGAAGGATTAGCCATTGCAATTAGACAAGAAGAAATAAAAGGCATCCAAATTAGAAAAGAAGAAGTAAAGCTGTCCTTATTTGCAGATGACATGATATTGTATATAAAAAACCCGAAAGACTCCATCAAAAAACTAACAGACAATAAATGAATTCGGCAATGTAGCAGGATACAAAATTAACGCCAAGAAATCTATGGCATTTCTATATACCAACAGTGAACTTACAGAAAGAGAGACTAAAAAAGCAATCCTATTTTCCATCGCACCAAAAAAAATTAAGATACTTAGGAATAAACCTAACCAAGGAGGTAAAAGACCTATACGCGGAAAACTACAGGACACTGAAAAAAGAGATAGAGGAAGATGTAAACAGATGGAAGAACATACCATGTTCATAAATTGGTAGAATCAACATCATTAAAATGTCCATACTACCCAAAGCAATCTATAGATTCAATGCACTCCCCATTAAAATACCAACAGCAGCCCTGACTGGTTTGGCTCAGTGGATGGAGCGTTGGCCTGCGGACTGAAGGGTCCCGGGTTCGATTCCAGTCAAGGGCGTGTACCTTGGTTGCGGGCACATCCCCAGTGGGGGGTGTGCAGGAGGCAGCTGATCGATGTTTCTCTCTCATCAATGTTTCTAACTCTCTGTTCCTCTCCCTTCCTCTCTGTAAAAATCAATAAAATATATTTAAAAATAAAATAAAATAAAATACCAACAGCATATTTCACAGACCTAGAAAGAACTCTCCAAAAATTCATCTGGAATAAAAAAAGACCCCGAATAGTCACAGCAATCCTGAGAAAGAACAAAGTAGGTGGGATCTCAATACCAGATTTCAAACTGTACTACAAAGCCACTGTTCTTAAAACAGCCTGGTACTGGCACAAGAGCAGACATATAGACCAATGGAATAGAATAGAGAATCCAGATATCGACCTAAACCACTATGCTCAATTAATATTTGACAAAGGAGGCATGAACATACAATGGAGTCAAGACAGTCTCTTCAATAAATGGTGTTCGGAAAATTGGACAGATACATGCAAAAAAATGAAACTAGACCACCAACTTACACCATACACAAAAATAAACTCAAAATGGATAAAGGACTTAAACATAAGACGGGAAACCATAAAAATACTAGAGGAATCCACAGTCAGAGAAATCTCAGACATATGCCGAAGCAATTTCTTCACCGATACCTTTCCTAGGGCAATGGAAACTAAAGAGAAAATAAACAAAGGGACTACATCAAAATAAAAAGCTTTTGCACAGCAAAAGAAACCATCAACAAAACAACAAGAAAGCCCACTGTATGGGAGAACATATTTGCAAATGTTATCACTTATAAAGGTTTAATCTCCAACATCTACAGGGAACTTACACAACTTAATAAAAGAAAGATAAATGATCCAATAAAAAAATGGGCAACGGACCTAAATAGGATCTTTTCGAAAAAAGACAGAAGGAAGGCCAAGAGACATATGAAAACATGCTCAAAGTCTCTAATTATCTGAGAGATACAAATCAAAACGACAATGCGATACCATCTCACACCTGTCATAATGGCTATCATCAACAAATCAACAAACGACAAGTGTTGGCGAGGATGTGGAGAAAAAGGAACCCTCGTGCACTGCTGGTAGGAATGCAGACTGGTGCAGCCACTGTGGAGAACAGTATGGAGTTTCCTCAAAAAACTGAAAATGGAACTCCCATTTGACCCAGTAATCCCACTCCTAGGAATATATCCTAAGAAACTGGAAACACGAATCAGAAAGGATATATGCACCCCTATGTTCATAGCAGCACAATTCACCATAGCTAAGATTTGGAAACAGCCTAAGTGCCCATCAGCAGATGAGTGGATTAGAAAACTATGGTACATCTATGCAATGGAATACTATGCTGCTATAAAAAAGAAGGAATTCTTACCATTTGCAGCAGCATGGATAGACCTGGAGAGCATTATGTTAAGTGAAATAAGCCAGGCAATGAAAAAAACATACCACATGATCTCACCATTTATGGAAAATAAAGAACATTATAACCTGATGAACAAAAAGATAGATACAGAGGCAGTAAAGCACCGAACAGACTGTCAAATTACAGCGGGAAGGTTAGGGAGTGATGGGGAGGGGGAAAGAGATCAACCAAAGGATTTGTATGCATGCATATACGCACAACCAATGGACACAAGACACTGGGGGGGTGGGATGAGGGCATGGGACAGGGGTTAGGGGAGGCTGGGGGAAGGTCAATGGGGGGAAAAAAGAAAATATAGGAAAATTATATATATATTTTAATATAAAAATTGTCAATAAAATAACAGTAATGGGAGGTTTTTCCTTTCTTTTATCTGGTTTTCAATTTTTTTTCAAAAGTGGTCATGATACCTTTTGTAATTCAAGAAGTATGTTAATGCCAGCACTTAGTGTTATAAGAGTGGAGAGAGTGACAGGGAGAGTCGGGGCAGCCACATAGATGTATGAACCGGTGCTGCCTCACGGAGGGGTTTGCACTGCACGAAGCGGTGCCGTCTCACAGGGGTTTGCTTCTACACACAGACTGGCCAAACCTCAACTGTGACCAAAGTCACAAAGGAAACTCACATGGCACAGAAGTCTCTACTGCACTCACAGAATTGTAAACATTCAATTCTTAGTATGGAAGAGATATTTCTTTTAATGCCAATAACATTTCAATTACTTAAAAAATGTAACAGCTTCCAAATATTTACAAAAGTTCACAACTATTTCATTTTGAAAGGCCCAGTTTAATTTATCCAAAAATGTAGGTTTCATTTTCAATAAGTGAAAGTAAGATTAATAACATTTGTCTCCTTGAGAATTCTAAAACTCAAAACAAAAGTCCATTCCCTACTTCTACTAGTAAGAACAAACATTCCAACCCTGGTGTATTGAGGCACCCTTTGCCCCCAATTCCAGGGCCTCTCCTGTCTGTTTTGGGGACAGTCCAGTTACAGTGACGGGTCATGCCATCTTCTGCCTGGTTGACAGAGAGCTTAAGAAAACAACTTGAAGCTTGTTGTTCTTGGCATTCACCCCTAGTGCTTGCTTTCCATCCACAGTTCTCATCACACGCCGACAGGACTAACACAGAAGTCCGCACGGGAACCAGCTGAGGGAAACCCCTTTCGCACCCTTTTCCAAGCGTCACTACCGAGCACTGAGCCGTGGTCACTCAGAAACATCCCAGAGAGAATCAACAATGGGGACCACAGAGCAGCCGCCGGAAAACTCAGGTATAGTTTATGGTGGAGGTGGAGGCTACCCAGAACCTCAATTGAGTCAGCAAACTACAAGAGCACCAAGCTGCTAGCACAAATAAATAGCCAGATAAATGACACATTTTTTTAAAATGACACATTTTTAAGAAATGGAAAACTGCACAGCCAACTATAATTTTGTTCAGATTAGATTTGCAGAATGTGAAAATTGGTGAGTTGATGATGAGTCACCTGTCATTCCTTAGCCTTGGAAAAGACATTTCAGAATCAATAATTACTTTCCATTTGTGTATAAAAAGTCTTTCTAGGGACCTAAAATTCACTCTTTTTTTTTTTTTAAATATTTTATTGCTTTTTTACAGAGAGGAAGGGAGAGGGATAGAGAGTTAGAAACATCGATGAGAGAGAAACATCGATCAGCTGCCTCCTGCACACCTCCTACTGGGGATGTGCCCGCAACCAAGGTACATGCCCTTGACCGGAATCGAACCTGGGACCTTTCAGTCCGCAGGCTGACGTTCTATCCACCGAGCCAAACCGGTCAGGGCTAAAATTCACTCTTTAATAAAGTTAAAAGCATAGAACCAGTTTTCGTTGTTTATTCAATTCTTTTTTTTTTTTCTTTGAAAGAGAGAGAGGGAGAGGAAGGGAGGAGGGAGGGAGGGAGGGAGAGGGAAGAGAGAGGGAGAGGAGAGGAAAGAGAAACACTGATTTGTTGTTCCACGTATTTATGCATTCATTGCTTGACTCTTGTATGTGCCCTGACTGGGGATCGAACCCGCAGGCCGTATGGGGGTGATGCTCTCCAGTGGTCGGCAAATTCATTAGTCAACAGAGCCAAATATCAACAGTACAACAATTGAAATTTCTTTTTAGAGCCAAATTTTTTAAACTTAAACTTCTTCTAATGCCACTTCTTCAAAATAGACTCGCCCAGGCCGTGGTATTTTGTGGAAGAGCCACACTCAAGGGGCCAAAGAGCCGCATGTGGCTCACGAGCCGCAGTTTGCCGACCACGGCTCTAACCAATTGAGCTACCCAGCCAGAGCCTGTTTATTCAGTTTTTTTAAAAATATATTTTATTTATTTTTTACAGAGAGGAAGGGAGAGGGAGAAAGAGCCAGAAACATTGATGAGAGAGAAACATCAATCAGCTGCCTCCTGCACACCCCCCACCAGGGATGTGCCTGCAACCAAGGTACAGGCCCTTGACCGGAATCAAACCTGGGACCCTTAAGTCCATAGGCCGACGCTCCATCCATGCAGCCAAACCGGCTAGGGATGTTTATTCAGTTCTTAATTACTAGGAGCAAATGACCCATATCTGTATATTCTGATTCAATTAAGTCTGGGATAAGCCTGGGGCTTGCTAATCTCCGCAGGTGATTCTGATGTATACAACAGCCAGCACTACTGAATAGATCTGGATTTTCTTTCATTTCATTGTCTTTGTGTAAAGCTAACGACATAAAGAAGAGACGTTTAATCTTTATCAAACATCAATATAATGTGCTACAATTAACTAATTCATCTGGAATTTATTTTCCTTTTATCTCCACTGTGATTGTTTTCTCTTCTTTGCAATTTTCAGAATGCACATTTCTCTCATCCAAGGATTATCTAAGATTTAAACCCAGGGCGGTTTGCTCTGCACAGAGCTTTGCACAGTGTAACAAGTCTGCTCGTAAGCAAAGTTTGGGTAACTCCAAGGTGAAACTACACTGATGTTTTAAAGCACAGCCAAAGACGGGATAGGCTGCCACCTGGGACCACATCTTCATCCTCTCCAAGCAGGACTGGCACAGAGAGTGATGTCTCCAAGTTGGTGACAGAGGTCATTCCTGACTTCATCACCCTCACAAGAACAATGACCAACTATTCATGGATAAGACACCATGAGGAAAAGCTCAGAACACGGGCACGGCTGAAGCACCCTGCACCTCAGAGAGCCAGACAAACATTACAGGGGTAAGAGGAGCTGCTGCACTGACTGCACTGCCCCTCCCCCAGCCAGCACAGCACCTGCGGGAGAGCTCTCCCTCCGCCAGCACAGCACCTCAAGGAGAGCTCTCCCCTGAGCCTGCAGAGCCCAGGGCCGACATCTGTACTCCAGTTCCATCCCATGGGGATCACAGGGGGGTTTATGGGCTCCACCACTAGGAATCTGATTGTGATGGAGAAGGGGCAAAGGACCTGGCAACAACCACCACTCGGGACTTAGCAGACCAAGTTCCTACCTGCAGTCCCAGGAGGAGTCCCAAGCAGCTGCTTCCCTTACCTGCAAGGCCAGGTGGTGGCAGTGTGAGCAGGAGCTGGGGGTGCAGGTCTGCAGCTGGGAGTGTGGTCTCCCCCGCTCAGGGAGAGCAGCTATTTTATAGCTCTTCCCACAGCTGATGTGGCTCCTGACCCCTCCCAACCAGAAAGCCTGACCAGGAGCACCTGGGAGGTGGCTTGGAATTGGCCATCCCCATCTACCCAAGGAGGGGAGCTCCTTCACAGCCCCACCCAACCAGGAGGCCTGAGCAGGAACACATGGAAGCTGCTTAGCCTGGCAATGCTGGAGCAGAAGGCAGAGCTGATCATCTGCAGAGCAAGCCAGTGTCCTGTTCAGTCAGGGAAACTAATGTGTAGCCCATTGCCGAGTGCAGCCTTCAGCTGCCTGGACCTAACCAGGCACTTCACAGGAAGCTGAGTAGCTATCTAATCTCCCTGCTCACGGGGGCACTTGAGCACAGAGCACATTCTGTGGTTTCCCAACCTGCAGCGCCTGATTTGGGTCCCTAAACAATAAGCCACCCAGGCACTGGGGCTTGTTCTGCTGCCCCTCCATGGGGGCATGGGAACTAATGCAGAGACCCACCCACTACTTAGTATCCTAGTACCAGCGGTCTAGTAAGCCTAACTAGAGAACCCAGCAACTGCCCACCCTTAGCCTCACTTGGGTGGGAAACCAAACCAGCACTCCTGACTCCCGACAGCAGCACCCCCCACCCTGACCTCAGGACTCAGGCAGTGGCTTTGCCCCAAAATAGACACTGATGGCAGGGTCTACCTGCCCAGGGATGTTACCAGCAGACATATTCAAAACCCCAAACTGGTCTGTCTAGTGAAAAACTCACCCAAAGCAAACCTGTGAAGTCTGGGAAAGAAAATTGTTTACTCAGATGCACAGACACCAATGTAAGGAATCAAGGATCATAAATAAAAACAGGTAAACGTGACACCACCGAAAGGAAGCAAAGCACCAGTAACTGACCCTAACAAAACAGAGGTCTGTGATCTGTTAAAGAACTCAGAATAACCCCCTTAAGGAAATTGAGTGAACTACAAGAACACGAACAACTAAACAAAATTAGGAAAATAATGCATGAACCAAACGAGAAGTTCAACGAAGAAACAGAAACCATTAAAAAAAATCCTAGAGTCCAGCCGGTGTGGCTCAGCAGTTGAGCGACAACCCAGGAACCAAGTGATCACAGGTTTGGCCCTAGCTGGTTTGGCTCAGTGGATAGAGCGCCGGCCTGTGGACTGAAGTGTTCTAGATTTTATTCTTGTCAAGGGCATGTACCTCGGTTGCAGGCTCCTCCCCTGCCTGGGCCCTGGTCAGGGCAGGTGCAGAAAGCAACCAATTGATGTGTTTCTCTCACATTGATATTTCTGTCTTTCCCTTTCTCTTCCACTCTCTCTAAAAATCAATGGAAAAATATCCTTGGGTGAGGATTAACAAAAAAAAAAACCCAAACAAAAAAAGAGGTCACGGGTTTAATTCCTGATCAAGGCATCAATCCCAATTAGGGGGTGAGCAGGAGACAGCCAATCAATGATGTTTCTCTAGCATCAATATTTCTATCTCTCTATCCCTCACTTCCTCTCTCTAAAAACAAAAATAGTCCTAATCGGTTTGGCTCAGTGGATAGAGTGCCGGCCTGTGGACTCAAGGGTCCCAGGTTTGATTCCGGTCAAGGGCATGTACCTTGGTTGTGGGCACATCCCCAGTAGGGAGTGTGCAGGAGGCAGCTGATGGATGTTTCTCTCTCATCGATGTTTCTAACTCTTTCTCCCTCTCCCATCCTCTCTGTAAAAAAATCAATAAAATATATTTTAAAAAATAAATAAATGAAAACATATATTTTTTAAAAATCCTGGAGCTGAAAAAATGCAAGGACTATACTGAATAACTCAATAGGGAGCTTCAAAAGCCAATTTGACCCTGAAGAAAAAATGACCTAGAACACGGGACATTTAAAATTATCTAGTCAGAGTAGCAGAGAGAGAGAGAGAGAGAGAGAGAGAGAGAGAGAGAGAGAGATTGAGAGAGAGAGAGAGAGAGAGAGAGAATGAAGAGTTGCTCTGGCTGGGTAAGTCAGTTAGTTGGAGTGTTGTCCCGATATGCCAAGG
The DNA here is from genome assembly GCF_963455305.1 of Plecotus auritus. NCBI lineage: Eukaryota > Metazoa > Chordata > Mammalia > Chiroptera > Vespertilionidae > Plecotus > Plecotus auritus. The sequence continues at coordinate 144,129,134 of NC_137770.1, forward strand.
TGGCAGGTTTGACCCATGATACAGTAATCATCAACCAATGAATGCATAAATAAGTGGAACAACAAATCAATGTTTCTCTCTTTTTCTTCATTCCTCTCTCTCTCTAAAATAAATACATAAAAATTAAGAAAAAACGAATGAAAGGAGTGAAGAAAGCCTAAGGGATTTATGGGACACAACCAAAAGAAACAATAGCTGCAATATGGGAATTTCACAAGGAGAAAAGAAAGAAAGTATATTTAAAGCAATAATGGCTGAAAACTTCCCAAACCTAAGGAGAGAAACGGACATGCAAATCCATGAGTTACAAAGGACCCCAAATAGGTTGAACCCTAACAGGGCTGCACTGAGACACAGTATAATTAAATTACCAAAAGTCAAAGACAAAGAATTTTGAAAACAGCAAGGAAAAATGTTACATATAGGGGAACCCCTGTAAGACTATCAGCAGATTCAAAATATTGAAAGAAATAACTGTCAACCAAGAATACTATACCCAGTAAATCTGTCTTTCAGAAATGAAGGAGAAATAAAAATTTTCCTGAACAAACAAAAGCTGAGAGGGAATTCATGGCCACTAGAAATCCTAAAGGGTTCTCTTTGAGTGGAAGTAAAGGGACACTAATTAACATAAAAAAATAACAACTGAGTGGAAAACTCACTGGTAATGGTAAATATATGATCAAAGATAGATTCTGTAATATGGTAATGGTAGTGCATAATTCACTTACAACTCTAGTTTAAAAAGTTAAAAACCAAACATATTAAAAATTACCATAACTAGCCAAAACCGGTTTGGCTCAGTGGATAGAGCGTCGGCCTGCGGACTCAAGGGTCCCGGTTCGATTCCGGTCAAGGGCATGTGCCTTGGTTGCGGGCACATCCCCGGTAGGGGGCGTGCAGGAGGCAGCTGATCGATGTTTCTCTCTCATCGATGTTTCTAACTCTCTATCCCTCCTCTCCCTTCCGCTCTGTAAAAAATCAATAAAATATATTAAAAAAAATATTTAAAAGTTCTTTAAAAAAAAAAAAATTACCATAACTAAAATAATGTTATTGGATACACAATATAAAAATATGTAAACTGAAATATCAATAACTTAAAATGTGAGGGAGATGGTTGCTTGGCAACATTCTGTGCTGTCCACCATGTTCTTAAGCAGCAGCCTCTTGCATCTCCGGATGCAACTGCGTTTCGTTCTGAAAAAGTCTGTTTACTCTGTGACTGTGATTGGAGCTCCATTCTCACGGGGACAGAAAAGAAAAGGAGTGGAATATTGGCCTGCTGTATTAGAGAAGCTGGCGTGATGAAAAGGCTCTCCAATTTGGGCTGCGGTCTAAAGGACTTTGGAGATTTGAGTTTCACTCTAGTCCCCAAAGATGATCTGCACAACAACCTGATAGCAAATCCTTGCTCACAACCAGGAACTGTCTGAGGTAGTTAGTAGAGCAGTATCAGGATGCTACAGCTGTGTCACAGTGGGAGGAGGCCACAGCCTGGCAATTGGTCTCATTAGTAGCCACGCCCGGCACTGCCCAGACCTCTGTGTGATCTAGGTTGATGCCCACACTGACATCAATACACCCCTTACCACTTCATTTGGATGTCTCCATCGACAGCTGGTTTCACTTCTCCTCAGAGAACTGCAGGATAAGGTGCCAAGCTCCCAGGATTTTCCTGGATTAAATCTTGTATCTCTTCCCCAAGTATTGTGTATATTGGTCTAAGAGATGTGGACCCTCCTGAACATCTTATTTTAAAGAATTATGACATCCAGTATTTTTCCATGAGAGACATAGATAGACTTGGTATCCAGAAGGTCACGGAACAGACATTTGATCTGCTGATTGGCAAAAGACAAATGCCAAACCATCTGAGCTTTGATACTGATGCATTTGACCCTACACTGGCTCCAGCCACAGGAATTCATGTTGTAGGGGGACTGACCTATTGAGAAGGCATGCATATTACTGAGGAAGTATACAACACAGAGTTGCTGTCAGCACTGGATCTTGTTGAAGTTAATCCTCAGTTGGCCGCTTCAGACAGAGGCCAAGGCTACAGCTGGCCTGGCAGTGCATGTGATTGCTTTAAGTTTTGGTCAGACAAGGGAAGGAGGGCACAATGTCTATGACCAACTTTCTACTCCCAGTTCACCACATGAATCAGAAAATGAAGAAGATCCAAGATGGCGGTGTAGGTAAACACCTAAACTGCTGCCTCGCACAACAGTTTCAAAACTACAACTAAAAGTCAAAACATCTATCACCCAGAACCACGGGAAAGCTGGCTGAGTGGAAGTTCTACAACTAGAAGGAAAGAGAAAAGAGCATTGAGACGTGCACAAGCGCTGAAAAGCTGAGGTACGCAGGCGCGCAATCCAGGCTGGCGACACGCGTTGCTTTTTTCAACCCAAAGGGAGACAAGCCCCCAATTACTCTGAAATCCAGTTTCTAGGGAGATGCGGGGGACCCAAACTCCTTCGGGGAGAAGCTAGACTGTCTGCCATCGGGTCGGAAAGTGAGGGTGGCTTGCCTGCAGAGCTGCGCGCAGGAATAATTGTTTACTGTGCTGGGGCGCAGAACGCGGGGACACAGTCGGAGACGCAGAGCCGGCTAACTGGCAGCCATCTCTGTTTGCCATGCCCTAGCCTAGTGACACCCTGAGACCCCGCCCCGCACAACCTACAAACCCACCCAAGCTCCAAGCAGCAGCTTTAGCATATGAATGGCCTGTCCTATCGCAGCTTAACCTAGCAAACTTGCAGCCCAGGTCAAACAGCTCCAAAACCTCCAAACCCTAAGCAAAGAGGAGAAAACTGTAGTTCCCGCTGTAGTGCCTGCTGGGTGGCCTCAGACAGTAGCTGACCTGCACTGGAGATCCATAAGTCAGTGTACTGAGTGGTCAGTGTGAGACACCAGATTTCAACTCCTCACATCCGTAAGTGTCACATTCAAGAGGCAGACTCAGTGAGCACCAAAGCCCCACTGAAACAAGTCCTGCACCATAAGTGTGTCTCCAGTGCAGCAGTTCTTCTATTATAGACACAGCAGGTCCTCACAGCCAATTGGCCTAGAGGTCAATTCCTCCGAGTGTACCAATAGCAATCAAGGCTTAACTACACCAAGCCTTTGCACTCAGCCCACAAAGGGGTGTACCAAGAGCGTCCACCTCAGGTGATTGGGGAGTCTGAGCTACTGGCCCCTATAGGCCACCTACCACACAAAGCCACTCCATCAACACAGGGAAGCAGCCAAAATGCGGAGACAAAGAAACATGTCACAAATGAAAGAAATGGAGGAAAGCAAACTACTGGACGACATAGAGTTCAGAACCACATTTATAAGGTTACTCAAGAATCTTCTAAAAACCTCTGAGGAACTTAGTGAGACCTTTAAGGATCTTAATGAGAATGCCAAAAAAATGGAAAAGGACCAGTCAGAAATTAAGCATACACTGTCTAAAATAAAGAATATACAGCCCTAACTGGTTTGGCTCAGTGGATAGAGCATCGGCCTGCAGACAAAAGGGTCCCAGGTTCGATTCCGATCAAGGGCATGTACTTTGGTTGCAGGAACATTCCCAGTTGGGGGTGTGCAGGAGGCAGCTGATCGATATTTCTCTCTCATCAATGTTTCTAACGCTCTATTCCTCTCCCTTCCTCTCTGTAAAAAAATCAATAAAATATATTTAAAAAAAAAAAGAATATACAGAAACTCAACTGTAGATCAACATACCCCAAGAATCAAACCAAAGATCTGAAATATGAGGAAACAAAAAACACCCAACCAGAAAAACAAAAAGAAAAAAGAATCCAAAAATATGAAGATAGTGTAAGGAGCCTCTGGGACAACTTTAAGCGTACCAACATCCGAATTTTGGGGGTGCCAGAAGAAGAGAGAGAGCAAGATACTGAAAACCCATTTGAAGAAATAATGACAGAAAACTTTCCCTACCTGGTGAAAGAAATAAACTTACATGTTCAGGAAGCGCACAGAACCCCATACAAGAGGAATCCAAAGAGGACCACACCAAGACATATCATAATTAAAATGCCAAGGGCAAAAGACAAAGAGAGAATCTTGAAAGCAGCAAGAGAAAAACGGTTAGTTCCCTACAAGGGAGTACCCATACGACTGTCAGCTGATTTCTCGGCAGAAACTATGCAGGCCAGAAGGGAGTGGCAAGAAATATTCAAAGTGATGAACAGCAAGAACCTACAACCAAGATTACTCTACCCAGCAAAGCTATCATTCAGAGTTGAAGGTCAGATAAAGAGCTTCACAGACAAAAAAGAGCTAAAGGAGTTCATCACCACCACACCAGGATTACATGAAATGCTGAAGGGTATTCTTTAAGAAGAGGAAGAATAAGAAAAAGGTAAAGATTATGAACAACAAAATGACATCAAATACATACCTACCAACAAGTGAATCTAAAAATCAAGTGAATACTCCAACATTTTTTGTTATTATATGTTTATTTCTAGTCTGCAGAGGCAAGGTTTTTTAAAGGAAAGAAATGGGGAAAAAAATAGCTACAGAGGTAAAGAGGCATTGAACAGACTGTCAAACTACAGCCGGGCCAAAACCGGTTTGGCTCAGTGGATGGAGCATCGGCCTGCGGACTGAAGGGTCCCGGGTTCGATTCCGGTCAAGGGCATGTACCTTGGTTGCGGGCACATCCCCAGTGGGAGGTGTGCAGGAGGCAGCTGATCGATGTTTCTCTCTCATTGATGTTTCTAGCTCTCTATCCCTCTCCCTTCCTCTCTGTAAAATATCAATAAAATATATTAAAAAAAAAAAAAACTACAGCTGGAAGGCAGGGGAGGTGGCGGGGGGGGGGGGGGGCTGTAAGAGATCAACTGAAGGACTTGTACGCATGCATATAAGCATAACCAATGGATACAAGACACTGGGGGGGGGAGGGCAGGTAAAGGCATGTACTGGGGGGTAGGGGAGGCCGGAGGGGAGGTCAATGGGGAGAAAAAAAAGGAGACATATGTACTACTATTTGTAATACTTCAAACAATAAAAAAAATAAATAAATAAAAATCAAGTGAATAAAAAATCTGAAAAACAGAATGGACTGGTGAATATAATAGAATCAGGGACATAGAAAGGGAGTGGACTGACAATTCTCAGGGGGAAGGGAGTGTGAGGGGTGCAGAAAGAGATTGGACAAAAATCTTACACCTATGGATGAAGACAGTGGCAGGGGGTAAGGGCAAAGGGTGGGGTGGGGAATCAGGTGGAGGGGAGCTATGGGGGGAATAAAAGAGGAACACCTGTAGTAATCTGAACAATAAAGATTTATTTTTTTAAAAAAGAAAATGAACGTGTGAGAATTTAGAAAATACTGTATGCTGACAAGTTTGTCACAATGGGCATTTCAGAGTTGTGAGGTGTTTGAGGGGGCAGATACTACATGGTCATCTGGGTCAATACTGCCTTAATGAGAACATTTGTGTATTCTCACAATTGTAAAATTTCCTCTCTCTCTCCATTTTGGTGACCAATGATACTACTGTAAATGTATTTGTGTGTTTTTTTTTTCTTTTTTTGCAATTCATGGGGTATTAATATGTTGGAGTACCATGTAAATTTAAAGAAGTCATAAACAGCATTTATTACCTTAGTATAATTTGAAAAAAAAAATGTGAGGGGGAGAAGTAAAAGAGTAAAGTTTAGGAATAACAAGCTATCAAACTTGTTATCAATTTAAAATAGGATATTATGAGAGTTCCAAAATGGTGGTGGAGTAAGTGGAAGCTACATTGACACTCTCCTAGGACCAAACTGGAATTACAACTAAAATATAGAAAAATGATCCTGAATAACCAACTAAAGACTAGCTGGAAAGAACCTGATAACCAAGGATGGAAAGTGGAGCCTGCACAGAGATTGGTAGGAAGTGTGAAGATGTGAAAGGGTGGCCCAGGCTCCCACAGACAGCAGCTGAGGGTCTGGAGGGATAACTCAGCTGTGGGGGTTCCCACTGAGAATATGGGGTCTAAACCCCAAACTGGGCTCCCCAGCCCAGAGCACCAGAACTGAGAAAGGTGCCCACATAACATGAAGCTGTGAAAAGCAGCAGGGTTGCTGTCTGCCAGGGAGAGATGGCTAGAAATGCAGGCACCCTCTGAAAGAGCCTACACACAACATTTCATGTGCAGCCACTCACCTTGGGTTCTGGCAGAAGGAGGTAGAGTGGACTGGAGCTGTGGGAGCAGAAGCCAGGGTTGGGGGCCCTGGAGTTAGAGCTCAGAAGGCAGAAACCCTGGTTTCTTGTACTGCGTCATTCCCTCACACTGTGGAGGACATCTTTCTTGGGCAGACATTTACCTTCCAGGCAGCTTTTGCCTAGGGGGGAAGCAATTGCCCCACCCTGCTGGAAAACCTCTGGCTCCACTCTGTGGTCAATAGCCTGAAGATAATCAAGACTGAATACAATCTGACTGCAGGCAGAGGTGGATCTCTGGCGGCTTTGAGTTTTCACCTGATCTATTTCTGGACACAGGGCTAGGAAAAGCAGACCTTGGTGCACATCTGGTCCTTTCCAAAGGCACCAGCCCCAGCAGAGGGAACCATAAGCTGTGGATAGCCGATAGCTCCACACAGCACTTAGGGCTAGTCAGAAACAGTATGTGACACTGTCCTGCACTAGAGATTGGGAGGCATAGCAGATCTGCCCAATACACAGACACAAACCTAAACAGGCAGCCAAAATGGGGAGACAAGCCCAAAACAAAATAACAAAATAATTCTCCAGAAGAAGAGCTAAATGAATGGAGATAAGAAATTTATTAGACATAGAGTTCAGAATAATGATAGCAAAGATGCTCAACAGCATGAGAAAGGATATAGTAATTATGAAGAATGACATAGCACTAATAAAAAACACAGTGGAAGGAATACACAGCAGGTTAGGGGAAACCAAGGATTTGATCAGTGAATTAGAAGACAGGGTAGAAAAATCACTCAGAGAACCAAAACAACAACAACAACAAAATGCCAAGCCAGTGTGGCTCAGTGGTTGAGTGTTGTCCTATGAACCAGGAGGTCATGGTTCGACTCCTGGTCAGGGCACATGTTTGGGTTTTGGCTCGATCCCATGTTGGGCATGCAGGAGGCAGCCTATCAATGATTCTATTATTATTTTTTATATTTTGATTTTTACAGACAGGAAGGGAGAGGGTTAGAGAGTTAGAAACATCGATGAGAGAGAAACATCCATCAGCTGCCTCCTACACACCCCCTACTGGGGATGTGCCGGCAACCAAGGTACATGCCCTTGACCAGAATCGAACCTGGGACCCTTCAGTCTGCAGGCTGATGCTTTATCCACTGAGCCAAACCAGTTAGGGCTCTCTCTCATTATTGATGTTTCTATCTCTTTCTCCTTCTCCCTTCCTCTCTGAAATCAAAAGTATATTTTTTTAAAAAGAAAAAACAATTAAAAAATAAGAGGACAGCTTAAAGGAGCTGTGGGACATGGAATGTAACGATATTTGCATCACAGGACTACCAGAAGGGGAAGAAAATTAGCAAGGAATAGAAAATGTGTTTAAAGAAATAATAGCAGAACACTTCCCTAACCTGGTGAAGGAAAAAGTCACACAAGTTCAGGAGGCACAGAGAGTGCCAAGCAAGAACCCAAACATGTCTACACCCAGACACATCATAATTAAGATGCCAGAAATTAAGGACACAGAGAGAATCTTAAAGGCAGCAAGAGAAAAGCAATTTGTTACCTACAAAGAAGCTCCCAGAAAGCTGTCAGCTGATTTCTCATCAGAAATTCTACAGGCCAGAAGGAAAAGTCATGAAGTATTCCAGGTAATGAAAAGCAAGGATCTGAAACCAAGATTACTATATCCAGCAAGACTATCATTCAAAATAGATGGTGAAATAAAGAGCTCCCAGACTAAAAAAAAAAAAAAAAAAAAAAAAAAAAAGGCTACAGAAGTTATCACCACCAAACCAGCACTACAAGGAATGCTAAAGGGATTGTGGTAATGAGGAGAGAGAGAAACATAGCCATACAGAATTAAAATGGCAATAAATAAGTAGCTATCAATAATAACCTTAAGTGTAAATGGCTTAAATGCTCCAATCAAAAGATATACGATAGCTGAATGAACATGAAAACATAACCCAAATATACAAGAAACCCACCTCAGAACAAAAGACTCATACAGGATGAAAGTGAAGGGATGGGAAAAAATTTCAATGCAAATGGAAACAGAAAAAAGTTGGGGTGGCAATACTCATATCTGACAGAATAGACTTCAAAATGAAGGCCATCACAAAAGACAATAAAGGTTCACCATATAATACTAAAGGGATCAATCCAACAAGAGGATATAACCCTGGTAAACATATATGCACCCAATATAGGAGCACCTAACTATATAAAAAAACTTCTAGAGGACTTTAAGGGAGAGATTGACAGCAATATAGTCATAATCAGGGGTTTTAACACCCTGCTGAATTCACTGGATACATCTTCCAGACAAAAAATTAACAAGGAAACAGTGACTCTAAATGACACACTGGATCAGATGGATTTAATTGACATTTATAGATTAACCCCAAAGCTGCAAAATATACATTCTTCTCAAGTGCACATGGGTCATTCTTAAAGACAGACCATGTTAGGACACAAAACAAGTCTCTACAAGTTCAAGAAGATTAAAATCATATCAAGCATCTTCTCAGATCATAACGGAATGAAGTTAGGAATCAACTACAGTAAAAACTCAAAAACATTCAAACACATGGAGGCTAAATAGCATGTTATTAATGAATGGGTTACCAATGAGATCAAGAAAAAAAATAAAAAAACATCCCGGAAACAAATGACTATGAAAACACAACAATTCAAAATCTCTGGGATACAGCAAAAGCAGTTGTGAAAGGGAAGTTCATAGCGCTACAGGCCTACCTCAAAATACAAGAAAAAATTATTAATAATATACTATTTAACCCTACAACTTAAAGAATTAGAAAGAGAACAAGAAGAAAAGCCCAGAGTAAGTAGAAGAAAGGAAATACAGATCAGAGTGGAAATAAATGACATAGAGACTGAAAAAAAAATACAAAAGGTCAATGAAACCAAGAGCTGGTTATTTGAAAAGATAAACAAGATGATGAACCTTTAGCCAGACTCATCAAGAAACAAAGAGAGGCCAAAGCCGGTTTGGCTCAGTGGATAGAGCGTCGGCCTGCGGACTGAAGGGTCCCAGGTTCGATTCCGGTCAAGGGCACGTAACTTGGTTGCGGGCACATCCCCAGTAGGAGGTGTGCAAGAGGCAGCTGATCGATGTGTCTCTCTCATCGATGTTTCTAGCTCTCTGTCCCTCTTCCTTCCTCTCTGTAAAAAAATCAATAAAATATATTTTTTAAAAAAAAAGAAACAAAGAGAGGGGACCCAAATAATTAAAATTAGAAACAAAAGTGGTGAAAAAACAACTGACATCACAGAAATACAAAGAATTGTAAGAAAATATTATGAGCAACTATATGCCAATAAGCTGGACAATGTGGATGAAATGGACAAATTCCTAGAATAATACATCTCAAAAAACTGAATCAGGAAGAATCATAAAACCTGAATAGGCCTGTTATCATTAATAACAACTGATGACATTGAAGCAGTAATCAAAAAACTCCCAACAAACAAAAGCCCTGGATCCAGATGGCTTCACAGGGGAGTTTTAACAAACATTCAAAGAAGAACTAATACCTATCCTCCTCAAACTATTTCAGAAAATCCAAGAGGAAGGAACACTTCCAAATTCTTTTCCTGAGGCCAGTATTATCCTAATTCCAAAACCAGATAAAGACACCACAAAGAAAGAGAATTACTGGCCAATAGTGTGGTGAAGGCCTGGAGTGGGAGGTGGGGATGGGGGGACAGTTAACTACAAGGGGTCAATGGGGGGAAAAAGGGGACATATGTAATACTTTCAATAATAAAGTCTTCAAAATAAATAAAAATAAAATAGTATGTTATAATTTTAAGATATTTTATTAACCACAGGCAACAGATCATAATAAAGAGGTCAAATGATACTAATACCAAAGGACATTAAAACACAAACAGTGACACATACATTAAAAAAAAAACAAGACCCATCTATATGCTGCCTATAAGAAACATTCTTTAGATGTAAGGACACAGATTAAAAGTGAAAAATATATTCCATACAAATGGTAACCAAAATAAGTTGGAGTAGCTATATCAGACAAAACAGAATTTAAAACAAAAACTGTAATGAGCAAAGAAGGGTGCTATATAATGATAACAGGTCAAACCAATATGAGGATATAATATATTTAAATACTTATGCATCCAGTCCTGGCCGGGTAGCTCAGTTGGTTAGAGTGTCATCCAGATACACCAGGGTTGCGGGTTAGATCCCTGGTCAGGGCACATATAAGAATCAACCGCCTGGCCGGTTTGGTTCAGTGGATAGAGCATTGGCCTGCAGACTGAAGGGTCCCAGATTCGATTCTGGTCAAGGGCATGTACCTCGGTTGCGGGCACATCCCCAGTAGAAGGTGTGCAGGAGGCAGCTGATCGATGTTTCCCTCTCATCCATGTTTCTCACTCTCTATCCCTCTCCCTTCCTCTCTGTAAAAAATCAATAAAATACATATTTAAAAAAAAAAAGAAAAGAAAAAAGAATCAACCAATGATGTTTCTCTCTCTCCCCTTTCTTCTCTAAAAAAAAAATCTATTTAAAAATACTTTTGCATCCAACACAGAAGTGCCTAAATACATAAAGCAAATATTATCAGACCTAAGGAGAGGAATAGAAAGCTATACAATAGTAGGAAACTTGAATTACCCACTTATTCAATGGATAGATCATCCAAACAGAAAATCAATAAGGTCACATTGGTTTAAGCATGCTCAACCAGATGTACTACCTGATAGCTACAGAGCATTCCATTAGCAACAATACATATTCTTCTGAAGTGAACATGCAACAATTTCTAACACAGATCATTTTAGACCACAAAACAAGTCTTAATAAATTTAGAGGATTGAAATCATATCAAACATCTTTTCCAACCACAATGGTATGAAACTAGAAAAAACACAAGGAAAACTGGGAAAATCACAAATATGTGGAAATTAAACAACATTCTATAGAATAACCAATGGGTCAAAGAAGAAATCAAGAGGAAAAACACCTTGAGACAAATGAAAATGGAAATGTAACATATCAAATTTATAAGATGAAGCAAAAGCAGTTCTAAGAAGTTCATAGCAATAGATGCCTACCCCAAGAAACAAAAAAGTCTCAAATAAATAACCTAACTTTATATCTCAAGAAACTATAAAAAAAGAAATGAAGCCCCAAATAAGAAAGAAATAACAGCTCTAACTGATTTGGCTCAGTGGATAGAGCAGGGGTGGGCAAACTTTTTGACTCGAGGGCCACAATGGGTTCTTAAACTGGACCGGAGGGCCGGAACAAAAGCATGGATGGAGTGTTTGTGTGAACTAATATAAATTCAAAGTAAAGGAGCGGAGGGGAGAGCAAGAGAACCCTCCGCTCTTTCGGCTCCGCGGGCCAGATAGAATAGCCGAATGGGCCGGATCCGGCCCGCAGGCCGTAGTTTGCCCACGGCTGGGGATAGAGCGTCGGCTTGCAGAATCAAGGGTCCCAGGTTCGATTCTGGTCAAGGGCATGTACTTTGGTTGCGGGCACATCCCTAGTAGGGGGTGTGCAGTAGGCAGCTGATTGATGTTTCTCTCTCATTGATGTTTCTAACTCTCCCTCTCCCTTCCTCTCTATAAAAATACCAATAAAATATATTTTTTTAAAAAAAAGAAAGAGCCGAAACCGGTTTGGCTCAGTGGATAGAGCGTCGGCCTGCGGACTGAGGGGTCCCGGGTTCGATTCCGGTCAAGGGCATGTACCTTGGTTGCGGGCACATCCCCAGTAGGGGGCGTGCAGGGGGCAGCTGATCGATGTTTCTCTCTCATCGATGTTTCTAGCTCTCTATCCCTCTCCCTTCCTCTCTGCAAAAAAATCAATAAAATATATTAAAAAAAAAAAAACTTCTAAAAAAAAAAAGAAAGAAATAACAAAGATTAGGGCAGAAATAAATGAAATATAAACTAAAAAGAATATAGAAAAGATTAAACTAAGAGCGGTTTCTTTGACAAGATAAACAAAACTGATACATTGTAGATAAACTACACACAAAAGAGAGGACTCAAATAAAATCAGAAATAAAAGATGTTGCCAAAACCGGTTTGGCTCAGTGGATAGAGCGTCAGCCTGTGGACTGAAGGGTCCCAGGTTCGATTCCGGTCAAGGGCACGTAACTTGGCTGCGGGCACATCCCCAGTGGGGGGTGTGCAAGAGGCAGCTGATCGATGTTTCTCTCTCATCGATGTTTCTAACTCTCTATCCCTCTTCCTTCCTCTCTGTAAAAAATCAATTAAAATATATTTAAAAAAAAAGAAAAGAAAAAGAAATAAAAGATGTTATAATTGAGTATTACAGAAATACAGGGGATCATAAAAGGCTACTATGAATAATTAAAATCCAACAAATCGGACAACCTAGAAGAAATGGATAAATTCTTGGAAACATACAACCTACCAAAACGGAATCATGATGTAGAAAATTGAAACAGACCTTTTACTAGGCAAGACTGAACCAATAATCAAAAACCTCCAAAGAAACAAAAGTCCAGGACCAGACTGCTTCACAGGCAAACTCTACCAAATATTCAAAGAATACTAATCCTTCTCAAACTCCTCAAAAAATAAAAGAGGGAACCCTTCCAAACTCATTTTACATGGGCAGCGTTAACCTGATACCAAAACCACACAGAGGACACCACACAAAAAATCCCAATATTCTTGATGAACACAGATGCAAAAATTTTCAACAAAATATTTACAAACTGAATTCAAAGACACATTAAAAGGATCATACAACATGATCAAGTGGGACTTACTTTAGCGAGGCAGAGATGGTTCAGCATCCATAAATCAATTCATTTGATACTCACAGTAACAAAAAGAAGGTTAAAATTACAGGAGCATCTCAGTAGATGCTGAAAAAGCATGACAAAAATTCAAAATCCATATATGATTACAAACTGCAAACAGATGGGTATAGGGAAAACGTAATTCAACATAAGAAAGGCAGCATAATATGACATGCACATACCTAGCATCATACTCAACTGTGGAAAGCTAAAAGCTTTTCCTCTAAAGATCAGGAACAACACAAGAACGCACTCTCTCACCACTTTTATTCAACACTAGAGGCCTGGTGCACAAAATTCGTGCATGGGGGCAAGGGGTGTCCCTCAGCCTGGCGTGCACCCTCTCCAATCCGGGACCCCTCGGGGGATGTCCAGGACCACTGGCTCCTAACCGCTCACCTACCTGCCTGCCTGCCTGCTGCCCCTAACTGCTCCCCTGCCTGCCTGATCCCCCTAATTGCTCTCCCCTGCTGGCTTGATCACCCCTAACTGCTCTCCCCTGCCTGCCTGATCCCCCTAATTGCTCTCCCCTGCTGGCTTGATCACCCCTAACTGCTCTCCCCTGCCAGCCTGATCACCCCTAACTGCCTCAGCCCCGCCACGTGGCTTTGTCCAGGAGGACGTCCGGAAGATGTCTGGTCTAATTAGCATATTACCCTTTTATTAGTATAGATCAGCGGTGGGCAAACTACAGCCCGCGGGCCGGATCCGGCCCGTTCGGCTGTTCTATCCGGCCCACGGAGCCGAAAGAGCGGAGGGTTCTCTTGCTCTCCCCTCCGCTCCTTTACTTTGAATTTGTATTAGTTCACACAAACACTCCATCCATGCTTTTGTTCCGGCCCTCCAGTCCAGTTTAAGAACCCATTGTGGCCCTCGAGTCAAAAAGTTTGCCCACCCCTGGTATAGATAGTATTAGAAGTCCTAGCAGGAAAAATTAGGAAAGAAAAAGAAAAGGCATACAGCCCTAACTGGTTTGGCTCAGTGGATAGAGCATCGACCTGAGGACTGAAGGGTCCCAGGTTCGATTCCGGTCAAGGGCATGTACCTTGGTTGCGGGCACATCCCCAGTGGGGGGTGTGCAGGAGGCTGCTGATCGATGTTTCTCTCTCATCGACGTTTCTAACTCTCTATCCCTCTCCCTTCCTCTCTGTAAAAAAATCAGTAAAATATATTTTTTTTAAAAAAGAAAAAAGGCATACAAATGGAAAGAAAGCACAACAGTCACTTTTTCAGATGACATGATAAACACATATAGAAAACTCTAAACACTCCATCAAAAAACTGTAAGAATAAATTTAGTAAAGTTGCAAAATACGAAATCAATGTACAAAAATCTGTTGTTTCTTCACACTAATAAACCATCAAAAAGAAAAATTAAGAAGACAATCCCATTTATAAATGCATCAAAAAATAACTAGGAATAAATTTAATCAAGGAGGTGAAAAACCATATTGAAAACTACAAAACATTAATAAAACAAACTGAAAAAGGCACAAATAAATGGAAAGAAATTTCATGCTTATGGTTTGGAAGAATTAATAATGTTAAAATGTCCATACCTACCCAAAGCAATCTACAGATTCAGTGCAATCCCTACCAAAATTCCATTATCATTTTGTCTAGAAATAGAATTTGTAGGGAAGCATAAAATACCCCAAATAGCAAACCTATCTTGAGAAAGAAGAAAGCTGGAGGAATCACACTCCCCTATTTCAAACTATATTAGAAGGCTATAGTAATTGAAACAGTATGGTATTTGGCATAAAAACAGACACATGCCTGGGTTGCAGACTCGATCTTCAGTAGGGGGCTTGCGGGAGGCAGCTGATCAATGTTGAGTTCAAATCGTGTTTGATGGAGGTCAGAGAGACCTTGCTCGGACTACCCCAGGGAGATCACGTCTCCCAGACAAAGGCCCTCGCTCTGTGCTTCTCTCTCATCAATATTTCTCTCTTATCCCTCTCCCTTCCTCTCTCTTTAAAAATCAATAAAAACATGTTTTTAAAAAATGGGCAGAAGATCTGAATAAACATTTTCCAGAGAAGACATTTAGATAGCCAACAGTACCATATGAAAAGATGCTCAACATCATTAATCATCATGTAAATATAATAAAAGCCACAATGAGATATCACCTCACACCTTTTGACCAATATCAGAAATAACAAGTGTTGGCGAGGAAGTGGAAAAAGGGGGACCTGTGCACTATTGCTGAGAATGTAAATTGGTGCAGTCATTATGGAAAATAGTGTGGCAGTACCTCAAAATATTAAAAATGGAACTACTATATGACCCAGCAATTCAACTTCTGGGTATTTATCTGAAGAAAACAAAAATACTAACTGGAAAAGATATATGCACCCCCCCCCCCAACATGCTCATTGCAGTATTATTACAGTAGCCAAGATATGGAAACAACCTGCATGCATCCATGGATGAATGGATAAAGAAATTGTGGTATCTATAATAATAAAAGTGTAATATGCTAATTAGACCAGGCGTCCTTCCAGACGACCTTCAGACAAAGCCAGGGCTGCAAGGGCAGAGCTCCTTGCACAAATTTTGTGCATCGGCCCTCTATTATCTATAGAATGGAATATTACCCAGCCATAAACAAGAAACCCTGTGCTTGTGACAACATGGATGGGCCTTGAGGGCATTATGCTGACTGACAGAGAGACAAATACTGGAGGGACGGAGGGAGGGAAGAAGGGAGGAAAAACCTAAGCAAAAAACCCCGAAAAATTTGTAAGTATCAGAGGCAGGGGAGGGCAGGAGTGGGAGGGGGAATTGGTCAACCAGTGCAAACCTTCAGTTATAAGATAAATAAATGCTAAGGGATATAATGTACAACATGATGACTATAGTTAACACTGCTTTATGGTATATTTAAAAGTTATTAAGAGAGTAAATCCTAGGAGCTCCCGTCACAGGAAAAAAAAATTTTATTCTCTTTTTTTGTGCATCTTTATGAGATGACAACTAAACTTATTGTGGTAATCATCTGAATATATATATAAGTCAAATTATTATACTGTACACCTTAAACGTATACAGTGCCATATGTCAATTATAGCTCAATAAAACTAGAAAAATGGCAGAGTTATAAACATTATTAAATTTTATTAACAAAAACTTTGTACATTTCCTTTAATACATGTGGAATTTTACATCTAGGTAAAATAACAACACATTCAAAAGTTGCCATTTATACAAATTGTTACAGAATAACAATCAGTGGGTTAAATAAGTAAAATAAACCACACTGATGTTTTAAATTATCTACAAAAGATTTGACTTTCTTTAAAATTCCCCTGAACATATAAAAATAAATTAATTTTACTTTTCAATTAAATCTACTAATTAGAAATATTACAAATCAAAATATCAATGTTATCTTATGAATTTTTCACAATACAAAACAGATTCACAAAACCTTATTTACAGAAATGAGGTAAGAACTGTGCAATGTTTAACCAAGAGACATATTGCAGAATTAACATGTTCTTCCAGCTAAGTACACAGTGGAGGTCTAATTAGAGCTGGGTCTTTTCCACTAATAACTCACACATTTAAGAACAGTTCAATGATTATGTCCCCAATTGTTTAATTTATAACAGCCATCCTGTCACACCAGGAGTGTGGCTACCCAAAGTAGGTCTGTCATACAGACTTCACCTGTTTCAGGAACTGTAGCAGTGGGTTGCTTGTCTTATTTTGTTTGAAATCAGTATCAGAAATGGGAAGTTTTTAAATTAAAAAACAAAAATTCTTACCAAATCCACTCATTTTCCTTGTGACTCATTAGTGGATAAATACCCAGGTAATAGTTTTGCCTGAGCTATCTACGGTGGCATAGAAAGTTTTTAATAAAGGCAGAACCATGGGGAAGGCTGCTGGTGCAACACTGACTATAGTGTAGTATAGTGCAAGCTCAGCTGGTTAGAGCCATTTCAACACCATGGAGGTACTAACAGGCACTTGATTCAGGCCAAACCCTACCATCAGTTTCCAGAGTGGCCCCTCTTTCTGAAAGAAATCTTTCACTTTGAATTGATCTTGTTCCCCCAGCAGCCTTAGAACTCACTTAACTCAAAGCTTCGTTGAAATATGAGTAGGTCTTAACACTAAAGAAAAAGCATTTAGCAAAAGAAAATTACCTTTAGCATAAGCAGACATTACCCTCCTAACTTGATTACCAAAATTGGCCAAATCCCATTAGAAAGGAAATTTTTATAACAAAGATTACCAAGTCCCTGTTTATGATCTATTTATTTGCAATAACCAATAAAACTCCAGAAGAAATTGGACAGTTCCTTGAAATTTGTTTTGACTCAAAGAGCAAGCACACTGTAATCCAAACAAAATATACTTGTTACCCAGACAAGCTTCATTGTACAAGATACAACTTGTACAAGATACAATAGTTTACAAATGAAGCAGGTCTTTAGTTTTGCTGTTCATCTCTCCAATTTGTAACAAAATTAGTTGTGTACCAACTATATTATATTTCTCTTAGGTTGATAAACTCATTGCATGTAAATTATTTCACTGACGAAAGTTAGTTACTAAATTTTCTTTCAAAGTTCAAAAAATCTGAGTGAGGGGTGGGGGACATGGGAATTCCATTTCAGTGCAACAAAGCAACAAGAAAATTAATCAAAGCCTTAAAAGAATGTCCTTGTGGCAATTAGTCCTTTGTTGTGCGGTTAGTTTCTTGTTGCGTTTCTTCATAGGTGTAGAAAGAGGACTGCAATAGCAGCCAATGAAGTGCTAGGACAGCAGGACAGGCAATTTCTAGCCGTTTCTCAACTGTCAACTTTTCTCTTGAGCAACAGGCCCGGATTTATCACTAAGTCTCTGTAGTGAAAACAAACAAAATCAGATGCATTAGCTAAATCAATTTTTGGCCCACATTTGAGGTAATATCCTCTAAATTAAAATCATAAGTGAGGTAAAATGTGGTGTATACGGTTATTCATTTTTTTTCTATAAGTCAACATGGTTATTTTTTAGCATAATATAAAGACATACATTTACTAGTAAACATTATCAGTTGTTTTATAAACATGAAATTCAGTGATAAACGAAGACAGAAATGCCCACTGCAGGAACAGTACTCACAAGGAATGAATGTAGAAAGCATCCCCTGAAGTTGACTTTTCCACAGAAATAGTAACATGGTATTATGGAAAATGAAATTTTTATGGACTAATAGTCATGGGTTCTGATGTGACATGTGCTTTTTATCCTTTGATCTTTAATTTCATTGAGTATACTTTTATTAAATTAATAAAAATGGGATTACAGCTCATTATTATTTTAAAGACTGAAATCCTGCATACTACTGTATCTGGCCGGGTCAGTGTGACTCAGTATTTAGAGTGTCAGCCAGCACACCGAAGAGTTGCAGGTTCAATTCCCAGTTAAGGGCATGTACCTGGGTTGTGTGTTCACTCTCAGAACCCTGGTAGGGTGCATGTGGGAGGCAATCAGTCAATGTGTTTCTCTCACATTGATGTTTCTCTCTCTCTCCTCCTCTCTTCCCCATCTCTCCCTCCCTTCCACTCACTCTAAAAAGCAATGGGAAAAATATCCTCAGGTGACAACTAATAAAAAAAAGATGTCGGGGAAAAACCAAGATGGCAGCATAGGTAAACACCTAAACTGCTGCCTCGCACAACAATTTCAAAACTACAACTAAAAGACAAAACAGACATCATCCAGAACCACAGGAAGGCTGGCTGAGTGGAAATTCTACAACTAGAAGGAAAGAGAAAAGCACACTGAGACTCAGAGGAGCTGCGGAAGGCAGAGGTACTGAGACGCGCATGCGGAGAGGGCTGGCAACTGAGTGTGCGGCTGGCTTTCTCAAGTGGGAGGGAGACAAAAGCTCCCGAAGGCTCGGAACTCCAGTTCCGGGCAAGACTCTGGGGACCCAGACTCATTCGGGGAGAAACTGGACTGTCTGGCAGTGGGCGGAACTCGAGGGCAGCTTCTCTCAGAGTTGCTTGCAGCGATTACTGCGGGACACTGAGACCCAGGGGCTTCTTAGGGCAGGGCTGACGGGAAGCCATTGCTATCTGCTCCACCCCGAGACTCCGCCCCATCCAACCTGAGCACAGAGGCTTTTGCAAGTCTTGTCTCATAAGAGTGTCTCCAGCACAGAAGTTCTCCAAGCGTAGACATAGCTGATCCTCACAGCCAATTGGCCAGGAGGTCAATTCCTCCCAGTGATACCAACAACAATCAAGGCTTAACTACAACAAGACTGTGCACACAAGCCCACAAAGGGGTGCACCAAGGATGTCCACCTCAGGTAACTGGGGAGGCTGAGCCACTGGGCCCTATAAGAAACCTAGCACACAAAGCCACTCTATCAACTCAGGGAAGCAGCCAAAATGTGGAGACAAAGAAACAGATCACAAATGAAAAAAATGGAGGAAAGCAAACGACTGGATATAGAGTTCAAAACCACAGTTATAAGGTTTTTCAAGAATTTTCTAGAAAAGGCCGATAAATTTAGCCAGACCCTCGAGGATATGAAAAAGGACCAACTAGAAATTAAGCATACACTGACTGAAATAAAAAATAATATACAGAGATCCAACAGCAGACTAGAGGATTGCAAGAATCAAGTCAAAGATTTGAAATATAAAGAAGTAAAAAATACCCAACTGGAAAAGCAAAAAGAAAAAAGAATCCAAAAATATGAAAGTAGTGTAAGGAGCCTCTGGGACAACTTCAAGCGTACCAACATTCGAATTATGGGGGTGTCAGAAGAGAGAGAGCGAGATACTGAAAACCTATTTGAAGAAATAATGACAGAAAACTTCACCCACCTGGTGAAAGAAACAGACTTACAAGTCCAGGAAGCGCACAGAACCCCAAACAAAAGGAATCCAAAGAGGACCACACCAAGACACATCATAATTAAAATGCCAAGAGCAAAAGACAAAGAGAGAATATTAAAAGCAGCAAGAGAAAAACAGTTACTTACCTACAAGGGAGCACCCATACGACTGTCAGCTGATTTCTCAACAGAAACTATGCAGGCCAGACGGGAGTGGCAAGAAATATTCAAAGTGATGAATAGCAAGAACCTATAACCAAGATTACTCTACCCAGCAAAGCTATCATTCAGAATTGAAGGTCAGATAAGAAAAAGCTAAAGGAATTAGTTCATCACCGCCAAACCCCAGTATTATATGAAATGCTGAAAGGTATTCTTTAAGAAGAGGAAGAAGAAAAAAAAAGGTAAAGATAAAAATTATGAACAACAAATACATATCTATTAACAAGTGAATCTAAAACTCAAGTGAATTAAAAATCTGATGAACAGAATAAACTGGTGAATATAATAGAATCAGGGGCATAGAAAGGGAGTGGACTGACAATTCTCGGGGGGAAAGGCGTGTGGGGGGTGCGGGAAGAGATTGGACAAAAATCGTACACCTATGGATGAGGACAGTGGGGCGGGGGGTAAGGGCATGGGGTGGGGTGGGAACCGGGTGGAGGGGAGCTATGGGGGGAAAAAAGAGGAACAATTGTAATAATCTGAACAATAAAGATTAAAAAAAAAAGATGTCTAGCCCTAGCTGGTTTGGCTCAATGGATAAAGCATCAGCCTGCGGATTGAAGGGTCCCGGGTTTGATTCTAGTCAAGGGCACATGCCAGGGTTGCGGGCTTGATCTCCAGTAGGGGGCATGCAGGAGGCAGCCTATCAATGATTCTCTCTCATAACTGATGTTTCTATCTCTCTCCTCCCTTCCTCTCTGAAATAAATAAAAATAAAAATTTTAAAAAAAGATGTCTAACATATAGCAGGTACTTAAGAAGAAATTACCAGGAGAATAATGTATTTTTTAAAATGGGAGAGGTCAGAGAGAATAATCTCTAATTAATCAATAAAATTCTTCTGATTAATCAACAAAATTCTTTTTATTACACTAGATATAATAATACAAAGATACTTACTGTTCCTTTCTGACTTGCATTATCGCCATGGATGGTGAGAAATGGGTTGGTGGTAGCTGGGTGAAGTGGTGGTGCCTGGGTACCTGCAAGTAGGTTGTTTATCGGTATTTGTGTTGGTCCAGAGATCTGTAGCTGCTGTATTTCAGGTTGGTGATGTTGCTGGTGGTGATGCTGTTGCATTAACTGATACAGAAGGGCCTGATGTTGCTCCTTGGGTAAAAACATGTGAGAGAAGATGAGTTCCCTGTCACAGAATTCAGTAGTCAGTAAAGTCTGCTTTTTCTATTTTCTTCTTTATTTTTATTTATTTTTTATCATCCGAGGATACTTTTCCACTGATTTTTAGAGAGAGTGGAAGAGAGTGGGAGAGACAGAAATATGAACGTGAGACTTATTGATTGGTTGCCTCCGCATGTGCTCAACCAGGACCAGGGTTCAAGCCTGCAACCAAGGTACATGCCCTTGTCTGGAATTGAACTCGTGACTCTTCAGTTCGTAGGCCGATGCTCTATCCACTGAACCAAACCAGCCAGTGCTATTTTCTTCTTTAATATTTAAATGTAAGTTACATTCATAATACTAAGAAAGAAAACTACATCTCATCTGGAAAAATACACTGCACTAGATAGTAACTGTCTATACTAATAAAAGCCTCATGCCATGATGCCCTCACACCCTCATGCCATAACAATCCATCACCAGGAGGCTGCGTGCAAAGCAGGTGTGCGCAGGTGGGCAGAAACTTGATGCTGCGTGCGCGACGCAGAGGCGGTTCCGGGTGGCTCTGTGTGGCGACAATGGGGGCGGGACCTGCAGCTCCGGCCTACCTCTTTGGGGCAATCCATCGAGGAGCCCCGGATGGGTGGGCGGGGCCTACCTCTTTGGGGAGCCCGATCGCGGGGCTACCGCACTGTGAGAGGGCACAGGCCAGGCTGGGGATCATCCCCTGAGTGCACGAATTTTGGGCACTGGGCCTCTAGTCTAATATAAAATGTCAATAACATCAGTGAATGGCTTATTTTCAGTAAGGGCAAACAAATACAGGAGACCACTATTCTAAAATTAGGTTATCCATGAAAATCAAGAACAGCAACTTACAGAACACACAAGTGATCTGTATTTGACTTTAGAATGCACTATGTGGGTCAAATCCTTCCTCTAATTCAGGGAACTTAAAATAAATTTACAGTTCTCATTCATGCCGACAGAAAGGGCGCTTTTTTGATGTAAATGAGACTATTCTTTATAGCAAGCATATAATTCATTTCTTGAGTGATTACTACATGCCAGGCAATGTTTTGAGATATGTATTTTGTGCTTGAGACATGTGGGGGTGGGGGGAACCCCTGTCCTTATATATAGTCCAGCCTGGGGGGAAGAGGGAGAGACCAACAAAAATGTTAGAATATGATTATTGCTAAAGGTCAGGGGAGCCCTGGCTGGTGTTGCTCAGTGTTTAGAGCATCAACCTACAGACACTAGCCCTTAAAGATCTCAGATTCGATTCCCAGTGAAGGGCACAGAGCTGGGTTGCAGGTTCTGGTCTGAGGCAACCATTTGATCTTGATCTCTCTCTCTCCCTCTCTCTCTAAAGGTCAATCAATTAAAAAAAAAATTAGCCTAGTCTATTTGACTCAGTGGTTAGAGTGTCGGCCCACAGACTGAAAGGTCACGATTTTGATTCCAGTCAAGGGTATGAACCTCAGTCGCAGACTCAATCCCTGGCCCCAGTCAAGTCAAGTGCAGGACGCAACCAATCAATGTTTCTCTCTCACCTTAATGTTTCTCTCTCTCTGTCTCTCCCCTCCCTTCCACTCCCTAAAAATCAATGGAAAAAATATCTCCAGGTGAGGATTAACAAAACAAAAAATAAAAATAAATGTCAGGAGAAAGAGAAGTGTGTGAGAGAAAGTATGGCAGGGGTGGGGGTCATATGAAATGGATTGGTCAGGGAATTCTCTGAGTGCATATGGGGAGGAGGCGTCCAGGCAGATGGAACAGCCAGTGCTAAGGGGCTACGCCACAGAACATCCAGTATGATCAAAGAAGATAGCAAGACCAGGGGTGCTGGAGTGGAGGGAGCAAGGAGGAGGAAAGAGAATACAGCAAGCAGTAAGGCTTTTACTCAGTGAAATGGGAAGCCAGTGGAAGGTTTTGAGCAGAGGAGTGATACAACCTGATTTAGGATTTCTTGATGGAATCAATTTGAGACATTAGAGGAAGAGGAGTGAAGGATGACTGTAAGGTTTTTAGCTGAAGCACCAGGAAGAATGGACTTGCCATCAGCTGAGGAAGGGAAACTGTGTGGAGCAGGTGTGTGATGAAAGATTACCATGTCAGTTTTGGACATGTGCTTGAAATGTCTAGCAAGATAGCCAAGTGGAGAGATCAAGTAAGCAGTTGGGTAAAGATGTTTGAAATTCCAGAGAGGCCAGGGCTAGAGAAGCAAGTACCTACGAAAGATATTTAAAGCTACGTGACTGGAGATCACTGAATTCTGAAACACAGTAAGGGGCAGAGGAGGAGAGAAGGACCTAGGAAAGGAGGCCCAGTTAGGTAGGAAAACAAGATAATCACAACTCATCTAAACAGACATCTGAACAGACATCTTAAATTCAGTATGTTCACATCAGACTCCTGTTTTCTCACCAAAACCTGTTCTTTCTGGTCATCCAAATCTCAGTAAAAGTCAACATCCAACTGTTTAGGACTCTTCTTTTTCTTGAATGTCCAACAAACAAGATTTGTTGGTTCTAACTTCAAAATATACAATTCCAGCCCTGGCTGGTGTTTTCCAATGGTTAGAGCATTGGCCTGCACACCACAGGGTCATGGGTTTGATTCCTGGTCAAGGGCACATACCTGGGTTGCAGGTTCGATCCTGCCCCATTTCGGAAACATGAGGCAGCCAATTAATGTGTCTCTCTCACATCACTGTTTCTTTCCCTCTCCCCACCCCCCACTCCTTTCCATTCTCTCTAAAAAGGAATGGAGAAAATATCCTTAGGTGAGGATTAATAACAAAATTTCAGACAGTTTTCTGCCACATTTATCACACTATTTTAAGAAACCAACATCTACTTAGACTGCTCCTGTTTCTATTCTTGCCACCACCTCCTCTCCTAATACACACAATTTTCCATAATGCAGCAGCTAAACTCATCTCATCTTTTAAAAATGTGATTATTATGTCACTATTCACCCTCTAATTAATTATTTTAAATAATCCTGAAAGAAAAAGTAAGAATATATAAAAAAAAACTCTTAAAAAAACTTTAAAAAAATTTGGATAATTATTAAAGCTAGGTGATTAGTATATTATACTCTCTATTGGTACACTTGAAAATATCCATAAAGAAAGTTAAAAAAAAATCACCAATGGCTTTCCATCACACCTAAGATAAATCTAAATTTCTTGCCACAGACAGCCAAACAAGACAGTCTATGAACTCTGGACCAAAACCACCTATCTAACCTTCTTTCCTCTGCATGAGCCTCTCTCATCCTGAAGTCATGCCAGCCTTTTTTCTAGTCTTGAAAACATAAACACTTACACAGCTGAGGTCTTTTACAACTGCTATTCCCTCTACCTGGAGTGTGCTTTCTTGTCTATTCCCATGTCAGAAAGTCATGCTTCTTCAACTTGTATTCAGATCTGTGCTCAAAAGTCACCTACACAAAAAAGCTGGACCATCCTATAAAAATGGCACTCATGCCACTGTTCTCTATTCCCTTATCCTGTTTTGTTTTTCTTCTCAATATTTATCACTACCAAGAAGTATGTATTTACTGTCCATCTCTCCTATCAGAATGAAGCTCCATGAAAATACAAAATCTTCCTCACCACTCTATCCCAGAATCTACCAGAGTACCATAGCACATGTTCTAATATTTGTAAATGAATTAATATAATGTCACTACAGGTACTGCAGATAATACCAAATGACAAGACAAACTATTTTTATATTATGCAACCCCTAATGTTATTTCACAAAATATATAATCAATAAGGCACAATGAGTATCTATTATAACTTAGATCACTTTCTCCTAATAAAAATCAAATATTATCAAAAGGAAGCACTTACTGGCGTGAGCTGTTGAGAATTTAACAACTGCTGAAATTGCTGTTGATGAAGAAATATTTGTCTTTGCTGGTCAGAAAGTAATCCTAGTCCTGAGGCACTGAAAAAAGATTAAAATTCTTACTTTCTACTATATACCTTTAATGTGTTTTTTTAAAATGTAAAATGAAAGACCACTCTTTGATTTGAGGTTTCATAAGTTAAGTCAAGTTTTTAATTATAACACTTTTTGGAAACAATGATGTACAAATTTATTTCTGTGTGCATATGTGTGTGCACACACGTGTAAGCATGCATATAGATAAATAAGTAAATAAGAATTCACATTGTCGAGAAATGTTTTGTTTTCCTTTTTTATTGTAAACCAAGCAGGCACTAAGTTATTTTATGGAATAGAAATTTACATGTGTTTATAACATGCACATGTAATAATTTATTCTTAATTATTCAAGAATCATTTAACCCCCACTAACACATATTTAAAACAAGAAATAATCCAAACATATTACTGAGTGATTTGACCTAACTTTTTTAAATGGTCCCAATGATCAGTAAAATTAAGCACCAATGAAGAGAGCCATAAAGAAGTTTACTAGTACCCACTGAAAATCCATTTAAAGTGATTTATTCCTCAAAAGTATGTTCAATAACATGATCTTAGTCTCCTTATTCTGAACAAACATTCACATAAAATTCTAGTACAATGAAACAGAGTCTCACTCCCTAGATATTCAAGATAAATATTTAAACCTTCATCCTATAGCAAAGATTTTTTATTATAAAACTAAGGAAATTACATAGCTCAATTTTAAGAAACCAATATTCTTATGTGATCTTCATTACAATATTTCTTTTCTTCAGAATTTATGATACATGAAGGCAACATACACAGGGATAAGAAAAATTAGTATTTAAAATATACATCACAGATCAAGACTGAAATTTTCAGCACAGAATATATTTAATGTTTTGTTACTAAAGTGGTTTAATTTTGCTTTATTCAGAGTTAGTTAAGTTTAAAAAATAAATGGCTCTCAGTATAATATACTTAGTTTAAAAGTTTGGTGGACTTTAATTTTTTAAAGTACATCTACAAGGAGCACATAAAAATCCCAATCTAAAACATGGACAACATGGTATTAGGTTGCACTGAAAAACCTAAAATATATTTAAGTTTCTCACCTGTTAGTCAGTGTAGCTGTCATTGGATGAGTTGCATTAGGTGGTACAGTTGTATGGGTGAGGGGGGTAGGGTTCTGGGATATTGTGACAGGAGTCTGAATAACCCCATTTAAAGCTCCTACAATGCCATTAATTGCCAGTTGGTTACCTGGCAAAGCTCCAATTATCCCACCCACTCCAGGAACTGCAGGAATGGTGGATGTTACAGTCTGCATTCCACTAGCCAGCGCCCCCACCGTCACACCATTGACCTGCTGAACTCCACTAACGCTTGAGCCCTGCTGAGCGGGACTCTGCCCAGCAGGAGGTGGAGTAGAAAGAGCTGATGAGCTGCTGGTGCTTTGTCCACTGGAGGTTAAGTCCTTACGGAAGAAAAAACAGAAATTTAAATTGTAAGGAACACAGAATAACTGTTTAAAATAATTTAAAACCATTTAATGTGATATACTATTGTTTGTAAGTAAAATACACAAATTAAACTAACCATACCAAAATTACCTGATTTAATACAGGAAGAGAATTCTCAGGTAAAAAGCTGTTTCCTAGATGAGGGCTCTTACTGCTGTTCAAGGAATCAGTAGTAGGAGCTAGAAAAAGAAAAGAAAAAATAACCTATTTTCCCTGTTAAATTACATCACGTATAAGATTAAAGGCTTATCTAAAAGTTTATCCTGAAGCCCACATTAAAAACACATAAAAATGAAGTTTTTCTCTTCCTAAGACCAGTTTAGATAATAATAATAAAAGTATTTATCTCTATTGAATATCATGGCTTTAAATCAATAAAAATCATTATACATTTAAATAAAATTTATCATTAAATTATGTGGTAAAGTTGGAACAAGTTCATCACTTAACAGAATTCTTTATGCTCTTTGAAATAACCTATCATTCCTTTTCTACATCTTCATGTAAGTTATTATTCACTTATTTAAAATGTATTAAAAGTCTAGCCTACTTTCCATAGATACACGATAAATATTTTCATACCATTCTGTGCTGAAAATGCATGAATTTGATGAGATGGACTAGGATTTGTTGTTATTGCTGGAAAAGGCACTGAGAGCTGTGCATTCAATAACTGAAGGCGTTCCTTTTTGGCAGTTAAGTTTTTAATTTGTTCCTCTAATCTTCGATTTTCAACTTGAAGTTGGTGTAATGATTTCAGCATTCCTAAAACTAGCAAACATTTGGATAGTTTTTAACAAAGACAAGTTCACACACAAGGCTAAGTACTTTAAGGACTTAAGTGTCAATAAGTTGAAATAGAAAAATAGGAATTCTGTAAAGCATTTCTAAATGATTAGGTTTTATTCCTAAATTTACATGTAGTTATAAATATACCATAATATATTTGTACATATATAAGCATAACCAAAAAAGCACCCACCTGGTGCAGGTAATTTCCTTCTCAAAAAAAAAAAAAAAAAAAAAAAAAGACAAAAACATTTTATTTTCATTAAAATAAAAACCTAATTAAAAATCTAAGTGCCGTTTTAGATAATTTTACATTAATAGCATAAAGTGAGAAAGAATCATAACAATATCCTTCAACAACACAATAACCACCATATGCTTTTGTATGCTGCTTAAGTATGCTACCAGACAGGTGAGGAACCCCCAAGCCCAACTGCTCAGAATGCTAATGCACACATCTCCCAGCAGGGGGCAGTGTGTGTGTGTGCACTGCAGCCCCCACTCCCAGAGAAGGCTCATCATCTGTAAACAGGCTCAGTTTCTGTCCTGCCTCATCACCTCAAAAAAAAAACAACTCTGACCTCCAGAATGACAACAGAGTGCTACTGTTATGCCACAGTGACAGACATATTAAAAGTTCTATGCCTTAAAAAGTTGTATTTGCTTAACATGCCCTCAGGGCGTTAAAAAGATACACTTCTACTGGTACAAACACATATGGTCATTTCTCAAGGATTTAACTTTTATCCCTCCTCTTCAAGATCCCAAAAGAAACTCTTAGTGCACCCAAATGAGATGCAATAAGACTAAGCAAAACCTGTCCTACAGCTATCATTTAAAGGATTATCCCAGCATGAATTTCCTTACAATAAGCATGTTTTTTCTGTCAGGGCACCATTCATAAAAATACAATTTATGCCCTAACCGGTTTGGCTCAGTGGATAGAGCGTCAGCCTGCGGACTCAAGGGTCCCAGGTTTGATTCCGGTCAAGGGCATGTACCCTGGTTGTGGGCACAACCCCAGTGGGGGGTGTGCAGGAGGCAGCTGATCGATGTTTCTCTCTCATCGATGTTTCTAACTCTCTATCCCTCTCCCTTCCTCTCTGTAAAAAAATCAACAAAATATATATTTTTAAAAAAATACAATTTATGGCACTTGTCTACTAACAATAAGCAAAATCTATTCTATATATATAAAAGCCTAAGCAACCATTACGACGGAATGACTGTAACG
The DNA here is from genome assembly GCF_963455305.1 of Plecotus auritus. Lineage (NCBI taxonomy): Eukaryota > Metazoa > Chordata > Mammalia > Chiroptera > Vespertilionidae > Plecotus > Plecotus auritus. The sequence continues at coordinate 144,157,832 of NC_137770.1, forward strand.
ACTGGTCGTTATGACGTGCACTGACCACCAGGGGGCAGGCGCACAACACAGGAGCTGCACCCAGCCTACAGGCCCCAATTGCCCATGGGGCCTGCCAGCCAACCTCCCGGTCCCTCCCCCCGGCCAGCAGGCCCCTGTGCTGGGATGGGGAGCCAGGGGTGGGTGGCAGCGGACATGGCCCCTTTCCCAGGGGGGCTGAGGGCCGACTCCCTCCTTGGGGCCAGCGGCCAACCTCCTGGGTCACTCCTCCTGTCCCTTCCCCAGCCAGCAGGTCCCAATCACCTGATTGGGGCCGGGCCCCGGGCTGGGCCAGGGAACTAGGGGTGGGTGGTGGCAGATGCAGGTGGCGAGGGAAGGAGGAGGTGGGGAGGCGGGGAACCTGATCGGCCCTTATTGCCGGCCAGGCCTAGGGAACCCACCCATGCACGAATTTCGTGTACTGGGCTTCTATTGTTTTAATAAAATAAAGCAGCAAAAGTTTATATCCCAAAATATAAAACCCACTTATATTCCTTATCCTGCCCCCAAATATATCCTTAACAGTAGGCCACTTTTCTAGCTAACCACTACCTAAGTACTGTAACTTTGCAGTTTGGCATTTTTTTACCCATGGTCTCCCTGTCAATACTTAAAATTGTAAAGATACTAAATATGTATATATAACATATATTATATAATTTAAAAAGTAAATGATATGTAGTATATAAAATTATATGTATCATTTACATATATAATTTGGTAATTATTATTCTTTCTCATACAAATTATTAAATCAAGATAGTTGACATACTTGACTATATGCACTGTTTACAATAAATTCTCCTGAGATGAGCAACTTTTATTTAAAATTAAGCTAAGAGAAAAATATAACTCGTGTATTTTAGTAAAAGTTAAAAATTGATCAGAACAAGATACAATGAGAAATAATGTATCCATATTATAATAATTATAAACAGTAACAATAACCAGTGAATAGATTAGAGCTTTCTATGAGTCAGGCAATGTTCCTTACATTTTTTATGTCATTTAATCCTCCAAACTATGATATAGGTACATTATTACTCCCATTCTACAAATGGGAGACTAAAGCACACTGACATTTAAGAAAGTTACCCATGATCTGCTAAAGTATGTAAAGACAGGATATAAGATCAAGCAGTAAAACTGTAGAATTTGTTCCAATAAGCCACTATATTACATTTTTCTTACCTTTTAATATAAAACATATATCATCATTTCATTGCTATTCTTGATGAAGCATGACTTCTGCACCTATCCACCTCCCTGTTGTTTCATCCACCCATCCATCTATTCATCTTTCTTTAAAGACAAGAAAAGAATACTTACTGTCACTAGGAGTACCCTGTTCTAATAAAAATTGTTGTCCTTCACTCCACTGCCTCTCCAAAAGCTGTTCTATGCTGGCTGCTACTGGAGGCAGATTTTCCAAACTGCTGTTGCCTGGTGGATCATAGCGAATCTGTAAGCTGCTTACAGGGGATCTGTTGAAAACATTAATTCTCAAGTTAAACAGCAGAACCCTTCAAAGGAGAGCGCATTCACATTTCTCACCTTATACTGACCCTTTTCCTGTACAAGTTTTCTAACACCAAGCAGCCTATCAACCCATAATCTACTAAAATTTAGTTATTATCATTCTTCCTCCTCAAATTGCAAAACCAAAGGACTAGCTGGCCATACTTGATAATTAAAAACCACTAGAAAATACAAATACACTGACAATAATATCTGAAACAGGCTATACAAGAACTTGATATAGGTTTGTAAGATTTTAACCTAACTAGCCAGAAAAGAGTTCCACCATTCTGCTTTAATATGCAAAATATCAGAATTATAATAACGTAGAATGTATTTTTTAATGTAGAATGTATTTTAATTTACAACAAAAGCTCAATCAAATATTAGTAAACAGATATTTTTAATAATTTTAAGCCTTTTGTTCTAAATCTAAAATACTTACTTGTAAGTATTTTCAGTATTAAGGAACATTATCAAGACCAAAGCAATTTTTATTTTACAAAAGTTTCTAAAATGTGAAATTATTTAAGATCTTTCAGTGCTGTTTTGTCATATCTGCACTTCAGATGACTTAACACTTCCAAAACAAGTATCTCTCTATATAAAAGGCTAATATGCAAAGTGTCCCTCGGGAGTTCGATGGGGAGTTCAATTGCTCACTATAACATGAGCTGACCACCAGGGGGTGGCGCAGAATGAAGAAAGGCCCTGGCCGGCAGCCGGAGGGCCCTATCGCCAGCCAGGCCTAGGGACCCTACTTGTGCACTGGGCCCCTAGTTACTTATATTGAGATGAATATGCAATGTTCTCAATCACCCACTTTTTTTGTTTCAAATTAGTAAATGTGGCTATTTCTAGTACCCAGCTTCCATATTAACGTAACACATTAATAAAAGGTTTTAGAGTGTCCAAAGTGTTTCCACATAATCATCTCATATGATTTTCTCAACAACCTAGTAAGAAGTCAAAGCCTGGATTACTGGCTCTATTTCTATCTGAGGAAACAAAAGGGGCTTGAGTGTCTTGTCCAAAGACTCTAAGCTGATAAATGACAGAGTTTGGGCTACAAGGCAAGTCTTCTAACAACCTACTGTTGTTTTGCCACTGCCTTAAAATGTTTCTCTAGAAAAATATCTTTAAATAAGAAGTTAAACAAATGAGGCTTTTTATTCCATATGAAAATACCATGTGCTACATACATTTGGCTATCACACTCCAAATAGATTATTATGCCAGGATAATTTAGGTTATTACATTTCAGGTTGATCTTTAAGGTATAATATAAAGTTGAAGATATATGATAAAAATATTTTTGTACCATTTATTGTGTTAAATCCCATTTAGCTAATGAAAAATAATGACACGAAACAAAACAGCACTGAAAGATCTTAAATAATTTCTGGGTAGCTTGTATGGGATTTTAAGTTTTAAAAGGAGAACACAGAAATGCTTCCTCTACATATGAGCAAAAGCCATTAGCTTTTGTCTTTGAAAAGAATACAACAATATAGAAGTAAACACAGTATAAAATTAGGGATTAGTCAGATGTTGTTACCGTGTAGTTCATATACCTAGTTTCAAAAAAAAGAATATTTGGCCTGGCTGGTTTGGCTCAATGGATAGAGCGTGGGCCTGCAGACTGAAGGGTCCCAGGTTCGATTCCGGCCAAGGGCACCTGCCTGGGTTGCGGGCTCGATCCCCAGTAGGGGGCGTGTAGGAGGCAGCCGATCAATGATTCTCTCTCATCATTGATGTTTCTATCTCTCTCTTCCTCTCCCTTCCTCTCTAAAATCAATAAAATATTAAAAAAAAAAGAATATTTAATTTTCTGCAGTTAGGAAAAACAACACTACTTTTAGTTCACTCCAGAATTATATAGGATTAAGGGAGCTTTGGGACACCATGAAATGTGACAACATCTGCATCACAGGAGAGGAAGAAGAAAAATCTAAGCAAGGAATAGAGAACCTGTTTAAACAAATAATGACAAAAAACTTCCCTAACCTGGTTAAGGAAAAAGTCACACAATTCCACAGACAGCTCCAATCAAAATGAACACAAAAAGACCCACACCAAGATATATCATAATTATGCCCTGGCCAGTCTGGCTCAGTGGATAGAGCGTTGACCTGTGGACTGAAGGGTCCCAGTTTCGATTCTGGTGAAGGGCACATACATGGGTTGTGGGCTAGAACCCCAGTGAGGGGTGTGCAGGAGGCATCCGGTCAACGATTCTCTCTCATCATTGATGTTTCTATCTCTCTCTCTCTCTCCCTCCTTCTCCCTTCCTCTCTGAAATCAGTAAAAATATGTTAAAAAAAAAAGACATATCATAATTAAAATGGAAAATGTTAAAGACATAGAAAGAATCTTAAAGGCTGCAAGAGAAAGCAAGTTACCTACAAGGGAGCTCCCATTAGAATGTCAGCAGACTTCTCAACAGAAACACGTCACGCCAGGAAGGTTGTGGCACGAAGTATACAAAGTAATGAAGAACAAGGAACTAAATCTAAGACTACTCTATCCAGCAAGGCTATCATTCAAAATTGAAGGTGAATAAAGAGCTTCACAGACAAAAAAAGGCTAAAGGAGTTTATTACCACCAAACTAGTACTGCAAGAAATGCTAAAAGGTGCTGTTGTAAAAAGAAGAAATAGGGAAAGAGAGGGGAACACAGACAAAAAGAATAAGAATGGCAACAAACAAGCACCTATCAATAATAACCTTATATGTAAATGGCTTCAATGTTCCAATCAAAAGACATAGGGTAGCTGTATGGATATGAAAACATGACCCAAATATATGCTGTCTACAAGAGACTCACTTAGGATGAAAATAAAGAAATGGGAAAAAAATTTCCATGCAAATAGAAATGAAAAAAACAAAAAACAAAAAACAAAAACAAAAACTGGTGAATCAATACTCACATCTGATAAAACAGACTTCAAAATAAAGGCCATAACAAGAGATAATGAAAGCCACTACATAATACAAGAGGTTGAATCAACAAGAGGATATAACCCTGGTTAATGTATATGCATCCAATATAGGAACACCCACATATATAAAACTAGAGGCCTAGTACACAAAATTTGTGCATGGGTAGGGTCTCTAGGCCTGGCTGGCGATCAGGGCTTATCTTTGGGGTGACAGGAGGGGCAATCGGGGCCCCCGCTGGCACCTGCCTTGGCTGGCGGCCTGGCGCCACCTGCTTGCCAGCCCAACCCACTGCCACCACTGCCGGTCAGGGCCTGTGGGCTGGGGGCAGCTGCTGCGTTGAGCATCTGTCCCCTGGTGGTCAGTGCGCGTCATTCTGCTTGTCTTTCCACCATTCGGTCGATTTGCATATTAGGGTTTTATTATATAGGATACTTCTGGAAGACCTTAAGGGAGAGATTGACAACAATGCTATCATAGTAGGGGATTTAAAATATATATGTATTTTTATTGGTTTCAGAGAGGAAGGGAGAAGGGGAGAGAGAGAGATAGAAACATCAATGGTGAGAGAGAATCACTGATCGGCTGCTTCCTGCACGCCCCCCATTGGGGATCAAGCCCGCAATCCGGGCATGTGCCCTTAAGCGGGACCCTTCAGTCCGCAGGCCAACGCTCTATCTACCGAGCCAAACCAGCCAGGGCCATAGTAGGGGATTTTAACACCCTACTCACATCACTGTATAGATCTTCCAGACAAAAAATTAACAAGGAAACAGTGACCCTAAATGAAACACTAGGTCACATGGATTTAATTGACATTTACAGAACATTTCATCCCCAAACTGCAGAATATACATTCTTTTTAAGTGCACATGGAAAATTCTCAAAAATTGACATGTTAGGACACAAAACAAGTCTCTACAAGTTCAAGAAGACTGAAATCATATCAAGCATCTTCTCGTTTCACAATGGCATGAAATTAGAAATCAACTACAGTAAAAACTCAAAAACATTCAAACACATGGAGGCTAAATAGCATGTTATTAAACAATGAATGGGTTACCAATGAAATCAAGACAAAAATAAAACACTTTCCGGAAACAAATTAAAATGAGGATACAAGAACCCCAAATCTCTGGGACACAACAAAAGCAGTCCTCAGAGGGAAGTTAATTAAGCCTACCACAAAAAAAAAAGAAATATTATTAATAATATACTACTTAACCCTACAACTTAAAGAATTACAAAGGGAAGAAAAGCCCAGAGTAAGTGGAAGGAAGAAAATAATGAAGATCAGAGTGGAAATAAATGACATAGAGACTTGTAGGGAGCAGCTCTAGGGTCAAGCCTCGAGCTGACCTGTGGCAGGGCCACAATAAGTCCCAGCCTGGAGGGCAGAGCTCTCCTAACATTGTTAAGCCTGAGCTTGTAGCCCTCCCTAATTCCTTCCTTAAGTAGCTAATGGGCTACGGGAGGTGCAGCAAGTGTTGCCAAAACAAGAACATTTGTATACATATTAATCTTGTTATAATCATACTATAAAATAAACACACTATATCAGCTCTGGGTCTCTGTCTCTCCATCAGAGGACAGTGTTCCCATCCGGACGCAGCTTTTTCTTTCTATCTCTGTGCCTGTCTCTTTCATTTTCTCAATCCCCAGCAACCCCTACTCAGGAACCAGACTGCTCTCTAGCTGCGCTGGATAGAGAAAAATTTATAGAGACTAAAAATAATACAAAAGATCAATGAAACCAAGAGCTGGTTCTCTGAAAAGATAAATGAGATTGATGAACCTTTAGCCAGACTAATCAAGAAACAAAGAGAGAAGACCCAAATAATTCTATCTAATAAAGAAGGACTATGGTAATTGACTGTCATGCCCTCACAAAGCCATAAAGGAGGGAATATGCTAATTGACTGCCACGTTCTCAAAGATGGTGGCACCCACAGCCACAAGATGGTGGCATGGCCGGGTCCACCCCCAGGCAGGTCTGGCTGCTATGCACGCCTGCCTCCATAGTCCCCCAGTTTCCTCAGCCCCCCAGCTGCCCAGGGCTGGCCCAAGGCACAGGCAAGCCTCGGATGGCAGCTGCCCAGCTGCCCAGGGGCGCCTGAGGCTCAGGTAACCAGGGCCTGCAGAGGCTTGCGCTGCTGGCAGTGGCAACAGCAGAGGTGTGATGGGGGTGTCGCCTTTCCCGATCACCGGGTCACCTCCTGCCACTGACGGCTCCCGGACTGTGAGAGGGTGGCAGGCTGGGGTGAGGGACCCTCCCTCCAATGCATGAATTTTCATGCACCGGGCCTCTAGTTAGAAATAAAAGTGGTGACGTAACAACTGACATCACAGAAATACAAAGGATTGTAAGAAAATATTATGAGCAACTATATGCCAACAAGCTGGACAATGTGGATGAAATGGACAAATTCCTAGAATAATACAATCTTCCAAAACTAAGTCTGGAAGAATCAGAAAACCTGAATAGGCCAATTACAACTGATAAAATAGAAGCAGTAGTCAAAAAACTTGGCCAAGACAGCTTCATAGGGGAGTTTTACCAAACCTTAAAAGAATAACTAACATGTATCCTCCCCAAACTATTCCAAAAAATCCAAGAGGAAGGAACACGTCCAAGTTCTTTTTATGAGGCCAGCATTATCCTAATTCCAAAACCAGATAAAGACACTACAAAGAAAATTACAGTAACATCCCTGATGAACACAGATGCTAAAATCCTCAACAAAATATTAGCAAATCAGATCCAGCAACGTATTAAAAAGATCATACATCATGACCAGTGTGATTTATTCCAGGGATGCAAAGCTGGTACAATATTAACAAATCAATAAATGTGATACATCACAAAACAAATTGAAAGATAAAAATCACATGATCATATCAATAGATGCAGAAAAAGCATTCAACAAAATCCAACAAACATTTTAAAAAATATATATATTTTTCCTGATTTCAAAGAGAAAGGGAAAGGGAGAGATAGAAAAATCAATGATGAGAGAGAATCATTGATGGGCTGCTTCCTACACGCCCCCTCCACTGAGGATCAAGCCTGCATTCCATGCATGTGCCCCTGACCGGAACCAAACCAGGAACCCTTCAGTCCCCAGTGCACTGAGCCAAACCAGCTAGGGCCCAGCACCCATTTTTGATAAAAACTCTCAGCAAAGTGGAAACAGAGGGATCGTACCTCAACATAATAAAGGCCATATATGAAAAACCTACAGTGGATGTAAAATTGTCATTATCCACAGATGACATGATATTGTATATAGAAAACCCTAAAGACTCCTCCAAGAAACTAGTAGATTTTTAAAAAATATATTTTATTGATTTTTTACAGAGAGGAAGGGAGAGGTATAGAGAGTTATAAACATCGATGAGAGAGAAACATCGATCAGCTGCCTCCTGCACACCTCCTACTGGGGATGTGCCTGCAACCAAGGTACATGCCCTTGACCGGAATCAAACCTGGGACCTTTCAGTCCGCAGGCTGATGCTCTATCCACTGAGCCAAACCGGTTAGGGCAGAAACTACTAGATTTAATAAATGAATTCAGCAATGTAGCAGGATAGAAAAATAACACCCAGAAATCTATGGCATTTAAAAAAAAATCCTCACCTGAGGACATTTCCCCATTGATTATTTTAGAGAGATTGAAAGGAAGGGGAAGAGACAAAGAAAGAGAAACATTGATCTGAGACACATTGATTGATTTCCCCCCACATGCACTTGGACTAGGATCAAACCCGGGACCCTTCATTTTGCGGGCTGATGCTCTATCCATTGAATCAAACTGGCTAGGGCTCGATGGCATTTTTATACACCAAAAATGAACTCTCAGAAAGAGAAACTGAACAAACAATCCCTTTACCATTGTAACAAAGAAATTAAGACACTTAAAAATAAACTTAACCAAGGAGGTAAAATACCTATATTTGGAAAACTACAGAATGTTGAAAAAAGAGACAGAAGAAGATATAAGCGGAAGAATATACCATGCTCATGGACTGGTAGAATTAACATCATTAAAATGCCCATACTACCCAAACAATATATAGATTCATTGCAATCCCTATTAAAATACCAATGGTATATAGCCCGGCCAGCGTGGCCCAGTGGTTGAGCGTCAACCTATGAACCAGGAGGTCACGGTTCAATGCCCGATCGGGGCACATGCCTGGCTTGCAGGCTCGATCCTCAGTGTGGGGCACGCAGAGGCAGCTGATCAACGATTCTCATTACTGATGTCTCTCTCTCCTCCTCTCTGAAGTCAATAAAAATATGTATTTTAAAAAAATGGCATATTTCACAGATCTAGAACAAATACTCCAAAAATTTATATGGAACCAAAAAAGACACTGAATAGCTGTAGCAATCTTGAGAAAGAAGAACAAAGTTGAAGAGATCACAATACCAGACATCAAGCTATACTGTAAAGCTACTGTAATCAAAACAGCCTGGTACTGGCACAAGAACAGGAATATAGATCAATGGAACAGAACAGAGAACTCAGAAATCAACCCAAGCCATTATGCTCAGTTAATATTTGACAAAGGAGACAAGAGGGTACAATGAAGTAAAGACAGTCTCTCCATAAATGGTGTTAGGATAATTGGACAGGTATATGCAAAAAATTGAAACTAGACCACCAACTTACACCATACACTAGAATAAACTAAAAATGGATAAAAGATTTAAATGTAAGTCGTGAAACTATAAAAATCCTAGAAGAAAACGTAAAGCAGCAAAATATCAAACATGCCATGTAGCATAAAATGTCTAGAGCAAGAGAAAGAAAGGGAAAATAAACAAATGGGACTACAGCAAAATAAAAAGTTTGGCAGGGCAAAAGTAACCATCATCAAAATGAAAAGGGAACCCTCTGTATAGGGGAATATATGTGCCAATGATACATCTGATAAGGTGTTAATTTCCAAACATACGAAGTACTCATACAAATCAACAAAAGGAAGAAAATAATACAACTTAAAAATGACAGAGAACCTAAATAGACACTTCTTCAAAGAAGACATACAAATGGCCAAGACATATGATGAAAAAGATCAACATCACTAATCATCAGAAAAATGCAAATTAAGACCATAATGAAGTACCACTTCACACCTGCCAGCAGAAAGGCTTCTATTAATAAATCAACAAACAACAAATGCTGGTGAGGATGTGGACAAAAAAGGAAACCTAGTACACTGCTGGTGGGAATGCAGTACAATCACTATAGAAAACAATGTGGACTTTCCTCAAAAAATTAAAAACGGGATTGCCATTTGACCCAGTAATCCCACTGCTAGGAATATAGCCTAAGAAGCCTGAAACACCAATCAGAAAGAATATATGCACCGCTATGTTCATAACAGCATTATTTGTAATAGCTAAGAACTGGAAACAGCCCAGGTACCCATTCATAGATGAGTGGATAAAAAAGCTGTGGTACATTTATACCTTGGAATACTATGCAGCTATAAAAAAGAAGGATCTCTTATCCTGTGAGACAGCATGGAGGAACCTGGAAAGTATTATGCTAACCAAAATAAGCTAGTCAGAGAAAGACAAATACCACATGATCCACTTATATGTGGAATCTAATGAACAGAATAAACTGGCAGACAAAATAAATCCAGAGACATGAAAGCATGCAACAGACTGACGATTCTCAGAGGAAAGAGGGGAGGGGATTAAACAAAGAACTTATATGCATATATTCAAAATCCATGGACACAGTCAATAGTGTGCTGAAGGCCTGAGGAGGGAGAGGAAGTGAGGAGAAAGGGGACAATGGAGTGGAAAAAGGGAACATCTATAACACTTTCAACAACAAAGATAAATTAAAAAAAAAAAGAATTGTGTAGAAAAAAGGCACTGCTAGATATACTACAACCTAGGAAATATAAAATTAGAGGTTACTGTACTAATCTCTTTACTGACAAATGTTTCTTAATAAAACTTCCCTGATGATATCAGCAACACAGTAACACTGATACTTATGGCAGCTATCACATAGAAATTTAAAATTTTTTTTTTTAATACTCAACTGAGGATATCTTTCCACTGATTTTCAGAGAGAATAGAATGGAGAGAGGAAAGGGAAGAGAGAGAGAGAAACATCAACATGAGAGAGACACATGGATTGGTTGGTTGCCTCCCCAACTGGGGCAGGGCATTGATCCTGCAACTGAGGTTCGTGCCTTTGACCAGGAATCAAACCTGAGACCCTTTGGTCCGTGGACTGGCATTCTAACCACTGAGCTAAACCAACCAGGGCTAAAAATTTTAATTTTCAACAGAATTTTTAAAAATTCCCATAGTTGAATATTTTTAGTTTGCCATGGTTGAAAAAAAAATTTCTAAAATGGGCTTTTTCTCCTTCTGCTCTCCATTCTCACCCAGTCTAAATCCATACTTGAGGCAGAACTTACAAGATTAGAGAACAGAGAGAAAACAAACCAAAAGAAGGTGTAGAAGGTGAAAGTGGAATAAAATTAGTAAAACACGGACACAACATTTCCTACTAGGTATTATTCTCCCCATTGAGATAGAAAGATTTGGGGCACTTAGATTGTGCTAAGAGAAATTCAATCCTTCAGTACAACTCTGATTAGGAGTGTCCTAATAAATGGTCCCTGAATTCTTTCATATAATATCTAAAACAATTTCAAAAAATAATGTAACACATTTGCTATACTTTGATTCAAACAATTCTAAGAACTAGAGGGATTTCAGAGATGAACAACAAGAACTTCATTTACTAAATTAGGAACTAAAGACTAAAGGTTTAAGTGAATTGCCCACAACAGAACTAAAACTGGAAGCCAAAGTTGAAAGCCTTGACTCTGTAGCTTTAAGAGACTTGAAGACTATTTTATGAGCAAAAAGAATTACCCAAATTAATACATTAATAGTACCAGAAGCTAAATACATAAATAATAAAAACAAGAGAGTTCAAATTGATTGGAAATCTAAGAGTTATAACTTTTAAAAAGCTTAGAAAACTGTGTTTAAATTAATATTCAAATTAATTCAGAATCATTTTTCTTGACTGTCCAGACATGCTTCTTATCTTCAGAGTGCTTTTATAGCCTCACAAATGTACACTCTGCTGATATGAGATAAAGAAGTTTCCAATCTCAAAATGTTTCTTTTGCCTATACTTTGCAGTGTAAATAATGCTTACCTTGGTGAGAGGCTTCCTCGGGGTGAGCTTCCTCTGCCAACAAGGCTGCGGCTATTGTCTCCAAGATCCTGATCTGCAGTGTAAATATTTCATAGCTGATAAAGTGACTCTCTAGATAAGAGATTTTAATCTCTTGCCCTGATTTTTCCCTAAAACATACATGAAACCTTTAGCACTATCTTTGTATTTACTATGAAAATAAAAGATCTAGTATGTTGCTAGTTTAAAATTGCTGAACTGTGGCATTTAAGGCGTTGTCTCTACATGTTTCTGTGGGTGTAGAAGGCCATGGATTATGTTCTGTTCTTTCATTCCTTTCAATTTTACAGCACAGAAGTGTGGTTTGCATTTGCAGTACCCTCCCCTCAGCCACTTTTAATTTCTATGGTTAAAGTAATGAATCACAGCGGTGAACTGGTAATCTGCATGCTTATCACAGCAAATCCTTACACTTTGTTTTTTTTAACACTTTGCAACCCAAGAGAAGTAATAACATACATATTACATAGAGCCACACACCAAGATTAAAATTATATATATATATTAATTACAAGGAACCTCACACCAAGAATAAAGTTAAATATAACGTTAAATATCCAAATTGACAAAAATAAGTAGGAACACAGAATTCTGTATTTAAAAGGAAATTTTTAATTTCTTCAAAATATTCCTGAGGTAACAGAGTATCTCTGCTTGAAAAGTAACTTGTATTTCCTAGTTAGTTGCTTATAAAATCACCCTATCTGGCCTCTTTCAAGGTTGTCCTCCCCTTATTCAGTCAGGTAACCTTTGACCCTTGAAGGGTAAAGACATGACTGATCCATTCTTGGTGAACTGCTAAACCCATTCCCTTCCCCCAAACAGGCATGACTACTTGGACATGTCAACAAATCCTTAAGGATGGAATGAAACAAAGCAAATCCAGCAACTCATTAAAATAGTACAAGAGGCAAATGCTACAAAATGTCAACTGGTCAAAATTCACAGGATTACTAAACACTGTAGAAATTCTCTAACAGGATTTTTTTTTTTTAAACCAAGTTTGTGTAATGCAATTTCATGAATTATGCAAATAAAGGTTTAGGCTATTCACCAAAAAGCCCAGTGTTATGTTACTTTCATTGCATAGAACTGAGAACTGAACACATCAATCACAGAAGTCACAGGAGACGTTGCATTCCTGCCTGCTGATGCTTCTGCTTAAACATTTACATTTCAGAGAGTGAAAAAGGCACATAACTATTTTGCAGCACAGCATACTATTTACTTCCAACTGTGATTCTTCTCATAAAGAAAAAAAAGGCATAATTCTATATTAAGCACACCTTTAGACTTTTCAAATAAAATAAGCAATTGAGGGGAAAATTTCATTGGGTAAGAGGAATAGAATTTTAGAGTTTAAAAATTCTTGAAAACTTACCTGTTTGAGTGTTTTCAGACTGAGCTATAAGAGCTGCCATTGAAGAATTTGTATTTAATCTATTGCCATACATATGAGATGGTGCCTGACTAAGAGAAGATCCAGGTAGGGCATTTGCCTAAATAAAAAGAATTATAAAGATAAGTAAATTATATTTGAAAAATCTTAATACTTTTCCTCCTGATGGACCTAATAGCTATTTACTCCAACCTACGAATATAAGCAAAAATTCATAACTATCTGAAGAGCAAATTTCATTCTCACTTGTTTTACCATTACAACATTTCAGTTTTTGAAGTTACATAACTCCATTTTTTTATAAAGGACCAGAACATTCAAAGGTAACTATTCCTGCTTTAATTTCCAAGTATGTAGTCAGTATCAAAACACAGTGGCATGGTAACCATGTGAACATATGACTATTTAATCTTATTTTTTTTTTAATATACTTTATTGATTTTTTACAGAGAGGAAGGAAGAGTGATAGATAGAAACATCGATGAGAGAGGAGAGAAACATCGATCAGCTGCCTCCTACACACCTCCCACTGGGGATGTGCCCGCAACCAAGTTACATGCCCTTGACCGGAATCGAACCTGGGACCCTTCAGTCCGCAGGCTGACGCTCTTCCACTGAGCCAAACCGGTTTTGGCTATTTAATCTTATTAAACCACTATAAAATAAGGGCAGGTAGACAACAGATGTTTAACATGCTTTTTAGTCTCTTACATCATAGGATGCTAAGGAGGTCAAAACGTCCAACATCTATTTTTAGTATTTTAACTCTACAGAGCCTTATTTCCATTAACTGTCATTAGTAAAACCTGCACACTATTTTGTTACTTTCTATTTTGATAGACTTGGAAGCCTGCTGCTTTTTCTGTTTTGTTTTTATTTTAAAAGGAAGCAAACAGGCATTACAAGTATGTTTTCTATACAATGTAAGGCTCAACGAATCACAGCTTTGCTCTGACCCCATATAAGGCACTGTCTTTTTGGCAGGAAGCCAGCTCTACTAACTTAAGAGCTGATCCAAAGTTTGTGATTCATTCATGCTGCTAACCACAATTCTGAAGGCCTCTACTGGGACTTGTGCCAAACAAGCGAAAATGAACCCTTAAACAGATGAAGCTAAGGAGGCTGGCCAAAGTCTTGAGTAATCCATTGTAATAAAAATGCCTTCTTTGATGTGAACAGTTTCTCCCACTTTCCAAGAATATTATAACTTTAAAATGTGGCATTTTGGAAGCAAATCTCTGGTACACAAAATACTGTCATATTCACAGAAGGCTATTACTAGCCTGAAATACTCTTCAGATTTAACAGAACCACAAAATTTAAAATACACTTCATATTCTTTTTCATGAATGAAATCAAACTTAAGTTTTTATAAAACGAATCACTGTATAGTTATTTCAGAACGAAATTCTAAAAAATAATTTCAAGTATTGAAGCACATCTAATATAAAGAAGTTGAATAACAGCAGAACTAAAGATGTGGGACATTTTGAAATGTATAACTACACACAGGAGACCAAGATGACATAGTAGTTATAAAAAGCAAAATCTTACAGAGAATAAACAATGTTTCTGGAAAGACTCAGACCCTGACATTATATCTGGCCTCTAGACAACTTATTAAGCAAGAAAACTTGACCTTAAATTCATAGTCTTCTTGATGCAGAATCATGCCTCTCCTTGCTTTCCATTGTTTCAAAGGGTATATTTCACAGTTCATACTTTAATGTCTAAGATCAATTGGTCAATTTCTGGGTTTCGTTTTTCCTCTTATTAAAGATATGTATACAAAGCCAGTAAGTTTGTACCGTAAAGTCCTATTTAACCATCAACTAGCTTTAGTAAAAGTTAAGTCATAATTTTAACCTGACGATCATACTAGATATTTATCATGCATTTAGTGTTATATACATAAAATATACAATTCATAAGTAAAAATATAGTGAGATTTTTTTTTTTTACCTCCCCAGAAGTCAAATACTTGGGAATCTTGGCTACTTATCAAATAACTTAGAAAAAGAAAAATCCAAACCAACAGAAAGACCAGATGTTACCAGTGACATGAGTTAAAAATCTCAGGTACCTTATACTTAAAAATGCCTTTCACTGAGCCAATTTATTCTTACTCTAGACATAATTCCAAAAAGATCAACTAAGCATAAAAAAGATTAGAAGTGGAAAATTAATTAGACAGAGGAAGAAAAAGTAATATCTTAAGACAGTTTGTTGGCAGCAAGAAGTAACAGCTGAGACAGCAAAAGAAGAGAGAAAAATATGAGCAAGAATAAACATATTACAGAGTTCTGGTGGGGTGGTGCTCAAAGAACACAGATATCTAGATGCCTTAGTATATGCATCTTAGCCTTTAAAAAAAAAACCCACATGTTTCTATTGACTAGAGAGAGGAAGGAAGAAGGACAGAGAGGTAGAAACATCAATGAGAAACAGAAACATAGACTGGGTGCCTCCTGCACATCCCTGGGTATTGAGCCCGTAACCCAGGCATATGTCCTGACAGGAACTGAACCAGTGATCTCTTGGTTCGTGGGTCAATGCTCAACCACTGAGCTACACTGGCCAGGCTACATCTTAGCATTTTGATTCTCCTTTTTCATGCAGTCATCTTTTACTGAATCAGAACTAATATAATACCAGTTGGATTACTTTTTTAGTTGCAATTATCAGTTTTATGAGCTGCCTTAGTCTCTTGGTAAGAACCAAAAGATCCTGCCTGGCTGGTGTGGTTAGTGGTTGAGCTTCGACCTAAGCACCAGAAAGTCGCTGTGCTGGTATCTGGTTGGGGCACTTGCCCAGGTTGGGGGCTCAATCCCCAACAGGGGGCGTGCAGGAGGCAGCAGAATGATGTTGATCTTTTTCTCTCATCGATGTTTCTAGCTCTCTTCCTCTCCTTCCCTCTCTCTCTCTTAAAAATAAAATAAAATAAAATAAAATAAATCAATAAAAATAAAAAAAATCAATAAAAATATATTAAAAGAAAAAAAAGAATCAAAAGATCGTACTCTAATCAGAAATACATCCTTTTTCAGCAAGGGTTCCTTCTATCAAGGGCTTTATATTTACCTTATTAGCTTCAAATTTCTTGATGTAGTCTCCAAATTATCTTACCTTGCAAATCACACACTAGACTCACTATACTAAAAATTCAAAATGCAAAGTAGTACAACAGATCATGTTATCTGCTTAACATGATCAGCATAATGACTATTATCAGGAAAAGGATAAGTTATCTTTAACATAATTCCAAAGCAGAAAAGTATATATTTTATAAAGATGGCAGGCAAAAGTAAATTAACAATAATAAACTAAAATGGGAATGCATCCTTGATTATCCTAAATGACCAATTTCCCAAATTTTCTGAATGGGTAAAAATTATCTGGTAGTAGTTGTTTTTAAATTATTGCATTTATCTAAATGAGAAACTTTCAAAAGAGATAAAAAATAAGTTATTAATTTTACCAGGTAGAGTTTTGTGATGTATTAAAATATCTAAACTACTCTACATTAAAACTCAATTAATTAACATCTTAACATGTTAAGCAGATAATATGAGTCACCAAAGACTCCACAAATGACTGACACTGTTTAGTCACTACTTCTGAAATGATGTTTAGAATGGTTAATGCTGGGAACCCTTAGTAACTGTTGGCACCATAGGCAGGGCCAAAAAAATCCCCAACATGTTAGTGAAAAGATTCCATAACTTAGTATCAATGAAGGAGGTTACCTAAGAGAGTAGGGAAAAGAAAGACAACTTACTGAGAAGAATACATGCATAATGCCTGGCAATGTGTAGACTCAAAAATTTTTGTTATCATTAATAAGTGAAATCACTAAGATTCAGGGGGGATGGAAGGATCTCCATGTGAACCGAAAGAAACAGTGGTTATGAAGCATAAAGAGCACTGAAAACTTTATATAAAAGAAATCTGGAACAAGGAACAAAGGAAACAATATGTACACATTTCTCCACAGTATACTTTGGACATGGACTTTAAACAGTACATGGAAAGCAAATTACTAATGTATCATAAGTCTCCTTCATAAAACCTGATATAAAGACTAGGAATATTCTTCACTTCTGGGGGGAAAAAAAGCCGCCCCTCCCAGTTTTCTTGGTCTACATTTGTTTTTTTAATATTTGATCAAGATATGAATATAATAAATGTTTTCCTCTTTAGCTATACTATGAGAACAACAAAATGTAAGTACCAGGTCAAGCAACTGAAAACTAAGGCCAATTTTAGGGTATACAAGAGAGGACTATACTAAACAGGAGAGTGTGAGTCCCACCAAAGAGGGTTAACCATTACTCAGGTACAGCCCCTGGTTGACACGTAGAAATGATGGTCCATAGTTACCAACTTTTCTAATTTTTAATTTTAAATGTTGACTGGAAATTTAAATTTAAAAAACACACATATGAAAACGTATGTTCCCACAAAAATTTGTACATGAATGTTCACAGAGGCATTATTCCTAATAGCTAAAAAATGGAAAGAAATCAAATTCTATTAATTCGTAAATAGATTAACAAAATGTGGTTTAAAAAAAAAAAAGACTGGCAATTCTTTATAGAGGGCAGTACCTACCTTATGACATGTCAATTTTATCTTGCCCAAGTAAGGAAAATGGCTATGTGGACAGATATCCTCCTTGGATCTACTGGCACTATAAGAATATGAGTTGTTAACATTGAGTGAAGGGTATCCATGATATATGTGAAATCTACTCTGTACTGTTTTTGTAACTTTTCTATACATCTAAAATTTTTTCAAAATAGAAAGTTAAAACAAAAAGAATATGACTATAAACTAGGTACTTGACTTTATAGTGTCCCACTGAAATCAAGTCATCTCAAAATGTGAAAGTAGGTGTTAGATTAGTTCAAAGATAAAAATATCTTATAGAATTATAAATTCATATTGCAATAATAAACATTTGCTTTAACTTCCAATATGTTATCTTAGAGAAGTGTTTTTTGTTCTCTTCCCAAGATTAATAGTTGAAAGGAACCACATCCACTCAAGATGTTATATTACACTTACTCTAATAACACTTTTTAAAAGCATAATTATTTTACAAGGTAGAGCCAAGGACAAACAGAGTAAGAATAAGCTGAACAATTATTGAGGTAAAGCTAAGTTATTTTGAAACAAAATGTGTTTAGGTGCCCGAATCAAAGAATAGCTTTAGCAAAGTTCTAACTTACGTTAAACATCCAGAAATATATGTGAGTCTACTAAGGCAGTGTTCAAACTCAAAGCAAACCAAAGCAATTTACTGTTTTCTAAGCAGACTGACCTATTAAAATATCAGTAAGATGAAAATTACATTTCAGCTTGAAACATCCCTGTTAATAGTTTACTTCTTATGTGAAACTAGAGGCCCGGTGCATGAAATTCGTCCATGGGTAGGGTCCCTAGGCCTAGCTGGTGATCAGGGCCGATCTGTGGGGCGGCCAGTGGGGAGATTGGGACCCCTGCTTGCACCCACCTTGGCCTGGCACTGCCTGCTCACCGGCCTCACCCCCCACCACCATCGCCAGTCACCAGGGCGACCAGTGGGGTGATCAGGGCTGGCAGTGCCTCCACTACTGCCTGCTGCCAGTGCCGTATCACTGACACCTGCCATGTTCCATGCTACTCCCTGGTGGTCAGCGCACGTCTAACTCCCAGTCACTCAAACTCCCGCTCATGGGGGCAATTTGCATATTAGCCTTTTATTATAGAGGATATCTATTTGTGACTACAGAGAAGTTTTAAAAGAGCTCTCATAGAGTAAAGTAACTACCAAATTCCTAGGTACTTGGCTCATTCTAAAAGAGTTAGTTGTGGAAGGAAAAAATCAGGCTAAGTCTACTCAATTATGTGAATATCAGACTTAAAAGTGGGTACTGTTTTGGTAGATTTATTTTCCCCTCTAATGTTGGTAACAGCAGAAAAATATGAAATGAAGAAAATTTAGGTTGGAAACAATAGTACCTATAGCAAAAATTTCACCTTTAGAAAGTATCATGGCAATACATCACCTAGAGGTGGATATGAAACTTCAAACTTCAGTCATACAGGAAAAGGTTACAGGAAGCATTTTTAAATACACAATTAACTTGTCAATACATGTTAAA
Source organism: Plecotus auritus (assembly GCF_963455305.1). NCBI lineage: Eukaryota > Metazoa > Chordata > Mammalia > Chiroptera > Vespertilionidae > Plecotus > Plecotus auritus. The sequence goes on from NC_137770.1 coordinate 144,177,100, forward strand.
ATCAAACAATTCAAAAAAGTAGCTTTTCCTTCAAGCTTTCCAACCCTGACACACGATTTAAAAATACATTCTTCCAAAATTCTTCAAACTCAACTAAACTGAATATTACTTTAAAAATTCCTATTTCACATATACTATTAGAAGGAAAACCTATTTATTATCACGGTATCTGCCATAAACCAGGCCGTCTCACTTGGGCAAGGTACTTAACCTCTCTGTCATCAATCTATAAAAATGGAGATAATAGCCGAAACCAGTTTGGCTCAGTGGATAGAGCGTCGGCCTGCGGACTGAAGGGTCCTGGGTTCGATTCCGGTCACGGGCATGTACCTTGGTTGCGGGCACATCCCCAGTGGGAGGTGTGCAGGAGGCAGCTGATCGATGTTTCTCTCTCATCGATGTTTCTAGCTCTCTATCCCTCTCCCTTCCTCTCTGTAAAAACATCAATAAAATATATATTAAAAAAAATTGGAGATAATAGTACCTATGCTCATAAAAATATTGTGGGAATTAGCTGAGTGGATATATGTAAGAGGCTTAACAGAATGCTTAGCACATGATAAACAAATTTTAGCTTGTTATTTAAAAAATTGTTTTCATAAGTTATTATGCTTTCCATCTTTGCCATTAACTTTGTTAGAGAATATAATCTACCAATTGTATTCTGATTAACATGGTTATACTTCAAAGACAAAAACGTATTTACCTAAGAAAAATCAGCAGGTATAAATGTCTCATTATGAAATGATATCTTAATTTATATACTGGGATGGGCAAAAGTAGGTTTAGAGTTGTGAGTATGTGAAAGTTTATTCTTATATCATTATTTATTTATTTATAATTGTATTATTTATTATTACTATCCTACTTTTGCCCACCCCTGTATAACAGCATAGCAATACTACAAATACAATGTAAGGACACAAATATTTAATGATAATTTATATATTTTTTCAATTTGCAAACACATTTTGACTAGAAAAGCTTCCAGGAAAAATCGGGGAACACTGGAAAACTTCATATATTCAATTCAAACTGCACTATGAAACACATTCTGGTAACGGCCCCCATTTCTATGTCAGCTCTACCACTAAGGCTTTAATACTGAGCGTGTGATGAGAGATGAAACCAAGTGTGAACAACTTTCAGGTCCAATGAGTAGGCTGACTGTTAAAGCTGTCAGGTTCAATTGCATCATTCCACATTATTCAATGCCCCAAACTGCTCCCTAATTGTTAGGAGCTTAACGTATTCAAAACCACTGTTTAGGCTAATGCTGAAATGCCCTACAATTGAGTTTCTAATAAAGTAGTGGGAGGGATCAAACCATAGTTAAATAACCACTGAACTCATGACTGAACAACAGGACTATATAGAATAGTCAACCAATTCTAAGGTTTCCTAATTGGTTAATATCTAGTTAATATATCACCTATCTTCTGGGGGAAAATTAAGTTCCTAGTACTACAGTGGTTACTGAAATAATCTAAGAATTGGAAAAGACCTTAGTCAACAGCTGAACCTAAAATGGGTAAAACTGCCCGGCCAGAATGGCTCAGTGGTAGAGCGTCGACCCATGAATGAACCAGGAGATCACCGGTTGATTCCCGGTCAGTTCACATACCCGGGTTGTGGGTTCAATCCCCAGTATAGGACGTGCAGGAGGCAGCCAACCAATGATTTTTTCTCATCACTGATGTTTCTATCTCTCCCTGCCTTTCTCTGAAATCAATAAAATCACATTTAAAAAAAAAATAAAATGTGCAAAATTCATATATCTGTGTTAACATGGAATTATGAGTCTTAAAAGAAAAATGTAATACTATTTTTAGCAAAGGAGGTGCTTCTGTAACAGTTGAAATTAATTATGTCCTACAACATCAGTGTAATAACCATTAATTCTAAAGTACATTACAGTGTGCAAAGTACTTATTTTCATTTGAACTTCCTAACATACATGTATGGCAGGTAGAACAGGTATTTTAGTTTTTATTTTATGTATGAAAAAAAATGATGCTCACAAATTTAAAAGAGCTGCCTATAGTTATAGTAGTGAGTAGCAAAGCTCCTGGAACCCAAGTTTTCTGACTCAAATTTCTGCTAGTTTGCACTGTATGACACAAATGGAAACAGTAAAATTCCTAACAATGTTTTTCAAAGAGATACCTCTTAACATACTAGCAGAGACCCATGATTGGGAAATTCATTTTTATGTTACAGATTGGTAAACCAGAGAGCAGGCTCAGCAGTCAGATTCCCTTGCTTCCAAACTTAAGTCTCATCATTTACTGGACATGTGACCTTGTGCGGTTACTTTGACCTTTCCATCATCCAAGTGACGTTACAGAGCACTGACAAAAACTTATTTTGCTCAAAATGTTAACTTCCTTAAAATTATAATCACCCCCTAAAATTACTAGAGGCCCAGTGCATGGATTCGTGCACTGGTGGGGTCCCTCGGCCTGGCCTGTGGGGATTGGGCCGAAACCAGCTTTCTGACATACCCTGAGGGGTCCCGGATTGCGAGAGGGCGGTTCCCGGGTGACGCATCCCGGAATAGGCTTCCTACTCTCTGGTTCCGGGTGTGTCACCTGAGAACTGCAGCTGCCAAGTCACCACAGCTCGGCAGCTCCTGCGTTGAGCGTCTGCCCCCTGGTGGTCAGTGTGCGTCATAGCTACCAGTGGGACAGGTGAAAGGTCAGACGTCGCTTAGGCTTTTATATATACAGATTTATTGAAACTTTCATTCTGATCAATCAAGTCGGGTGAATTGTTGGGAAAGTGAACCATTTTCTCAAACAGAATAAAAGTGTCATAATATTAGACACATCATTTGAAAGGAAATTAAGGACTACATCTAAGACAACTCCCTAAAACACACACACACGCATGCGTGTGCATGCACGCACACACACATGCACGCACACGTGCATGCCAAAGTTATGCTAGAAAACAAAATATTCATAATTGAAGTAAAAGTCTCACAGAAATCTACAAAACATTAGCCACTATATTGTACCTTCAAAATAGTTAAATATTTTAATTTACTAAATATCACATAAACCTTGCAAGTTCCTTTATTTAAATTATTTTTAAGTCTATATCCTTTTTATAACAGCAACACAGAGTGAACAATGAACCATGATTATCTACACGAAGACTATATCCAAAAGCAAAACCTAGAATGCAGTATATATTAGAATACAATTTTTTTTTCATTACATTCAACCTTAAATTCTTCTATTAAAGAAATCATCTTTCAAACAAAAGCACTTGAATTCTCCCAAAGACAGAACAGAATGAATGTAGAACTAGGAAACAGAGGGGAATGTGAAAGGCAAGATGGAAAATGGCAGACCTACAGAAACCAATTTATACCTATACTCATGATACAATAAGAGCATAGCACATCATTAAGAAAATCACATGGACAGTAGTTCTATCTTCCAATAATGTAAAAAAAAACCTATAATTTAACTATATTGCTGATATCTGTGAAAGAATAATTATTCTAAAAACAAGTATATCGAATAAAACATGATGATTTAACACTGAAGAAAACAAAGGTGAATTATCCAATATATTAACCAGTGAACTGCCACCCATCCAAAACGGAAACCATCCCCACATCTTGTTTTTATTCTATAGATGCTTAAGGCGTAAAAGAGCTATAAGAGGTTTTTTCAAATCAGGGTGCTAAGCATCAGACACCCTTCCCTCTCCCCCACTCTTAACACACAAAAACATCTCATTTTGTTCCCATTAAAGGCACAAATCTAGTCCCAGTTTTAATTTCTGTTAAGCTTCCTGATCTTACCTCCCTGACCACTTTGCAGAAAACAATTCTTAAAATAGCAATTAATCTAAACAAAAGGCCTATCTAAAACCAAGGCCAGAAAGATCAAGAATGACCTCTGGATTTTTCCTGCCGACACCAACCCAGTCACTAAAAATTACAACTTTCATTAAGTTTTTGGGGAAAGGAGAGAGGCAAAACATTATTCAAATTTAACATTTCTATTCTCTGATTTATATGTCATGGTTTTCTTAATAACTGTAACAAGACTTCTATAATTACATTTTAAATATTGATTATTTTAATTTACCTTATATCATTGCTCTCTTAACTTTAAAACATCTACCTATTAAAAAAAAAACTATATAAAAGGATAGGATCTGATTATCTAAACACAACGACTTGCGTGATTTGAAAACAAAGAGGGCCTATATGAGAGTTAAACCAGAAATAAACTTTTGTCATTTTGAAAAAATTCAATTACCAAGTACATCACAATTTTAAGAGTCCTATCTAAACATTCTATTTATTCTAAACATTTTTGTATCCTTTCCCTTGCACACCACCTAGAAAATTCACATTTTGCACATTCAATACCAATACTATTGTCTCAGGCAGCTAAATTGAAGTAGTTCCGCTCTCGGTTCAACTGAGAGGTCAACCTGCCTCAGTTGCCTGGAGACTGATGGTTGCTACAGCAGCACCAGATAAGCCAGGCTAAATAAGCTGCAGCTTAAAGGCAGAAAGCCTTTACTGCTGGACTGAAACAGAGATACAGTTGTCTCAGCATGTAGCTAGCATTTGAGTCTAACTGGCTGATCACATTTATAAGAGACCCATCTTATTGAAACATGGAAAGAGGATAAACACTAAAGATTTTAATTGGACTGAATCCTGGATTACTTGCAACTGTGATTTCTTTGTTCTTTAGTTGTGTCATATGTTAAGTGGAATTTTCCCTCAAGCTATAAATTTCTCTTTACCACTACTTCCCCCATCGACCTCCCTAATGCCAATCCCTAAAACCACAAACATAATGAATAAGAAGAAATGAGATTTTTGCTTAAATCAACCTTGAATTAACCAGAGAGTAACTAAAACAGACTTTATAAAGAAAGAAAAATACACAGTGAAAATGTTCCTGTGAGACTTTATCCAAGAATATAAAGCTATCAACAGCATATGGCTACACTCAATTAAAATTGAAAGAGATAAAATAAAAACATAAAGATATTTATCTTTTCACCCTCTCTATCTCCAAATTCCTATTATTATGGCTACCTCACTAAGGCTAGTGAAATACCCTAAAGAAGAACTCTCCTAAACTAGTCAAACTCCACTTATTCAGGTTAAGAGGCTCACCAAATAGTTAGCTTTCATTTTCAAAGATAATACCACTAATTATGCCATTGATTTTCTGTGACCAACTGTCTGTTGTTTATTCTAATATGTAACGTAATTATAATGGTGATTGTTTATACTGCACCATCATATACTTTAAAAATAACAATGCTGTGCTTTGATGTACAGCCTACAGAAAATACTAGAAAAGTATCTACATTCTAAAGGCCCATACAATGGAAATTATGAAGACATACATAAAGCATAAGATTACAGCAAGTTACAAACAACTATTTAGTTTTTTGCAATTAGACATGTATCACAGTTATAATTTTCTCAAAATGTTAACACACTTCTAGAGCTTTGTATAAAATAAAAGTAAAATAATAAAGAATTTCAAATAAATAAATATTTTATATACTTTAGGAATTTTAATATATTGCCTTTAGGGAAATGTGGGGATAGGAATGGGCTAGAGAAGGGGTGTGTGTGTGTGTACATAGCTTTGCCCATTTGCTGTCCTTTTTATTCAAGATCATGATTTTTCTGATTTGACTCTTGCTTTTAAAGCATTCCTGTAGACTAGATCACCTATCAAATTACAGGTCAAAAGTGGAGGAAAAGCATAAATAAAAAACCAACAGCATAGTCACCATTATTTACAATATTTATGAACATTCCTTCTCTGCCACTAGGAGGAAAATCATATAGTACTTAAAGGGATCTTTCACTCTTTACTCTATATTCACTTTTTATTCTATATTCTCCTACACTGGTTTTTAAAAACTTAGCAGATATTCAGACATTATTTGTGTGGGTTTTAAAATTACAAATGTAATTCCACAAGTCCAAAATTGGTTCATAGTTTTTAAAAAGTCCAACTTTCTAAAAGAAATAATAACAGCACCCCACAAATTACTATTTTACATCATTAGAAAAAATTAAGAAACTCAGATAATAATCAGTTGGCACCAACATTTGTCTTCTCTGATGAGTATCATGTAAAAATGTCTATGATTTCCACTGACATGTCAATACAAATTGAGAAGATACTCTATAAATTCCTATAGGAAACCCTACCTCATTTCTCTCTCCTCACTTTCAAAACTGATAACCCATCTTCATGTTATTTTATAATGTACCTGAGTTGTAGCAACAGTAGGGGTTGCAGATGATGCCACTGATGGGGACAGAGCTCCCACTTGTTGCAAATGCCCAGAAGACTGCTGAGGTAAATGAGAACTGGAGACAGGAGTACTAGATCCTGAGCCAGATACTAGATTTGGAAATGATACTGCTACATCATTGCTGTTATAAATACCTGAAAGAAAAGAAATATTTTACAACTTAGCGGTGAAATTTGTCACAGACACACATTAATCAATAAGTTAGAATACCCACATTTCCTCCTGATCCCTCCTCCAATGACAAATTTTATTGGTGGTGGCGGTAAAAAAAAAAAAAAAGAAAAAGAAAAAGAAAACGGTACCAGTAACTAAATACTGATTTTTCATAAAACATTTTTTTTAAAAAAAGCCTACATCTTTATATATATATAAAATGGCTTTGGCAATAGACAGGGATCACATCAGGAAGTGCTTTATAAAAGAGCAATGACATGTTTTTTAAGTAGAAGAACAAAGCAATTAGAGTTGCATAAAAGCACTTGGTCAGCCTTTCAAAATGCAGATACTAAGGCCCCAGAACTCATGATTGAGAGGAGGTGAAATGGGAAAAGACTTTGTTTTAGAAAGGTCACCTATGCTAAAATGTAGAAAATAAAATGGAGTAGGACTAGTCTTGAGATTCAAAGACCAATAAAGAGCTGATGACATTGTGGGGCACAGCTGTGAGGATAAACAACAGGTGGATTCTAGGGATATTCAGGAGGTAGGATAGGGCTTTGACTAACTAAATGGGGTGCACAGGTGGGGGTAGAGGTGGAGGGGTGACAGAGGATTAGGGAATAATCATGACAGTGGACTACTGGGTGGTGGTAACAGTCTCTTCAAGGAACAAAGAACACAGTGATACCATGGTAAAAGCTAGGACGGAAGGGGAAATGAGAGTGGAAGCAAGTTATTCTCAAAAAGTGGATGGGAAGAGGAGGAAAAAAGAAAAAAAATATTAAAGAGAAAACATGGAGCTATTGGGGAGAAAAAAAGTGGTTTGTTTTCTGTTATGTTTTTTGTTTTTTTCAAGATGGGAGATCATGGCTCTGGCTGGGTAGTTCAGTTGGTTAGAGCATTGTCCCAAAAGGTCCAGGTTGTGGGTTCAATCCTGACCAAGGCACATACAAAAAATCAACCAATGAATGCATAAATAAGTGGAACAACAAATTGATTTTTCTCTCTCTTTAAAAATCAATAATAATAATAAAAAAAAGATGGGAGATCATGGGTCATATACTGATAATAAAGAGCCCACAGTGAAATAGAGGGTCTTTGCAGATAAAAATAAGAGATGGGATTATCTATAAATCAGTGGGGTTCTCAACCAGGGGTGATTTTGTTCCACAGAAGACATCTGACAATGCTTGGAGACATTTTTGGCTGTCAAAGCCAGGGAGTGCTACTGGTATCTAGTATGGAGAGGCAATGGATGCTGCTAAACATCTTAGAATGCCCAGGACAACTCTTCCCAACTAAGAATTATCTGGTCTACAGTGTCAATAGTGTGGAAATTGAAGAATCCTGTTATAAATTCTTGGGAGTGTGGGAAGAAATAAGATCCTAAGAACTTGACACTTATAGGGGTCCTCAAACTTTTTAAACAGGGGGCCAGTTCACTGTCCCTCAGACCGTTGGAGGGCCGGACTATAGTTTAAAAAAAAAACTGAACAAATTCCTATGCGCACTGCAGGCCCGGGACGAGTCGGCTGCTAAGCAGAACAGGCAGCGGCACCCGGCGGGACGAATAAATGTCCTCGGCGGGCCGCATGTGGCCCACGGGCCGTAGTTTGAGGACGCCTGCTTTAACAAGAGGAAAGCAGAAAAAAAATGAACATTAAGTGGACTACAGCAAAAAAAAAAAAAAAAAAAAAAATCTTTTTGAGAAACTATAGCCCTTGAGGGCAACAATAGTTATTATATCAATATACAATTTAATTTGTTCTAAAGAACATAAACATTATTGATTCATAA